>NC_044914.1:35064839-35722339 GCF_001633185.2 Quercus lobata | reverse complement strand
CCTTTGCCCAAGTTTTTGGGATGGGGCCGTAGAAGTTGTTCCCACCCAGATCGAATACTGACAAAGAACTACTGAAGTTTCCTAAACAACGAGGAAGCGTGCCACTCAAATTGTTATCAAACAAAAGTAGTTCTTCGAGTGAACTCACATTGCAAATCAATGGTGAAATTTCTCCCTTCAATGAATTATGCTCAATGCCATAACGCTTGGTAGATGGTGCTGGAATTGGGAGCGCTCCTTGAAGCATGTTACCACCAAGAGTTTAAAGTTCTACAATACGCCATGGGAGAACGGCTGGTGTTTGCTCAAAGGCCGTCAGAAAGTTTCCATCAAGAAACAGAGCCCGAAGAGCTTCTACACTAACATTATACATCCATTTGGGTATTAAGCCTTGAAAATTTTTGCCTCTTAGATCCAGCCAAATCAAGTTGCTTTGGTTTTTCAAAAAAACTGGGAACTTGCTTAAGCTGCAAGAACCCAATGCTAGAGTGTGAAACTGTGGAAGCGTGTCATTTGAACTGGTTTTGGTAAGTACGTACAAATTGTTAGATGACAGCATAAGTACACTTAAATTTTTGAGCTTAAGAAATACGTCTAGCTCCACCATCCCACTCAAGCCATTTTCTGAAAAATCAAGAAACTCAGCATTCTTTGAGTTCAGAGAATGAGCTCGGAATTGAACCTTCCAAGTGATTGTTTGAAAGGCCCAAATAAGTTAGTTGGGTCAGGTTTGACAAGGAAGACGGGATGTGACCTGTAAAAGTGTTATCTGGGAGGTCTAGGAAATTGAGTTGGGTGAGGTTACTGACAGAAGGCGGGATAGATCCTGAGAAATTGCAATTACCAAGATCTAAGAAAGATAAAAAATTAAAGTTTCCAATTGAAGCCGGTAGTTCACCAAAGAAACTTGTTTGTCGAAGACTTAAATACTCGAGGGAACTACTTTGTGAAGTTCGGGCAAATGACCAGTAATGTCTTGATTGTCTCCTATGCTAAGATGTTGTAGGTTTGGTAGGTAAAATATTGTGGTTGGGAATTCTTCATACAGTGCACAGTTATCTAGACGGAGATCCGTCAAGAAAGATAAATTTGCCAAGCTTTGTGGTATTCGTCCAGAGAACACAGAATGGGAGAGATCGAGATATGCCAACCTCAAAAAATGGGCAACTCGAAATGGGATTTGAGAGTAATTGAAATGATTATAAGCTAAGTTAAGCTTTTGAAGTTGAAGAAGGCGGAAAAGGCTGCTGTTGGAGTCAAAAGAACCGTAGAGACAGCTTCTGCTGAGATCAAGGCCAATCACATGACCTGTGTGCTCGTCGCACTCAACCCCGTCCCATGAGCAGCAATCATTTAGAGTCCAGGATGAAACCTTAGGATAGGGATTTATGGAAGCAGACTTGTTTATCATAAAGCTATCTTTGAATTGCAACAAGGCTAACCTCTCCTCTGCATGGCAGTTTGGCTGCATAGAAGACAAAGATTCAACGAGTAAAAGAAGTAATGAGAGAGAGAAAAACAGCCGCGTGGAAATGAACTTATACAAATAGGTAGTGCCCACCATTGATTTCTAACTTTTCTTTCTTTTTTTTGGTTTGTTGTAAACTCTATGATACGAGAAGAGTTGCAATTGAACGGCTTTTATAGATATAGGACTTTGTATTATGTCTGTTAAGCCAAGATGTGGATGAGGATTAGCATCAGGTAGAATACACTTTTTTTTTTTTTTTTTTGATTGACAGGTAGAATATACTTTGATTCGCAAAAAAGGTCTAATTTATTGTATAGCTTTATGGTAGAAATTGTTTTTGATGTATCAAATTAGTGCGTTTCTAAAAGTAGAAAATATATGGTGTTTCTGTAACATGCATCCTCCCCCTCACATGGGGGTGGACTCCACCCCATATGAGGGGGAAGATGCATGTTAAGGAAACATCATATATCAACTTCACTAAAAGGAACCAAAGGTTGTACTCGAACAAAAAAGAAAGTTAAATGAACGTTTCGGCTTTACACAAAGGCATAAAGTCGTTGTTTCACACTTTAACTAAAGTGCAACAGTTTTTGCTTTTATTTTATTTTATTTTATTTTAAAAAAAAAAAAAACAAATACATACTAACAAGTTTATCTCTAAACTAGTTTAAAGAGAAAACTTTTCAAACTTCTTTTTTTTTTTTTTTTTTTTAGGTGTGAATTTTGAAAATCTAATTATTGAATTTCATGTTCCTTATGTTCTTAACATGCATATCAAGGGTCAGGGTTCAAGTTTACAGGAAGAAACTTCATACACATATACACTTAGATTATTCTAGAGTAGAATTTCTATCTTGTATTAAAAAAAAAAAAAAAAAAAAAAAAAAAAAGACAAAGTTTAGTTACAAATATCTTTTTATTGAAGACAAATTTTGGCAAATCCACCATTAGATTACATCTTCTTATATTTTTCATGTTTGCAAAATTTCTAGAAAAATAAATATCAATAGCTATGTTATCAATAAATTGTTCAAATTGCAAGTTTTTGTATGTAATTTAAAATTGTTATCAAAGGTATTAAAATTTTTTAATGGGGCTTAATACAAAGGTTGTACTAATTTTTTTTTTTTTTTTAAAGAGTAAAAGTACATTCTCGCATTACAAAAAAGTCATTGTCTCACACTTCAACTAAAGTCTGACAGGTTTTTTATTATTATTATTATTATTATTTTTTTTTTTTTTAAGACAAACAACTACGCGCACACACATGTATGGAAGAGATAATAGGAGGTGAAATTACATGCACTTAATGCATGATAAATTTTTCTGAGATAATGGGGCTTAATACAATGTGTTCTTCAAGAATATAGTACTTAGGTTTCCATCTTGAATTTCTTTTATCTGGTGTCTATTTTAATAGCTAGCTTAGCAAACAAGAGAAATAACGATGTCTCTTCTTGTTTTCTTTTCTTTATTTTTTCCTAGCAAAGACTAATCAACTTAAGATTTAGAAGAAAACCAAATTGATTCAATTCAAGGCTTCGAACCACATATTGATTTGCAAGTAAATCAAAGCTTGAGACACAAGAAAATCAAATAGAAATTATGAATTCAAAAAATTACTCAAAAGAAGAAAGCTAGCATTTTTTTTTTCCTTTTTCCTACATTCTCTCGCGAACCAAGCACGGTTTTTTCTTGGCAACCAAATAGAATTTTCAAACTAGAGTTTGATTTGGATTAAAAAATTGCGAATTCAGAAGATTACGCAAGAAATCGAGAGATATCAAAAAATGTTGAGAGCTCTCTCACCTTTAAGGATAAACCAAAATGCGGAGATCTAAGGAGGCAAATGTGCCCTCAAAATCACCAATGCATACACAAATGGTCGCTAGGGGGGTGGGGGGGTGGGGGGGGAAGGCATGGACGGGGTAGACTTGGACATTGGGGGACAATGGTACCCCTAATTTTAAATAAATAAATAAAAAAAAAATTGTATATGCATAGGTACTAATTTTACCAATTTTGTTATATAAAATTACACTTTGCTCCCATAACAATGTCATTGATTCTTTTAAGAGTAATGCCATAGTCACAAACTTTCCTACAACATTTTTGCAAATTGCTGAGGTAGTAAATTCTTATTGTTTCGCATCTAGGCTCACTACTTACATCACTTTATTAATTACCTATAACCACTCACCACATTAGCAATCTGTAAAAAAAAAAAATTGTAACTCTAGCATTTTCCTCCTTTTAAAGGTCGTAGAAAAACTTATAGGTCTAAAATCTAGAACAAAATATGCAAGCCCAAAAAAATTATCCCAACAACAAAAATCACCAATAGTAAAACTAAAAATAATTAATCTCAATCAACCAATTTTATCCAAAACAAACTACCCGCCCTTTAAAAAATTTTATATAAAATAATTTTGTCCTTATCCAGTAGCATACATCAAAAGTATACAAAAAAGAATAAATAAAAAATTAGACAGAGAAAGTGTATGTTGTTGGTTACACCTAGGGTTGTCCAAGGGTTGGTCTGGGTCAGGTCTATGCCTAACTTGGAACTGACCCGATGGAATCAAGTGGCAAAAAATCTCACTCATCAATGACCGAAAAGGAGATTGGATTGGATCGGATGGAATTGGTTTTTGGGTGAGGCGGATCGGGTTTTATTCGAAATCGCAGACAGCAGATCTTGGCAGGGTTGCGATCGAAGATGGTGGATCTGGGCTAAGCTACACATGAAGAAGATAGATCGGGGCACGACTAAGACAGATCAGGGCACAATGAGGGAGATCGAGCATGGTGAGGAGGGAGATCGAGCACGGCGAAGATAGATCTGAGCGTGGCAAACGCAGATCTGGATGGAGGCAAAGGGGTGGGTAGTCGGGTTGGTTTGGATCGGGTTTTGGAAATGTGGAACTGCCACTCGACTGAGAAATGACGGGTTTTATGGGTGGGTCGGGTGGCGGTTTCTAGTGGATAGCCCTATTTACGCCATAAAGATAGGAGAGGATTTTGAAGAATAATAATGTAGGAGAATAAACTTATTAAAAAAGAAAACCTAAGTTGTAGTTTTTACCAAGCCTGAGATAGGCAAAAGTTGGAGAGATCTGAACTGAAAGAAGAAGAAATCTGCAGATTTGCTTTTCTAACAAACCTGGAGAGGAAAAAGAAAAAAATAATAATAAAGAGATGGAGTTTTATTAACATTGTTTATTGCACTACTAAAATAGACAAATGACAAAATTTTAAAAGGAGAATCTAAGGAATATTTTATACCTAAGTTTTGCCCTTATTTGTATAATGTGAGACAAAAAACTAAAAATTAGCTTATTTTCAAAAATCAGAAAGTTAAATGATTTAAAAGAAAGATGAGACAAAAAGTAGTCTGGCTTCCACAAACAATACATAAAATAAACAAAAAACTACGTTATAGTCAAATGCCAAACGCACCCTCCAAACTGCAAAACTTGATCCGATTTGTACTGCCCTTACCACCACAATTTTAGTCAATCAGATCTAATAATTGTCAATTTTTGCCGCCCTTACCACCACGACATCAAGGTCGGAGACATTGACGCCTGCCACCTTACAGTTACTCATTAGTCGGAGTCTAAACTCTAGAGGACAGTGGTAGTTAGGAGATAAGGGAGGGGAAGGGGGTCTGCGCGTGGAAGAGAGAAGAGGGGTGCAGGGGATCTGTATGTGGGGGTGGGAGGGCTGCTTCAAAACATGCAAAATATTTTACCAACAAATTTCATTTATTTAGACTTTTCCAGCAATTACTCTAACTTGGAACTTTATTTATAGTAACTCATCATCTTCAATTTTTCATTTATTGAACAAAGAAATAAGTTTTGACCTCGAGTTACAATGTTACATCTATAAAAGAAATGAAAAAGGAGCCCACCAATATGGAAGCAAATAATTATAGCAAAACGTAGTTTCATATTTGTAGTAGATAATAACAAGCAAACCTCCTCCATAATAATCCTTAATGCCCTGTGGGCTAAAAGCATTGAGCCCCCTTGATTTGTTCATCTCTTTCAAGAAGTCCTTATGTTTACCCTATCTCCAACCAAAAATAAATTAACAAGGTAACGGATACCTACTACCTAGTGATAAGTGATTAATAAATTCTTACCACTTTTGTGGTCAATTGCAGTAGGCTTCAAAGAACGAATGGTGACAAACTTCAAATGGTGAAGCTGCAAAGTTCTTCTGTAACTTCCATTATTACAAAGGGTGTAAGTGTTCCTAGAATGGAAAGAAAGAAGTGTATATGGAATTTAGGGAATAGCAATGAAGAATTTGGAAGCAAGTACTTGAAATTGAATTGTCATATAAGAAGCGCACGGGAACATGAGAATCTACAGTTTGAGGGAACCCTTGCCAGCCAGGAGGCATCATCCTAAGCTCTAGGAAACAAGCTCTTAAGCAACACATGTAAGTTCTTTTCCATGTCCAATTAAAAATAGAAGATTAATCGCTTTTGTCGTTTACATTTTCTTTTTATTTTTATTAAGTAAAAAGTACTGATGCCTATCATCTATCTCCATACTATGATGCTCACCATCTGTACAATTTTATGACTGATCTTTAAAATATTAAATAATATTACTTGCTTCAAAATTGCATTGGTCACTTGCAAGAAGCAAGCCACTCTTCACTTCACTCGAATGCAATGTGATTCCACTGAAGCCACCGATTATATCCCCTAGCTCAAATGAGCTCCTGCTATATTGTTATTTTACATTAGAACTTGTTCATTGTGTACTTGAATTTCCATTTAGTGTAAAACAGTTTATGTCTGTCCTTTTGGCAAGGAAGAGGGGGAAAATTTTCACTGTATTGTTCCATAAAGACTTGACGCAGAACTACTTCACGATTCAGTGAAGAAAGCCATATTCGAAATAGATCAAAATCCGAGTCTCCAAGCATGAATAGTGGCTCTAGTACAAGTGTAATCATACATGTCCTGAACCACACCTCTCCAAAGCATCAAGAGCATTTGATAGATTTCAGCAACACAAATGCAGAAGTGTGGGTGGAGGAACTAGGAAGGCGCTGGGGGCTGAGGAAAGGAACTAACCAATCATTCACAAAAATGTTGGTCAAGATGACTGTCAAAACTTTAATGGCATAGCTTTCTGAAAGTAGGTGGCTACGGATGTATCAGTACCACCACAATTGGAAGCCCCAAATAAAGATTATGCATACTATGCTAATCTAGAGGCTCATGGACAACAAGAATTGTCTTTGATCGAAGACAATGTGCCCGAGGTAGAGGTTTAGGTCTTGTTTTTTCATTTTGTTTGTTTGTTTGGTTTTTTTTTTTTTTTTTTGTGTGATAAGTAAAAGGTAGTGGTTTAGGTCTTAGGAATTGTCAATTTGCTTCCTCTAATAGTTAAGTTTTCGAGTTATCGTTTTAGTAGTTTTTTCACAAATTTTAGTCCACACATCAACTTCTAAAGTATGATTACGAATTGTACCTACTCAGAATACAACTAAGCTAACATCAACCTGAGAACCAAGAATTAAACCTGATCATCTGACAACTTTGGCATTCTAGGCTCGCCCAAAAAGTCAAGCTTAGAGCCCGTTTGGAATGAGCTACAAGTTTCAGCTTATTTGAGTTTTTTGCTCTTTTTTTTTTTTGTAACTATTTATGGACCCTATTGCACTTTTTGGTATTATTTATAGGTCTCATTATACTATTCAACTATCTTTTAACCTTATTTTCTATACTTTCAGTAAAAAAATTTCAATTTCAACTAAATAAACTGTTTTTTTTTTTTTTTTTTTTTTTTTTTTTTTTTTTTTTCTGTGTGATAAGTAAAAGGTAGTGGTTTAGGTCTTAGGAATTGTCAATTTGCTTCCTCTAATAGTTAAGTTTTCAAGTTATCGTTTTAGTAGTTTTTTCACAAATTTTAGTCCACACATCAACTTCTAAAGTATGATTACGAATTGTACCTACTCAGAATACAACTAAGCTAACATCAACCTGAGAACCAAGAATTAAACCTGATCATCTGACAACTTTGGCATTCTAGGCTCGCCAAAAAAAGTCAAGCTTAGAGCCCATTTGGAATGAGCTACAAGTTTCAGCTTATCCTCATTCTTCCAAAAGCTTCTCCATTCTTCTTTTCTTCTTTTCCGATTTTACATAGATATAAATATAGATATCATACCACGTTACAAAAAAGTTTTAATTTCTCTTGAGGACTTGGTTCAAGCCAGACTAGATTTTTAAAGAATGGGAAATTTAGGCTCCGTTTGTTTTGGTGTAAAACCATTTCAGGAAATGGTTTTACACCTCAGTGCGTGTTTGGTTGCGCATGGAAAATAAAATTTTCCGTAAAACCATTTCAGTTGACCGTGTAAAATGAGGCTTTGACTCGAAAATAGTTTTACATTTCTATTTTCACTGCAAACCATTTCCGAGTCAAACGCGCAAAGAGAGAGATAGAGAGAGAGAGAAAGAAGAGAGAGTTATTGATCCACCGATCACACCCCAGCACCGTTGCCGCCATAGATCTCACACCACCACCGAGATCGCATAACCAGCGAAGACTGATCCACCTAGACCGATCGCACCCCACCGAAGACCGATCCACCCAAACCGATCCACCGAAGATCGCATCACCCCAGACCGATCCACCCAAAATCGATCTCATCGGCGCCGTCGTTACCCATGACTGACCTCGTCGCCCTCTCGTCGTTACCCATCACTGATCTCGTCATCCTCTCGTTGTTACCCATCACCCAGACCAATCTCTCCCTTTCCCTCCATTTTTGATCACTTTCTCTTCCCATATTCCAGACCGATCTCTCCCTTTCCCTCCATTTTCGATCACTTTCTCTTCCTCCCTCTCTCAGTTTAACCGAACGGTGGAGTTTAACGAATGGTGTTGTTTTGATTTTTGTTTTTTTAAGTTTATAGATTGAAATTTTCTATTATAAAATTTGTTTGGTAACTAAGAAAATGTGAGAAAGTAGTAGGAAAATAGCATTTTCAGAATGCAACCAAACACATGAAAACATTTTCTAGAACAATTTTCATAATGCAGCCAAACACTTGAAAATATTTTCCTTTCCCGAAAATATTTGACACCTGAAAATATTTTACATCCGGAAAATATTTTACATTGAAACAAACACAGCCTTAGGTACAACTTTTTGGTGTTATACCCTAAGTTCTTCTTGGGTGTACAACAGTGAATGAAAACATACAATAAATAATAATGTTAAGAGGGAGTGATTAATATAATATACTTGGATCCAAACTCGTAAGCTAAGTTTTGTGCTAATGTGGTGTCAAGTCAAATTGGAGTTTGCCCAAAGTTCTCCCCATTAGTTCTCCACTAAAATTCAACCACATAATTATATTGAATTTTATTCTCCTTGAGAAATTTGACACTAGTTGTGTTGCATTGATTTAAGGCATTGTAATTAAATCAACCTTTTTTTTCTATTTTATTTCATTACTTTCATGTTACTATCCAACTACTACAAATTATTTTCATTCATGAGTGAAACCCATACCATACCAAAACTATCAATGAGACCAACATGTCAAATGTTTTGCACATTGATAAAAGAAAAAAATGAAATGTTTCTAGGCTATTTGAATCAATCCTCCCCCTCTTCCCTCTCCCTCAGTACAGCTCCAAAATGTTTGACCATAATGTCCACTACTAAGGGGACCAAGTCCTTGCATGGAACACCCTTCTTGTAAACATCTCCCAAATGTGAGTCACTCCCAATTCTGCCTCCCAAAAAAACATCAACACCTTCACAAGGCTTCCCATTCTCATCCCTTGCCATACACCCCATGAAACCAATATCAGCCACTTGTACCTGCCCACAGCTGTTTGGGCAACCAGTCCAGTGCATCCGAACAGGTTGAGTCACTGCCACTTGCCTCTCAACTTCCTCAGCCACCTTCAAGGCCCTGACCTTTGTCTCTATAATTCCTTGCCCACAGAATTGGTTGCCAGTGCAAGCCACCAACCCTCTCATGAGAAGAGGGGGTTCTGGTAAAAACCTGTTTTTCAATAGAGGCTCTTTAAGTAAGGCTTCAAGCTTTGAGTTCTCAATATTGGGAATTATGATGTTTTGCTCCACAGTGAGCCGGAGTTCTCCCGAGCCATATGTGTCAGCTAAACGAGCTAGTTCATCCATGTCATCTGCTTGGACTCGACCTACAGGAATGTGAACACCCACAAAACTAAAACCTTCTTGTTTCTGTGGATGGACACCAAGATAATCTCTCCTTTCCCATTGCTTCTGAATTAGTTCTTGAGGAGAAGCTGTCTCCAGCTCTTGTTGAGGCATTCTTTTCACTACCTCTGACCTGAATCCTTCTATGCCCTGCATTTAGTTAAATTGCATATAATAGTCATGTGAATGTCATAATCAAATCAGAAATTTGATTAAACAGTGCATACTAGAAAAATTTGACTCTCCCATCCTGGTACTCTTTGGAATTTGGAATTCTACTGAATGTTGTGAAATTTGTAAATAAATCTTTGAAAATCACAAAAAACCGGGTAATATATAATCCATAATTATCAGGGATGTATCATAATGGTTCAGAAACATCATAATTAAGAAAATGATTACTCACAAGTTCATCAATCAACCACATCATTCTTGTTTTCTGTCTGTTCCCTCTGGTGCCAAGATCCCTATAGGCCTCTAGTATGGCTTTGCACACTGGGACCACATCATCTGCTGAGACCCAGGCATCAAGAGGGACTGCCTCTGCACATCTCTTGGGACTAAAGAAGCCACCCACCAGCAAATTGAAACCAAATCGTCCGTCCTTTATAGCTGGCATGTAAGCAAGGTCATTGATGTGAGGATGCTCAAAGAGATCATGAGAACCCACTACACACACATTCCACTTCCTTGGCCTGTTCAGACGGAAATTGACAAGAACTTGTCACAAACAATGATACAAATCGCTTTCATGCTTATTCCTAACATTTATGAACTCCTATTTGACCTAATAAGACCCTCTATTCAATAGCCTAAGTATCAAATTTTGTGTCAAGCATAGGCCACTATTTCACGAATAAAAGAGCATGCACATCCTCAATCTTTTTGAACAATAACAAATTACTCCTTATTTATTCATCTAACACGTGGCAATTTTACAAAACGTTTTGAAATTCCCTAGCAAAATAGAAAGAAGGAAAAAAAAATTTCAAAAAACCAATATAATTAGAATAAAGAAACCACATATCAATCATTGCATAGTTGAATTTTCTCATCCCAATATTTCCAAGCTCCTTACTATGCATACATAGGGGCATAGGGCCATGACCAAACACTGGGGTTATACCTGATACACAATTTCTAGATCACTGATAAGCTCCAAATACCAACCATAAATTAGGAAAATTCATGTATGTAAACTCTGAATCAGAACAAACAAAAAAAGAAATATTTTTACTGCAATTGAGGGGGCTAGAGAAACTTACAAGTTAGTGATGGCCTGATTACCACATGAATTGGCAGTGATATATTGTGACAACAAATCGGTGTAAGGCCGTGTATCAACAATCTCAAGTGGGTCAATGCCAGCAAGGGGGTTCCCAACAGGATTTCTCACATTATCCATTCCACTCTGCAGGCTTGTCAAGCCGACATCTGCAAGACCTTTAAATATTTCTGGCACATCGGGTAGTACCACTCCACGAATTTGCCAATTTTGCCTCGTTGTCACATCTGCACACCCTTCCTTCCCATATTTCCTAATCACACTCGCTAAGTATCGAGTTTGTGCACTTGTTGTTACCCCATTAGGTAGTTTTAGTCTCATCATAAATCTACCATCTGATCATCAATAAAAAAAGGGAGAAACCTCAAAATTGTTATCTTATTCTATAATAAGATTTTCACCAAACATCAATTATTTAACATACATTATATCATGTATCTTATTTCTTCCCTCCAAAATTTATCCAGCAACAAAACAAATTAGTAAAAGGGTAGCCAATCATCAACTTAATCTGAGTCACACACAATAATATTGTTAATAAGTCAAAATATCAATATCAATTTTCACTTTTCAGTTCCCGTTGCAGAAAGAAGAAAGCAGTTCAAAAGCTAATATATCTTATGCAATTCACATAGAAAATTTCAAAACCCACATACAATCTAATCAATTCATAAAACCCAAACAATCAATACATGTACGAGGCATTCGTGTGAGTAAAATAAGAAAAATGAATTCATTCGGCACAAAACACACCACTTCATTTCTAGTCAAATATAATAACTGGGGGAAAAAGTCAGGAAAAGACAAACAAAGCAAATAAGAAGGAAACATGTTTTGTTGGTATGACTTACACTGATACTTCCTCCTGTGGAAGAGACCAAGCCACTTGAGCCTGACATCGATATCATCCTTAGTAACCTTAGCTTTCTCAAGCTCCTCCAGAGGAATGTTCACCAATTCTTGTAGTAGCCCCTCTTCCATGAAAAACTTCATAGGCTCTTTCTGAAGCTTCACTTTCTCCTGAACATTTATGCCTTCCCTGAAATTTTCCTTCAACACCCAGTACCCTTCTCTCTCTTCTACTCTTGGCTCCAGCCTTGATAATTCCACTGGTCTTTCAGCCTGAGTGGCTGCCAGCCTTGTACTGCTGGGCCATGCAGAGGTGGAAGAAGGCAATGAAGGTGAGAGAAAACGCACAGAGAGAGATGACATGATGGTTTGGACTTAGAGTAATAAGATTGTGATGAGGTTATAAACTGAAGCAAGTGTGTAAAGATAGTTTGAGAGTCGATGGCTGCCATTTTTGTAGAGGGCAAGGTGGAATATGCATATGGAGGACCTTAGGAGATGCGAAGAGGTTACCTATTTCGAGTGACGTTTGAGAGGTGCCAAGGGCCACTTTTTTTGCTTGAGATGTGGAAGACCAATTGAATAATGAATACTACCGCTGTTCTGCTGAGTAAAATAATTTTTAAATGTGTAAATAGTATTATGAGACCTATTTTTATGAAAAAATTATTAAAAAGTAAAATTTATGAATTCGTAAACAGTATACTATTCACGATTGATTTGGTCAAATAATACGGCTGGAACCCCAAAAAAAAAAAAAAACAGAAAACACAGCCCAGGATTCAGCGAAAAACACTGAATCCAAACGGGCACTTATTAAAAGAATAAAAATAAAATTGTTATTTGTTCATGTGTTGTTCGCCCTTCGCCCCTTACTATTAAAATTTTATTTATTTAAATAATTAATATAAGATAGTGTAATGGAAGATATTTAATTGAGCTTTTATCTTCTCCAAACAAAAAATTGACCTTATTATAATTATTATCCGATGCCCTTAAAGACATTAGTTTAGAAAATATTTTTAAAATTTTTCATGAAAAAAGAAAAAAATAATTGCTTATTTTTACAACTTTTTATATTTTCGGTAAAAGTGATATTAAAACTTTTTTGAAATAGTCAATTAACTAATGGCCTAAAAATACTCATTAACATAATCTTATATTATTTCACTTGGAGAATTAAAAAATAAAAAATAAATAAAAAATAAAAAAAAAGAGAGAAGAAGAAGCTAACTTTGTAATTATCACCTTTTTCGTCCGATGATGATTTATTGATTTTATACACGGTCCAAAAATATCTCCAGCTTTTTGTCCCGTCCGAGGTTATTATCCACAGTTTTTGAAGATGCTTTGGTAGAAAAGGAATTTTTTATTAAAGAGGTAAGAAGCAGTTACAACAATTCAACACTAAGAGAAGAGTAGAGTCTGTCTTAACAAATGCCCTTTTTTATCAAAATATCAAAAGGGGTTTCCGAAACAACAAAAATCTTGTTTGAGGATTAGTCCCTCTCCTTACTAGTGTTTCATTAGATTTGTTAGCCTCACTGAAGTAGTACTTAACCCTCAGCTGACGAATTAAGCTCATCAGTTCCCTGAAATCAGGCATAAGATAAGAGATTTATCTAATTCACCTTCCACTGCTAATAAATGTAATTGAGTGCACAGTTTGAGACTATTTCTAAATGTGCAAAGCTCTGCAACCACATTGGTGGCTATACCAATAGTTCTCGAGTAGTCGAGTAGCCTCTCCTGCGAGTCCCAAGTTTTCCAATGACGAGCCATCAGAATTGAGCTTGAACCGGTTGACATCCAGCTTAGACCAATAACACTCAAAATTAATTTACAGCTCGATGACAGTTATGTCTGGTATGTTGGAAGACAGTTTTTCCAATGATTTGGAGCAAAGATAATGACTCAATATATGTGAAATGCAGTAAAATGATCGCAATGACCTGAGAATTACTAGCTTTGTCACCATATCCAGACAGTAGGAAGATCATAGAGAGACAGACTGTCCAAATGCTTGACATCTCACACAGTTAAAGCACTAGTAAAAGAAGTGAGAAATCAAATCCCAGCACCAAAGGATGAAGAATTCACACTAGTAGTACATTGTTGAGTTTATCAGGACAAAACATGCTAACCATGAATACAGAATGTTTACTGCAATTATGATGTTAGCTATCTAAAATTTCAGGATACTGGAATCAATTAAGTTTCTTTTAAGTTCTGAGCAAAGAGAACAAAGCAACGATGGAGGAAAAAGCGGTTGAACAGAGGGATAAGCAATTTAGATAGGTACAACAGTCTGAACTTCTAGTATTCAGTTGAGGACACTCAAACATTGGAAATGAAAATCAAATTTATACTGGAAATTCAACAATAAGATACAAAAACAAGGTGCAGGTCAATTTACATCCAGATCTACATTAGCAGCAGATCAGTCATGGTGCACAAGTCTTACATGGAAATTTGCAATACTAAAAACTTCAAATCCATGCAGGACGAACTGAAAGGAGATAAGTTTGACTTTCCTATTATCTACTGAGAAAGTTTTGGGGAAGCGAAAGAGTAAACAACAATTACATTTTTTTTTTTTTTCTATCTTTTTTGGATTAAAATACCTTTTGATCTCTCTTAACTTTTTTTTCTATCAAGAGTTACAATTTAAACCTTCAACTTTAAAACCGTTGTCAATATGACCCCTCTGTTAAGATCCATCGATGAGATGTTAATTGTCCCAAAATGACATCGTTTTTCTTTTCTTTCTGGTCAAAATCCATGTAGTTTTGGGATATTTAACTGCTCACTTTTAACAGATTTTATTGGAAGGGCAACATTCAATCGATTTTAAAGTTGAAGTTCTAAATCACAACTTTTGATACTGGGGGACCAAAATGATATCAACCAAAAGCAAAAGAGACCAAAAGACTTCCCCTCTATATATTAAGAAAATAAAGTGGTAACAACAATCTCAGCTGCTTTATTTTTTAGCCACCAACTGCAGCCAAGAACTTCCTCTTGGTTAAGGGTTCTTCATGCAAAACCACCACATCTCCCAATTTCTCCAGCAGACACTCTAGCCGATCCACACCAAATCTCTGATATTCCAGTGGTTTCTTGTACCGTTGTTCATATATAGCCTCAAAGCAACCTAGAAAAATCCGACAAGAATAGCTGACTAGAATCTCTTGCAACTCATGCTTGAACTGCTCAAGACCATGATCATCAATTTCTTGACGAGCTGCTGTTCCCTGATTAGTATTTCCTTGGCTCCTGCTCACATCATTTTCTTCTATGACCACTCTCTCTTCATCTGAGAACTCATCTGAAGAGCCACCACCTGTAACAATATCCATACTCTCTTCCTGGGTCCCTTTTCCTTTCTTATCCTTCCTAGTCAAAATCAAAGGAGGTGCACTAGGGCCTGCCTTCCAATTTCGTAGATATACAAACTTCTTATGGCCTTTCCCCTCTACAAAAAGTGAGTCACTCATCTTCTTGAAAAGATTTACAAGCTTGAATGCCCCATACTCTGCTACATAAAGAGGCCGCCCAAAAAACTTCTGGTACTCGGCTGGAACTCGGATCAGAGGCAGGCATCCCCCTGAAAGTTCCAGCATTTTTACCAACTGGCCCTTCAGACCATTTAGGTCTCCAGGCTGTACCCACAAAGTAGATTCTATCTGATCACCGGAAGAAACAACACCTCCTGAAACTTCATTCAAACCAGAAGGAAGACTCAGTGACCTCAAAGTTGTAGGATAAAATGGCAACATTGAAGAATTACTGTTGTATTCAGTTAAAGATTGTGACACTATTGATAGATCCCTTGAATTGTAATAGTTTTGTGAGAACCCCCTATATACGATTGCTTCTTCTTCATTTTGGCCTTCGGGGTTCTCATTGATTTGGCATCCCATAAGAGACCCAGCAATGTCAGCTACTGCTCCACGAGGGGGCATTAAATACTTTGTTGGGGGTACAAAGCCTTCTCCACGAGCCACACTAGGCCAGTCCCAAACAAACTTACCAGCATTACAGAGGGCAGATGAAACGCCAACCCCAGAAGGGATAACAAGGATCACGGTATATCCACGTTGGCCAAGTATGTGAAGTGCAGGAGCGAAATCTACATCACCAGAGATTAACATGATGGAAGAAGGTGGAGGGTTGTCAAGGGCAAAGAGAAACATGTCAACCAAGATAGCCTTGTCAGCAGCATCCTTTCTCCCATTTGGAACATCTATTAGTTTGACACCAGTTCTCTGACAGCCCTCTCTGAGTCTCCTGGGAAAGGCATTAAAATCTCCATAGGCAGAAAACATCATAACAGCTCCTTTAATTACAGGGTGAACCCGCAAAGCCATTCTAATATTACCACCTACATCTTCAGGGCGGACATCACTTGGAACAGGGCAATTCTCAATGTCCCACAGGATAGCGACAGGACCATCTGAGGCACTTCGACTTTGATGGCTTAAAGAAGGTGGAAGCATGCTCATGTTTGAATCCGCCATATGTGTGGCCTTTTGTTCAGAGGATTCTGAAGACGCTATTGATGTTGATGCATTCAGATTAGCCATCATTGACCTATAAAATAAAATCAAAGGTTCCTGCACATCAGAAAATGTAATTAAACAACAGTCCTAGGCAGCACTAGTGCATGTCAAGGTAAAATGATGCTGGCCACCCCAAGATCTTAAATTTCATTGCTACTGAACCAGCAATGTCTAAACTGAATTCTACATGTTAACGTGGGCAAAATCTGGCAAAAAACCAAAACTGAAGGGTTATATGTTCTTGTTCATTTAATCCTAGATCCTCATCAAGCACACCAAGAGACTACTTCGTACCAGCTTACTTGGTTTTTTCTGAATGTTAGTTAAAATATGGTTGTACCTAGAAAAATTGTGGCTTAAAAAGTCATACATAAGCATATAAGCTAAAAAAATAAATGAAAAAGCTGATGGCAAACAGACTTCACCAACTCCACAGTATAGGGAAAATATATCCATTTGTATGGAAGAAGATTGAGAAATCAAGCATGTTATGATAGGCCTAGATTAGACGTCACAACCAACCCCATTCATCTCTGATAATCATAATTCTCATATGAAACAAAAGGCTTAAGCCTCATTCAAATAATTAATAGTTAAAGCTAAGACAATGATGGTCTGCATTGCAATATGCACATCACAGAATATGGTATGCTATTCAGGAAGGCAAAACTTTGTGACCTATGCCCATGAAAATTTTTACCAAAAAGGCTAACTTCTCAGGGATATCCACTTTGGTCAAAATGATGTAAATCATGCTACATTATAGCTCTAGAATGGTGCAGCCAGCAAAACATCAGCCTCACACTGAACCAAGATCTTGAACATTCCTTGCATTTGCATTACAAATTTAGAAAGTGAATGTTGAATATAAGAATTTTATGGCAATGTAACAGAAGAGAACATTTATTCATCATTACATTTATGTTTCTTCACCACAAATCATCTACTAACCTTACTACAAAATTTCCACGCAAAACAACCAGATAATTGGAATAAAGATGCTGAATAGCAGATGTTTTAGGTCAGAAAAGATTGAATTGGAATAAAGATGCTGAATAGCCGATGTTTTAGGTCAGAAAAGATTGAATTGGAATAAAGATGCTGAATAACCGATGCAGAAATTGCAAGCCATTAAAGTAAACAAATCCTATAGAGAGAAAGAAAGTTGACATGTTCAACCCAAATCTGCATTGACACACCAGTCCTAAGTACCTTGATGATGTAGAATCTTTAAGAATTCAGAACTACAATGGATTTCTTGATGAGTTCTTAACAGGTTCTTGAATAAGGATTGATATTTAAGAGTTTTAGGTTAGAAAAGATTGAATCTTGATGGCTGTTGGGGATGAAACAGGGCATAGAACTGAAAACAAGATAAATAAAACACTAGGCAAATACCTAGGCTTTCCCAAGCAATCACACTTAGGTAGAAGAAGGCTAGCACACCCTCAAAGCTTAAAATAAACTGCTTGAAATTTATTAGAATCAATGTCACTATGAATACAATAAAGCCTTTAAATAGGCTATTACTAAACCCTTTCCTAGAAGGGTTCTTAGAATGACTAGGATTAAATAACAAACAAAAAGGACTTAAATAACTTCTAAATCAAATAAGAAAAGGACTCAAAACATAAAATAAGACTCATGGCCTTTGGTACAGCCAAGGACAGCCCATTCCAGATTTCTGTAAATTACCAAATTGCCCTTATTCTAGTAGAGCTTAAATTAAAACTGATCCAGCAGCAAATAAGTAATAAAATTAGACTTGATTCAACTTTAAAATGACTAGGCAAGGTCCCAAGAGAGCTCTCCATCATCTAAAACTTCCCAAATTAAAGCTTGAGCACTAGAACCAGCTTTCCCTTGTCTCTTATATGGGCAAAGTTTGGCTTCAAACATGTTTGGATCACTAGGCTTCAACCCCCAATAGGAAGATGGTATGTGTCCCTGTCATGTGAAATGCACATGACAGGGACACATGTCAACTTCTTATAGGGGCGCCTAAGGCTCCAAACAAACGCTTTCCCTCTTATAGGTCTTTAAAGTGGACTTCCACTTATGCTCCCCATCATTCAATGATAGTGTTTGTTCAAAAACCCCCAAGTGTACATACCAATTAAACATAAACCCTAACGAAGTTGGAAGTTATGGAAGATGTGTTAATTCTAGACCCACCAAAACTGGTTGTTATAACTTATGAACCATATGGTGGCAACATGGTATCAAAAGAAAAAGGATTAGGCTGAACCCCATAGTTTGCATAACACTTAAGACTAGAGTCAGCAATGATTGAATCATAATTAGAAGGTTTCTAATATCCTGTTGTTTGCATTACGGGTCTAATTATAATAATAATTGCTTAGCCACTTCATTGATTAAACGAATTAAATTGATTTTACAAATAAAAGCATCCCCATTTATTAGAGAATATATTGGCGAGGAAAGACAAGTATAGCCAACGTAGCTAGAGCAAGGTTTTTCTATATGCAAAGCTGGGTTACACACCAAAAGTAGCATGTTATACAATGAAAGAGGCCTAAACCCAGCACTTGTCCACAGAAAAAGCATAAATCAGATTCCCAAGGTAAACAATGTTTTAATAGTATTGCCGTATTTCAGATTTTGCACTAACATGAAACTCACTACAAGCTTCAAAGAGCCTTGTGGCTCAACTGGTTGGCACCTCCCAATGTTTCCAATGGATACATCCAGAGTTCAAATCCCCCCTTCCCCAACTATCGAATTATCAGAAAAAACGAAACTACATGATTCTGCCACAGGTGGGCTAACTAGGCTAATACCCCAAAAAAAATTAAAAACAACTACAGGGTATTTCTGCAAAGCGGTTTCTAGGAAATGGGTTGGTCTTAGAAATTATCTTTATCAATACCATTTAATAGGTTTATGATTCATGAATACAATAAAATAAAATAAAAACCCTTCTCTTTTTTTTCCACTCCAAAGCATGACCTAACTTCCAGCTTTACTTCTTTTGATATAATAGTATAGCAGTATCAGATTAGAGAGACTTGTAAGTCTATTCGGTTAGAATCCAAAATCACCCAATTCCCAATTTAGCAATTTTGATTAGAATTAGAACTTCAAAAGAGAAATTAATACTATCAAAAAGAGATTAAAGGGTACCTCATATTAGTCCAGAGCTCCTCTTTAGCTTACCTTACAGTCCTCAGAAACAAAAGCACTTAGATCCTGAAGAACAATCAAAAGCCTAAGCGATCTATAATCAAAAGAGAGATCTAAACAACAAAAATAAATAAAATAGTGCGAGAGAGAGAGAGAGAGAGAGAGAGATGGCTGAGAAACAATAGAAGAACCTTTTGGTTTTGGTTATGGTTATGGTATGTGGGATTTTTTTCTCTAATAAAACTGGAATTTTAGGAACTGAACGATTTTACTAGATTAGGACTAAACAGTAGTGGAGCTCTCCGTATATTGGGCTTTAGAGTTGAAGCCCATAAAACATTATAAACGTGGCAACAGTACTCACACGCCCACACCGACTTTCAGTGTTAAACTAAAATTAAAAATACATTGCCCAAACCGACCACGAGAAAAGAGTAGGAAACATACCAACAGTGTAGATAAAGGCTTCTTCTAAATATATATATATATAAAGGCTGTGTTGTTTGATTGTTTCACATGAAAATAATTTTCGACCCTACAATATTTTTTGGTGAAAACATTTTTTGGGAGAATGAAAAAAATTTTCAAGTGTTTTATCGAGTTTTTGAAAATGTTTTAGAAAACATATTTCTACTACTTTAGTTTTTTCACATTTTCTCAGCTCCCATACATTTAAAAAAAATAAAAAATTACATTCTCGCCTAAAAAAATTCAATAAAATGGGTTTTAATTAGCTCAACTGGTAAAGTTTCTGATAGTTGAATAAGAGATTTAGGGTTCGATCCCCACCTACACCAAAAACTGATTAATGTCTTGGTCCGAAAAATAAAGAACTATCATCAAGAACGGACGTCATAAGTTGAAACTTTCTCAAAAAAAAAAAATCCAATAAAAAAAAAAAAAAATAACTAAAAAAAAAAAAAAAAAAAAGAGAGAAGTTAAGAGAGAGAAAGAGAGCACTTGACGAAGGTGCGAAAAACAGATTTATGAGGTTGGTGGTGGTCACAAACACATAGTTCGATTAGGGAGGGTGGTGGTGGTTGCAAAATAGAGGCGCCAGAGTGGGTTGCAAAACAAGAGCGAGGGGAGGAGAAGAGAGAGATAAGTGAGAGAAAGAGAGCTAAAGGGAGAATCTTACCTGATCAACATTGGTAGAGAGTTGAGACATGACGCCTCTAGGTGAGTGATGGCAATATGGAAGGGCAATGAAAATGAGGCAACATTGTAACTAGTGAGGGAGGTGATTATGTGGATTGCATGAAATCTAGGGGGTGGTTGTTTGGGTGGTCAATAGTAGTGGTTAGGTAGGTCACACTGGTCTAATTGGGCCATGGGTGGATCGCTATATTCGATTGGTCTGATGGTGGGCAATTGGGTGGCGGGTTTTGTTGCTAGAATGTGAAGGACTCTTGTGATGTAAAATTTTAGGAACGTAAAATTAAGGCATAAGATTAAGTTGACTAACATTCAATTAGAGACATATTTTATGAATGAAACAAAAGTGGCCTAATATGGAGAAAGTTACCTCCAAACCAATTTAGAGGAAAATTTATTCAATCCACACATGTACTTTCAATTACATGACTTATTAAATGAGCTATGTAATTTATTTAAATAATATACATGGAGTATGGATCATGAACAAAAGCCCAACCCAAGACTACGGCTTGCTCCCTAAAACCGACCCGGCCAATATCGACACTACACTGAGCATAACCCTAAGACCAAACATTACTGAATGCTACCGAGCATAGCCATGGACAAAAGATAATGCCTTGAGGCGATCTACCTGCCAAACATATCTCGACATCAAGTGCGAGTTCCAAGGATGTCATCTTAAGAACATGCAATGGGTCCTATCTAATTATGAATATAGAGCAGAGAGGGACCCACCTGCTTGGGGAAGGTTACCCCTCATGATGGTGAACCCACTAAATGGAAGCTATAAAAAGAGAAAGAAGTCAAACTTCTTTTAGCTCCATCAAAAACCTGTTACACCATTTCATGGGCCTCTATCATGGGATATACCCAACCCAAAATACAAGTAAATTGGGGGCCTTTGCCTAAGGTACACCATACCATTGGGTTCAGTTGCCACAGATAGTTTTATGACTTGTCATGTAATGAGTTGGAAAATTTCCTTTCGAACTAGTTTGAAAGAAAACTTTGTCCATATAATATATTTTTTAACCAGATCAAGTTACATCTATTAGTTTACCATTAAGTAATATTGCACAATCTAATAACTTTTACTAGACAAATATTTTGAATATCCCATTATTGACTTACATGTTCCCTATGTTCTTAATACATATGTTAAATTTTATGTTTATCTAACTATTCGATCTATAAACTCATCGGGCCAAGGATGGGTCGCAGTATTCAACTGGTTTAGTTGTGGGAAATTGGATGGGGGATTTTGTTGATAGTATGTAAAGGACTCTTTGGGTGTAAAATTTTAGGACCGTAAAATTAAGGTGTAAAAATATTTTATTCCAAAACAACTCCTATTTTAAGATCAACTTGAAAATATTATTAAGCTGACTAGCATTCAATTAGCAAATATTTTTTTTCAAATTTTTTATGAATGAAACAAAAGTGGCCTAATATGAGAAAAAAAAAAAAAGAAAAAAAAAAAAGAGAGTTACCTCCAAACCGGTTTAGAGGAAAATTCTTAAGTAGTTCTTCTATGTTGACACCGAACACATTTGCTAAAAACCATGTACGAATCATCAACAACCTCAACAATAAATCCCTTAACTACCATTGTAAATTTGGAGATGATGATTTAGGCCTTAGAACTCTTGAACCCAAAGGAGGGTGGGAATTCTCTTTTTGCCTCCAGTGGATAGCTTTGACACTTTTCTTGTGCTATTTTCGATTTAAGAACTTCAATGCTGTTTTTGATGTGTATTCAGCATATCTTGAAAAGGTGTGTGGTGGGGTCAATTATATTCTTCTTATATTATCCAAATTCGGCTCAAAATATAAAGAATTAATGATGCATGATTTGTAACAATAATTATGAATGTAATGAAAAGTTTACAAATCTAAAGAAATAAAAAGTTATGATTTGATGGAAAATTTATATGTATTTTTCAACCTAATTAAAATAGTAGGTGTCGTTGACATCAACATCCACTTGACCTCTTTTTTTATTATTAAAAAAATAATTTCATAAGATGAGATCTATAGACCTTTTTTTTTTCCTTCAAATAAAATTCATGTTTGTGGAAATTCAACTGACATCCAAGTTACATTCAGCAAAAGTAAGAATAATCGAGGGTTGATATAAATCCAAGGAAATACTTTAGCGCACCTTATTGTTTTTTTGATATATTTTTGTGCTTATGGGTCTATTATTATTATTATTATTATTATTATTGGGATTTGTGTGGCGTCATAAAGCCAACTTCTTTGACCTTGACCCCAAGCTCTGAGCAAATGATGCACATTTGATATTTTATATGAAAATTAAATATGCTGGTATGATTGCATGTAGTTAGTTCACGTAGTATATTTAAAGGTAATACATATCAGATATAAACTTGAAAGTTATGTGAAATATTAAAACATAGAAATGACTAAAAAAGTTATTTAATATTTCAAGGGAAAATTCTTAATTTCAAACAATGAAAATTGTAAATTTCATTTCATTTCATTTGTCTAATGAACACGAAATCAATTAATCCTGAAATATCCTAAAGTTCATAACGATCAAAATAATATGTTGGATGCAATGATTGGACCATCCGATCGAAAAATCAAGCTATACCACGAACTAATGATTAATATACACTCTGGTTATCTAGGACTAAAACCATGTAATTAAGATCAATTAATTTTGATTAGACCTTAATTGGATTAATTAAAATTAGTTACATGTCAAAATCCTATTGGTTTAAATTTTAGGACAAGGATGCAACTAAAAGTGTTGGATAAAATAAAATAATTATGATTTTTGAATTCCAATAAGTCTTGTAAGATAGATGATTAGTTTGAATTTAAAACTCCTAAATATCCTGGGTTTTAATCCAATCAAACCTTAAGTGGATGCATGTACTAGATAATTCCCTTGGATAGTTGTGTTAATTTTAAATAAATAGTAGATTATTTAATTTAAGAAAATTAATAAACATTTAAATTTAATAAATATCTGTTGGGAGTATCGATCTTACTTGAAATATGAAAAAAATAGGTCCAAAGTCGTATTTATTTCTTATATTATTCAAAAAACTGAGTAGGAATCAAACTGAATAAACATGAGTGTCTTAGTCAAAATGCTGATGGACACTTTAACTAGTGCATCAAGTGCCGATTGGCAGTCAAAAACCATCAAATGATTTTGTTGAGATGTAACTTAATCCAATCATTTTCAAATAAAAATACCAAATAATTTTAGCATTGAGGAGTTAGTAATTCACTCCAAATGGAGGAGGGATCCTCAATTTCCAAGCAAATTCAACATTTAAGTATGAGAGAGAGATTTCGAGTAAGACCTATAAGGTGATTTCTAATTTTATTTATTTATTTATTAATTATCAGTTGCTGTACTCTTCCCCCTTAAAAGCCAAGAAATTTTTAGCCTTATAATCTCTAAAGTTATCTGGAATTAATATCCAACCATCTCCATAAATCTTAAACATAAAATAGTCATCGCATAATTTATTAACTAAACTAGAAATAGTTTATTGTCAGGCATTTTTAATCAGTGCTAAGACATTTAACAAGCAAGTGCAATTATTGCTATACATTAAATACATATATTTATTAATATAAGAAAAGTTGATTATTGCAAATTATTTTTATGTTTAGTACAACAAATTTAATACAGTAATTAAATGGACAAACTTTGGCTACAATTTTATTTTATTATTATTATTTTTTTGAGAATGACTTTGGCTACAAACTTGATTGTAGCCAATAGTTATAACTCCTATTAAATAATTAACATAACTACATACTCTAAAATCTAATCTTTGGATTACATAGTGTTTATGATTTTAATATACATATCAAATTTTGTGTTAATTGGATATCATCTACTATTTGATCCATATAGTTATTTTTTATGTATAATTTTATACTACAAAAACTTGAAATTTAAACATTTGATTACTGACATAGTTATTGATTTTTTATTTTTTTTAGAAATTTTTGCAAACATAGAAAATATAAGAAGAAAATGTAATCCAATGGTAGATTTGTCAAAATTCACATTCAATAAAATAAAAAAATAAAAAATTAGTAGAATTGTAGCTATTAGTTACAACCAAGTTTACAGCAAAACTTTATCCAAACTAAATTTAAATTAATTATCACGTATCAAGACATTTTAAGGCAAGTATATTATATGCTAGAAATTTAATTATGTTTATTTATAAATGTAAGAGAAATAAATTTAGTGCAAATATTAAAAAAAATCATATTTACTGCAATAAATATTTTTTATTAATTTATTGCAAAAAATTTAATATCCAGATTTTGAAAATTTTACTATCAAATTCATTTAATGAGTCAAGAAATTTAATAATCAAGTACATTCATTGCTGGATATTTAATATACCATATTTATTAAGACTTAGGTTAATTATTGCCAAAAATGAAAAGTTTGAAAATTGGACTTACCTTTCCCGAGACTTATTAAAATTACATTGACCTCTCCAATATTTTTAATTATTCAAAGTCCTCCTTTATTTTTCAAAATGAACTACAATTACCTCTCCTATAACTTAACATTGTTAAATCCATTAAAAAAATTTAAAAAATAATTTGTACAATTTTTATATTGACACTTTTATCCCACTTTTCAAATGAAATTCCCATTTTCTAATCTATAAATAATGAATTAAAAAGAAAAAAGAGAAATTATTTTAAAAGATATTGAGTCTTTCCTATAATTTCTGAGAAATCTTATGTTTCTTCTTTGATGACCTATTGAGTCTTGCAACATTGAGTTCTTGATGTTTTTCATATTTTCCTTTGTTATTGAATTTGGATTAAAAGAAAATTTTCTTTTATCTTTTCCATGATTTTGAGAGAGAGAGAGAGATTTTCATTTAAAAAGGAAGGGCAAAATTGGAAATATACAAAAATTTTAAGGTTTTTTTAATTTTTTTTTAGTAAATATAATGTTCTCAGGCAATAGAGAAGTGTGTATAGTTCATTTTGAAAACCCATGGAGGTTTGTGTACAATTTCAAACAAGGGAGTGGTCAGTATAATTTCAATAAATCTTAGGGAAGTCAGTGCAATTTTCCTAACCTAATATTAAGGTGCAATTAACACATATAGTAGTCACATAAAATATGAATATGGTAACATGCTTTGAAAAATATCTTTTCTAATCACCATAAAAATGAAGCAAATGATAGTATTCCAGTTTTATTGTTCTGTCATTGTCATTCTCTTTGCTTTTGCCCTAAGTAGTTCTTTATCGTTGATACCAAAAATGCATGTACGAATCACAAACAACGTCAATAACAAATCATTTGACTATCATTGTAAATCTAGAGACGACGATTTAGGCAATAGAACTCTTCAACCCAAAGGACAGTGAGAATTCACTTTTGGCCTCGACTGGTTACATCCGACATTTTTCAACTGCTATTTTTCGTATGAGCACTTCACTGCTACTTTTGATGTCTTTTCAAAATTTCTTAAACAAGAGTGTGGTGGGAACAATTTTTTTTTTTGGACTGTACATTTAGAGCCTGTTTGGTTATAGTTTTCAAAAATTATTATTTAAAAAGATGTGAAAATTGTAGTTTTAAAAGTGTTGTTGAACAACGTGTTTTTAGTGTGAATAAAACAAAAAAATGTGTTTGGTATCATAGTTTAAACAATGTTTTTCAGTGTTCAAAAAATGTAAAATATGTGTTTGGTATGTATGTTTTGTTTGATAAAAAAAAGCTGACCCGTATTAAATAACAAATTTATAATCCCATTTTTATCCCTCCTTTATCCCATTTCTTTCCGTCTTTATCCTTTTCTCTTCAGTCTTTCCTCAGAGCAGAAACCCAAAAAGCAAACCCACGCCGTCCTCATCTCCATTGACGCCAAAGAAAATCCACCAAAAAGCCAAACCCAAGCTGTCCCCATCTCCACGAAAAAGCCAAACCCAAGCACTCTTGATGTTTGTGTTGATAGATATCTGGAGAATGACAACCATCCTCAGACGGGCAATAAACCCAAATGTTACATTTCTTTTCACCTGGCTTGGCACGTTTAGCATGATCCAAGCAAGCTTGACAGCAGTCAGCTGCACTTTCTTTATGGTGGGTGAGGCCCCATCTAACGGCTGCACCATCATAATCCGTATGAAGTTGAGCATGGCATTCCGTTGGTATTGGCCTGCCAGGTAAAATTTGATCCTCTGGAGAAGAAAGTATACCTTTGTCAATGATATTATAGATCTCCACCCGACAAAAAATGTGTACAATACACTTCTTAAATCTAGCATACAACGAAAACTGGTTTTTTTTGGTGTGAGATGAATTATTCGGGGCGTGAAGACTGATGGCGTGAAGACTGAAGAGATGAGAGTAGAGAGAAGAGGAGACAAACTTTAGAAAAAGCTGATCAGTGGGTCCGGGTGCAGTGAAAATTGAATTTCAATTTTATTACCATTGTGCCATCAGAAACGTAATTTCATTGTTTAAAATGTGGCCCGAGCATGTTTCAAAAAATATGTTTCAAACAGAGGTTTTTGAGCAACTATTTTCAAACAATCCTATTTTAAACACTATCACCAAACATATTGTTTCAAATTTTGGACACTAGTGTTCAGTGTTTAAACACTGAACACTATGTTTTCAGTCGACAAACCAAACAGCCTCTTATCATCCGAAGTTCGGTCAGAATTTAAAGTTGCATTATTGGAATAGTTAAATATGTATGAAGCTGATGAAAACTTTATGTATCAAAATAAATAAATAAGTGATGAGGGAAAATTTATATGGATTTTGCAACCTAGCTGAAATGGTAGTGTCATAAATATCAATATCCGCTTGAATTTTTTTATTATTATTAAATAAAATCCTTAAATGAGATGGGATCTATTGTTTTGTTTTTGTTTTTGTTTTTTTTTTCAAAACTCATGTTTGTAAAAATTCAACCGACATCTAAGTCACATTTAGAAAATCTTATTTTTTGTTAGTAAATATAATATTCTCAAGCAATATGGAGGTGAGTGTGTGGTTTATTTTAAAAATTTATGGAGGTTTGTGTACAATTTGAAACAAGGGAGTGGCCAATATAATTTCAATAAATCACGGGGGTCAGTGCAATTTTAAAGCATGTATATTATATGATAGAAAATTAATTATGTGTTTATTAATGTAAGAGAAATAAATTTAGTGCAATATTAAAAAAACCATATTCAATGCAATAATTTTTTTTGATTAATTTATTGCGAGTAATTTAATATCTAAATTTTGACAAATTTATTGTAAGATACATTTAATGAGTCAAGAAATTTAATAATCAAGAGAATTAGGAAATTTAATAATCAAGTACATTCAATGCTGGATATTTAATAAAAAGTATTTATTAAGATTAAGGTTATTGATTGCCAAAAATGAAAAGTGATAAAATTGCAGTTACATTTCTTGAGCCTTATTCAAATTACATTGATGTCTCCCGTATTTCTAATTATACAAAGACCTCATTTGTTTTCAGAATAAACTACAATCACCTCTCCTGTAACTTGACACTATTAAATCCATGAAATGAATTTTAAAAGTAGTTTATAAAATGTTTATATTTCCAATTTTCACCCTTCAAATGAAATTCTCATTTTCTAATCTATAACTAATGGATTAAAAGGAAAAAGAGAAATTATTTTAAAGAAATTTGAGTCTTCCCTATAATTTCAAAGAAATCTTATGCTGCTTTGATGACCTATTTTGAGTCTTGTAACATTGAGTTCTTGGCCTTTTTCATATGTTTTTTTTAGTTATTGAATTTGGATTTTAAGAAATTTGTCTTTTCTTTTTTCCATGATTTTAAGAGAGAGAGAGAGAGAGAGAGAGAGAGAGAGAGATTTATTTGAAAATGAAGGGCAAAAGTGGAATTATAAAAACTTTTAACGTATTTTTTTTTTTAATTTTTTGTTAGTAAATATAATGTTCCCAAGCAATATGGAGGTGAGTGTAGTTTATTTTGAAAATATATGGAGGTTTGTGAACAATTTGAAACAAGGGATTGGTCAATGTAATTTTTATAAATCATGGGGGGTCAATGCAATTTTAAGGCATGTATAGTATATGCTAGAAAATTAATTATGTGTATTTATTAATGTAAGAGAAATAAATTTAGTGCAAATATTAAAAACATCATATTTAATGCAATTATTTTTTTGATCAATTTATTGCAAGTAATTTAATAATTTATTGCAAGTAATTTAATATCTAGATTTTGAAAATTTTATTTTAAGGTACATTTAATGAGGTTTGAAATTTAAAAAAAAAAAAAAAAAGAAAAAAAGAAAGAAAGAAGAAGATGTATTTAATGAGTCAAGAAATTTAATAATCAGGTACATTCAATGCTGGATATTTAATAAACCTTATTAATTTGTTAAGATTAAGGTTAATGATTGCCAAAAATGAAAAGTGAGAAGATTACAATTACCTTCTTGAGACTAAATAAAATTACATTGATGTCTCCTGTATTTTTTATTTTACAAAGACCTCCTTTGTTTTTCAAAATAAACTACAATCACATCTTCTATAACTTAACACGATTAAATCCATGAAATGAATTTTAAAAATAATTTATAAGATATTTATATTTCCAGATTTATTCTACTCTTTAAATGGAATTTCCATTTTCTAATCTGTAACTGATGGGTTAAAAGGAAAAATGGAAATTATTTTAAAAGAAGGGAAATGCTAACGAATGCCCTTAAAGTAATGGTTAACCATCCATTTAAAGAAAGTTTTATGGGAAAAGAAAAAAAAAGAAAAGTAAAGGAATTGATGTTTTGACAGCTTTTCTCATTTCCCATAAAAGTGGTGTTAAAACTTTCTTAAAATGGATCATTAATCATTGCCGTAAGGGCACTCGTAGGGATGGACCCACAATTTTAAACTAGCAGGAGCCGGAGTATAAAGAAAGAAAAAATTCCAAATAAGCATCCATATAGTATTAAAAATTTATAAATACTCAAAATTGTCATTTCTAAATACATTACAAAGGTAATTTTGTCGCTGCCCTTTTTGATGGTTTAGACTGTGCTGGGATCGGGGTTGTGTTTTGGGACTTTTTAGGGAACGTTATTGCTGCTTTAAGTCAATGAATTGGCTACACACCTTTGATTGAACTAGATGAAGCTATGGCAGCAAGGAGGGCCATGGTTTTGGCTAAAGAATTAAGTCTGTTTGATGTCATTATAGAAGGGGATTGTCTTCGGGTTGTTCAAGCTTTGGAGAATTCTGGTTTGTACAAGACTTTGTTTGGCCAAGTTGTTGAGGAAACTAAACGGCTAGGGTGTACATTGCGGCATTGTCATTTTCAACACATCCATCGAGAGGGGAATAGGTTGGCTTATGGCCTAGCAAGAAGAGCAGTTTTATTTACTAACACTAATGTATGGGTAGAAGAACTACTTGGTGACTTCGAGGATGTATTATAGTCTGATTTTGTTTAATTCTTTAATAAAATTTTGCTTACCTTTTTCTCCAAAAAAAAAAAAAAAAAAAAAAAGATGCAATCATTTACCAACAAAAGACAAAAACAAAACAAAATAATTTTTTTTTTTTTTTAATACTAGGCCGACTATTTTTTTTTTTTTTTTTTTTAAGTTAAAACATTCACAGTGGCAGTGCTAAAAATTTTAGCTTTTAACAACTCAAAAGCTACTTTATCTATCTTACTATCTCACTTTACAATACATCAAATATCAAATGTTCTATTTTTTTATCACTTCATTTAAAATAATATAAACAACTCATTAAAATAATAAAGGAAGCGAGATAATTTGAGTTTTTTTAATTGAAAGAAGAGATATAATCTTAATACAATATTGTATATTATTTTTAACAACTTGTTACAGTCAACTGGTATTTATACTAGTTTACTGGAGTTGCAAAAAAAATTAGTTTTGGCTTCTCCAAAAACATATGATTTTTTGGTTCTTTGATTGTAAAATAGTTTTTTTTTTTTTTTTTTGCTAAAATACAATCACCATTGTAAATGTTTTTATTATTTTTGTTTAAATTTTTGGGTTGGACAGTTACTATTTGGGTGAAGCTAGTTAATTAGGCTTATTGAGGAGAATGAGCCAGCTACAAAAATAAAAATATTATAACTAAAAAAAAAAAATTGGACCCAAAGGGGGCCCAAGCCCCCACCTTGGTCCGTCCTTAACCGTTCCTTAGCATGACCCTTAAAAGAAATTTAATTCTTCCCAATAATTTCTGAGAAATCTTATGTTTCTTTGATGACCTATTTTGAATCTTGCAACGTTGAGTTTTTGGCTTTTTTCATATTTTTCTTAGTTATTGAATTTGGATCAAAAGAAATTTGTCTTTTCTTTTTTTCATGATTTAGAGAGAGAGATAGAGGTTTTCATTTTAAAATGATGGGCAAAAGTAGAAATATAAAAAACTTTTAACGTATTTTTTATTTTTTGTTAATAATTAAATATAATGTCCTCAAGAAATATGGAGGTGAGTGTAGTTTATTTTGAAAATTTATGGAGGTTTGTAAACAATTTGAAACGAGGGAGTGGTCAATATAATTTCAATAAATCACGAGAGCGTCAGCACAATTTTCCTAATGTAGAATTAAGGTGCATTTAACACATATAGAATATGCTTTGAATATGTACAACTAAGCAACCTCTTGCTATAAAACTAGATGAGGAATGCATTTCAAGTGTAACTAAATATCTTTTTGAAGCACCATAAAAATGAAGCAAATGACAGTATTCCAGTTTTATTGTTTTGTCCTTCTCCTTTTCTCTGCTTTTGCCCAAGGTAGTTCTTTATCAATTATACCAGACATAAAAGATCATGTACGGATCACCAACAACTTCATTAACAAATCCTTTGGCTACCAGTGTAAATCTAGAGATAATGTTATAGGTCCGAGAACTCTTCAACCCAAAGGACAGTGGGAATTCAGTTTTGGCCCCGACTGGTTTCATCAGACATATTTCAACTGTCATTTTTGGTATGAGCACTTCACTTCTACTTTTGATGTCTATTCAAGTTATCTTAAACAAGAGGTTAATGGGAAAAATTTTTTTTGGACTGTACAAGATGATGGATTCTATTTATATCATCCAATGTTGGGTAAGAATTTAAAGTTGCATGTTTGGACTAGTATCTATGTATGAAGGTGATGAAAAGTTTACATAACAAAATAAATAAAAAAGTGATGAAGGAAAATTTATATGGATTTTGCAACCTAGCTGAAATAGTAGTGTCGCAAATTTCAATATCTGCTTGACTTTTTTTTATTATTATTATTAAATAAAATCCTTACATGAGACGGGATCTATTGATTTTTTTTTTTTTTTTCAAAATTTATGTTTGTAAAATTTCAACTGATACCTAAGTCACATTCAGAAAATCTAAGAACAATCAAAGGTCAATCCTTACTTTAGCGCTAGCTCCTCATTGTTGATGATTCCTTTTTGTGCTTTATTTATTTATTTATTTATTGATAAAAATTGAGACTTCCATTCAAACGAGGATAAAACAGTACATCATACGCTAAAACACGCTCATTACATGGAGATTCCTCTATCCAAGTGACAAAATTGGAAATGTTTCTAGCATATACTGCACTAGACCATGAGCTGCCTTATTGGAGCGCCTGGAACATAAGAAAACTGTACCTTTCAAAATGATTAGAGATGCTGGAGAGAATCGGAGATAATATTGGATATACTGGTAGGCGGAACAATTAAACCATTAAGGGATTGAATTATCATCTGCGAATCACTCTCAAAGAGAACTGCAGGGAAACTTGTGTCTCTGGCAAACTGGACCGCTTCCGCCATAGCCTTCGCCTCTGTTTCTAGTGGACCCAACGGAGCCCCATCAAACTTGCTCATTGCAGCAGCTACGTTGCCCCTGTGATCCTGGACCACAATACCCAACCCAACAGCTTTTAGATTAGAGAAGACTGCGCCATCAACATTAACTTTACGCCAAGGAGGTTTAGGTGGAATCCAACAGTGCTCAATAGAAGACCGTGACTGGGGTGGGAGAAAATTCGCTATCTGGAACTCCTTAGGGTAAGTTTGAGGCCATTGAAAAATCTGCAATGCTAACTTACGGTCACCTCCCACTCTAGCTTGATTTCTAGAGGTCCAAAGGCACAAGCAAGCGCGGCAAACAAAGTCAGCTTCTCTGCATCCAGAAGATTGACATTTCTCAGAATCCATAACAGGTCCAAGAAGGATCTGATATGAGATTGTTTAACATCAACAGTCAAGCCCGATGCTTCCCATACCTCCTGTGCTTTGAGACAAAGCCAAAATAAGATACTAGAATCCTCCACCTCCAACCCACAAGGATTCGATGTGACATTTTTGTGCTTTATTGATCTATTATCACACTTATTATTATAATAAAATATATATTAAGAAGAGGAATGGATCCAGAATTTTAAGCTAGTGGGGCCTGAAATATAAAGAAAAAAAAACTTCAAATAGACATTTATATAGTATTAAAAAATTATAAATACTCAAAATTGTTATTTTTAAATACATTAAAATGTAATCATTTACGAACAAAGACAAAAACAAAAACAAAATAATGTTTTTTTTAATATTAGGCTAGCTAGGATTTTTTTTTTTGGGAAGTTAGATCATTCATAGTGGTGGTGTTAAAAATTTTAGCTTTTAGCACCTCAAAAAGTTATTTTATCTATTTCACCACCTCACTTTACAATAAACCCAATATCAAATGTTTTTTTTTTTTAATCACTTCATTTAAAATAATATAAACAACTCATTAAAATTATAACGAAAGCAAGAGAATTTCAGTTTTTTAATTAAAGGAAGAGATATAATCTTAATAAAATATTTTATTTTATTTTTAAAAACTTGCTACAGTCGACTAATATTTATACCAGTTTACTGTAGTTGCAAAAAATTTAGCTTTAGTTTCTCCAATAACACATGATTTTTTGGTTCTTCGTTGGTAAAATAGTTTTCTTTTTACTAAAATTCAATCACCATTGTGAATGTTTTTATTGTTTTTGTTAAGTTTTTGGATTGGATAATTGCTATTTGGATAAAGCTAGTTAGACTTATTGAGGAAAATGAGGGCCTAAGGTCTTGGAAGGAGCCCAAATACAAAAATTAATATATGATAACTAAAAATTAAATATAAAATTGGACTTGGGGGGGCCTAGGCCCCACCTAGGTCCATCCTTGTTTAAGAAGGTATGTAGTGATTATTATATATGGAAAAAAAGGTAAAGTTAGTATTGAGCTTATGTAAAAATGGTATTGTACCAATTAAAACTTAAAATCTTAAAAAACTGTTAAAAAAATGGTTGAGTATTTCTCATTTCATAAACCTAGCTAAGCCAAGCACACTTGATGTTGGGCATTTTAGGGGGAAATCAATGGAAAAATGAGTTATTGAAGTAGGCCTAGAGGCCTGAATCAATCTTTTTCCTTAGGATAATATTTGACTCCACTCGAATGAGTTTGCTAACAGATTCCAAGAAAATTGCCTACAAGATACAATTAAAGCTTGATTCAACAAGTAGCAATACTGAAAAATCCTTTGAATACCTCTCTAATGGCCTGCAAAATCTGTAAAAGTTTAATAAGCCTTCAAAATCTATAAATAACTGAATGTGGATGACTATTTGTATCAATGAAGAGTTGCCTTTGAAAATGCACACTTGAAAGGTTACTTTTGGGGATACAAACCCCCTAAAATGGTAAACTAATTGTTACTATTCACTAGGAACTCAAAATGTTCTTTTTCCCTCATTTTTCTACAATTTTCTATAGAAAAATACATTTTGCAATTGCCTTACTAGAGCAAGAATGACCTTGCATTAGGGCTGTAAACGAGCCAAGCTTTGTTGAGTAGTGCATGTTCAAGCTTGGCTCGTCAAGAAAAGTAAAAAACTCAAACTTGGCTTGAGCTCGTGACAAGCCTAAAAATAGTGTTTGAACTTGAGCACATGAGAAAGCTAAAAAGCTTGAGTTTGGCTTGGCTTGGCTTGATTAATTAGTCAAGCCAAACTCAAGCTTAATATCAAGCTCAAACTCAAGCTTAAGTCAAGCTTTTGAGCTTGAGATCTAAAAAAATAACGTTGTCAAATGCTTAAATCTCTAATATTAAGAAAAAAGAAAATAATATACTCATTTTATCATGCATCTAGTCCTACTTATGATTGGCCATTATTCAAATTAAAATTTTACATAATTAAATCCATTCATTCATTAGTCCTTGTCTATAGCTTCAGCAAATATTCAAAATACAATTTTTTTCATTCACGTTAGATGGTGAAGAACTAGAAAAATACTTGTTTGTAACTATTATGAATGAGAAAATACTAACATGTTTCGTAACTTTACTTTAGATGATTGATGGTGAAAGATCATATGTGGTCCACTTAATTAACAAATTTCTTTTTAAATGCAACTATAATCTAAAGTGGTTCTTGGTCAGCTTAGAGGGAAGGACAAAATTAAGGTAATGGGTAGTGGTCCCATGTTGGCCATGTCATTACTAAGATATGTGTAATGAGTATATTTAGCTAACACATATAAACTTATAAATAAGTCTATGCTTGAATTTTTTTGTATCAAGCCTAATAGCTCACAAGCTTGTTCATGAACAAATTTTTCTACTTGGGCTCGGCTTGTTTATTAAACAAACCTAAAACTAAGGCTCAAACTTGGCTTATTTATGAACAAACAAACATGAATGAGCTTTTTATTGAGCCGAGCCCAAGTTGTTTATGATCTGCTTAGTTCATTTATAGCCAGGGGGAGAGGAGAGAAAGAAAAAAAAACAAAAATAGTAGTAGCGAGAATAGTGTCTTGTTGGTTGTAGCACGTTCAAATTGGATGTTAAATTTTTTTTGATAGTTTGTTGAGACTAATGCATGGCTTTTGTGGGATTTTAGCTACATTTTTACCTTAGACTAGTAGTTTGTTGAGACCAATGTGTTGGTTAAGATAGATTGACCTCGGTTAATTAATTTAATTAGGTCAAATTACATGCAAATTGTGGAGGCACTAACAAATCACCAAATAAATTAAATGCAACAAAAATTAAATTGATATGGTGATTTGTTGACAAATAGGGAAAACCGTTCACAAGGCAAAAATCCCATCGGGTGAATTTATGGTCACCGCCTCCAAGAATCCACTAATCAATAATCAAGCGGTTACAAGTATGAGGAATCTTACCACAACCCTAGCCTATCCCAAAATACCAACCTATAGTTGAACATTCGCTTCAATACCCAATTGAACTTGATATTGTAGTAGCGTTTTTTCCTTTTTTGCACAAATCTCCAATTTGGGACTAACTCCTTTGCATGGATCCCAGTACGTGACTAACTCCAACAACTTGAATGATTATTGTTGCCAGCAAATTTCTTCACTTCATAAACAATGAAGGTTAGGAAGCACTTGGTTACAAAACTTTAAGGCGTACAAATGCAGTAGTTTCACACAGAGTATATGAGTTCTAGGTCTTTGTTTCCATACCTAATGACTTTTAAAATAAGCTTTATATATGATTAGATTTGTGAGAAAAGAAACCCTAATAAAAAAAGTTATCATGGGTCGAATTCCAGATCTGGAAATTCTGAAATCATAGATCTCAATAGATCAAGCTTGTGTCGAACTTCTCCATTAAACTTTGAAACTAGCATTTGTCTAGCTTCTGTTGAGACTTAATGAGACATATTTTCTTCACTTATTTCTCGAATCAATCTTTATGTCTTTAACAATACCACTTGATATGTTTGAACAACATACTCCTTGATATATTAAACCCAAATTAGATTTACCAAATTATAAGTAAAGTGTGTTTTGTCAAAAGATTAACCAATTAAATAAAAAATACGACCCTAACATGATGTGAATGCTCCAAGCTCAACTTCTTTTTTTGGAGGAACTAAGCACCGCAATCAATTTTAGTTGTAAACTATATCCTAAAATTTCTATATTATATATCATTATCCTTCTTATAAGTTCAAAACACTTTTTCAACTTGGATTCTACGGGGAAATTAGATTAGAAGGAACAATGGAAGAATAACAGAACAAAGTTAAAAAGTAAGCGTAGAGGTTCAATGAATCACTTTATTTAATACAATTTTTACCCCCACTCAAGGAGTTTGCTAAAAAAATACATGCAAATCATCTCCATTATACAATTATAGACACCATGGTTTTAAAAACCAAATCGGATCGGCCAATCCGATTGGTTCAACCTGGGAACAAAGCACCAATTTGGTCTGATAAAAACCCTTAAAATCGGTGAAAACCAGCCAAAACCTGGGTTGAATCGGGAACTGGAGGCAAAAACGGTTTATGTAATGGTTTGATTTTTAAAACCATGATAAACACCCTATTTCAATCCATTTTATACCTGAGGTTCTCAGTCTCAATAATGAAGTAAGTAAATAATGAAGTAAGTCCTAATTTCTACCAGAATTATCAAAATCACGTGTAAACCCCAATAGTGTTGATTAAAAGATTCATGCATAGTTCCAATTGCCATTTGCAATAGGTGCCTTAGAGTTGCACACCACTCATTGGCATACGACAGTGTGCCACTCAGAGACATAACCCTAAAAATCCTCATTTTCCATTTTGGTGATTGATCAAGTTAGCTAGTCTAGCCCGATAGTTAGCAAACACCAAATCCTATTAGCCTTCTTAGAACACTAGCATACAGGGATTCAAAAAAAAAAAAAATCCTTATTTTACATCTTCAAACACCACTTTATTTATTCTACCGACCCATTTCACAACTCACCCAACATCCCAGTTCTTATTTTTACATACAACCCAATAAAATAATATAAACTACTTATCTCTCTTTCTCTCTTTCCTCCCAAACTCTTTTTCTCTTCAACCACAACCACAAATATAACGAACCACCACACCCCTACCACAAATATAACTAACCACCACACACCCACGATCAAAACTAGCCACTCCATATAGTACCCATTATATCAACCACATCACCACATAATACCAATACCAGCAGCTGCTGCCACCACCCCCACAGCAAATCTATCACCACCACCACAACCTCAAAAACAATCACAACCACCATCATCATATGATAATACTCATACCAAAAATCAAATTTAAACAAAAAAAAAAAAAAAAAAAAAAAAAAAAAAAAAAAAAAAAAGAGAACAACAACCCACTATGATACCACCGCCGCAACTCTCCACAACATCAAACCATCTCACCACCACAATCTATGGACGCCCATTTTTTGGATTTTGTCACACATTGGGTCCTTGGCGACGTGATTCCTGTGAATTGTGTATCTAGTAGGAGTTGTGTGTGTTTGTGTGAGTCCCTTTTTCTTATTTTTATTTTAAGAGTTGCCACCAATCATTGGTTTTGTATTAGATGTGATTGGTCACCTAGGTGTGTAATTTATTTTAAGTTACCTAATTAACTAAACCAAAATTTCAAGGTTCATTAATTAAGGCAAACCAAAAGTTTTTGAACCAAAGATCTTAGACTCGGAAGTTTGGTTACATGTGGGGAAGGTGTTAAACACCCCACAACGCCTATCCAAAGATAGTATCTCATTTTTCCAAACATTAAATTTTATGAAGAAATAGAATACTTGGCATTTTGATTTTTTTTATAATGTTTTTTCAAACAATATATATATACACACACATGTGAGTAAAGATTTACATATGGCTAGCATATGAATATTAACTCCAACAAAAAATATACAATCAAGACATGTGAGGTATGTACAAGAATGTGAGTATACTTTACAATAGCATGTGAGTATTTATTTATTATATAGCTAGCATATGTGTGCTAAATGCCATACAAAAACAAACATAGAAAAAGATGGTTGGAAGAGTATCACCTTGTTGTCATTCACCATTTTCTCATTTTAATCATGCAAAAAAAAATGAAAAAGAAAACTCATTAGTGCCAAGAAATGTTAGGGACAATATAAACTTATAGGGTGTTCAAAGAATCAAGAGAATGAACCTTGAACGCAAATCCTCAAACTACTACTATTCTAAGAAGATGTTAGAAAATAAAAAAGTTACAACGTTATCTTTTATTATTTTAGAAAAGCACATATTTTTTTAGAAGAGATTTAAAAAAAAAAAAGTTATGGAAAAGGCATGTATCTTTTTGAAGAAAACATTTTTTGAGAACATACTTTTATACGTAGAAAAACACTTTTGAAAACATTTTATTTTTGAAAACATGTTCTTTATAAAATAAAATTGGAAAACATTTATATTTATTTTTTTAGTTTCGGGTTTCCCCTTTTTTTTTGAAAACAAATTTTTTATTTTGCAAACAGTTTTTTAAATAAATTTTAGAAAACAGATTTTTTTTTTTTTTGAAAACAGTTTTGTAAAACAAGTTTTTTTTTTTTTTTTTTTGGAAACATTTTTTGAAAACAGTTTCTAAAAACAGTTTTGTATGTAAAAATAAATTGTCTCATTTGATAACGTATCCATTTGATAACTTCATATACATTATGGTTTAATAAGAAGTTACATATTCTTAAAACATTGGTTAATGGAGAAGTAAGCTTTCTAAGTAACTCCAACTTTGATGGGCAAGTGGAGGTTATAGATACAAGGAATTTAGTCATCTCTCTATTTATAAAAGAGACATTCAGCTACACCATCAAAGATACTGAATATTTAGAGAGAAAAGAGGGTTAAGAGAGAGAAACCAATTTTATAAGAATTAAGTGCCTTTTATACTAAGACTGATCTTAAGAGATCTAATAATCTTGAGGTCATTGGTTACTCATATTCAGATTTTGCTAGATGTGTTTAGGTGGAGGAGCAATATCATGGAAAAGTTCAAAGAAAAGTATCACTGCTACATCCACTATGGAAGCTAAATTTGTGGCATATTTTGAGGTCATAGTTCATGGATTGTGGTTGTGGAATTTTGTCTCAGGACTTGGAATTGTTAACTCTATTTCCAAGCCTCTGAGAATTTAGTGTGATAATTCTACAACTGTGTTTTTCTCTAAAAATGATAAGCATTCTAATGGTACGAAACACATGGAATTGAAATACCTTACGGTTAAGGAAGAAGTTCAGAAACAATGAGTGTCAATAGAACACTTAAGCACATAGCTTATGATTGCAGATCCATTAACAAAGGGGTTACGTCCTAAAACATTTAAGGAGCATGTTGATCAAATGGGTCTTGATCGTAGAACATGATGGTTGTTATTTTAATGTTACCTTATGCTCTTGACACTTGGAGATCTCATTAAATGTGTTTCTAATTATTCCTATTTTATTTTATGTACATACATATATGATAATGAATGAATAATAACAAGAATAGTTTCTAACAAAAGAGACATTACTGTTGGACTTTTAAGTCACTTCTCATTGATAGGCTATATTAAGTAGGTTGCTAGTGTTGTAGTACATGGAAGGAACTATGTTGTATAATTGATATGGAACTGCCATGACTCGCATTAGTGGGTTGTTTAATTATAGTATTATGATGACCAATTTAAAGTAAGAGGATATGTACCATTGTGCACCTAATAGTTAATCCTATTAAGCCTTTTCATAAGTTATCATATGGGCCAAGTGGGAGAATGTAAGAATAAATTGTCCCATTTGATAACTTCATATATGTTATGATTTAATAAGAAGTTACATGTCCTTAAAACATTGGTTAATGAAGAAGTTTCCTAAGTAACTTCAACTTTGATGGGCAAGTGGAGGTTAGAGATATGAGGTTTTTGTTTTGAAAACTTTTAAGAAGAGCAAAGGAAAAGCATTTTAAAAAGACTCATTTTTTCTTTTCTTTCTTTTTTTTTTTTTTTTTTTTTTTTTTTTTTTTTTTTTTGAAAAAGAGTTCATTTATAAAGAAAGAGGTGTAAAAATATTTTTGAAGAAAAGCATTTTCTTAGAATAGTGTGTAGGGGAAATGTTTACCCAAGCATATTTATCTTATGGCAACTTTAGTAATGAGATCTGTAAAGGAACAACAATAAAAAGTGCAGAAAATAAGTTGCAAGGGAATTAAGGTGTAGAAATTTAAATGACGTAAAAGTAAAATGCAGAAAATTAAATGACAAGAATATAAATTGCTGAAATATTGTAAAGATTGATTAAAAAATGTTCTTTTTTTTTATCTTAAATAAATTTTAATCTCTTTCAAGCCTTATGGATTCTTCATCATAAAGAAATGAGATTTCTAAGTCATCACTATTCTTATGAGACATACCCATATTGTGCTCTAATGGAGGTTTAAGAGAGATGGTAGAAAATCTTTTTTTTTTTTTTTTTTTTTGGTGTCTAGATATAGTATACATACATACATACATACATACATACATACATACATATGTGTGTGTGTGTGTGCGCGCGCAATAAAATAAAGGGGGAGAGGGGATGTGCAAGAAATTAAATGAGATGACATAAAATAAAAAATGGGGATTGGTTGAAAGCAAATGGGATGACATAAATTAAAAGGGGATGGAATTGCTTGAAAGTAAATGAGATGACATAAATTAAAGAACAATCATAGTAAAATCCCTAAATGCCTAGGTGGGATGGGATTTCCTCCGCCTAAGGGTACCTCCCATACAAATCCTAGGTGATGGTCCAATACTCATCTAGGGAAAACAAGCACAATAATATGAACCAACAACAATAATATGAACATCAAAATAAAGAGATAGATAGATATATACACAATATATACAAGAGCATAGAAAAATAAAGCAAATACGAACAAGTAAGATAAAAGAAAAATTTTATATGTATGGAGAAAGATGATTACAATATAATAAAAAGGGTGGGATAGGTGTAGTTATTAAGAAACTAACCCATCCCTATACCCTTACCCACAAAAATTATAATAAAAATGGATGGAGCTTTTTTGTGTGAGTTTCCTAGAGAGAGAGAAAGAGGAGAGAGAAATTTTTTTATGAATTTCCAAAAAGGTAATTTTCCGGAATTTTTTTACTACTTTTTTTTTAAAAAATTTTCAATTTTCCTCACTTTTTTCTCACTATTTCACTATTTTCTCTACCTATTTCTTCCTATTTTTCTCCATGATTTTTCTTTAAAATGGGGAGTTTTTATAGAGGGATGAGGAAAATGGGAGGCTAGCACTAGTGTATATTGATACACTAATGCTAGCCTTCCACTTTTGCCACCTCATCAACCAATTTTTTTTTTTTATCTTTTTCTAATTTCCGGCCTGATATTTGTGCTGCTGTTTGGAGGCCTTTCTGAGCTCCATTTTCCTTGAATTTCATATGCATGGAAAGCTCTAGATGTCCAGTTTCCAATGGTTCTGGCCTTTGATTTGGAGCTACGGTCGTCAAGATATTGCGCTCAGAAGGAATGTGACACATTGCTGAAAATTTTTGTGCCTTTTTTTCTTGAAAAATTCATATCTTCTAATTTAGAGCAGATATTGTTAAGCCCTTTTGATGAAAATTAGCAAAGATCTTTTTCTTCGAGATGGTCCAGCCTGCTCGTTCCAGTTCTCGCCTAATCGGTAAAGTTTATTGCGCAAAGTTAGGTAAAAAACTACTAGTTTTTCCTATTAAAAAAAAAAAAAGTGAAGATTTTTATTAGGGTTTTTGGTATTTTAATGATATCTCATCCATTTTAACCCTGATTTTGGCCCATAAACTATCGTTTCGAAGGGAAAAATATGCCCTATGAGACAGTCCAAAATCAACACGATCTAGTAGTCGGATAAAAAAGTCAACTTTTTTACCATACCTGATTAGGGTTTTGATCTTAATTGCTATAAAATTGATTTTTCAATCATTGTGACTTTTTGATTCACCATTCAAACATTTTGTATTTATTTTTACCATTTTTGGCTTTGAAATTCATGATTTTGCACCTTTTTCAATCTTTTTGATTTTTTTTTTTTTTTTTTTGATGCATGAGTCAAGGCTAAATGAAATATAGTATTGACACAATCCACCACACCACACATAGACCAAAACCCACCATTGCATGACCCACCAAAACCCAAAACCCACAACCCATAACCAACGACCTCCACACCACCACGACCACCAATTCTAGCCTTATCCCACCTCTAGCCATTGATTCCAACCTTATCCAAACCGAGAGAAACCCAATCCAAGAGAAACCCAAACCCTAGCCACTAATCCACCACGCCAACCACTAAAACCCATAAACTCAATCAAAAACCACCAAAACCCATTAACTCAAAAACCACAAAAACCCATAAAATCTAAAACCACCAAATCGGAGAGTGAAAGAAAGAAGAGGCGAACAGAGAAAAGAAGGAGAGAGAAAATCGGAGTGAAAGAAAGAGAGAAGAGACAAAGAGAGAGAGTCAGAGAGTGAGGAGAGAGAGAGAGAGAAACCAAAACAGAGAGAGTAGGGAGATAGAAATGAGAGGAGAGAAGAAGAGGTGTAGCGTGATTGAAGAGAGAGAAAGATGAGATATTTTTAATAAAATAATATCTTTTTTTTCATCCTAAGCTATAGTTAGTATAAAAATATAGATTCCCACCCCTCTCCCCGGTGGCTAATGTTTGGCTTGTTTGTTGCTAAAATAGCAACTTGGGGGGGGGGGGGGGGTTTACACCCCCTAATGCTAGTGCTCTTAAGCCTATTGTAGAAATAGAAATTTTGCAACCAATTACAAGATTCCACATACTATTTAGTGGGTCCCATTAACATTATTTAGAGACCAATGTAAATATTCCAAGTGTTTTTAAATAAAAAATTACAAAGAATACTTAAGAGCCAATTGCATGTTGACACGTGTTAATTTAAATGACATAAGAACTCTAATTAAAATTTGCCATGTGTTATTTTAAATTAAAACACTTTGGCTAATCAAATAATGTCACATGTCCCTTGGAGAACAAGACATAAAGTCCATCCATTCAAATCATTACACGTGTCACTAATGAGAGCCAATCACATGTCTTCAAATCCTTTATAAATAGAGACCCTTCTCAATCTTATGGAGGGGATTCAGAAAAATTCAGAAGTCTTAAAGCTCTGCCATAATCAAGTTCCAAAGCCTCCAAGAACATCAATAACTTCAATGTTTGAATCTTAAGAACATTTCAAAGCAAAATCATTCAAGTCATCTTTCTAGATCTCAAAGTTCATTGGAATCAAGCTCAAAAGCCTCCATAAACACCAAGAGACTACAAATTAGTGAAATTCTACGAATCCAAGCCTCCAAGGTCCCAATGAACTTTCACTAAAAATCTTCGAAGACGAGGAACATTTATCTAAATCATTCTTCCTAGTCTTAAAGTTCTACTGGAATCAAGATTCAAAGCTTCCAAAAACTTCAAAGACTTTGATCCATCGAAACTTCATCAGATTCAAGCTCTAAAGCCTCAAAGAAATTCCACCACAAATCTTCTAATTAAGATTAAGAACACACGAAGAATACAAAGAACAAGAAATCTCTAACAAGCACAAAGCCAGAGATCATCGTAATTTCATTCCAAAGATCTTTCAATCTACTCCAAGGGGAGGATATCTTGTGTTTGAGTCAAGATCACATCGACACAATACTTCAATTGAAGACTTTTCCAAGGAGATCAAATCAAAGGATCATTCTATTGTATTAGAATCCAAATATAGAGAATTGTACTACTAATTTATCAATAAAAATTTACACTTGTGAAACATATTCAATTGTTTCATTTCCAAATTTGAGATTTTGTGCTTACACCTAAAAATAATACCCTTCACCTCCATTTCAAAGGATCTAGAAATCCCCCTGCCAAAACTTATACAATTTTACCATTGGCCTAGTACCAAAGTAATAAGCAATGATTTTTTTTTTTTTAGATAGATAGAATTCTACTCTAACTTAATCTAAGTGTATATGTGTAAAATTTTCTTATGAGATTTAAACCCCGGCTCTTACCACCCACACCTCATATGCACTTATACTTGTGGAGTGACTATCGCGCCAAGTGTGCATAATAGTAAAGACTTTTGAGAAAACTAGTATTTCACTCACTAGTCCTAATCAATCTCACTACCCATCCCATCTTAACTCTTTGAAGTTGCTAATACCCTATCTTGAGCCTTGCTAAAATGTTATACTTCCTATTTGGTTAAACAAAATCATGAAAATTGTTCCATTCCAATGGGAATGGCTGGAATTTCTCTTACCAATATGCAAACCGAAATAGTAATACCCTATGTTACACCTCAGATTAAATTTTGCCCAATTCTTGACTTGTTTTGGCAATTCTGGTCGATTTCAGCCAAAATTCATCTTTTGCTTGGTATGAATTTTGGCCTTCACCTATATGTGTCATATTTTGCTAGGTCAAAGCTCACAAACAACACTTCTCATTCTTTGATCTATGTCTCACTCTGGCATAGAGGAGGTGAAAAAAAGAAAAAGATGATGATGATGAGAATAAGAGAACAAGAGAGCACTGAGACTCGCAGTTGTTATAAGGAAGAAGATTGAAAGTCTGAAAGAGTAAGTGAGTAATGAAGAAATCTCGAAACAATACACCGAAATAGACTGATAATTAAATATTATATCCAAATGGACAAATTGTAATGGATTTGAAACGATATTCAGAACATTAGTTGAACACACAAAGTTATGATGGACAACTGAGAGACAAGTCAACTAATCACCATCGGTTGCTGCTAAGAAAGGAAGTAATGGACGATCACCATGACCCTTTCCTCTTTAACCTTTTATTTTCTTTATGAATCACATGTTTTGGTATTTTGCTTGTTGCCTTTTGTTCTTCTTGTTCTTTGTACTTTATTTTCAATTATTGCATTCACATTGCACCCACAAATCACCCATTCCTTTAGGACCGTTTGGATTAAGGGGGAGAGAGGGGGAGGGGAGTAGAGTAGAGTTGGCCAGAAATTAACCTAATTTTTTGCCAACTCTATTGTGGGTGTTTTGGAAAAATGGTTGTATAAAATAGAAAAAGTATGTTTTTATTGTAAAATAGACGAAAAATTTTACATGGACTGATGTGAATGCCCTAAAGGATTAAGGGCACGTTTGGTACACTAAATGAGAATTATAGCAAGAATGGTAATCTTTATTACTGGAAATAAAAAGTAATGGAATAAATAAACCTATGTATAAGTTTGGTTGTGAGTTATAATATTAGAATTAAATTTAAGATTTATTTTAGGCAATATCTTACTCACACAATTATATCTCCTTGATTTTATTTTTTATTTTTTATTTTTTTTTAAAAAAAATTAAAAGAGAGATGAAATTAGATCAATTTCTGGCCAACTTCCCTCTACTCTCCATTCCTCCCCTTCATTCCAAACAAGTCATTTAGAGAAGTGTGGATTGTAGTGTTATGTGGTATGTTGTGCTAGAGAAAAACGGTATAATAAACTGAAAAAATTAAACAGCATACTCATTTGGGAAATACCTTCTAAATATATATATATATATATATATGAAAAATTGAAAATGACAAAGTTTATCTCCAAACTAGTTTGAATTTTTTTTTTCAAACTTCGACTAATAAATTAGCATGATTATATATTTTGAAAATCGAATAATTGGATTGCATGTTCTTTATGTTCTTAACATGCACGTCAAATTTTGTTCGAATCTGATGTTAATTACTATTCAATTTATAAACATATTTTTTACGCATAATTTAATTAAGACTACAAAAATTTGAAATTTAAATATTTGATTAATAACATAGTTATTGTTTTTTTATCTTCTTGAAATTTTGCAAGCATAGAGAATATAATAATAAGAAAATGCAATTTGAAGGTAAATTTTTCAAAAATCATATCCAATAAAAAGATATAAGCAAAGTTTGAAGGGTTTTTCTTCAAAAAAATTTGTAGAGAAACTTTGTTCAATGAAAAATTGAAAAAGCTATCAACATCAAATACGGCCAAACTTTCTTCAGCCAGGGGCCAAGACCACCAAGCATTTGGGAATGGCAATGGAACCAATATAAAATCAACAACTTTGTCAAATTAAACATGATGGATCCATCTTGATGGACTTGACGTAAGACGAGTGTACTCGTATTGGACGGATCACGTTAGGACGGGCGTAGCGTGGATGGATCGAGCGGCCACGTGACATCCATTTCATCATCATGTAGTCTCCAAGGAACCTTAAATACTTGTGACACATGATTAGCCCTAATTCGTAGAGTCCCAACATGAATGGAATTCCGATACGACTAGAATTCTAGAATATACGTGTATTAATGAGTATCTTTCTTATAAGGAAAAGATTTGTTCCGCAAGTCTTGGGGTATGGCCCTATGCGACTATAAAAACCTAATGATCCTCAAGAAAAAGGTATGCATAATTTACTCCTCTCTAACACTCTAGAGTTGTGAGAATAGTTCTAACTTGACCTTCAGAGGGTATTTGGCCAGCACCATACCGGTGCTCTCTATTAGGTCTTCTCTTTTTGTTGTGCAGGTCTTGCTTCCAGTGTGCGAGGACTGTGTGGCTCACTGGTGATTTTTACGGCATCATTAGTTGGTGCCGTTTATGGGAAACGACAGCGATTTGTAAGCCATACAAATGCTTCCCGGACAAAGAGTTGTATGGTACTTACTCGCTCAATGGCAACCACCAACAACGTTCAAGGAGACGAGCCGTGACCCATTGCCCTAGAGAGACAGGTCCAAACCCTCACAGCTGTAGTGGAATGCCTTACCAAACAAAACGTAGTCCTAGAGGAGCAGCTACGGTAGAAGAATGTAGCCATAAGTATCCAAGAGGAGGATCAAGAAGGTACCAATGCTGAATGAAGAGACCAGGAAGGGCCGAAAGGAGGTAATGCCTCAAGCAGACCAGAAAGGTAGGACATGAGTCGTCCATCAACCGTTGATATGGCTCTGCCCCACATTGTCGCGGAGATGCAGATGATGAAAGAACGAATGGACTTCATGATGAACGCACTCAAGGGGAGAGTGTCCAGTGATCTCGACGATCTAGTCCACCGAACCGACTCACCATTCACCATGTCAGTCAACTCTTTCTTCCACCAAAGTTTTGTATGCCGCAGGTGGAAAACTACGATGGAAACAAAGACCTGCTGGATCACTTGGACTCCTTCAAGACCCTCATGCACCTTTAGGGGATACCAGATGAGATCATGCGCAGAGCCTTCCCCATCACATTGAAGGGCCTCGCAAGGGTCTGGTTGAGCAGGCTGACGCTCAACTCCATTAGTTCCTTCAAAGAGTTAAGCGCCTAATTCGCATCGCACTTCATCGTGGGACACAGGTATAAAAAGTCTACTACATGCCTGATGAACATAAAGTAGAGGGAGGACGAGACGCTGAGGTCCTACATAACTCATTTCAACAAGGAGACCCACTCAATCAATAAAACGGATGACAAAATACGCATAGCAGCATTCACTAATGGCCTATGGAAAGGAAAATTCTTATTTTCTCTATATAAGAATGATCCAAAAACCATGTCGAATGTGCTCTACAGGGCTACCAAATATATGAACGTGGAGGATGCATTATTGGCCCAAGAAGAGAAGCCTAGAAAGAGGGAAAGACAGGAAGACACTCGGCAGGATAAGGGTCGAAAGATGGCTAGAACCGGAGAATGACGGGAAGACCGACACTCCGAACCCCCCATTGGGAAATTTGCAAGTTTCACACCGCTAACGGCCTCGATAAACCAAGTCTTGATGCAGATGAAAGACGAAGGAGCTCTGACGTTTCCCGGCAAGCTGAAGGGAGATTCCAATAAGAGGTCAAGGGATAAGTATTACCATTCCACCGTGATCAAAAACACGACACAGCCGATTGCTAAGATTTGAAGCAGCAGATAAAAGCTTTTATAAGACAAGGGAAATTACAGAGGTTCGTTCGTAAGGAAAGGACGGATCCACCACAGGAGCAAGCCCCACAACAGGAGAATGAACGACTTAGACCCCTCATTGGAGATATAAGAATGATAGTAGGGGGCACAGCCAAAACCGAGTCGTCCAAGAAGGCCCATAAGACCTACCTCAGAATGGTCCAGAACGTCTAGCTGACAGGCTCCGTACCTAAGATGGCATAAATCGACAACCCTGTAATCGGATTCTTGGAAGAAGACACTTGAAGGCTCCACCACCTGCATGACGATGCACTTGTTGTCAGCCTACGAGTAGGAGATTATAACATGCACCAAATTCTAATCGACAACAGTAGCTCAGCACATATCCTATATTACCCGACCTTCCAACAGATGAGGATTGATAAAGAACAACTGGTCCCGATAAATACCCCCCTCGTCGGTTTCGGAGGCACAAGGATTTTCCCCCTTGGCGCCGTCACATTGTCAGTAACGGTAGGCGACTACCCACAGTAGATCACCAAGGACATAACATTCCTTGCGGTTGATTGTTCATCCGCTTACAATGTCATTCTTGGATGACCAACCCTCAACTCATGGAAGGCTATAACTTTAACCTACCACTTGATGATCAAATTCCCTATAGATTATGGAGTAGGAGAGCTACGGGAAAATCAGGTGGCTGCACGCGAATGCTATATTGCCATGCTAGAAATGGATGATCACCAACATACATTGTGCATAAATGAACAAAGGGCAATAGTAGAGCCAGTTGAGAAGCTAGAAGAAATAACCCTTGATGAATCAAAGCCCGAACGGACGACTAAGATGGGTACATTATCAAGTCGGATGGTACAACAAGCGCTTACAACTTTCCTTAAGGACAACCAAGATGTGTTCGCCTGGAGTCATGAGGACATGCCAGGGATTGACCCTTCAATCATAGTACACAAGTTGAATGTGTTGCCCTCATTGCCTCCCATCCAACAAAGAAAACGAGTGTTCGCTCAAGAAAGAGACAAAGCTATAGCTGAAAAAGTTCAAAAGTTGCTTGATGCAGATTTCATTCGGGAGGTGTACTACCCTGACTGGTAGGAAAATGTGGTTATGGTTAAAAAGGCCAATGGAAAATGGAGGATGTGCGTTGATTTCACGGATCTTAATAGAGCCTGCCCAAAAGACAGTTACCCACTCCCACGGATAGATGCCTTGGTAGACTCGACCGCAGGACACGAACTTCTGAGTTTTATGGATGCTTTTTCTAGTTACAACCAGATCAGAATGGAGGAAACGAATCAAGAAAAAACTTCCTTTGTTACGAGCCGGGGGCTTTTCTGCTACAAAGTAATGTCATTCAAACTCAAAAACGCAGGGGCGACGTATCAGAGATTGATGGACAAGATGTTTGTCCACCAGATTAGGAGGAATGTGCAAGTTTATGTAGAAGACATACTGGTGAAAAGCGTAAGGGAAGACGACCACTTAAGCGACCTCCGAGAAACTTTCGACACGCTCCAAACGTACAATATGAAGTTAAATCCGAGTAAGTATGTATTCAGAGTCACTACGGGGAAGTTTCTGGGATTCATGGTATCTCAAAGAAGTATAGAGGTTAATCCAGAGAAAGTACAAGCCATAATGGAGCTAGCTCCACCAAAGACGATTAAGGAAGTGCAAAGCTTGAATGGCAAAATAGCGGCATTAAATAGGTTCGTTTCACGGGCGATGGACAAATGCCTCCCCTTTTTTTCTTACATTGAAGAAGTCATTTGAATGGACGGACAAGTGCCAACAGGCGTTTGAAAACCTAAAGGCGTATCTGTCATCTCCCCCATTACTCAGCCCATCCAAGCCAAGAGAAGAGCTTTACCTATACTTAGTCGTCTGACAAGCCGCTATCAATGCCGCTTTGGTAAGAGAGGAAGATGGAGCTCAGAGACCTGTCTACTTCGCAAGCCGAGCATTTTAAGGAGCAGAAAAGAGGTACCCCCAGATGGAGAAGCTGGCCTTCACATTGGTAACTACGGCACGAAAGCTTAAGCCGTACTTCCAAGCGCATACCATTGTGGTCCTAACGGACAAACCTCTGAAAAGAGTCATGAATAGCCTTAAAGCTTTAAGACGGATAGCTTTATGGGTTGTAGAATTAAGCGAATTCGACATACAGTACTGGCCAAGGACAACTGTAAAGGGATAGGTTGTGGCTGACTTCATCGCTGAGTTCACTCTCATGGACGGCCAGGGGGCAGAAAAGATCCCCCTGTGGAATATTTACTCGGACGAATCTCCTAATAGGCAAGCAGGTGGAGCCGGTGTAGTGCTATTCTCCCTAGAAGAAGATAAGATCAAATGCATGATCCGACTCGATGCGAAAAATAATGAGGTAGAATATGAAGCCTTGATTGCAAGACTAGACCTTGCAAGGGCAAAAAACATGATCATACATTGCAATTCCCAAGTCATAACTAGTCAGGTCAACAGTGGCTACGAATGCAAGAATGAAAGAATGAAAAGATACCTCGATGAGATGAAGGGCCGAATTGGTAGTCTCCAAATCAAGTTCGTCCAAATCCCAAGGGCGGAGAACGAACGTGCCGATTGACTTGTTAAGGCTGCCTCAACAGAATGCATGCTTGTCCCCAATAGGTCTTATCTTTCATCTAAACCTCCTCGCTCATTGATGAGAATACAAGTGTGTAGGAGATAGGTATTGAAAACAACTGGACCCCGCCATTAATCTCCTACCTAAAGAATGGAATGCTACCGAACGGGAAAGACGCCACAAGGAAACTAAAGGTCCAAACCTCACGATTCGTTATTATAAAAGATGTTTTGTATAAAAGAGGTTTCTCCCGCCCATATCTGAGATGCTTAGTACCCGAGGAGGCAGAATATGTCATGAGAGAAGTTCACGAAGGGATTTGCAGAAACCACTCAGCGGCAAGATCACTAGTACACAAGCTGATTAGAGCAAGATATTACTGGCCCACCTTGCAGAAGGATGCGCAAGCCTATATCAAAACCTGCAACAAGTGTCAGAGGTTCAGCAATGCCATCAAACAACCATCCGAGGAACTAACCCCTATGACGGCCCCATAGCCATTTTCTTAGTGAGGATTAGATATCATGGGCCCCTTCCTTACAGCAGTCAGGTAGCTGAAGTTCCTGGTGGTCAACATCGACTACTTCACAAAATGGGTGGAAGCCGAAGCCTTAGCCACTATCACGGAAAAGAATATTCGGAGTTTTGTTTGGAAGAACATCATCTGTAGGTATGGGATACCAAGAGTGCTTGTCTCTGATAACGGAAAGCAGTTCGACAACCACGCATTCAAGGACTTCTGTTCGGAGCTAGGAATCAAAAACCATTACTCGTCACCCGCCCACCCCCAAGCCAACAGATAGGTAGAGGTTACAAACCAATTCTTGCTCAAGATCATCAAGACTCAGCTCGAGGGGGCAAAGGGCATTTGGCCGGAGGAACTTCCAAGCGTTTTATGGGCTTATCGGACAACACCAAGAACACCTACCGGGGAGACACCGTTCCTACTAGCGTACGGGAGTGAAGCAGTCATCCCAGCCAAAGTTAGACTCACAAGCTACAGGGTAGACAATCATGACGAACGGAGGAATGACGAGACCATGCGCCTGCAGCTAGACTTACTAGACAAAGTCAGGGCTACAGCTAAACAGAGATTGGCACAGTACCAGAACCTCATGGCCAAGCACTACAATTCCGGAGTTAGGCACAAGGACTTTCAGGTTGGAGATCTCATCCTAAGGAAAGTAATAGGCGCTAGCAAAGATCCTACCCAAGAGAAACTCGGCCCAAACTGGGAAGGACCCTACAAAATTACGTTGTGGTAGAGGAAAGGCACGTACCACCTCGAGACACTAGACGGGGCAAAAGCTACCCCATCCATGGAACACCGAGCACCTAAGAAAGTACTACCAGTAGAAAGCGACATTCAACAGATTCTCAGTTTTTTCACATTTTGCTAGTTTAATTTAATTATTGCAACATTCTCCGCTTTTGTAGTTTACTATCTAGACGGTTTATTTTCTCTTTTTAAGTTTTTAAGCTTCTCCTTTAAAGAACTACTTTTGGTTTAATAATACAAGGAATATTCAGATATGACTAGTCTTTTTATGAAAATTCTACTAAGTCCATAAAGTGGACGGTTCATCCATGAAGGATGAGAATTTTATGGACGGTTCATCCACAGAGGATGAAAATTGTATTCAAGTCCACAAAGTGGACGGTACATCCACGAAGGATGAAAATCTTACCAAGTCCATAAACTGGACAGTTCATCCATAAAGGATGTAAACACTATCAAGTACATAAAGTGGACGGTTCATCTAGGGAGGATGAAAATCCTAGTCCAAAAAAATGGACGGATCGTCTAAAGGAGATGAAAATTTTAGTCCATTTAGTGGACGGACAATCCTTGAATGATGAATTATTAAGCCTATAAGGTGAACGATCCATCCAGGGATATGAAAATTTTTAAAAGTGGATGGATCGCCCATTGAGGGTGAAAGTCTAACCAAGTCCATAAGGAGGACGGTTCCTCTAGTCATTAAGATGGACACAACTTAAAGTCCAAAACACAATGTGGACAGACACATTTTGGGATATGGGTTTTTAACTCCATGGCTAAAAAATGGAAGGCCTTAAAAGCACATAACAGATGGATCCGTCGAAATTCAAACCCCCATAATTTCCATTAAGGCTTAAATGACGGGTCATATAGAATGGACCCATTGTGTTCATAACAACCATGAAACAAGCAATTAAACCAAAATAAGCGGATAAAAATATAAAACCCTTGAAGGGAAATTGTTTAACATGGAAAAAGTGATGACGGATAAAATGAAAGGATTGTTCTCCCAACTTACAAAAAAAAAAAAAAAAACTACTCTTGAGGGTTTGCATCCTTCTCCTGACGGGTGTCATTCCCTACAAGTTGGACTTGACCTTGAGCATTCCGTGCTTGGAGTTGCATCCTCAGCAAAAAGATCCTCAGTATTCTCTGAGGCGACGAGCATGATGGAGGTTTGGCCTTGGTCTTCAACTTTGATGTTGGACATGTCCAAGTCAGGGTAGGCCCTCTTGACTTGACGGAGAGCATCATCAAAACCCTCTAGAAAAGAGTCTCCTAGCTCGGACAGCAAGGCGTCGGAGTTGCGGTATTCATGGATCGCCACTTCCTTAGCCTGACGGAGTTGATCCTTCAGGTCCTAGATCTCTTTATCCTTGTCCTCCAGGACCTTTTTTACCTCCTCCATCCCCTGCTCAAGCTCCTTCCTTACCTTCTCCGAGAGGTCAAACTTCTTTTCCATATTAGACTTCCATGCTTTGAGCTGATTCAATTCATCTTCCGTCAAGTCTGCCTTTGCCCGCACACGCTCCAGGGTTATCTCATGGTGAAGGCACCGTCCCATTAGCCCTTTCATGATGACCATTGCCTGAAAAGGGAAAAGGGGGGTTAGATGTGAACTAAAAAGTAGTGACAGATGGAAAATGGACAGATGGAGAATTACTTGAACTAAAGAGAATTACTTGAACAAATGGAATGGTTTCTTAAGTCTTCATAATCGTCAGTTGTCATGATGGACGTCAGCGTCTCTAGGGCATATTCGGGGTCCCCACGAAGAAGGACGGGTGGCTTCTTCTGAGAGGGTGACGGCCCCTTCATTAAGCCTTTTCCAGCTCCATGCTTAGTCGGGGTAACCGTCTTCGCCCCTTCTGCCTCCAGCCCCATGACGGTATCCGAAGGAATCCTGGGCTTTTTGGGTACACCGTCTTGTTTGGTTAAAGTTTTCCTCTTAGTGGACGGGTTGTTTGGGCCCATTCCCTTTGGTGCCTGAGTACCGTCCTCTACCTTCTTAGCAGCTTGGGCCTTAATCATAGCCCTCCTCTTGGCAGCATCCATTTCTGTAAAAGGAAGACGGACGAAAATTAGCTATATGGTAAGAAATCCAAAAATTCAAATAAGTGTTAGTGACAGACTTACGTTGGTGCACTCGAATGTCATATCTAATGGCCTCAGGGGTAGGCTCTGGTTCGTCACAATACCAATTAAGAGTGTTTAGCATAACTAACTTAGCCCAAGTCCTCTCATCCGGCTTGGTCTTATTAAAAATCCTTTCTAGAAAGCTCCACTACTCAAGAGTAATTTGTGGACGCTGTCGAATCGTAAAAAGAGAACGGTTAAAGAGATTGGAAAAAATGAAAACCGAACAATTAAAAGGACTCATGCATTAGGACGGGTGCATATCGGATGGGTTCAATATGCCCTAAGTTGTGTCGACAAGCATGAACTCTATGTCCCCTGGACGGCCTATCCATTCATTCCCCTCTAGGAAGAAATAACAACTCTTCCAGTTCCTATTGGAGTTCAGGGTCTCGTACACAAGCCTCAACAACGGGCTTTTAGGTGTAAAGCTATACATGCCCCTTGATTTATCTATCTCATTTGGATGGTAACAGTTAAGGAATTCTCATACCGCCAACCTCCTAGCACTTTCCGACATAACCCCATAAAAGACCTCCACTGCTAGGAAGACCTTCCAGGCATTTGGAGATACCTGGTTGACGAACAGGCCTAAGTGTTGGAGTAGCTCATGATGAAGGGAACTCAAGGGAAACCTGAGCCTAGCCTTCAACATCTCCTCATATACTCCGACACATTCCAAACCTTCGTAGTAACATTTCTCCGACTCGTAGGGCAGATGGACGGAAATGTTATCTAGTATCTGAAAATGGGCTCTAAACATTTTGAAATGTTTCTCTTTAATTGAGGAAGTGAAATAATTTACTGATCACTCAGGTAGCATGACGAATTGCCTAAGTCCATCAGGACCCACAACGGGTTGGATTGGGAGGTCATTGTTGTCTGGTCCATCATTAGAACCCTTTTCATCACTCATCTCCAAACCCTCATTCCTTGAGGACAGAGAAGAAGCAGACGGGCTCCTCTCTTTACTCTGACTATCATGGTCTTTGTGACCTGACGGGTACACTTCCTCGTAGCCCGCCCCGTCATAGACAAATGACTGGTGACTTGACGCACTAGACATGTCCTACAAGCGACGGTTAATCCTAAGACTTTGATGTGTCTGTAGTGGGCGACGGTAATGCAAATTTAAAGTGTAAAAAGAAGAAATTTTCTAAGTGGAAGGAGAGAAATACTCACCAAAATAGCAGGATGGACGGATAAGAGCTACAACAACGGGTAAAACGACTGGATGGTCTTGTTTGTCTAGCAAGGATGACAGATGTGCTCTGATCGTAGATTTCAACAGAAAAGTAAAAAGTGAGAGGGGGGAGGGTTGGTTTATATAGAGAGATATCACGGAAGGCAAAGTGACACTTCGATCCAAGAGAATGGCCACTCAACGAACGCCACATGTCCTGCGCAATAAATGATTTCAAGCCAACCTGACAAGTCTGAGGATCTCGAACGAACTGTCACCCCATGGTTCCTTCCACTCAATATCACGAACCCATAGGGTGAAGGGGGCAACTAAAGAGGAAAAATTAAACATGACGGATCCATCTTGACTGACTTGATGTAAGAAGAGTGTACTCGCATTGGATGGATCACGTTAGGACGGGCACAACGTGGATGGATTGAGTGGCCATGTGGCATCCAACTCATCATCACGTAGTCTCCAAGGAACCTTAAATACTTGTGACACATGATTAGCCCTGATTAGAAGAGTCCCAACATGAATGGAATTCCGATATGACTAGAATTCTAGAATATACGCATATTAATGAGTATCTTTCTTATAAGGAAAAGACTTGTTCCACAAGTCTTGGGGTATGTCCCTATGCAACTATAAAAACCCAAAGACCCTCAAGAAAAAGGTACGCATAATTTACCCCTCTCTAGTACTTTAGAGTTGTGAGAATAGTTCTAACTTGACCTTTGGAGGGTATTTGGCCAACACCACATCGGTGCTCTCTGTTAGGTCTTCTCTTTTTGTTGTGCAGGTCTTGCTTCGAGTGTGCAAGGACTGTGTGGCTCACTGGTGATTTTTACGGCATCATCACGTGAGATGTAGGGGTTGTACGTAATCAAATCAAGTCCACAACCTTTTTGTTAAGCATGTGTTGTTAACTTGTTATACTGTGAGTTCTAATTAGATCAACTATTGAAATCTCTCTAAAAATAAAAAATAAAAAACTTGTTATACATGAGATGGATTGCACTTAAAAAATCTAACTCCATCAATGGACGATCATGCTATTCTTGATAATGGATTTCAGTTTCTTGAAAATGGCGGGGTGCTCTTTAAGGAGGTGAAAACAAAGAAAATAAATAAACCAATAAAAATGTAATGTAATGATTTTTTGAACTGTTAAATCTCTTTTTATGGGAAGTGATTAGAAACAACAGAGTCTTATGTTGTTCTTTGTTTACGATGTAATCGTGCTGCTCAAGTGATGCAAAAGAGAAATACAGGGTCATATGTCCCTCTTTCTCTTCCCTATTGTATATATTGTTTTTACTTAATAAAATGTACTATCGTTTCCTCTCAAAAAAAAAAAAAAAAAAAAGGAAAAGAATCCTAACTCAACTAGAAAAGGGAAAGAAATTCCTAATTCAACAAGCAAAAATAAAAGAACATAAAATAAAATCCCATTTAAACTAGGAAAGAGGAAACAACATAAAATAAAAAATCTGCTTAATCAACCAATTTGCATCAACATGCCTATGATTATTTATCATTTGGACCAATAGGAACTATCTTCAATTATATTTTAATTATTCATTTTTGGATCAATCAAAATTACATTGGAATTAATCTTATACATGCATGCCGCCTATCAGTAGATATCATGTTTTCCAACCTTCGTTTAATCTCACCACCAGGGAAACCATCATTCTATGATGAAAGGAAAAATCAAAATTTTGATTATTATATTTTAAAAAACTTAATTGAAAAAAAAAACTTACAAGTCCTAACAAAAAAAAAAAAAAAACTCATGCATAAATTGAACCACAAATTGCAAGATCAAGCTGAATTATGATTTTTACGGATTATATGCAGTCCATGATTAGGGTTTATAACATGTGATTATGATTAATTTATTAAGATTGTTTATTGAAAGTATTAAAATATAATTTTAATTTATTTATGTGACATAATTTCATTAAATCAAACCTTAAATAAGAGGGTGGATGCATGCACTAGATAATTCCCTTGGATAGTTGCCTTAATTTTAAATAAATAGTTTATTATCTTTTAAATTAATAAACATTTAAAATTAATAAATATCTCTTGGCGTTATAATACTTGAAAAATGATAAAATAGGTCCAAAGTCGTATTTATCTCTTAGATTGATCAGAAAATCAAGTTGGACGCAAACCGAATAAACTTGAGTCTCTTATAGTAAAATGTCGATTAGATTTTTAAAGTGCATCAAGTGCCAATAGGAACTCAAAAAACATCAAATGGCACTTAAGTACTCTGTTTTGAAATCAAGTCTATATTTTTAAAGTGCATCAAGTGCCAATTGGCACTCAAAAAACATAAAATAACACATAAGAATTCTGTTTTGAAATTAATTCTTTATTTTCTTGATTTAGTTGAGATGCGACTTGATCCAATCATTTTCATAGATAAATGCCAAATAATTTTAGCATTGAGGAGTATATAATTCACTCCAACTTATCTACCGAGGATTTTCACCTTTATAAATTGAGGAGGTATCCTCAATTTCAAAGCACATTCAACATTTGAGTCCAAGAGATAGATTTCGAGAAAGTGTCTTAGAATCCCTAATTTTATCTTGAATTAACTCCCAACGGCCTCCATAAATCTTAAACATAAAATAGTCATATCATTTATTAAGCAAACATATTTATTGACAGACATGTAATAATTAAACTGAAAGTAGTTTATTATCAAGTATATTTAATGAGTGCTAAGTCATTTAAAAAGCAAGTATAATTAATGTTACACATTAACTACACATATTTATTAATGTAAGAAAAAATTGTTATTGTAAATCCTTTTTAAAAGTTAATGCTAATATTTTTACAAACTATTAATATAACAAGTTCTAACTAGTTCTTATCTAAGTTTACCACTAATATCACCTTTTCATTTACCAATAATCACTTATATCATCATCATTTTGTAAAAATTTTATGAAATAGTTTATAATTTTAGCATTTTCCTTTTAAAAACAAGCATGTTTTAGTGGAAGATATTACTTAATTATGATAAATTAATTACCATCAAGATATTTTATATGCAAGAAATTTTAATTGCCTGGTGCATTATTCATGGGACATGAACAGTGCACCAAGGTATATGAACAGTAAAAAAAAGAGTGAACAGTAATTTTTCACACATTTAAAAATTATTTTGTTATAATATTTTCAGTTTTCAGTTTTCAGCAACATAAGTTGTATCCAAACGGACCCTTAATGTTGGAGCATTAATTATGCGTATTTATTAATGCAAGACAAATTATGCAAATATTAAACAAGCATATTTTTTGCAATATTTTTTTTTTATTAATTTATTGCAAAAAATTTAAAGGGAAATGTTAACAAGTGCTCTATATGCATTAGTTTAGGAATTATTTTTAGAAACATTTTATGGAAAAATGATAAAGCAATTAATTTTTTTTATCAGCTTTATATATTTCCCATAAATTGGTTTATTAACAATTGCTCTAAGGGAATCCCTTAACATGACCCAAATTTAAAATCTAGATTTAGACAAATTTATTTTCTGATACATTTAATGAGTCAAGATATTTAATATTCAATTATATTTAATGTTGAATATTTAATGAACCATCCGACTTAGGTTAATGAGTGCCAAAAATGAAAAGCAGAAAAATTGCATTTACCTTCCCTGATTATTGAAATTACATTAAACTCCTTGTAGTTCTACATTATAATAAAAATGTCATTGGTTTTTTTAAATAACAATTATCTTTTGGATAAAGTTTAATTACAAAATTAGTTGTAGCCTAAAGCTACAACCTTACTCAATAAAATAAACATTACTACATGTAGGGTCACAATTCGGGGTCCAAGCCCAACCGTTATGGGGTTCTGGCCCAAGGAGCCCTAACAATGAATTTGTAGAGAGTGGGTTATAGAACTAGGCCTTAACGAAGTGCATACTAGTTAACATTGGACCATACAACAATTGAAAATAAGAAAATATCCTTCATGTTCATTAGATATACGGTCCGAGGAGACGTATGGGGTGTATCTCTGTCTCTGATCAAAGGCTAAGGTTCTTCTCCTCTTCTTCTGTTTTAAGTTCCTCCTTTTTCCTGTCCCCTTCTTCATGGGGACTCCCCTCTCTTATATAGCCCCCTTGAAGTCATCAGAATCTTACACTTGTTGATCATCTGAACCTTCACTTGAGTGCCCGTCCCATTGGACATCTCTCCCATCTTTTTGTAAGTTGTAGTAGTCAAGGTAACATTGTTCGCAAGTCCTCTCCACATTAATGCGGTCAGAAAAGTAGCTGTTATGCATTTAATGTGACAGCTGTAATCTCTCCATTGACATCCTACACTTTCTTACCTCCAACGGGCTTGTGGGACTCATCCTTGCTACTAATACTCGTTAGAGTGAATCTTTATTACTGGCTGAGTGCATGTTTGAGCCATATTTGGTACGTCCGAGGAGACATTCCTCCTCGAACCGTCTTTTAAACAATTTTGGGCCCATAAGAATTGGGTCAGGAGCCCTTTTGGTACCCACAACTTCTCCTCGGATGTGGTCGAATTTTATATGGGGCCCAAGGCCCATTGTATGTTCTGGGGACTTTACCCCTACAATAGCCTCTCAAAATTCTGGTTCTTTCCCTCTTATCCGAGGAGAAAATGTGGGATTTTGACACTTATGGGATCACTTATTGTAAATCTTTGTTTTACGCATGTGGAGGTACAGCCCCACGTGCCTCATTACTACTACTGGCGTTTTGTAACCCACGAGGCACTAATTATTGTGCTTGGTGGCTTTATGTCCTTCGAATCCAACAGTGGGGCACCTGATCAACGGTTGATATTTTCCCAAATCTTTGGGCGGAGGTAAGCCCGTTCAGTTTCTCCCCGCTATATAAGATTTCCTAGGAGAATTACATCCATTTTTTGAAAAAGCACTCAAACGTCCCAGAGCACTCCAGCACTTCCTTTTGCAAAGCATTCAAACTCCACAGACACTCCCTTGAAGATTCCCGGTAAGTTCTTCACAAGTTCGAGAGGTTTAGGGTCTTCGCTCCGGTAAGTGCTCATTTCCCGTATTACTTAGCCTTTCCCCTCTATTGCCTTTCCCGGCTTTCTTCCTTAAGTAAACCTTTTTCGCGTTGCCTAGGGTTAGTGGGATGGGTAAGCTTGAGAAACTGGTAGACTCTCCGACCGGTATGAAAGGCTTTAGGGCCAAATACCATATCCCACCGGGAGTAGGTCTAGAATATTGCTCCTCGAAAAAGATCTTAACCAAGAGAAAGACGGGGTAGGTCACCATTCCAATGATAGCTTTCATAGAAGGAGGAATGACGATCCCTATGGGGAGAATAACTAGGAATTATTTGTGTGGTCATAGGCTGGCCCCCCACCTGTGTACCGCAAACATGTTCCGAATCCTGGGGTGCGTAGACGCTCTAAACGAACAGATGAACCTCAACCTCTCATGGCACGATGTAGTTCACCTATATGAATGTCATTGCCTCAACGAGTCGTATTACCTGAAATCCAGGTCTGACGAGGTGAGGCTGATATCCTACCTTCCCAAGTCCAACAAAGGTTTGAAGGACGAAATTTTGATCGTCTCCGGAGCATGGTACGATGGTCTTCATTGCCCAATTAAGGCGGGAACACTAGGTGGGGCACTGTAGGGTCAAATCCCGTGGAGGGGATCTTAGTCTCGAGTTTTTCTCTTCCTTATTTCAGTTTTAGTTTTGATTATTTGCCTCCTCGGACTAATGTAACCCTTCCTTTGGGTTTTTGCAGACAAAGAACAAACAATTCTGTGGCTAAGTTTGGTCAACGTCTAGGCCCTCAACTTCCTCATAAGGTCCGAAATCTTTGTGAGTGAGGACAGGCAACTGCGTGCCGCTCCTCTCATCTTGGACTACGAGCCCCTTTCACGTGCTTTAGTGGATGCCGGTCAAGCCATCAGAGCTAGAAGTCCTCGATTAGCTCGCATCGACGTTTCTATACCAGGCTTTCTTGCTCAGAGAGACCTACCTCTCGTCCAATTGCCTATTCAGCGCACTCTTCCAGAGGTAGTTGTCCCAGGAGAAGGAGCTGATTCCTCGCACTCGTCTCTTGAGGCTCAAATTGACCAATTCCGCTTCGCCGAGGAGGGAGAGGTATCAGCCAGGCCTATAGAGCTCTCAGACTCCAACTCGGACATAGCTGCTCCTCGGTAGCTCACACTCTTGGCTTGGTAATTGCTCAGGTTGACACTAGCCAAGAGATTGAAGAAGAGGACATGGATTTGAAGCCAAGGTCTGGTCTCAAAAGCCTCTTGTCCAATAAAAACAAAGGGCAATCTTCCAGGGATGCCCCCAAGGAGCAGGCTATGTCCAAGCTTCCTCCTCCTCTTCCCCCCACAATTGACCCAGTGCTACAGCCTCTTCCCAATTTGAGGCGAAAGAGACCAGTGGAAAAGTTGGAAGAGGGCGAGGTCGACCCTGAAAAGGCTAAGCAACAGAAGAAGGGTAAAGAGCCCAAGGAAAAAAGAACAAGATCTGTTGATAGCCGAGACGAGGCAGTTATGAGGAGGGAGCAACAAACCTGGTCCCCACGCCTAGAGTTGGATGGCGCCCCTATCTCATGGGACGCGACTCTGTGGGAGTCCTAATGAGGACAAGCGTCTTATCTAGCTGAGGCCTTGCAGCAGCCCCTTCTCTTACCTCATGACATCAGATCTTTTCATGTCATTGAAGAGAGATATGGCCATGGTAAACGAAGACTCTTCCATATTCAATTTCTTTATTTCGCACCTGCCTATTTGTTATTTTCTTTTAATCAATCTTCCACTACTCCCACGCAGGTCACTCAACAAATTTTTGTAGCTAAGAAGTGGGCCAAGAAGTCTCGCGAAGATCTGAACACTGAGGTTCAATCCCGCCTCGCCGCGGAGAAGGCTACTGGTGTCCTCAGGCTAGAAAAGGATCGCCTGAATAAGGAAATAAAGGAGGTGCTAAAGGCTCGTGACAGTGCTGAGGCCGGACTTAGGACCACCACCAAACAGGCTGAGGACATACGCCAATAGCTTTATTAGTCCAAAATAAACCTTGCGACCGAGAAGCAGATGGTCTTAGACCTCAAGGCCGAGCTATCAAAGACAAAAGAGGTGGCTCGGTTGGCCAGGGAGTCGACTGAGGCTACTGTGGCAGCCTCCTACGAACGTGGAGTGGTGGATATCGAGGCCAGGCTGACCGAGGAGGTGGCTACGGTATGTAGGGACTACATTACTATGTCCTAGCGGGTAGCCTTGGACCGGGCGGCAGTTCCTGCAGACTCTGACCTCAGGAAAATTGGAATATCTTCTTTCCTGAAGATATTCGCGAGATTTCGGGCTCAGTTCCTCCTAAGGAGCCCCTCTTTGCTAAGGTTATTACTTTGGATTCCCTCATACCTAAAGCCGAGGAGGTGCGGCCACTTGCAAAGGACAAGTTGCCTGAGGACACCCTTACAATAAGGGACGTTGTTGCGCAAGTCAAGGAGGCCGTACCTGAGCCCAAGGCAAGAGGTGATCACCCTGAGGTAGAGGTCCCTACAAAGAGTTCTACCCAAGATAAAGCCTAGGGCATTAGTGTAGGACTTTACTTGTAGTCATCTTCTTTTATCTTTTATCTCCTTATTTTGCCAACGTTTGTAAGAGAACGTATTTTGGAAACCAATGAATGATATTATTTCTCCTTTGAATCTTGCTTCACTGCTTCCTTTTCTACCTTTGTTATAAATGAATTTCTGTTATGCTACTAACAGCTGAGAGCCAAACGTTATTCGAAATTTAAGCAATACGATTAAGCATGAATGAACGCATGAGAAAAATGATAGTTAACACTTAGATAAAACTGCATCGAGATTAATTTCCTCCAAGCTTGTGGTCCGAGGGGCCACACAGGATTTTGGGTTATGTTTAATACCTAGATAGACCTGCATGGTGGTTAATTTCCCCCAAGCTTGTGGTCCAAGAAACCAGGCAGGACTTGGGTTCTGTTTAACACTTAGATGAAACTATGCTGTGGTTAATTTCCCCCAAGTCTGTGGTCCGAGGGGCCACACAAGATTTGGGTTCTGTTTAACACTTAGATAAAATTGTACACTGGTTAATTTCCCCCAAGCCTGTGGTTCGAGGAGCCAGGCAAGACTTAGGTTCTGTTTAACACTTAGATGGGATCGCGTAGTAGTTAATTTCTCCCTAGTCTGTGGTCCGAGGAGCCAGGCAAGACTTAGGTTTTGTTTAACACTTAGATGGGACCGCGTAGTAGTTAATTTCCCCCAAGCTTGTGGTCCAAGGAGTCAGGCAGGACTTAGGTTCTGTTTAACACTTAGATGAGATTGCACAGTGGTTAATTTCCCCCAAACCTGTGGTCCGAGGAACCAGGCAGGACTTAGGTTCTGTTTAACACTTAGATGAGATTGCACAATGGTTAATTTCCCCCAAGCCTATGGTCCGAGGAGTCAAGCAGGACTTAGGTTTTGTTTAACACTTAGATGAAATTGCATAGTAGTTAATTTCCCCTAAGACTGTGGTTCGAGGAGCCAGGCAGGACTTAAGTTCTGTTTAACACTTAGATGAAATTGCACAATAGTGTAGCGCCAAGAATTACAAACTTTCATTAATAATAGTACATTTTCAGGTTATTTACATTCTAAGGGCGTGGCACTACATGTTCTTCCAAATCTTCTAAAAAGTAGGCCCCTATGCTGGCCACCGAGGTGATACGATATAGGCCTTCCCAATTTGGTTCGAGTTTTCCCCACGCGGGATTTCTTGCAGTGCCCAGGACCTTCCTCAATACCAAATCCCCGGGTGCCAGGGGCCTTAGCCTCACCTTGGCATCGTAACCTTGCTTGAGCTTCTGCTGGTAGTAGGCAAGTTGGATCATTGCACTCTCCCTTCTTTCCTCGATGAGGTCTAAGTTTTTTTCCAGCAGTTCGTTGTTAGCATTAGGGCAGAATGTGCTGGTCTTTAGTGTTGGGAAATTTTTCTCTAGAGGAATAAAAGCCTCAACTCCATAGGTCATCGAAAAGGGGGTTTCCCTTGTGGACCTGCGTGGCGTGGTGCGGTACGTCCACAAGACATGGGGCAGTTCTTCTACCCACCTTCCTTTCGCATCATCTAACTTCTTTTTCAACTCATTTACTATGGTTTTATTGACGGCTTCAGACTGCCCATTCCCTTGTGGGTAAGCCGGTGTGGAATACCTATTAGCAATTCCCAACTCGCTACAATATCTTCTGAAAGCTTTACTATCAAATTGGAGATCGTTGTCCGAGATTAGGGTATAAGGGACTCCGAACCTGGTGATGATATTTTTCCAAACAAATTTCTTGGTATCAACATCTCTAATGCTTGCCAGTGGCTCAGCTTTGACCCATTTTGTGAAATAATCCATGCCGACAAGAAGAAACCTTTTATTCCCCATTGCTTTAGGAAATGGTCCAAGATTTCCAGGCCCCACTGCGCGAATGGCCAAGGGCTGGATAGCGGATTAAGGGTTTCGCCTGGTTAATGTATATTCGGGGCGAACCTTTGGCATTGGTCGCACTTCTTCACATATTCCTGCGCCTCTTTCTGCATGCTAGGCCACCAATAACCTTGCATTATGGCCCTATGGGACAGGGACCTACCCCCCATATAACTCCCACAAATTCCTTCGTGCAATTCCTCCAGGATAAGTTCAGTGGCATCTGGGTGCACGCATAGCAAGTACGGTCCTGAGAATGAGCGCTTATACAATTTGGAGTCTTTGGACAGCCAAAATCGAGAAGCCTTTCTTCTAATCTTGTCGGCCTCGTTCTTATCTTCTGGTAAGGTGTCGTTCTTTAAGAATAGTACTAGAGGATCCATCCAGCTAGGCCTTGCCCTGACGCTGTGGACCCGTACCAAGTCGGTTCTCGCCATCGTTGGGTTGTATAGATCTTTTACGAGTATGACCTGAGGGAGTGGTTGAGCCGAGGAGGTGGCGAGTGTTGCAAGGGAGTCAGCGTGGGTGTTCCCACTCCTGGACATGTGCACGAGGTTGAAGTGATTGAAACGCGCCCGCAAGCGCTTGACTTGGACTAGGTATTCTTGCATTCTTTCATCCTTCACCTCCAATTCCTCATTTACTTGTCCCACGACAAGTCTTGAGTCCGAGAACATGTTTACGGATTTCCCACCCAGTTTCTAGATCATTGACATTCCTTCCAATAATGCCTCATATTCTGCTTCGTTATTCGTGGCGGAGAAGCCCAGCCTTAACGATTTTTCGATGGTAATCCCCTCGGGGGAAATCAAGATAAGCCCTACCCCTGAGCCCCTTCGGTTGACCGCGCCATCGAGTGTGCTTTCCAACAAGTGGGCTCTTACTGAGAGACTGTGCCGATCAGTTTTTCGTCTGGGTTTAGTGGCCCTCCTCCTCCTTCTAGTGTGGGTTCGGCAAACTCAGCTACCAAATCCACGAGAACCTGACCCTTCACAACGGTACGAGGCATGTACCTAATGTCGAAGACACCCAGAATCGTCCCCGACTTTGCTATTCTGCCCATGTAGTCGGCACTCTAGAGTATTGATCTGAGCGGGAGTTGGGTTAGTACAACAACGGTATGTGCCTGGAAATAGTGGGGGAGCTTTTGCGTGACTTGTATGATTACCAGGACGGCCTTTTCGAGGGGGAGGTAACGGATCTCTGCCTCGTGCAACGATTTGCTTACATAGCAGACGGGTCGTTGTGTGTCGTTGTCTTCCCAGATTAGCACTAGACTCACTGCGTGATGGGCTACCGCAATATAGGCGAATAGCACCTCTTTGGCTTCAGGACTGGACATGATTGGTGGCCAAGACAGGTATTCCTTAAGCTGTTGGAAGGCTAAGGCGCACTCTTCAGTCCACTCGAAGCCTTTCCACTTGTTTAACAAGAGGAAGAAAGGCCTGTACCTGTCCGCCGAGCGGGAGATGAAACGGTTTAAGGCGACAATCATGCTAGTGAGTTTTTGGACCTCTTTGGGTTTCCGAGGAGGCTGCAGGCTATGGATAGCTCTAATTTGGTTAGGGCTGACTTTAATGCCTCTATAGGTCACCATGTAACCTAAGAATTTCCCTGACCCCACTCCAAATGAACACTTGGACACGTTCAGGCGCAACCTGTACTTTCTCAGAATTCCAAAGACATCGCCGAGGTCTCTGATGTGGTTGGACACTAACTTGCTCTTCACCACCATGTTGTCTATATAGACTTCGATGCTCTTACCCATCTGTAGTTCAAACATCCTGGTCATTATCCTCTAGTAGGTCGACCCGGCGTTCTTTAAGCCAAAGGGCATTACGTTGTAATGGTAGTTTCCAACGGGCGTGACAAAAGCCATTTTTTCTTGGTCCTCAGCAACCAGGGGTATCTGATGGTAGCCTTGGAAGGCGTCCAAAAAATTCATTCGAGGGTGTCCCACGGTCGAATCTACCAATCGGTATATCCGAGGCATAGGGAAAGAATCCTTCGGGTAGGCCTTATTCAGGTCTGTGAAGTCCACGCAGATCCGTCATTTCCCACTCTTCTTCTTCACCACAACTGTGTTGGCCAACCACTCGAGGTAAAATACCTCCTTGATAGCCCCTGCTTTCTTCAATTTTATAACCTTCTCTCTCACCACTTCTACATGCTCTTTCGATGGTCGCCAAGGAGGTTGCTTCTTAGGTGTTACGGCCGGGCTAACATTAAGGTGGTGGCAAATGAAATCTGGATCGACCCCGGAGCCTCGTAGGCGTCCCATGCAAACACGTCCACATTCTATTTGAGAAAGTCAATTAGTGTTTCCTTCTCTTGGGGCGGCAGTTTTGAGTCGACATGAAAAAATCTTTTCGGGTCGGAGCCCATAAGAACTTTCTCCGAATCCTCACAACTCACTCCCTCAACAAGTCCCCCACTACCCGAGGCCAGAGCCGAGGTCGTTAATTACTATAAACCGTTCTCGACTGAGGTGGAGGGCTCAATACTCGGTCGTCGCGAGATGGCGGACACCATGCATTGTAGGGCCATGGCTTGGTTCACTATTATTTCTTTCACTCGACCCTCCGACGGATACTTCACCTTTTGGTGTAAGGTTGATGACACAGCCCCTAGGGCGTGAAGCCACGGTCTGGCTACAATGGCGGTGTAGGGGGAGTAAGCGTCTACCACTATAAAGTTCATCTCCACTACGTCTGAGCCTGTTTGTATAGGCAGCCTAATCATGCCTTTCGGAGTGATGGTTTTTCCCTCGAAACTCACTAAAGGGGAGTCGTATGCTGTCAGGTCCTCTGGTTTCAGCTTCAGCCTCTTGTACAAGTCGGGGTACATTACTTCCACGGCGCTGCCCTGATCGACTAGCACCCTCTTCACGTCATATCCCCCAATCCTGAGCATGACGACTAGAGCATCGTCGTGGGGCTGGAGGGTTCCCAGTTTGTCCTCATCCGAGAATCCGATTAGGGGCGTGGCCATCCCTCTAGCTCTCTTGGACTCCCGATCGTCAGCTTCAGCGAGGAGTCGACCCACCGACATTACTCTGAAAGGATGGGAGCCGGTCCTTCCTCGTGCGACAAGAATGACATTTATCGTGCCAATGGGTGGTCTCAATGTGCTTTACCTTGTTTTGATGTTCGACTGCTCCTGTCATCCAACAGGGTGATGCAATAGATGTCTCAACTTTCCCTCTTGGACTAACCGGTCCAAGTGGTTTTTCAGGTTCCTGCAATTATCGGTGGTGTGGCCAAGCTCTTGGTGATATTCGCAATACAGATTCTGGTTACGTTTCGTGGAGTCGCCTGCCATCCTGCTTGGCCATTGAAAGAACGGTTCGTTCTTCACTTTCTTTAGGATCTTATGTAATGGTTCTCGGAACACAGCATGGACTGCCTGTGCCCTGTGGATCCAGACTGCTCCTTATAATCCTTTCTCGGTCGGTTACTGTTGTTAAAGCGGTCCGACCTGAAGTCCCTCATCTCCTAAGGGACAAACTTCGCTTTTCCCTTTCCCGTCTGTTGGTCTTCTTCGACTCTCTTGTACTTGTCGATTTTGTCCATGAGTTGGCGCACACTAGTGACCGGTTTCCCAGTCAGGGACTTTCTTAAACCATGCTCTGTCGGTAGGTCCCTTTTGAACGTGCTAATGGCAACGTCATCGTAATTTCCCTCTATCTCATTATACATTTCCCAATATCTGTCTGAGTAGGCCTTTAGGGTCTCTCCTTCTCACATGGACAAGGATAGGAGGGAGTCTAGGGGTCGAGGGACCCTGCTGCTAGTTATGAAGCGAGAACCGAAAGCCTGTGTCAGCTGCTTAAAAGAGTTTATGGAGTTTGGCTTGAGGCTATCGAACCATCTCATCGTCATGGGTCCCAAGCTGGACGAAAACACTTTGCACATCAACGCCTCGTCCCTGGAATGGACGGCCATCCTCTGGTTAAACTGGCTTACGTGTTCTACTGGGTCCGTCTGACCATTATATATAGCAAAAGCAGGTTGGTGGAACCGTCGAGGAAGCTCAGCCTCCTCTATCCTACGTGTGAAGGGTGACTGGGAGATGCGGTCCAGGGCCTTACTCATGGTGTCGCTCGCTAGGCCCCGATAAGATGGGCTTTTATGGCTGCGTTTGTGAGGTTGCTTTTCCTCGTAGGAGAAGGTTTCACTTGGTGTGGTTCTTGATCTTCGTCTGTATTCATTATCCTCCTCATCACTAGTGTTCAGACTAGGGGAAGGATGCCTTCGCTGCACTCGGTGTAACTTCTTCTTCAAGTCGTCGATTTCTTGCTGTAGAGCCCAATGATCGTTTCGCTTATGGGATGCGTGACCTTTCCCTTTTGAGCGACTTCTGCTCGTGTGGGAGGTATTTACACTACTCTCTCGTCGCTTGTCTTGATCTCTCTCCTGTTCGAGGTTCAAGAAGTTGTCCTGCCGTTGGGAGTCTGTGTGTCCTGTTTGACGCGGACTTGATCCTTCCATTTCTAACGGTTTTACTTGCTGAGGCACGAGTTCTTCCCACAGACGGCGCCAATTGTAGGGTCACAATTCAGGGTCTAGGCCCAACCGTTATGGGGTTCTAGCCCAAGAAACCCTAACAATGAATTTGTAAAGAGTGAGTTACAGAACTAGGCCTTAACGAAGTGCGTACTAGTTAATATTGGGCCATACAACAATTGAAAATAAGAAAATCTCCTTCATGTTCATTAGATATACGGTCCGAGGAGACGTATGGGGTGTATCTCTATCTCTGATCAAAGGCTATGGTTCTTCTCCTCTTCTTCTGTTCTAAGTTCCTCCTTTTTCTAGTACCCTTCTTCATGGGGACTCCCCTCTCTTATATAGCCCCCTTGAAGTCATCAGAACCTTACACTTGTTGATCATCTGGACATTCACTTGAATGCCCGTCCCATCGGACATCTCCCCCATCTTTTTGTGAGTTGTAGTAGACAAGGTAACACTGTTCGCAAGTCCTCTCCACATTAATGCGGCTAGCAAAGTAGCTGCCATGCATTTAATGTGGCAGCTGTAGTCTCTCTATTGTCATCCTACACTTTCTTACCTCCTACGGGCTTGTGGGACTCATCCCTGCTACTAATACTCGTTGGAGTGAATCTTTATTGTTGGCTGAGTGCATGTTTTAGCCATATTCGGTACGTCCAATGAGACATTCCTCCTCGGACCACCTTTTAAACTATTTTAGAGCCATAAGAATTGGGCCGGGAGCCCTTTTGGTACCCACACCTCCTCGGACGTGATCGAATTCTATATGGGGCCCAAGGCCCATTGTATGTTCTGGGGACTGTACCCCTACACTACATATTTTAGAAATCTAACTGTGTGCATGTTTATTACACTCTTAATATACATGTCAAATTTTGTGTCAATTGAATATTATTTATTATATGATCTATAAATTTATATTTTATGTATAATTTTAAATTACAAAAACTTGCAATTTAAACAATTTATTGATGACATAGCTATTGATCTTTAATTTTTTAGAAATTTTGCAAGCATGGAGAATATAAGAAGAAGATGAATTCAATAGTAGATTTGTCAAAATTCACTTTCAATAAAAAAATATTAAGTAAGGTTATGTAATTTAAGACTACAACCAATTTTGTAATTAAACTTTGTTCTTACCTTTCTTACAACTTAAATCCGATAAATCCACTAAATAAACTTTAAAAATGATTATAAAATTTGTATATTTTTGCTTTATTCCTCTCCAAATGGAATTCCCATTTTATTATCTATTATTAATGGATTAAAAAGCAAATAGGGAAATTTTTAAATCCATAACCATAAAAAGAAAAGGTCAAGAAATCAACATTTCGAGTTTCAATATATCCCATTAAAGAAATATAAGATTTCCCATCAAGAAATAACGTTCTTCTTTAAAAAATCATCATAAACCTTATGGTGGAGCACTATTTCCTTGCTTAGCGAATTTGAGCTAGATCAGGAGTTACGCATAAAATTTCAAGAAGCATATTCGCATAGTTCATTGAATTGCAATCGTGTGTTTTTTTATTTTATTTATTTATTTATTTAATTGTATGTTTACAAAAACTAATGAATGGCAGAGGCCGAAGGGTATTTTGGTAGAAATTTCTTGAATTGTATCCTTCCATCATTGCCAATTATCCTTTATCAATACATATGTATTGATAACCATTTTTGAGGTTATTGTTAACCTTTGGATGAAAAGAAGGTAAAAATGAAAATAAAGAAGTTGAAAAACATTGCTTAAAGTGCTAGTGGATCACTAAGCATGAGGCTATTGGGGGGAGGGGATTTATCTTGCTATTTTTTTGGCACCAAAACCAGTGACAAAAAAATATCGACATTCCTCCCTATAATTCTTGAGAAACCTTAAATTCTTTGATGGCCTATTTTGAACATTGCAACATTGATTTTTTGAGCTTTTTCGATTTATTTATTTAATATTATTAAATTTGGATTAAAATAAATCTCTTTTTTTTTTTTTTTTTTTTTTGGATGATTTTAAGAATTTTTTTTTTTTTTTTTTTATATAAAAATTCCATTTGAAAGGAAGGGTGAAAATGAAAATATACAAAATTTAAATTGATTTTTCATTTTTCATTAGTAAATGAATGTTCCTAAACAACAGGGAGTTGGGTGTAGTTCATTTTGAAAATCTATGGAGGTTTGTGTACAATTCAAAACAATGGAGTATTTAGTATAATTAAGCAAAGCTTGGCAGAGGTTAATGCAATTTTCCTAATGTAAAATTAAGGTGCATTTAATACATGTAACAGTCACATTGAATTTGAACAAGCTTTGTATACCACTATACCTGCAATTGGGCAACCTCTAGCTATAAAAGTGAAAGGGCAATACATTTCAGGAGTAAACAAATATCTTCTCTAAGCACCATAAAAATGAAACAAATGATGGTATCCCAATTTTATTGTTTTGTGCTTGTCCTTCTCATAGCCTTTGACCTAAGTAGTTCTTCTACGTTGACATTGGACAATTTTGCTAAACACCATGTACTAATCATCAACAACCTCAACAACAAACTCCTTAACTACCATTGTAAATCTGGAGATGATGATTTAGGCATTAGAACTCTTCAGCCCAAAGGAGAGTGGGAATTCTCTTTTCGCCTCCATTGGATAGCTTCAACACTTTTCTATTGCTATTTTTGGTACGACAACTTCTATGCTGCTTTTGATGTGTATTCGGCATATCTTGCAAAGGTGTGTGGTGGGAACAATTACTATTGGACAGTACAAGAGGATGGATTCTACTTATATTATCCAGAGTTGGCTCAGAATATAAAGATGCATGATTGGTAACAATAATTATGAATTTGACGAAAAGTTTGCAAATCTAAATAAACAAAAATTTATGATTTGATGGAAAATTTATATGGAGTTTGCAACCTAGTTTAAATGGTAGTGTTGTTGACATCAATATTAGCGCGATCTCTGTTTTTCTTTTTTATTAAAAAAATCATTTCATAAGATGAGATCTATAGACCTTTTTTCCTTCAAAATTCATGTCTATGGAAATTCAACCTTCATCTAAGTCACTTTCAGCAAAAGTAAGAATAATCAAGGGTTGGTATAGGGTCAGGGATATACTTTAGCAAACCTTATTGTTGATGATACGTTTTGTGCTTTAGGGTAAATTATAAAGTTGGTCTCTATCTTTTAAGTCATATCTCAATTTGGTTCATAACCTTTCAATTGTGCCAATTTGATCTCTAACTTTTTAGTATTGTGTTAAAATGGTCCATACCGTTAAGTAATGAATGGAAAATGCTAATATAGCTAATGTTTAAAATAAAATATTATTTTCATTCACATGAATAGCCATGTGTATTGCCACGTCAACATTAAAAAGAAATTTAAAAAAAAAAAAAAAAAAAACTATCCTTAATGGCCTCTATTTTCATACTTCATAGTGTCCCCATCACCCACACCTCCGAAATCCATGAGATCAAACCATGGTTTTTAAACTTGGACCAAACCGGCTAGTCCGACCGAGTTAACCGTGAACCAATAATAAATCTGGTTTTTTAACTATGAGAACCTAGTATATATCATTTCTAAGAGAACCGAGTATACATGGAATAGGGAAAGCTGCCAGGATTCGAACCTGAATTCTCTCTCACCTTGTAAGCACCAAGTCTGAAGCCATGACCAACGGACCATGTGCTCTTCTTGGGAGCTAATATGCAGTATTATTAAATTTATATTAAATTTACATGATTTATAGTTTCTAAACTTCTATATTATATTTCTCAACATATTAAATATTACTATTTTTTTTTTCATTGCTAAATTAACTTTTTATTTAAGAATAATACTATGCAATTTATGAATTTATTTTAAAAGTTGTTTTTAGTTAATTGAAATGATTTCTCTTAAAGGATTATTATATATATTAAAAAAAAAATTATGCTTATTTATGTGGTACTATTTTTGTGGGGCCCAATAATTTAAGGACCAAGCCCGATTGCTCCTGGAAATTCCGAAGGCCCAGTCCGAGGAGAGCTGTGGCCCAAGCTCTACAGTACAGAGCACAAAACAATTTTGGAAAGCAGCCGAGGACAGTTTGGTCCTCGGCAGATCCTGAATCCCACCGAAATAAAGGGGTAAAACTGGTATAGGGACGAATTTGTAAGAAGATCCAAAATATCTTGGGGAAGTTATCCTTACTACCCTTCCAGATAAGACCCAACACACGACAGAGCCGTACTCTGCAGCCTTATCAACCATACCCAACAATTCTGGGATTAGACTGATGGGACAAATATCAGTCTTGTAAAGATTGACCCTACACGTGGACGAAGGACAATTAACACAGACGAGTATAAAAGAAGAAAGCAAGTAAATCTAAAGGGGATCCCATCCCACCTCCGAAAAAGGAGGATCACATGGGAGAAAACATCTCAACAACACCGGATTTCACTGAAGAAAGTCCGTCTTTGGATAACCAGGGTTAGGCCTCAATGGTCCTCGGATCAACTCCGAGGAGTCCCATCCCATATGGTGCAACGTCTTAGGGCTTAAATGTTCAGGCCCAACACCTTTTTCTACCTGAATTCCTCTAAAACCAGGATCGGACATCGCCCCGCGACCAGCGGCTAGCTTTTTAAGCCCACTCTCTACAAATTATATTGTGAGGGATCTTCCGTGCGCGAGCCCAACATCCTTATTGGGCCGCCAAAGAATCGTGTCCTTACAATTTTTTATTAACCTTATAATGTACTATTTTATGTTAACCTTATAATATCATGAAATTTTCATTGAAATTTTGTTTCAATTTTTAAGATATTTTTAGTAAATTTTGCTAATATTTACAAATTTAATATATTTATTTATATTTAAATAATTATTAAATTAATTATGACATCATCACGGTACGACCTCGGTTCGACCTTAAAAATCTTGAACCTCTCCCTTTTACGGTTCAATGAACGGTCCAGGTCTGAAAACCATGGATCAAACACCGCAAGTCTCAGTCTAGCATAGGCTTTCCTTGATAAACACCATGACTAAACACAAAAAACTCATCAAAGATATTCCTTTGCCAAAAGAAAACTGAAACGCACGCAATGATCCACAACACAATGTGTTAAAAACAATGCTATCAATACCCTTTGATGATGCAATAGGTGTGATATATTTCTTTGATTTTATAGTATTGATCTCGTATTTGATTTTGGGATGTGTTTGCATTTGTTTTCTTGGCTTATTTTCTTCTTAAAAGTTACAAAAAAAAAACTTGTGTTTTACTCCAATTTATATTCAATTGATTGGCCTAATTGAAGGAGCTTGAAGAGTTTCGGTCGTAGAGAGAGAGAGAGAGAGAGAGAGAGAGAGAGAGAGATAATGTTGATATTTATAATTAGTGAGACATGGCCGCTTTTTTTTTTTGAGAAGGTGCGACATGGCAGCTTATGTGAAAGTCATGTAGCATAAAAAATAATATTTTAATTTGAGCGTTAGCCATGTTAGTATTCTCCATTCTATCACTTAACGGCCACGTCCATTTTGATACAATACCAAAAGGTCAGGGATCAAACTGACACAATTGAAAGTTTAGGGACAAAATTGAAATATGGTTTGAAGGATAAAGACCAACTTTGTAATTTACCCTTATTAGTATTATCCATTCTATCACTTAGCAACCATGTCCATTTTAACACAATACCAAAAGATTAGGGATCAAACCATAGTTGTCAGTATCGTACGATACACGATATGTATCGAATCGTGTGTAAAAAGTTTCGTATCGTATCGGCGTATCATAAGTGTTCATGAATCGTACGATACAGTGTGTGTATCGTATGAATCGTATCGTATCATAAAATTGTATGTATCGTACGATACATAAACAAATGCTTTAAAATGAGATTTTTTGTTAAAATTTGTACTTTTATTTGAATCTAACAAGTTGTTAGACTTGTTTTTAACACAAAATTATTAGTTACTTAATTTAGCTTACTAAAATAACACATTCATAAGTTTTTTCCCCTCTCCTACAATTGCACTACAAAGTACATACTTACCTTTCATTTTAATATTTTAAAATTTATTTAAATTTTTTTTTTATTGTTATTTTTTTAAGTCCAAGAAACTAGAATGCCAAATTTTTTTTTTTTTAATAGAAATAGAAAGAACAAAAAGAGATAGTAAATGTTAATAACGAATGACAATGAAGAAAATTTTAATAAAGAAATAAATTTGTAAAATTATAAATATGATGATAGCGTTGACTTAGATGAGGTCGATTATGCAATTTGATGAAGATAATGAAAATAAATTATTGTTTTTGAGTCATTTGTAATATATTTTCACTTTTGAATTTAAGTAATTTTAATGTGAATGTTATGAACACATGCTAGTTTGATTTATTTAGTTAGTTTGTTAAATATTATTACATAAGGGATGAATAAATTAGTCATTAGTTGAATATATTTAAAATTTATAATGAATATATCCTTTATATATGTATATTTATAATTTTTATAAATTTTATTAAGTGTTTGTGTATCTTACGATACATGATATGATATGATACACGATACGAAAAAATTAAAAATCAATTCACGATACGATTCACCTATTGACAACTATGGATCAAACTGACATAATTGAAAGGATAGGGACAAAATTGAAATATGGTATGAAGGATAAAGACCAACTTTGTAATTTCCCCTTATTATTATTATTATATAACCAATAGGATGATGGTATGTAGTGATTATATATAATAAAAGTAATGTTTGAAATGAGCTTATATAAAAATGGTATTGCACCCATTAAAACTTAAAATCTTAATATAAAAAATCATAGTTCAACTAGGAAAAATAAAAGAACATAAACTAAGATCCCTTTTTTTAATCAACTTAAAATAAGAACCTAATTAAACTAGGAAAGAGAAAACAACATAAAATAATAAAAGTTATTTTAGAATCAACATGCTAATGATTATTTATCATTTGGACTGATAGGAATTATTCTCTAGTTATATTTTAATTAATCATATTATGACTAATTAAAATTAAATTGGAATTGATTCTCAAAAAATTAGATTAAATTGGAATTAATCTTATGCATGCAAGCCTATCTAAAACTATGTTTTGTAACCTCCGTTTAATCTCACCACAAGCAAAACTGTTAATCTATCATTAAAGGAAAAATAATAATTTTGATCATTGGATTTTCAAAATCTTGATAGGAAAAAAAATGTACAACTTCTAACAATCAAAAAAACATCTCACATGCTTAGATTAAGCCAGCCAAATTATGATTTTAACGGTTGATATGCATTCCCATGATTAGGTTTTGGTTCTTGCAAGTATTAATTTGAATTTAATTATACAAGATAATTTCATTAAAGCAAAGCTTAAATAAGAGTGTGGATGCATGTACTAGATAATTCCCATGGATAGTTGTGTCAATTTTAAATAAATAATTGATTATCATTTAATTTAAGAAAATTAGTAAACATTTAAATTTAATAAGTATCTCTTGGCATTATCTTACTTGAAAATTGAAATAGGATACAAATAGGTCCAAGGTCGTATTTATTTCTTTTATTATTCAGAAAACTAAGTAAATCAAACTCAATAAACGTAAGTGTCTTAGTCAAAATGCTAATTGACACTTTAGCTAGTGCATCAAGTGCCGATTGGTAGTTAAAAATAATAATAAAAAAATTTAAAAAAAAAAAAAATCAAATGACGCTTAAAAGCTATGTTTCAAAATTAAGTCTTTTTCTTGATTTTGCTTAGATGTAACTTAATCCAATTATTTTCAAATAAAAATGCCAAATAATTTTAGCATTGAGAAGTTAGTAATTCACTCTAACTCATCTGCCACAGATTTTCCCCTCTATAAATGGAGGAGGGATCCTCAATTACAAAGTACATTTAACATTTTAGTATGAGAGAGAGATTCTGAGTAAGAGCTACTAGGTGATTCTTTATTTTTTATTTTTATCAATCACTGTACTCTTCCCTCTTACAAGCCTAGAAAATTCTAGCTTTAGAATCTCTAAATTTATCTTGAATTAACATCCAACCATCTCCATAAATCTATTTTTACAAGATAGAAATTTCTTCCTAGAGACTTAATTAAACACCAGCCCTTAAACATAAAATAGTCATTACATCATTTATTAAGCAAACATATTTATTGACAAACAATCAATAACCAAACTAGAAACAGTTTATTGTAATAATTTTAGGATCATGCTAATGAATACCCTTAGAGCACTAGTTAAGAATCTAATTAAAGAAAGTTTTTATGAGAAAAGAAAAAAAAGCAATTAATGTTTTACCAATTTTTTTCATTTTCCATAAAAATGATGTCAAAACTTTCTTTAATTGAATTCTTAACCAGTGCCCTAAGACACCCGTTAGCATTTCTCATATAATATCTAGATTCAGACAAATTTATTTTCAAATACATTTAATAAGTCAAAACATTTAATAATCAGGTATATTTAATGCTGGATATTTAATACTACATTTATTAAGACTTGAGTTGATAAGTGCCAAAAATGAAAAGTGAAAAAATTGCACTTACCTTTCCAAAGATTTATTGAAATTATATTGACCACCCTCGTATTTTTAATTATACAAAAACCTCTTTAGTTTTGCAAAATAAACTACAATCACCTCTCTTCCAACTTAACAATGTTAAATCCATTAAATGAATTTTAAAAATAATTTATAAAATTTTTATATTTCCTCTTTTATCCTCTTTTTCAAATGAAATTCTTATTTTTAAATCTATAACTAATGGGTTGAAAAGAAAAAGGAGGAATTATTTTACTCGAAATTTTATAACAACCTAAAATAAGAAAAGTTCAAAAAATCAATATTGCAAGATTCAAGGAATATAAATATTATATTTCCCATCAAGAAATCACATTAGGAAAATTGTAAAAAACTTATGGTGGAGTACTATTTTTTCCGGCTTAATGAATTTGAGCTACAAATAAAAGAACGAGAAGTGTTCGCATAATTCAACGAGTTGCAACAGTGTTCTTTCTAACTGTATGTTTACAAAAACTAATGAAGGGCAGAGGTTAATGGGTGTTTTGGAGGAAATTGCTTGAATTGTATCCTTTAATCATTGCAAATTATCAATACATAGGGTAGGACTATCCCACCATTTTGGAGCTTATTGTTGACCTTTAGATTAAAAGGAAGTAAAAGTGAAAGGAAAAACACTGCTTAGAGTGTTAGTGGATCACTAAACATGGGGCAATTGGTGGTGGGGGGTGGGGGTGATTTTATCTTGCTATTTGTCGGGCACCGAACCCATTGACAAAAATAACATCAAACATCCTTCCTTAGAATTCCCAAAAAATCATGACCTATTTTGAATCTTGCAACATTTAGGACTTGTTTGGTAAGGTAGTTCAAAAAATAGTTTTTAGTGTTTAAACACTGAAAACTGTGAGTCCAAAAAAACTGTGGGCCAAAAAAAAAAAAAACCATGTTTGATAAGGGATTTCTTATAGGAGTGTTCGAGTTACATTTCTCATTTTAGGATGTTTTAACATTGAATTTAGAGAACTCATTTTACCAGTTTTTAGTTTTCAAATAACATTACTTAATGGCACTTTTATAAACATGTTAAAAACTATAGGTCCCACCTAATTAGACCAAATGAGGGAACTTTCTCTCTCTTCAAATAAAATGATAATACTTTTACTGTACTTGTCAACTTAAAAAAAAAAAAAAAAACACATATATACCAAACACACAATTATGTTTTCTTACATTCTAAAATATGTTATTTGAAACATAATACCAAACACATTTTTTGCATTATGAATACTTTAAACACGTGTTTTCACAATACTTTTTAAACTACAATTTTCACAAAATTTTGAACAAAAATACTTGAAATTTCCTATCAAACAGACCTTTAGTTCTTGACCTTTTCATATTTTTCGTTGTTATTGAATTTAGATTAAAAGAAATTTGTCTTTTCTCTTTTCCATGAATTTAAGGGGTGAGAAAGAGAGATTTTCATTTAAAAAGGAAGGGCAAAAGAGGAAATATGCAAAATTTTAACCTTTTTTGTTAGTAAATATAATGTTCTCAAGCAATAGAGAGGTGAGTGTAGTTTATTTTGAAAATCTATGGAGTTTTATGTATAATTCAAAACAAGGGAGTGTTTAGTATGGTTTTAGTAAATCTCGGGGAGGTCAGTGCAACTTTCCTAATTTAGAATTAAGGTGAATTTAATACATATAGTAATCACGTAGAATATGAATATGCATTGTATATGTACAATTAAGCAACCACTAAGTAAGCGAGAAATGCATTTCAAATGTAACAAAAATATTTTCTAATCATCATAAAATGAAATAAAGGGTAGCATTCTAGTTTTATTGTTTTGTCCTTGTCCTTCTTTTAGCTTTTGGACTAAGTAGTTCTTTATCGTTGATACCAGACTCATTTAAAAAACACCATGTACGAATCATCAACAACCTCAATTACAAATCCCTTACCTACCATTGTAAATCTAGAAATGATGATTTAGGTCTTAGAACTCTTCTACCCAAAGGAGAGTGGGAATTCACTTTTCGCCCCCATTGAATATATTTGATGCTAGCTTTTCTCTTGTTATTTTTTGTACAATAACTTCAATACTAGTTTTGATGTGTTTTCAACATATCTTAAACAAGAGTGTAATGGACGCAATTTCATTTGGACGGTACAAGAGGATGGATTCTACTTATATCATCCGAAGTTGGGTCAGAATGTAAAGATACACACGATTGACAAAAATAAATATATAATGTATAAAGGTGATGAAAAGTTTCCATATCAAAATAAATAGTAAATAAATAGAAAACTGATGATTTGATGATGAAATATTTATATGAATTTTGCAACCTAGTTGAAATAGTAGTGTTGCTAACATTAATATATGCTTGACTCAATAAATTGTTTATTTATTTCTTTAATAAACATTATTCAATAAATTATTTATTTAAACTATGGTTTTCTTATTTTCCTTGTTAATAAAATAAGGGCAACTTCATTGTAAAACTCTCAATCTAAGGGGAGATATATAATTAGTTAAATTGTCATTTTAATGGCACTAGTGTGACTTCTCTCATTCATATAGGTTTGGCTCAACAAGAATTCATGGGTGTGTAGTCTCTCACATAAGACTATAAGTATATAACTAAAAGAGAGAAAAAAAAAAAAATAGTGAGAGATGATAATAGTCTAGACTCTAGAGAGCTTGAGAATTGAGTTTGAATTTGATAGATTTTATGTGAGAGAAATACTATTGGTACTTATAGATTTTAGGATACTTTAAAAAAATAAAAAATAGCTGAGCAACAAATTAGGCCAGCAAACACCGATGGGTAGAAAAACCAACCCATAGCCTGTCCCATTAGGCTAGTGAGCTATCCATGGACCTCAACAGTATTGAGTTGGATTGCTCATTAGGCCGATGGGCTAGCAGGTTATTGGGGCAAGCCATGGACCATAAACTATTTGATGACCCTTACCCATGGCACTTGCAACAACGCTCACAACAATAAGCATGAATTTTCTAGACAGCAATTCTAAAAAATTCTATTAATTTTCTTTATAGTGTGTATTATGAAAGTTGCAGTAAAATATATTAACAAGAAAGACATCAATAAAAGACATAATTGAAAAGCCACTATTAACAAGACACAATCTTCAAATCACTTGTTAAAATAGTTATTAGACATCACTTTGGCACTTCTTTTTTGGCAGAATTCGAAAGCCTGGACTTAATCTACCCGCAATCTCAATCGAATGAATTGCATTTTGCTCGACTGAATTGTCTTCCACTTGAGCAAACTATTCAATAAATCTAAAAACCCTCAAACAGAGGGCAAAATTCAAGACCTGCAAATCTGACACAACACAATACAATGGATTGGAGTTTAACAGATTCGTGTCATAAAAAAGTTTATTTGTCACATATACACACACAAGCTCATGTAAATTGCATTTTGGATCCCTTTAAATATAAAAATCCATTCATATAAGTCAAGTGATATTTTGACAGAAAATAAAAAGGCTTTAAAAAATAGTTTACTTTCGTGCAAAATGTAAAATTTTAACAAATAGATGTGGTTTAATGAAGATTTGTAAAATATTCTTTTGAGTAAAATAGTGTCTGTTTCACATTCACAAAAGATTTACAGTGACAAAGATTCACCCAGAAAATAAAGTTACACAGCGGATTTATTGAATATTCTGTAATTATCACACAAAAAAAATAATAAAATAAAATTAAGGGCATTTCTGAAATATATGGAATAGATTGGGACGAGATTTTGTGTCCTAAATCCTGATACTTTTAACTCCTTATCATGTCTTACGAATTGAGCTCTGCAACATAATTAAAAAACTAATTTTTGAGATATTATTTAGATGATCGCATGGTTCCAAACTTCCAATATCATGAATTGCAATGTGCTTTTTTTAATGGTAAAAAGTTATGAACTAAGTGGTCAGTTTTATCTTGAGATCGTTAGAAACCAAAATCAGGTCTATTATAAGTTAATCTTATATTTTCTTATTCTTTTATTGGGAAGAAAAAATACTACTCGTATAGTGAACCAGCTAATAAGAGGAGCATGATTTGATGTCATCTTCCTTTAATGTTAATGCTTATATAATATTAACATTTCTTCACGGATGCCAGAGGTCTCATGGGAGAAGGAATTGGATGCCTCATAAGTTTCACATGGTTGTTAAAGCAAGACAGATTAGATCATAAACTTGACAAGCTCTGAATAATTACTTCTTAGATTGAGACTAACAAGTAAAACTGTAAAACCTAATAACAAGTGACTTCAAAAGAATGATATTCCATAGGAAATCAAATTACTTTCTGCAAGCCAATCGAGAAGGTTTAAATTCCAGATCCACTTAGGAGAGTAGGAAAACAATTGCCAAATATGATCACTTTCAACCTTTAAAAAGTTCCAATCAGAACTTGTGCATAGGGAACTTAATGCAGTTCAGATTTACAAAACTGAAAGGAAGAAACGACCTATATCTACAAAATGTAGTTTCAAAAGTTCAAGCCAGTTCTTCAGCCAAAAAATATGAAAAGCTGAGGGAGAAGAACATCACCACCATAGTGATGACATATTCCAACAGTCCAGCACCTATGTGGGTTATCCGGTAAGCAAACATCTAACATATATACAGCCAAGGTAGTGACACCCGTTGAAAGATTCGAGTTATTCAAATATTATGGTACTACTGGAAAATTGATTTGACTTTGCTTAAAGCTTCTAGTCATGCACAGAACTACGATTAAGATTTCAGTACCCTCTCAATGGCAGCCACATAGAACTCCTTTGGCATGGTACCTACCACAGAGTCACGTTTCTCCCCATCCTTAAACAGTAAAACCACAGGTACAGCCTTAATTTCGTAGTCCTCAGCGATCTCTGAGTCATTATCAGTGTTGAGCACAAAGCATTTGAGTCTCCCAGAATACTCTGCTGAAATCTCATCAATCACCCGGTGGACCATCCTGCAAGGGCCACACCAACTCGCATAAAATTCAACAAGGACAGGGATTTCACTCTTCAGAATCGACTTCTCCCACAATTCTTTTGTAACTGGAGCTGCACATATTAACATAATATTGTCAGGAGGGACATCCAATGTTTTAATCTTTGTGTCTCATTAGTCTCACTTACATTTCAGAAATAAAGCTATTCTACGTAATAGAAGCAGTATACCAAACCATAGATGTGTCAAGGCAGCATGTACCATTGCCTTGAGTACACATTCTATATTGCAGGCAGAGAGATATATTTCTCACTCTCAAAAATGTCATACCTTATGTGAGTGGAAATTTTTTTGGCTAGTCATGATCTAATCTAACACATTTGTTGAGGAATTATATAAGATGCAGAAAAAATCAATGATCCCATCACCCTCGGTTGCTGTTCTTCAGTTACCAAAAAGGTTGCTATTCTTCCTTTGTACTCCCAAACGCATTCAGATCTCACCCAAGGAATCCAAATTCAGAATTCAAACAGATAAAATATACCAGAGTTTAACAAATGACAGAAAAATCAAGTGAGGAAATCTATAGGAAATAGAAATAAGAAAACTGGGAAATCCATTTCAAGAGAGATACTAATTAAAAAAAAAAAAAAAATTTATGAGTAATTGATTCATTGAAAACGCACAAAGGGGCACAACCATAATACACGGGAAATATACAAGAGAAACACCAGAGTTATGATTGAAAATTAAAACGATCAATTGACTCAAACAATTAACATATGAAGGGAGTACATCCACAATAGGGAGAAATAATTTTATGGATCGAAGACCCAAAGGAAAATTCTCACCAATATCTTGTCTGGAAGAAAGAATTCAACAAGAATTATTACTTTATTTCTTTTTTTGATAAGTAATGGAAATGTTTTTGAAAAAAAAATGTATCAGCCTTGTCACCGAGAAAAATATCCTAAGAATTATTACTTTATTTCTAATGGAGACAGATAGAAAACACGGACAAAGCCAAAAACAAAAATTGTTCATCTTTATAAATAAATATAAACGAGAGAGAGAGAGAGAGAGAGAGAGAGAGAGAGAGAGATCCACACCAATCCAATACAATTGACTAACTGAACCATTTTCTTGAAAATGAAAAAGGAAACCAGATCAAACATGCATTAGCTAATACATGCAACATCATTCTACCTTATAAATTGTAGATTTGAAAATCTAGCATGTAATAATCCATTGCTTTTTGAAGTTCTTAGGATAGTGTCATATGGAGTTCCAAAAGATAACTACAAGTGTTACATGAAAATGAAGTTTAAATTGAAAACCTAACATCCAAATATCCAATGACTGATGAAATCCAAAACGTAAACTGACAGCGGTCTTCCTATTTCTGTATCTAAGAGATCTCCAATAAAGGCATCCTGATTTAATAAACCATTACTTGCAATTACTTGATCACCTCGCCAAATATACCTTTGCTGTATCACAAGCAAAAATTATATCGCTTTGTTTCCCCTGAGATTGAATCCACCATCCGCAAAAAACTGGGCCAACAAATAGGACACAATATACAGTTTAAAAATCATATTTTCACAAACTGTTATATTTGTAAAAATTTCCTATAAAATTGAATCAATTATTCCCTTTAAACCTTTTATTTATTTATTTTATGATGTGGAACCTCACCAAGGCAGGGCCCTTTGGCCACATCCCTTGGAAAGTAAACCACGGATACATGCCCCACCCGCTAGAACCGTGTATCAGGTAATCCAAGGGAACTCTTAGTGGGGTCAAACCCAGGATGTCTTGGGTCTACAGCTCATCTTAAGCTTCCAACTACTAGGCTGTACCCTGATTGGTCCTTTTAATCTTTTATGTTCATAGTTCTAATTAAAAGTTTGGCAACATATCATTTTACGCCCTCCTTGTGTGACTTCAAGAAAAGCATTTTGAGAATTTTATTATCAATTCGTCACATATAGATTCACATTACTTCATTTATTCATTACAAAACAATCAAATCCAAGGAAAATTAAATCCGAACCATGAAATGGACGAAATGAACTGTTTTTGAAATGAAGTGTGGATCATGTTCCCAAATCCAAAGGCAAGGTGAATATATTTTGAGAAGGAAAAAAAAAAAACAGTATAAAAAAGCATCTTCCAAATATCAATTCGCAACTCTTTCGATTCAAGGCAGTTTAATCTTGATCTATTCATTTCGATTTTCTTTCTTACTGGCAAGAAACACATGCACAAGGCGGATCTTGAACCCTAAACTACTAATCTTCCAATCTGTTCCTACTAGAGAAAGAACTCCGAGCTCATTGGCCTAATTTCTTGCTAAATTTTAGTTTCAATCTTCAGCGCACAGTTCTACAACTTTACGATTTCGATTCAGTTACCAATGATCATGACACACGATTATACAGCAAGAAAGTTGAAAAGAAAGAAAAGATAACAACTAAGACTTTTTTCAATCAAAGGTTTAATAGCAGCAGAGAAATGCAATATGATCTACAAGTTTCTCTTACTTTTTTTTGTTTTCTCGGAAACCAAACAGAGAGTAGTAACTAATATTCATATGCATAATCATAATTCAAGGGCAACAAAAATGGTTGAATCAGAGAGTACCTTTGGATTCGCGCGAGCAGAGAAGCTTGAGAGGGAGATGAGGAGATGGAGATGGAACCCTAGGGAAGGTGCGGGAATGGAAAGGGAATGAGGCGGGTCGGGTCGGGTCGGGTTTGGTCCGAGAGGGAGAGAAAACGAAGGGGCGTTGAGGAGCGCGTGGGAGAGGTAGAGAGAGCGGAGCCGAAACTAAAAGAGAAGGAGAGGAAGCCATAGGCATTTGATTGGGCACCAAACACAACACAAAGTAAGCGAAGTTGTTGTTGTTGTTGTAGGAAGAATGAATGAGAAACAGAGAGAAAGAGAGAGAGAGAGAGAAGACAAATGGTGTGCGCTGCTCGGGTGCGATTTGAGTCTGATTGATTTGTATGACCAAAAATTGAAAAAAAAAAAAATACAGAGAGAGAGAGTGGCGGTGCACTTTTTTATTTTCTGTTTGGGTTTCTCTGATCTGGTGAGGGTGATGGGTTGAATTAACGGAGGAAATGGGGTTTTCATATATAGTAGGTAGATAGGTAGGTGGAGTGGGGGGAGTTAACGAGTTGTTACTGCAGTTTGGAGTGGGAGTGGGACAGTTAAAAAAGGATATTTACTGTGAAAAACAGTACACGCCCGGTGGGACTCGAACCCACAATCGCCTGATTAGAAGTCAGACGCCTTATCCATTAGGCCACGGGCGCTTCTTGGAGATACTATCCAAATCAGTCATTATTAACTCTTTACGTTCAGATATTGGACATTTAGACAGCTCCAGCAAAAAAAAAGTTTTTTTTTTTTTTAACGAATCATTCTCTCTCTTAGATTACCCCTCTCATTAGCTTTCCCCCTTTAACTCATGTCTCTTCTTTGATAATTGATAGAAGCATTTGGGATGGTTATCGTTGAAGCGCGGTAGCCAAAATTGATCGTGGGTGGAGCTGAGTAGCTATTGGCAGGGCCAGTTGAACAGTAAATGTAATTTGTGTAATCGCCTAAAACCCCAAATAAAAGAAGGCCCACTTGTAAAAAAAAAAAAATATATATATATATATATATAATATATTTACCTATATATATTAAGGAAAATTATACATTATCACCCTAAACTATACCTAATGTTATATTTTGTACACTAAACTTTTCGAATGCATATTTTACACCTTAAACTATGACCATTGTTACACTTTGCACCTTGTACCTTGTCATTAAATTTGCTGTTAACTTGAATGAAAATTCAAAATTTATGGTACAAAGTGTAATAAGGAGTATAATTTAAGGTGGTAAAGTGTAATTTATCTTTTGTTTTTAAAATATTGAGAAGAGGGGCAATTAGATCTTTTCATGTGATGTCATATTTTTCCATCTAAGTTAATAGCAAACTTAACGTTGGGGTACAAAAAGTAACAATGATCATAGTTTAGGATGCAAAAAAATGCATTCAAAAAGTTTAGGATGCAAAGTGTAGCAAAAGGTATAGTTTAAGGTTGTAAAGTGTAATTTTCCCTATATTTTAATTACAAAAAAAAAAAAATAATCCTTTTATTGGTTAATAAAATGTATTAAAAATGCTCCATTGTATCCTAAAATGCGGAAAATTAAAGGAAAAAAGCAAAAATAGTCAAAATTTAACTAATAAAATTAAATTTTAGGAGACAAATTTATTAACTTATTCTTAAAATATGTTAAATCAAAATTAATATCAAACAAATTCATTAATAATACAATGTAATTATCTTGAAATATACTAAAAGGAGAGATTATAAATATTTAAAACAAAAGAAAAAATCTCTTATTTCTTTATCTCTCTGCCTCTCCCTCTATATTCTTACTTTTCTTTTCTTCAAGATCTTTTTTTATAAGCTCGGTCATTCATTATTCAGCCAACCCTGCATAACAGGGGTAACCCCTCTCTCCATCTTTGTCTTTCCAATATTTAAGATTGAAATGTTCGCTTTTTATTCAATTTAAATATTTTAAGTTATATTTTTTAACCCACTTGATTGATAAAACAAGGACAACACGCTGGTCTTGCTCTTGCACAGTTTGCTCACACTCCACAGCACTGTACAGTGACAATGCACACTGCACACAGCTTGACACTTGATAGAATGATAGGACTCTACTGTTGAGTATATAATATTTTATAATGTAAAAAAAGTGGAAAACATTTTCATAGCTGGCACCCACTCACATGGTTACACACTCACTAACCCACCCACACGGGTGACACCCACGCCCAATGTATTCCCACTCAAATTAAAATATTTTTTTATTCAAGCTTTTACTTTGTCAATTATTATAAATTATCATGCTAATTAATAATTTAATGTATATTATATCAACTCATTTAATATATGATACATATCATATATGTGTATGTATTTCTCAAAAAAAGAAAAAGAAATGTTGGAAGAATTTAAATATAAAAACTTATTAGTAATATTAATAATTTTGCATCTCAAAAAGTAAGAAAAATAGATTTTAAATAAAAATTAAATTTTTTTAATAAATGTTATTTAATTAATATTAAAATATAAAAAATGTCTCACGCAAAATTTTCACCTAAACACTCAAAGATGTAGAGCCAGCCCTAGCCACTGGGTGAAGAGGTTTTTTTTTTTTTTTTTTTTTTTTTTTTTGAGAAAGAAGAATTCATTCATTCAACCAAAAAATCAACAGAAAAGACTGTCGAACATTACAAGATTATGGGCATCACTATGGATGTCGCCAAACCAAATCTGGGGGGAATGGGACTGTCTGGCTAACTTAGCCAATTTATCAGCTACCCCGTTCCCTTTCCGTCTTACATGAGCGAAAACAACAGCTTGAAACTCAGAAGCCAGGTGCTGAGCATCCTCAATCAGGTGGCCAAAGGAGGCTAAACACGCTTCGCTTGAGTTGAGAGAGTTTGTTATTATTTTGGAATCACCTTCAAATATCATTGTTTGAAGATTAAGTTCCATTGCAAACAAGATCGCCCTCCTACAAGCTAGAGCCTCCACGTCTTCAACAGATGGAGGTAAGGAAATACGTTCGGAGAGAGCTCCAATAACTTTGCCTCATGGTCCCTGAGCACCACCCCCAACCCCGCAGCAGATAGCTCCTAGAAGATGGCGCCATTAAAGTTGGCTTTACACCAAGAATTGGGAGGAGGGGACCAACAGACTGATGTTGGAGGCTGGAGTGGTACTAGGGGCATATCTTGGACTTGTTGGAACTCCTGAAGCCGTTCAATGGCATCCTAGTGAATCTGAGAAAGGGCAACGATGGTGAACTAGTCCGAGACGAATTTCTCTTGAACCAAATACACCAGGCAATCATTGCAAATCTTTCAACCAATTGAAAGTCCATCATGTTAAGAATACCCAAGAAGAGGTCCTGGAAATTGACAAATCTTTCCGAAATATGGCGCATGCACAAACCGAGGCTGGAGCAAGTTTTCAAGAGGCATTAAATGGAAGATCAATTGAGTCTGAATCAGGGGATACGTTGGCTGATTTGGGGAGATCGGATGGCCAAGATTCGAGGGAAATTTTCGAGGAAAGGCTAAAAGAAATAGACATGGAATTGGGAACATTTGACAAGGCTAGAAGTGGGTTTATAGGGGACAACCTAGAAAGGGAAAAGGTGGGAAATAAGGAACTAAAGCAAGCTAGGAAAGCTGATGAGCCTACTCCTATATCAACAGATAGGCTTGCTGAAAATCTGGATAGACATGCAGAAAAAGTGGGGGCTGCGAAGAGACTTTCCCAGTCACGGGTACATGAGTCTGGAGCTAAAGTTCTTTCACAGACCAGGCTGCATGAGGAGAGCTTGAAAATAGACGTGGAATTAGGCTTAAACAAGGGAAAGGGAGATGCAGTTTCCTTACCTGAACCCACTATTGATCCAGCTGAAATTTTCGTAGTGTGGGAAGCTACCCCGCACATAGAACCAACCCGGCTAGTAAAGCCCGAAGGGAAGGCCCAGCCCAATGGATCCATTTTACTACCTAGTTCAGTGGGGAGCCCACTAGCAGAAAAGAAAGAAAAATCCACTAGCCAAAAACCCAAAGAACAAGGAACATGGGTGAGACTCCCACGTCCAACAAAAATCCCAATTAAAGGGGCAAATGATTGTGTCGTTGAAACCAGAAGAGAACCAATACAGAAGGCTAACCCACGACCTAGCAAACACCAAAATACCTCGGAAGATGATGTCCTCTGTTCAATCCCAACGGCGGTGGCTGTTGTCCAGCCACGCCGGAAGCCATGAACGGCATCAACTAGAACTGTCGTGGGTTGGGAAGGCCACAAGCAGTCTTGGAGCTCACCGAGATGGTGAAACAACACTCCCCATGCTTCGTGTTCTTGATGGAAACCATATCAAAAGATAAGTTTCTCAAAAGCCTTTGCCGTAAACTTAATTTAAATAATTTGTTTATTGTCCCTAGACACAACATTGGTGGGGGTTTAGCTCTGTACTGGAAAGATGGCCTTAACTTGAAGGTACAGAGCTCTTCTCCTTCGCACATCGATGCAGTAGTCGTCCCAGGAGTGGATGATGCTTGGCGACTCACCGGTTTCTACGGAAATCCGGTAACCGCCAACTAGGAACACTCATGGGCGCTACTCAAGCATCTATGTCTTCAATTTAATCTGTCGTGGCTCTGTGTAGGTGATTTTAATGAGATTGTGAAGGCGGGGGAAAAAAGGGGCGGTGCTCCTCGGCTTGAGCACCAAATGATAGAGTTTAGAGGAGCTTTAGACTTCTGTGGTTTCAGGGATCTGGGCTTTGTGGGTGCTCCTTTTACTTGGTGCAACAATCAATTTAATGGGGTTGTTACTTGGATCAGATTGGATAGGGGAGTGGCAACGGCTTCATGGTTGCAAAGGTTCCCTACGGTGCGGATTCACCACATCTCGGGTTCGCTATCTGATCACAGCCCTTTGTGGATATGCTCTGATGACAAATATGTCCTTTTCTATAAGAGTGGCAGACCTTTCCGCTTTGAAGTGATGTGGATGAAGGACGCTGGTTGTGAAGGGGTGATAAAAAATGTGTGGGCTGACCTATTCCCAGGCAACCCCATTAATAAAGTCGTTTCCAAGGTTGAGGCTTGCGGCATAAAGCTGAAAACTTGGAACAAACTTACCTTTGGGCACATTCGGAATCTTTTGGTGAAGAAAAAGAAAATGTTAGCACAGGCAGAAGCCTTGTCAATGGCTGGTCAAAATCATGAGCAAGTAAGGATCTTAAAGGGGGAAGTTTATGAGTTATTGGTAAAGGAAGATTGTATGTGGCATCAACGATCAAGGGTGGATTGGCTTAAGGCGGGGGATCTCAATACTAGCTATTTTCACAGCCGTGCAAGCCAACGAAACCGGAGAAACTTTATCTCCAAACTGACTTGTGAGGATGGTCGTGTCATTGAGGAGGAACAGGAGATTGGGCAAGTGTTGGTCACGTATTTTAGGGAGCTGTTTACTTTAGAAGCTCCATCCAATTTTGATCCCATCCTCCAGGGAATCGAGAAAAAAGTGACGCCTTAGATGAACTCGGAGTTGACAAAGGAGTACACAGCAGAAGAGGTTGAGATAGCCTTGAAACAAATGAAATCCTTTTCAGTGAAGAGTTGATTGTGGGTGCCAATCTTGACTTATGGATGGCTAATCTTAATCGTGGGGGCATTGGATCCAATAAATGAAATCCTAACTTTTTTTTTTAAATAAAAAAAGAATAAATAAATAATATTTAATAATAGAAAGTCGACTTCTTGTAAAAGTAAGAAATAGTAGAAATATAATTAATGGAAAAAAAAAAAAAAGACTTTTAAAGTTAAATTATTGAAACTTAAGAAATAGTAGACAACTAGACATTTATCTTTCACTTTTAGTATTATATATAAATTCGGATTGGACTATCAATCCCAAATTCCTAGAACCATGTCCTACAATTATTAAAGAACAACGAAGCAAATAAAAATAACACACACTGAACAACAAGGATAATAAATCCTTTTTGTTTTATATATATATATATATATATGTGTGTGTGTGTGTGTGTTATATCTATAACCAAATGTGCATGCGCGTTTGGTTACAAATTAAAAAGCCAACTGATTTTACTATTTAGCTTAGTTTTACTACTATTTATGGACCTCACTGCACTTTTTAGTACTATTTATAACTCTCACTGTACTATTTTAGCTAACTTTTACCTTTATCTACAGTACTTTCAGTAAAGAATTTTCAGTTTCAACTAAATAAGCAGATCTCAAATAGACCATCTATATATATATATATATATATATATATATATATATATAATGATAATTAAAAAGGCTATATTAGCAATTTTTATTACCACAGATCAAGGGCAATGCAACCTTAATTCTTCAATTAAAGCATTCAAATTAGAGTAGGATGATCCTCCTTCTTCAACGGCCTTCCTTGCCATCTACCCAAGTGCCTTGGCTTTGGCTACTTCTTCACCCACCAAAATTTGTCTCATTGCCTTCTCTATTGCTTCCCTCTTGATACCATCTACCACTCTAGTCCATTGCTTAGCACCAACACTAATCCCAATTTTCAGTACCTGAGTTACTAACTTCTCATTGTAAAATTGCTCAACACCCATAGGCCATGAGGGATGGAACTACTCAAGGGCAAGGGCAAAGGGGGGCCATGCCCCCCACCCCCCCCAAAAAAAACAAACCTTTGAGAAAAAAAATGCTAGTATGTGTATTAACAAAAAAAAATTAATTATGGCTCTTAAATTTATATACTTGGCCCCCATCCCCAAAAAATTTACAAATTGACCCAAAAAATCCAACAAATAGATAACAAGCAAAATCTAAAAAAAAAAAAAATATATATATATATATATATAAATGTACATATCCAAATAATAAGAAAAATCTTTGGAAAAATCATAAATCCAATCTAAGCAAAAACAACAATAACAAATTAATTACAAATCCTAGCAAAAAAATCACAAAAACCTAATAACCTTTAGTAGGTCCTTTACCCAATTTCTCCCTCTCACTTGAGGGCTCTATGCCCCTCTCAAATGACTCCACCCTCATAGCCATAGAGACAACTCATATGCTACATATTGATCGCTTCATCCACACATCAGTTTGACTTTGAAAATATTAAGACGTGTCAATTGATTTGCAAAACTCTTGATTATAAAATCTTATTATTAATTTCTTTTAAAGAAAAAAATAGAAATAATAATTAATAAATTAATACTAATAATGCTACTTTGTCAACTTCTAATATTGATATTCCAATTTTTTAAAATCTAAGAACAAAGAACTTTGGCCCCCGCAAAGTTTGAATCCTGGTTCCATTCTTGCCGCCATGTGACCATGGGCACCCCTGCACTCACTCCTTCCAAGGTTGAATTCCACCCACAATGAGTCACAAATCCTCCAACTGCTTCATGATCAAGAATCAAAACTTGGGGTGCCCAACCTGTTATAATTAGTCCTTTACCTTTTATTCTTTTCTCAAATCCTTTAGGTAGCCAATCTTCCTCCTCCTTCTCGTTTTTGCCTTTTCTCACAACCCAAATGAATTGTTGTTTCGAAGCCTCAAGACCCAATTTCAAAATACTGGGAATCAGTGAAGTTTGGCCTACTCCGAAAACAAATATAACTAACTGAATTGGGTTTCTTTGTACTAAGCCACTTTAAACATTCATTTTCATCTATGGAAGCTTCCTGTCCCCTTTGGGCTTTATCTTCAGCATCCTTGTTGCATAGTGAAACTGGACCTATATGCCATGCCTTTCTTCCCATGACGTTTCTAAAATGATCTACATAAGCCGACTCAAGCTCATAGAAGCTGTTAACAACCACCCCATAACTTGTCAGCTCTGATTCCCTAGCTTCTTTCAACAACTTGATATAGTCCGTTTCAACTTCTAGCTGAGTGGTGTCTGGCAGTTGCTTCCTTGTCAACTTTATCTCCCCTGGAAAATTAGGAATGACAAAAGTTTCAAAATCAGATGACACTTTCTTGTGAGGTTCATATGGCCCTGTAGCATGGGCTGCAGCCATAGAGAAAAAACTGGTCCCCTCGAAAACAAGCCTAGGAATACCAAATTTAGCTGCAACATCAGTTGCCCATGGAAAGAACATGTCAGCAACAAGGCAACTAGGTTGGTACTCTTGTAGTAGTTGCTCTAGTGGTTGTTGGAGCATCTTAGTGGCTTTGATAAATTTGTGAGCCATTTCTAGGGAAGTCCCTAAGTCAATATTCTCACATCCTTCAGGCAGGCCAGCCTTAATAGCCGGGAACTTGATGATTTGGATATCAATGTTGATGCCATGAGTTTTGGAGAATAATGGCATGTTGCGAGGAGTAGTGACAATCGTTGCCTTAACACCTCAAGCCGCAAATAGCTTGGCCATCTCCATAGTTGGTATCAGGTGGCCATGGCCCATGAAAGGGAAGAAGAATATGTGAAGCTGAAGACTTTTGCTACCCATAGCACCCGGAACAAGCAGAACTAGAAAGGTTATTAGGTTAGGCTATATTTTTCAGATTTGGTATAAGAAATTTGTTAAAATGAACATTGTTTATAGTAGCCCATGCGCATGGACTTGATAAAGATACTTTGGAATAATATTCTTCTTTAGGTGGCAATAAAAGACACATAGCAAGTTATGATGGGTAAAACATAAAGTGGAACATAAAAAACGATAAAAGATGATTTGTATTCAGAATAAAATAACTCAATAATTTTCATTTCCCAATGCCTACATGTTAAGAGCATTTGCAGCAGTGTAGCTATATTGCTAAATTTTTGCTCCTCAAACACAAAAATGATGCTCCAGCAGTGAAGCTAAATCTATTTTTTTTTTAGCTCCACTACTATAGTGCACATCTATATATAGATGTGCACTGTTCATGAAAGCTAAAAAAAATTATTTTATTTGGCCGGTGATTAAAATAATAAAAATGCCTCTCTCTCTCAATCACTCTCACCTTTCTCTCTCTCAGTTACTCTCTCTCTCTCTCTCAGTCACTCCGTGCTCTTCGACCCATGCCTCCACCAGCCTCAACGTCACCGGCTCAAGTCGACCCAAGCCCCAAGCCTCCGACACATGCCTCCGCCGGCCTCAATGTCACCGGCCCAAGCCGACCCAAGCCCTAAGCCGCCGATCCACGCCTTCGTCCACTTCTCTTCCACCGATCAGACCCATGTTGACACTATCCTCCCTAAGCCGCAAGCCACCGCTACCTCCCATCTCTTTATTCTCTTTGTTGTGATTGAGTTTTTTTTTTTTTTGTTTTTTTTATTTTTTAGTATTTTCATATGGGTTTGGTGGCTGTGGTGGTGGTGGGTTATTTTGGCTATGGTAGTGGTGGTGGATGATTTTGACAGTGGGTTTGTGGATTTTGGCTATGAGTTTTGTGGTTTATAATTGTGGTTGTGGCAGTGGCAGTGGGTTGTGATTGTGGTTGTCATGGCTGGTGGTTTGTGGTGACTGATGGTGATGGGGTTGTGATTGTGGTTGTGGTTTTGTTTTTGGTTTTTCTTTTTTTCTATGTTGTGTTGTGGTTGCCAAAGTAGAGTGGTGGTTGTAGCCGGCGGTGGTGGTGGTGGTTGTGGTTGTGGCTGATAGTAGAGGTGGTTATGGTTGGTGCTGTGTATATTTTTTGGGTAATGGGATATATTATTTTATTATGATGTTTATATTATTTTATTGTGTTGAAACTAAAATAGATCCACTGCTGCAGTATGTGTATAGGTAAAATAGATAAAGTAACTTTTGGTGGAAATAAAAAGCTAAATTTTTAACTCCACTGCTGTGGATACTCTAAGCATATGGTCCTATATATAATTTTATATTCCCATAAGCTTTTTTATTCCTACTAATAATGATAGTCAATCAACATCACATGATGCACGTGGATCGATTAGTTTTACCCAAATACCTACCATTAAATTTAAGCTATTATTTGCAAATAACTTATCAAGTTTTTTGTTGAAATTTTTTTATAAAAAGTGTGCTAAAGTATACTTGTATCTTGATTTTTTTTGAAGAAGTAAGAAAATGAGGGAAAGAGTGAGCATTTAAAAAGATGCACATCATATACTATATAATAAAAGTTTGGCTTAGAAGTCATAATTGCGCTGAGTGATTTTACCAAATTATAGCCATATTTTGGATAAAAACAATTTTTTGGATAGAGACAACAACTTATTTATTCTTATCAATTTCTTTAGATAAAATAACAATAGTGTTCTAAGAAAACATGCAACATGTATATAAGTTTTAACTGATATAGACAACAACTTATTTGTTCTTATCATTTTCTTTAGATAAAGTAATAATAAATATTTTAACAAAATATGCAACATGCATTTTAGATAAAATAATAATAAATGTTTTAATAAAACATTCAACATGCATTTAAATTTTAGTTTATAGAGATTTCTTTAAATAAAGTAACAATAACTGTTTTAATAAAACATGCAACATGCATCTAAGTTTTAAAATTTTAATTCCTACTCCAACTAAAAATCTATTATTAAAATTTCAAAACTTATACATATTAACCAATGATTTTTCCATAGAATCTATCTTGCACATCACGTTTTTGTTTATTTATTATTTATTATTTATTTTTTTCTAGTGGCAACTTATGCATATGTATTTGTATTGGGAGGATATACATGTTGTATAGATTCATAGGAGTTGATACATTTATATGACTCTCTCTCTAGAACAATTTCTTTTCTTAATAAACAACTACCCTCATTTGGTGTGGATAGCAACAAAAAATTCTTTACCTACAAAGACGAATTTGGTTAAGCGACAAATCATCACAAACAATACTTGTGAGCTCTGCCAAAACCATCAGGAAGACGTTGGACATGCTCTTTACCACTGTCCGAGCCTTGGGGAATTGTCGAGCAAGATCCCCTTATGGAACCATAGCAGTCTCTGACAAGCCTTGTCCTTCATGGATATACTAGGTTGTGTTTTTACAGAGAACAAGGATCCAGCTTTATTCTCCATGGTTACTTGGGCCTTATGGACTCGACAAAATAATCTCAAGCTTGGCAAACCCACGGTTACCCTTGATCAGCTGCTGCGTCAAGCCAAGGACAGATTACGTGAGTTCAATCTCCATAACACTACGGTGATTCCACCAGTGGGCAGACCACCAACACATTGGCTCCCTCCAGTAGCATCTCAGTATAAAATAAACTTTGACGGCGCCTTGTTCCAGACAGCAAACTCCACTGGTATAGGAGTGATTATTAGGGACGAACGTGGCCAGGTTATGGTTACTCTATCCCAAAAAATTCCTCCACCCTTTACAGCAATTGAAGTAGAAGCTTTGGCAGCTCGATGGGCTCTGGAATTGGCTATGGAAACAAGTCTTGATTAGGTTACCCTTGAAGGCGACTCATTGATACTAATCTCAGCTCTCAAGTTGGACTCCCATTCTTTGTCTCACTTTGGCCATATAGTGAAAGACATCTAATATCTTGCCTCTTGTTTTTCAAAGATTAATTATTCTCATGTATGTAGGCACTATAATACTGTAGCAATTCACTCTCAATTCCAAGTCTGGATGGAAAATGTACCACCAGATGTTACCTCTATTTTACGGACTGATTTTGACCGTCTACCTTGAATAAAATGCAATGTCTTTCTTCTCAAAAAAATAAAAATAAAAATAAAAATAAAATAATACCCTCATTAATTATTAGATTAGCTTTTTTATTAATTGTTAAGATATATTTCCTCAAATTAAGGGATAAAATTAACAATAGTTTAATTTACGTAAAACTTTATCATTTAAATTTTAACAAATTTAAATTCTATTCAAACTAAAAGTCTGTACAGCCCCTAACATCCAAGTCCGTTTGGGCCTTGGGCCATGGATCAATAGTATGGCCCAGGGGTCCAACCTTTGTTCCACTCGGGATCCTGGCCTAAGCCCACAATAACTACGAGCCTAAGTTGGGTGTTGTTCAAATGCCTAATAAGCGGATAGCGGATTCCTGGTCACATATTGCTCAGCAAGTCATCCCCGGACAATATGCAAATGTTCGGTTACATCGCCCTGTGAGTGCTCGGTAATGCCTTAGGAAACTTCGCCACCGAGCACACTTGCTGCAGTGGGAACCATTTCCAAAGCCACTCACACCTAAACATCCACTTAAAATTAACGACATTAGACCTCTCATTGCACTAGTTTAAAGGTAATGATAATCCCCCTATTAATAATTGGCTATAAATAGGAGAAACTAAAGAATGGAGAGGGGGATGCAATTTTGTGGAGAGAAAAGAGAAAGAGAAAGAGAGTCTAAGAGGAAGAAACACAGAGAAAGAGAGAAAAGTGATCTCATTGAGTCTCTAAATCTAGAACGACCCAAAGTAGGATACCCAAACCCACCATACAAATAAGTTGTGAGCCCAAGTAGGGGTTTGGCCCAGTAACCCTATCTTTGGCGTGCACAATTGGCGCCCACCGTGGGGCTCTCCTACAACGTTGTGGTTCTAAAGGGACTCGAGCTTGGGAAAAATATCTAAAAGGCATTCGGGGAGTCATGCGGAAAACGGATCCGTAAGATCTTCTCGGGGATCTAGCTGGCGAGAGTGCGAACAGAAGGAACAAGAAGGTAGGGAGCATGATCAACAAGAAGAAATGTTCGGCACGAGAGAAGGATCGTACCAAACCCAATGAACAATCTCTGGTGCCACGTGACGTAGGTAGAGGGAGGAGAGAGATGAAGAGCTTGAACGGCTGCGTAAACTAGTCAGGGGCTTGGAGCTGGAGGTAAGGGGCAAGCATTGGAGAAGAGACAGAAATGACCAAGAAAAGGAGGTTGGCAACGGGGGAAATAGATATGGGGAGGGATCTAATCAGTCTGGATCACGGCAACGACGAAGTCGTTTACATTCCCGGGAATCCCGTCAGTATCGAGACCATTCACATTCATGGGGATCTTGACGATATAGGAACCGGTCACTCTCCCGAGAGTTAAGGCAAAGTCGAGACCGCTCACGTTCTCGGGAGAATCAAGTCAGGAATTCAGTCTCCCCAGAGGAAAGACGGCCTCGAAATGCTGCCATGGATGCTATGAGTCGCGCTTTGCGAAAAGAGGCTCAGTCCCCATTTTCGGATGACATAGAATGGGTTGAAATGCCGAGCAAGTTTACCCGCCCACCGTTCAATTGCTATGACGGGAAAACAAACCCAGTAGAGCATGTTAATCATTATATTCAGATGATGTCTCTGCATACTCATAACGATACGCTGATGTGCAAGGTGTTTCCTTCGAGTCTAGGACCAACCGTTTTGAGGTGGTTTAACGGGCTACAGAAAGGATCCATACGTAGTTTTTCCGAGCTAATTCAGGAGTTCGGCGTTCGGTTTGTGACCTGCAACTAAGTACCACAACCGTTAGATGCACTTTTGTCCATGAAAATGAGGGTAGGAGAGACCCTCCGTAGTTATGCTAGCCGGTATTGGGAGCTATACAATGAGATAGGCGGAGATAATGAAAGGGTCGTAGCAAGTACTTTTCGGATGGGGTTGCCCGAGGACTCCAAGCTACGGGAGTCGTTGACTAAGAAGCCTCCCGAAGGCATAAGACAGCTTATGAGACACATTGAGGAATATAAACGACTAGAGGATGACCGGCTGCAAAGTAAGGGCAAAGCACCGATGATGAATCGTCCCCGGCAAAGTGGTTTTCCTTTCAGATCCCGAGGGGGCTTGACGATTTAAGAACCGGCAACACAGATGGGAGAAGTGAATGTGACATTTAAGGAACCTGTACACAGGATTTTTGACCAGATCAAACACGAGCCGTATTTTCGATGGCCGAACAAGATGGGAGGGGACCCATCCAAGAGGAATCAGAATTTGTACTACACCTATCACCGAGACAAAGGTCACACTACCGAACAGTGTCGGGTGTTAAAGGATCACCTCGGGCAATTGGTCAAGGGTGGGCACTTAAAGGAATTTATGCTAGACTCGGGGGGCAGAGTTGCTGGGCAAGATACTTGGCAAAGGAAGAACCCTCTTCCACCCCCTGTAGGGGTGATTGAAGTTATCCATGCTTCTCCGGAGGGGCTTATTGTAGGAAGAAGGAAAGGGGTGTTGACTGTAGTACCAATAGAAGGTCACTCGGATGTACGCCGCCGGATAAGAAAATGAAGTTTGCACGAGAGCCTATCGCATTCGATGATGAAGATTTGGAGGGAACAATCCAACCACATGATGATGCATTAGTGGTCATGGCCCGGATAAGTGGCTTCTTGGTAAAAAGGGTAATGGTAGACCAAGGAAGCGGAGCTAACGTAATGTACCCTGATCTATTCAGGGGACTCGGACTGAGGAAGGACGACCTTGTGAAGCACACTTCACCCTTGGTTGGGTTCGATGGTAAGGTAGTAATTCCTGAAGGGCAAATTTCACTTCTCGTAATTATGGGGGGGAAGGAGGTGGAAGTAACATTTACAATAGTAATTTCATTTTCCTTGTATACTGCGATTCTGGGAAGATCGTGGATCCATTCAATAAGGGCTGTCTCATCTATCCTGCATGTAAAGATCAAGTTCCCAACCGAGCAGGGTATTGCCGTAATAAGGGGAGACCAGCAAGTGGCAAGAAAGTGCCTTATTGCCGTAGTTAATTGGAAGCAGGGGAATCAAGTCAATCAAGGAGAAATAACCAGACAACTAGTGAGAGACAAGGGGAATGGGCAGTTCGAATAGGAGCAGGTTGGGCGGGAAGATACATCCTGAAAGGTCCATTTATAGCAATCACAAGGGCCTCGAGAAGGAATGGGGGCTGGCTGCGCCAAAGAGCTAATAAAGGTAAAGACATTATCGGATACTAATAAATATTTTCAGGTTGGAGCAAGTATGAAAGATGAGGATAGAGTGCAAGTGTTGCTGTTTCTGACTCAAAACATAGATGTCTTCGCTTGAAGCCCTTATGAAGTTCCCAAGGTTGACCCTGGGTTTATCATTCATAAACTTAATGTAGACCCCTCATATCCCCCGAAGAAGCAGAAGTCGAGAAGATCAACTAAAGACCATGTTGAGGCGATAAGGTAGGAGGTTAAAAGGCTGAAGAAGGTCGGAGTGATAAAGGAGATCTTTTTCCCGAAGTGGCTGGTGAATACCGTGGTTGTTAGGAAGAAGGACGAAAAATGGAGGGTCTGTGTGGATTTCACGGATTTAAACTGAGCATGCCCGAAGGACCTGTTTCCTATGCCAATAATTGATCAATTGGTGGACGCCATTTACGGGCACTTGAGGATGAGTTTCCTGGATGCCTTTCAAGGATACCATCAGATCGCCTTGGCCGCCGAAGACCAGGAGAAAATGGCATGCATATCCCCCGACGCTAATTATCATTACACCGTGATACCCTTTGGGCTAAAGAATGCCAAAGCGACATATCAGCGGATGATGACGAGGATGTTTCGGGACAAAATTGGGCATATGGCTAAAGTGTGTATTGAAGACATGGTGGTAAAGAGCAAGCAAGAGGCACGGCATGTAGAGGATCTTCAGGGGGTGTTTGAGATATTGCAAAAACATAGGTTACGCCTTAACGTAGAAAAATGTTCCTTTGGAGTGGGGGCTGGCAAATGTTTGGGATACTTGATCACTAGCCACGGGATAGAAGTTAATCCCAACCAGATCGAGGCCGTGAAGCGTCTCAGGTCACTAAGCAATCCGAAAGAAGTACAGGTGTTGACTGGGGTGTTAGCCGCTCTTAACTGATTCATCTCAAAATTTTTCGGATCACTGCTGTCCATTTTATTAGCTTTCAAAGAAGTGGAAGGGAGTTTGGTGGGATGATGAATGTGAAAAGGCTTTCCAGGATCTCAAGGAATACTTAACGCAGGCACCGATGCTGATAGCACCAAAGCCCGGAGAGGAGCTGTTTATGTATCTCTCGATATCCGACCATGCTATAAGTACCGTACTTTTAAGAGACTGGGGAATACAAAAACCCGTGTATTATATTAGCAAGACCCTAGTCGACGTAGAGACCAGATATTTTCCTTTAGAAAAATTGGTGTTGACCTTAGTACATGCCACCAGGAAGTTGCCTTAGTATTTTCAAGCTCATATAGTGTATGTATTGACCGAATACCCCCTACAGTCATTATTGAAAAGATTTGACTTCACGGGGCAGATAGCTAAGTGGGGGACACGGCTCGAGGCATTCGACGTAAGGTATAAGCCAAGAAGTTCATTAAAAGGGTAGGTATTAGCTGATTTTGTGGCAGAATTCTCTCCTAAGAACCAAGGGGAAATGGGCTGTCAATTGGAGCATCACCCGTGGAAGGTTTATGTGGACGGTGCTTCTAGCGCCAAATGGGCCGGAGCCGGGATCGTCATAATTACTCCAGAAGGTATTCTGTTGGAGCATTCATTCAGGTTGGGGTTTAATGCCTTCAACAACGAGGCAGAGTATGAAGCTTTGCTTGTCGGATTGAGGGTAGTCTCAAGATTGGAAGCCTGAGACATGGAAATTTATTTGGATTCACGGCTGATAGTTAATCAGGTGCAGGGAAGTTTTGAGTCTCGAGATCCCTAGATGAAAGCATACTTAGAGTTGGCAAAGCAGGCCATGAGTAACTTTTGTATGGTGAAGGTGATCCAAGTGGCCCAAGCGTAGAACAGACATGCCAACTCCCTCGCCATGCTTGCATCATCAATAGCCGAGGAAATTCCCCGACTAATCAAAATGGAGCTTGTCCCTGAGCCTAGCATTAAGGTGGCAGGAGATGCGGGGGCCGCAAGGGTCGAAGTCACAGCAATTGCGAGACTTGGACCATGCTAGATGAATCCCATCATTGACTTCTTAGCCAAGGATCAAATCCCGGACGATGAGAAGGAAGTCAACAAGATCCGCAGGGTAGCTGCCTGGTATTGGTTGTCGAAAGACTGGAAGCTCTATCGCAGGTCATTTGGGGAACCGTACCTTTTATGCTTGCACCCAGAGAAAGTAGGCCAACTCTTGGCCGAGTTACATAAAGGGGTGTGCGGCAGCCATGTATTAGGACGATCATTGGTGCACTGACCAATGATTCAGGGATTCTGGTGGCCCTAAATGTAGAAGGATGCCGCAAAATACGTTTGCAAGTGTGAGCAATGTCAGAAGCATGCCCTCCTGATTCACTAGCCAGCAGGCCATTTGAACCCGATTAGTAGCCCTTGCCCTTCGCATAATGGGGGCTTGATATCCTCGGCCCATTTCCCCGAGCAATGGGCAATCGAAGATTCGTTTTAGTAGCTGTAGATTACTTCACCAAATGGGCAGAGGTGGAAGCTCTGGCTAATATCCGGGACGTGGATGTGAAGAAATTTGTGTGGAAGAATATAATCACCAGACTTGGGGTGCCGGACTCCCTTATATCGGATAATGGACTATAATTCGATAGTCAAGCTTTCTGTGAATTTTGCAACAACCTCGGCATCAGGAACAAATATTCCTTTCCAGCGTATCCCCAAAGTAATGGCCAGGCTGAGGCCATGAACAAGATAATCATGAATGGCCTAAAAAGAAAGCTGGAAGGTGCAAAGGGTAATTGGGTCGACAAACTACCCAATGTTTTGTGGGCATACCGGACAACTCCTCAGAGGTCTATGGGGGAGACCCCATTCTCTCTCATGTACGGGGCGGAAGCCGTGATACCAGCCAAGGTCAATTTATGTAGCGCGTGAGTTTTAGAGTTCAACATGTCCCAGAATGACAGTCTGCTGATAGAGCGTATTGATTTACTTGAAGAATATCGAGATACAGCGACTATACGACTAGCTGAATATCAGCAAAAGCTTGCCCGACGCTATAACCAAGATATAAGGGTGAGGGAATTCAGTGCCGAAGACCTGAATTAAGGAAAACCGTAGGAAGCATGCGAGATACAAATGCCGAGAAGTTAGCCCAAACTTGGGAAGGACCGTACAGAATTATAGCCATTGTAGCGTAGGAGCATATTATCTAAAAGACATGGACGAGATACTGTTGCCCCCGGCCATGGAATATTTATAATCTCAAGAAGTTTTATCAATGACTATCCATACACGGAAAAATGTACCTTGTACTAACTAATATGATAACGATGTAACTTGTTCGTGTAGGCTCAATCAACTCTATTTGTTTAGCACATCCGGTCGTTAAACGCGGAGGAAGGTGAGGAGATTCAAGTAGTCAGTTATATTCTACGGACAGAAGTCTGCTTCTCGGTTCGATCCCTATCACCGAGCAAGTGGAAACCTTATTCAAAAAAACATTCTAAGGACAGAAGCTTGCTTCTTGGTTTGATCCCTATCACCGAGTAGGTGGAAACCTTATTCAAAAAACTTTCTAAGGACAGAGGCCTGCTTCTCGGTTCGATCCCTATCACCGAGCAGGTGGAAACCTTATTCAAAAAACATTCTAAGGATAGAAGCCTGCTTTTCAATTTGATCCCTATCACTGAGCAGGTGGAAACCTTATTCAAAAAACATTCTAAGGACAGAAGTATTACAAAGAGATTAGAATATAGCTGCATAGTCATAAATGCAATTAAGGCAACTAGTCGGCAAATAAACCTTAGTCAAAATCAAGCATGAAAAATCAATTACTTCATCACCAAAACCTGGTGACATTAAGTTTAAACCTGGAAATTAAATAATTGTTTAGTAAAAAAACCACAAATTAACTGTTTAGTCGCCACAGTCCGGCGACGTAGGCAAACCAACTCAAAATAAAAATTACTTAAGTAAAAGTGAATGAGGAATAATGTAAAATAGGTTCTGCAATTAAGCGGTAAGATCCACGGGTTACGTCTTGGATGCCATCTTGGTAAACTGATGCTCAGATGCAAAAGGTTGGGGGTGAACATTTTTGCCGGAAGGGCCATCAGTGGGGGGGGGTTGCTGGTGGCTTCTGTCCCGATCAGTTCCACATGAGCGTCAATCTGCTCCACCAGCTCCCTCAAACTGTCCATCTCCTCCTCATCAGTAGGTCCAGCAGGGTTCTGCGCGGTTGGGGAAGGGTCCGGAAAGGGAATCCAGTTAGGGTCCCTTAGAGGGGAGTCCTCGGGCACTTCTGAGGCCTGTAGGGCAGCCATCCAGCCCTCCTGAAAAGACAGCTGTCGAGCTTCCATTACGACCAGTTCCACGCCCTTCTCCGCATCAGCAAATCCCTTATCATATCACTTACTTTCACAAGCTTTCAGGGCCGCTCGTAAATCGGCTACTTCCTCGGATAAGGTGACGTTCAAGCTCGCTGCTTTGGCCAGCTTCAAGTCCGTTTCATTTTGTTTCGATACCACCTCCGCCAACCTTTTCTCAGCCGATGCCTGGGATTTCTCCGCGGCAGCAAGTCTCTTCTCGGCAGCATCAACGGTTTTTGTTTTCTCCTTAGTTATTTTAACAGCCTCCTCCCTACCGACCTTTTCCCGATCAACCTCCTCAATAAGATCCTTCACCCTCTTGTTCAGGATATGAGCTAGCTGAGCGGCCTATTAAAGATGACATTAATCACGCATGGTAATTTAAAGAAACAACATATACGACAATAACGAGAATGTGTGTAAAAGGCAAGTATACAAGAGAAGAAAAGTTACCGCGATAGTGTGCCATTGAAGTCTCCTCCCCATGGATTCATCAGTCCTATCTGCAAAGGCGCTCACGTCCTCGAGCAGAAGGAGACCGTGCACTAAGCTTTAGGCAATACGGCCCCCTTCTCCTTTCTCTTATACTCGTACACTGGCACTAGCTGGGAGAGGCGTGCCATCCAACTAGAAGGTGGGTTGCCACAACTGTGCTGGTCGGGAGGAAGAAGCCACGTTTGTCCTGACCTGGTCCTGGGGCTCCCGAATAGTAACACCCCTCGACAGTGAGGGGGAGTTTGAATCTGAGCGTCTCCCAGGCTGTTGGAGGTGAAGTCAACGACCCGTTGTCTTTTGCGAATGCATCCGGAAGGAGGAGGAGGTGGGGGATGGGCAAGAGGAGCCGGGCCACGTCCCTAGGGTGGCTGTTACTGCGCAGTCTGACTTGCACCAAGGATAAAACAGCTAACTGTTAAAGTTTTGTGGGTCACCATCTCTTTGGGGACAGAGTGCGTCCTGGAGAGTCACTGGATTCTACGGCTTCTTATTCGGCTTCCTGAACAGGAGCCTTAGGTTCTGTAGGTACAACTTCACGTTGGACGGCCTCGTGAGCACGTTCTCGGAGATATTAGGATGCTACTTCGGCTGATTCGTCCCTTATAGGCGTGAGTTCATCCGAACAGGTGTATTGCAGGCTAATATCTCAGGCTTCACCTACAGTAAAATTGGGAGGCAAGAAGTTCGTATGTCGAACATCTATATAGGAGAGGAGAGGGCTGTCTATAATAAGGGCTTGGTCGAAGGATTGCCAAGTGGAATACACAGGGTCCACGCCGAGGATGAGATGGGATGCTCAGAGCTGCCCGTCCCGATGAACAAAAATCTCGGACCTGAGTACAAAGTTCAGGTCTCAAATGTGAACCGTTCTAATATCTTGGGTAAACACCGAACTGTCTGCAACAAAAGATAGCGAATCAGAGTTAGGGTAAATAAAATAGCTACGAACAGAAGGGATAGAATAAATTAAATATTAGAACGAACCAACTTCATGCTGAGATAAAGAGGGAGGGATACCACCGGCAAACCAATTGCCGCGCACCTAGACGTATTCCCCAGCAGAATTTCTATTATAGTCCGGCAGGCACGAAATTAGCCGTACCCTCATGTCTCTAACCTTTAAATAGTAATTGGATTTCTTCTTTCCACATAGGCTGTACATGTGGTTTATGTCATGATGATCTAATTGCAAACCAAATGTTTGGTTTAACCTACTCACACAACTCACTACCCGGTAAAAATTGGGGGGAAGTTGGTCAGAACTCAATCCAAAATATCTAAGGGCATTAAGCAAAAGTGGGTCTATAGGAAATCTAACCCCGCCCTCTAAAATAAACATCAACGGGAAAAAGGCAGTGCCTTCCCCTCTGTGGAGAGCGATTTCGCTTTCATGGCAATACATCACCTCCACATCATCAGGAACGCTATAGTTTTGCCTAAAAGTTGCTAAGGGAACCCCGACATTCAAAAGATAAGCAAAACTCATCCTAAAGCCTAAGAATCGGAAAGAACTTTGGGAAAAGAAATTAAAGCAGAGGAAAGGGGAAGAAGACTTACTTTTGGCTCTAAGGGAGAGAAGGATTCTGGGTTTGTGGCCAGGTATGCTGGTGAATGCTCGACAGAGAGAAAGTTCAAAGGACAAAGAATGAAAAGTGAGAAAATGAATTATGATGGACTATTTATAGGAACCAAGGAAAATGGGCATCGGTTAATAAGCAACAATTGGTGTTAATTAGCAATAATGAAGCAAAAAGAGAGACCTTAGAAATACCTAGAGCCACCAACACGCACGCCTCGGTTTGTGAACCAACAGGTAATAATGACGGCTGAACTAGAAGGTCAGATGCAATGCGCCTTTTGAGAAACGCATTAATGAATCTCTGTAACTGCCCAAAACATACCCATTGAGTTTCTCGGGCAACTACTGCCTCTCTGGCTCCTTGATTCGTCCCCGAAAGCCGAGAACGAATTAAGGGGGGGCTAATGTATGGCCCCTAACATCCAAGTCCGTTTGGGCCTTGGGCCATGGGTCAATAGTATGGCCCAAGGGTCTAACCTCCGTTCCGCTCGAGATCCCGGCTCGAGCCCACAATAACTACGAGCCTAAGTTGGGTGTTGTTCAAATGCCAGATAAGCGGACAACAGATTCCAGCTCACATATTGCTCGGCAAGTCATCCCTAGACAATATGCAAATGTTCGATTACATCGCCCTGTGAGTGCTCGGCAGTGCCTTAGGAAACTTCGCCGCCGAGCACACTTGCAGTAATGGGAACCATTTCCAAAGCCACTCACACCTAAACATCCACTTAAAATTAACGACATTGGACCTCTCCCCCCCACTAATAATTGGCTATGAAAAGGAGAAACTAAAGAATGGAGAGGGGGATGCAATTTTGTGGAGAGAAAAGAGAAAGAGAAAGAGAGTCTAAGAGGAAGAAACACAGAGAAAGAGAGAAAAGTGATCTCATTGAGTCTTTAAATCTAGAACGACCTAAAGTAGGATACCCAAACCCACCATACAAATAAGTTGTGAGCCCAAGTAGGGGTTTAGCCCAATAACCCTGTCTTTGGCGCACACAAAGTCTATTATAATTTTTTTTTTAACTTCCTTCCCTAGAAAAAAAAAAAAATATATATATATATATATATATATATATATCCAAAATCCCATACAACACCCTCACATTTTTTTCCCCCCTAAAGTTGCATTTTTTTATTATTAATTATTTAAAAAATTATTTTATTAATTGTTAGGATATATTCCTCAAATCAAGGGATAAAAATTAATTATAATTTAATTCAGCTAAAACTTTATCATCTAAGTTTCAGAAATTTAAATCCTACTCCAACTAAAAATATATTATCAAAATTTCAAAAATTATATATATATTCAACAATGATCTTTCCATAAAATTAATTATTCTTGACTCTCACGTTTTTGTTTTTTGTTTTGTTTTTTTTTTTTTTCTCGTTTTTTTTTTTCATGTTGCAACTTATGTACGCATATGTATTTGTATATGATAATTTTAATTAAATAAATTCATATTACTTATTCAGTTATTCTTATTTGTTTCTAAATTTTCACGTATGGATATTATGTCAAAGGAAGTCCACTATGTATTTGTGTGTTTTAAGTTTTGTTTATTCTATGTGTCTAGTTTGTAATTTCCAATTAGCTTAACTGGTAAACTTTTTGATGGTTGAATAAAAGATCTAGGATTCAATTCCCACCTATACCAAAAACCGATTGGTGTCTTGATTTGATGATAAATGAGTTATTATCAAGAATGGACGTCATAGGTTGAAACTCTTGTAAACACAAAACTTCTCAATTGCGGAAAATCAAACAACTGAAATAAAATATGGTTTGCAAATATAAATTTGTAATGATGAATAATGAGTACAATCTCTATTTCAATTTTTTTACAAAAGAATACCCTCTGATTCTATCTTCTTTGAACTTGACCCGAACAAGAAATCTTCTTGACTTTGGTTGGAAGATGGATTGAACTATCTTCACAACAATTCTTTAACTTTGAGCTTATTACAGATTTATTATTCTTCAAGTATTCGAATGTGAAGGCTTTTAGGTTGAAGTTCTTTGGGGCTTTAGAGGTTTGATTCGTTGAGCTTCAAAGATTTGGAGTTTGTTGAAGTTTATGAAGGCTTTTCAACTTAATTCTAATAGAACTTCAAAGAACTTCTTTGAATGTTCTTCATGTGTACTTGAGGTAGAATCATGTAGAATTTCTCTAGAGTTTTGACGTCTAAGAAAAATTGTGTGGAATAAGAGGAGGTATGCTCTCTATTTATAGTGGTTTCAAAGGATAAGTCCCACTAGGGGTGTCAATTCGGGTTAACATGTCGGGTTTGTGTTGTGTCGAGGTAGGGGTATTCAACTAAATGGCTCGACCCTAACCCGGCCCATTTAATAATCGTGTCATGATCCTTCAACCCTAACCTAACCTGTTAATAAGGCAGATTGACTTGATGCAACCCATTTGACACGCTTAATAAACGAGTCGTGTTGGGTTGACACAATGTAACATAACCCATTTCAACTTGCATAATATTTAATATAACATCCATCTATAATTTTTTTTTTTTTGTATCCTAAAAGCAGTGCATACACTTCAAGTTTTCAACCCACATTTAAAATAATATAGTTCAACAAAAATATAACATTCATCTAGAAATAAGTTCTTTACACTCTAAAAGAAGTGCATACACTTCAACTCAAATTCAAAATAATATAGTTCAACAAAAACAACATAGTTTAACAAAAACAACATAGTTCAAAAAAAATATAATATCCTTAGAACTCGTCAAATGCTAAGTATCAATATTGAAAAAATTGGAGCAAATAGTAGACTAATCCTGACTATGACTACGATTATCATCCATAGAGAGAGAGAGAGAGAGAGAGAGAGAGAGAGAAATAACTTGTTTAAGACTTTGAGTTTGAGAATTGGACATGAGAGAGAGAGAGAGAGCAATAACTTGTTTAAGACTTTGAGTTTGAGAATTGGACATGAGACTATAAAATAGTAGAGTGAGTAATATTGCTGAAATAAATAAATAATTAGATATTTATAAGAAGTTTTAGAGATTTAGGGTTTAGAGATCTAGGGTTTGTAAAATTTCAATTTTCAATTATATTCTTTGTAAGTTTTTGTAATTACTCACTTTTCTTTTTAAATTTAAAATATATATTGAATATAAAAGGTATTTGACAAATTTAAAATAAAATGAATATTTATTTGTTATACGAGTTAAATAGGTTGTATTAAGTGGGTCATTTTAGGTTGACACAAATAAATTGGCGTGTCAAACGTGTCTATTACGAGTTATGCAGGTTGACCCGCTTATAACACGTTTCTTATTGTGTTGCTTTCAGGTCGACCCGTTTATGACCCAAACCCATTAAGGCACAACCCTAACCCGCTGTCGGGTTTATGTCATGTTCGCGGGTTGGGTCGAACATTGACACCCCTAAGTCCCACTTGAGATTGACCTCCTTGCAGATAATTATCGCTATTTTTTATTTATTTTAATAGTGATAATAATTAACTATTATCATTCCAATTTAATTGAGATATTTATCTCTATGGCAAAACTACTATTTTCATCCCTATATTTTTACTCCATTCCCACTTTGGTCCCTCCTTTTTTATTTTACCATTTTTAGTCCCTAAAATGAAAAGCACGTTCTATTTTAGTTCCTACCGTCATCTCACTAATGTAAATTATCTACATGGCAAACGAAATGAACTATTGGCACACAAAATGCTAATGTGACCATTAAAATATAAAAATAATAATTTTTATTTGGCATTAAAAAATGCCACATCAACATTCAAATTTAAAAAATTAATTTATTAATTTTAGCTAAATTAAAAAAATTAAAAAAAATAATTAAAAACCAAAAATCACATGAATTAAGATCTAAGTTTATCTCGAACAAAAACAACAAGAGCACCAACCCTGATTGAAGAACACAAAATTAAAAACAAAAAATCACAAACCTAGAAAATAAGAATACAAAATTAAACTTTAGATCCACATTAGATTAAACATGAACACAAAATTTAAAAACCAAAATTTGGATTTCTGGGTTTTGTAAACCCTCTTTCTCCCTCTCTCGAATTTAAGGCTCAGATTTTTATATTTATTTTTAATTTCCATTCAATGAGATTCCTGGGTTTTGACTCTACGCGTGTGTATTCAAGTTTGAGATTGCAAGTGGAGAGGTTTTGTTTTTAGGTGCAAAGTTCTTTGGCTTTACGTTTCATTCTTGGGTTTTGTTTTAGTTGTGTGTTTCTCTTTCAGTTCAGGTTTTGAATCATTTGGCAAAATTTGGGAAGGAGATAGGCATGAGACATGAGCTGGTTGATAATTTGTTGGCCTAAACACAAACACATTAGAATTCACACCAACATTCTTCACAAACAAAGATAAAATTGAAAAATTAAACATGAACACATTAAACATTTGAACAAGAACACAAACCCAAAAAATTTAAAACCCAAAAAATTAAATTCAAATCCACATCAACACAAAATTAAACATGAACAAATTCAAAAAATAAAACCCCCACACCAGTACACCACCAACGCATCAACCACAAAAATCAAACCCAGATTTTTAGCCCCCCAAACACTAAATTCAAACCCAGATTTTCAGCCCCCAAACATAAAACTGAAAACCCAAATTTTCTTATACTTTCTGAGAAACCAAACACAAAACTCAGATCCAAACCTTAGAGCTAAAACCAAACCACCTCCAACCTTAGATTCAAAACTATCAAACCCAAACGAAATGAACCTCAGACCTAAAATCGGCTTAATGAGAGTACTAAACTCCACAAAACCGTTGGATAGATAACACCCAGCGAAGCAAGAAGTTAACAAAGCTTTTTTTTTTTTTTTTTTTTTTTCTTTGGGTTATGGCTACTCTGCAGTTTGCACTCCACGGAGAGAAAAAGTTTGTTTTCTTGTTTGGAAAAAGGTTTGTTAAATCATTCAAAAGATTTTAAATTTCACTTGCTAGCTAGGTTAGATAGATGATATTGACCTTCACCATGGTGTTGGGTCTGAAGGGCACCCAAGTTAACTGAGGTATTGCTGGCTAAAGGGCACCCAGGCTAAGAACAAGTAACGTGCTTCATCAATGAATTGGCTTGTACTTCCCATCCCATAAAAAAAATAAAAATAAGAATTGGCTTGTGTTCTTAAATTTGGGTTGGTATTCTTGTTGTTTTGTTTAAGATAAACTTCGATCTTAATTCATGATTTTTGGTATTTAATTCTGTTTTTTTTAATTATTTTTATTTAGTTAATAAATTAAATTTTTTAATTTGAATGCTGATGTAGAATGCCAAATAAAAATTTTATTATTATTTTAATAGTCACATCAGCATTTAGTATGTCAACAGTATACTTCATTTGTCACGTAGACAATTTCCGTTAGTGAGATGATGGTGGGGACTAAAAGTGAAATCGTTTTTCATTTTAGGGACTAAAAACAGTAAAATAAAAAAAGTAGGGACTAAAGTGGGAATGAAGTGAAAATATAGGGACAAAAATAGTATTTCCGCCTATCTCTATTTAATTAGAATAATTATCATCAAGATATTTATCTTTATTTAATTAGGATAATTATTATCTTAAATGACACATGTCAACACTTGATTTATCTAATTTAATGACATATTAATTTAGAATTTGTCACTAAATTTTAATGTAGCATTTTATAATTGGCTTAAAATTTTTCCTCCTACAACTAGCTCCCAAAAAAAAAAAAAAGTTTGTAAGCATTTTGATTTTTTCAATTGACTATCACTATGAAAAATTGGTTCAAAATATATCTTTCATGTGCTATAGTGCAATCTGATTCTAAGTCATTTTTACTTATTGATTATTAAAATTTTATCAATGTTTATCTATTTTTATATTTTAAAATTTTGTTTATGCTTTATGTTAATTTCTTAATATGCGGAATTCCTCCCATATTTCTTCAAAAGTCAATCTAACTAAATTCAATTTAGAATTCCTCCTATATCTTTATAGATAATAGATAAAATTTGGTTAAATTAGATTCATTGGTTCAAATTCCAATGTAAGTCTATCTTCACTCAACTTCTTTTTCATTTTTTTAAAGTTCTAAAATTTGGATTGTTTTTCATGTGCATAAAATTAATATATGTGTTCTTAAAGGCTAAAACACAACATAATTAAAGGCATTACTCAAGTTGTAAAATAGGGTGTCAGCCATTTGAAAGATTTATCAAAATAAAACTTAAAAATGAAATTTCTTTTAGGTGTACAAATACAAATTTTTTAATCAAGTTTGGAATTAATTATTTTAGGATAACTTTATTTATGTAAATATTAGAAAAGATTTAACTATTGTGTTCTCACCATCATTAATAATAAGGAATCATAAAAAAAATTAGGAAAGTTTTTATTGATAATTTGAATTAGAAATATTATATGTAAGGGCAAAAATACAAAATTATGCATTTTAATAATTTTATATAATAATAATAATAATAATAATTTATTTTGTTAAAAACGAGTTCTAAAATTATGTAATATTTACTCATTTAGTTATTATTCCTATATATATATATATATATATTTATATCCATTATTAAAGCAGTGCAACACACGAGAATTTCACTAAAAAAAGATAAAAGTTAAAAAGTTGAGCTTTTAAGCTAATGTCTAATAAACACGCATATTCATTAGTTTTCAATTACCAATTTCTTAGTGCCGCTCTTTCTCAAAAGTAAAAAATAAAAATTGACAAGGTTGGCAGTTTTCATAGGAGAGTTTTGTTTTATGTCGATGCCCGGCCTCAATTGGAGCAGAAAATCGCTACCGTCAGCCCTTCGTTCGACCACCCGCCTTGACAACGCTCCCACGCGCGCGGGACCTGTTGGAGGCCCCTCTCGATTGGTTGGTGTGCTTGGTGTGGTTCAAGCGGAGCTTCGGGTGCTCTCTCTCTCAGTGGAGGAAGGTATTTTTCTACCTTTGGCAATGTGACAGGAATTATGGCCATATTTTAAGGGAATTACCAAAGGTAAGTGAAGTCACCACCAATCATTAGGTTTTTCTAAAGTTTTATTGGTCACCTGTTTCTAGTTGATTTTATTACTGATCCTAAGCTTAAGAAAAAGGGTCTTTTTTCCTAATCTAATGTGGATGGTAAAAAGTCTTGATTCATGAGTCCGAAAGTTTGGTTATGTGTGGGGAAGGTGTTAGGCACCCCACAATGCCTGTCCAGTGACAGTTTTTTGTTTTGATAAAATCTAAATTTTTGGAGATTGGTAGTAAAAAACATTATTTTGGCATTGGCTTTTGGGCCTTCACATGCATGGGGGCTTTGAGGTTTGGCTTTTGAATAGATGTGGTCCTAATCTATGCTTTCTTAAGGCATTTAGGCAAAGTACCAGATTTCCAAGGCAAAAATCCAACGACATGTCACCTTACTTTCGCGACGGAAATTAGGCATCGCTTTGCCTTAGGTAGCATGGAATGTGAAAATCACACCAAGAGGGGTGAGCAGGTATATATATATATACATACATCATGCATAATGCAAGCACATAAAGTAGGAAAGTAAATGCCTACATTCCTAGAGCATGGTCCAAAATATAGGTGCAGAAAAAAGTAAACAGGGGTTGCCATACTCTAGAGATAAGGACGAATGGTACACAGCATGATATACCTAATACAACCCATCTAAGAGAGAAAGGAGGGAGGAAGGAGGGGGGTTTAAAAGAGTACATAACAAAATAGGAGAGGCTAGACCCCTAAATCTATTGAACATGCCGCTTGGCATATCTACATACTTGCGTCTTCGCCCTTTTTGCTTGTGCTTGGGAGACCGTGCCCTAGCTCCATGCGTTCTCGATCCATATGTGTACATGCAAAGGTAAAAACAAGAAACCAACAAACAAGCAATGGAAGGAAAAGATGCAAAGAGCATATGAAAGAGGCATAAAACAGACAAGCATGATAGACATAGCAAGCAAACAAGTGAGAAGACAAACAAGTAAGAAAGCAAACAAAAGGTGGTGTCCGCGAGGGACAAATGTAGGGGTGGATCGAATATCCATAACTTCATTGTGTTGAAGCATGGATGACACACTAGCAAGCAAGACTCTTGCATGGACATGTGAGCAAGCATGACAAGATGCATAGAAATCCAACGGGTGGCACAAACAAGCATGGCAAGCATATCATTGCACGGAGAGAAAAGGGGAAAGGTATGTACGAAGAAACTAGCATCATGGTGATGCATCCGAAATGGTTACAACCAACGGGCCTCACGGGCGTCGAATGTAACCACACAACCACAAACCCGCTAAGGGCGTCAAGCGTGGCAAAGCCAAGAACTAGAGAGGCTAACATAGAAGATAAAGCATAGAATCAAGCAAATATAGACATGCAAATAAGGATGATCCAAACCCTTTGATATGGGCCAAGGTGTACGGATGATGATCAAGACCATAAAAGGGGTCAAGATCTAAATCCTACTGAATGGCCAAAACACAAGAAAGAAAGACAAAAGTGACAAAAGGGCTACAATAGCATATGGCATGACAAACATAGCCTAGGTCTAGGCACACAAACATGGCATGGGGCGCACAAGCACATAGGAGGTAGTATAAAGCATGTAGAGAACATAGATACATGCATGTAAACACAATGATCTACACATATGAGCATATTAAATATGCATGTAAGCATATGAATGTACATCTAAGCATGCGGATGTAAGCATAAAAACATGGAATAGATCCAAGCAAGGCATAGTTAATAACATCATACAAGCATGTGAGCATGTAACCCTAACATCAACCTAGAACAAAAAGAGGAACAAAGCATAGGAAAACATGGCATATAACATAAGCATGTAGATCTAAACATATAAGCATGTAAAGATGTAGATTTGAGCATGAAACATGGCATAAGGCATAAAAAGCAAGGAGATGTTGGCTAGAAGCACAAATAAACCACTTAACATGCTAAAGAAAGTAATAAATCATGTTATTCAAGCAAAAAGAGCAAGATAAATATTATAAAAAAATTTAAAAGGTTAGGGGTGTGGATAGTAGCTAAAAAGTTACATCCACACCCCTAAACCCCAAATCCAAAGTGTAGAACCAAGGAGAGAAAGATAAGGTATAAGAACAATACCTTGTATTTTTGATGAAGAAGAAAAATCAAGAGGTTTTGATGTGTTTTTTTTTGTGTTTGAAGAGAGCAGGGCGCCTAGGAGTTTCTCTTTTTTTGGGTTTGAAGGGTGCCTAGGGCCTTTTATAGCCCCAACACTATTTTTGAGGCGACGGCCCTTCAAGGGCTTCCACCTTCAAAAGGCCTTGGACTGGGTTGATCTTGGCACCCTTAGAAAGATCTTGACTTCCTGTTTCTGAAAAGGTATGGAACTTGAAAATCCAACAGTCGAATCAAAAGTTATGGCTCTCAGAAGTTAGTGGTGCATCGATCGATGTATTAACCCGATTTTCATGATATCTTGGCCGTTCTAACTTTGATTTCAACCTATGAATAGTCGTTGGACTGTGAATTTGATAATCTTTGCAATGACGTCAGTTTCAACCCTTTCTGACGACTGGATCAAAATTGAGGTTTTTGGGGCCTGCCAAAAGTCAACTCCAAGTCAAGTTTGGTCAAACTGGGTCAAAGTTTCCAAAAATCTCTGAGAAGCTTAGGTTTGATGAAAATTGTTGTTTTGTGAGGGTTTTGACCTTGTTTGACCTTCAGTCAACCCAGGGTTGACTAGGGGCATTTTGGTCGTTTTGGCTGAAAGAGGCACTTTGGGTGCTCCGGTGTCCGAACGAGTTGTGCCACGTCATTCTAGATGTTCTCACGGTCCCATAGAGAGAAAATAATATCTTTGGATTTTTTGAGATCCGACATGCAAATCGAGAGCGACCAAAATACAGTATCAACATTTAATATCCTGGTAGTGGTTTTAGAGATTGAGGCTTGGGCTGTCATTATATGGACTTTTTGTTGTTGTTGTTGTTTTGCTGAAACTATATAGGCTATTTTGGAACACAAGAGATTGAACTGTTACATGAGGCAACCCAAGTGCACCCCAGGAAGATTATGGAAAAGGAAAATTAATGCATGTCAATAACATAGTAAATAAACATCAAAATTATTATTTTGTGATTAGTATTCGTAAAATTTATGTAATAGAATCTATAGTATTTTTAACATTATATCTCAGTTGCTTTAAACACTAATGAGAGGCAATTGGGGTGTCGCTTGTACCTATATAACTTTTTTGAAAATCTTTGAATAAAAAAAAAAATCCCTCTAATACTTTTTTATTTTATAAAAAAAACTGCAATACCAATATGTATTAAACTGGTGTAGGAAAAAATATACAATTTAATTTTTGTAATTATTTAATTTTGGTATTTTTTTTATGTAATTTTCGTTATTTTAAGTTTAAGTTATTTATTTCCTTATTTTTGGGTGTTTTTAATGCTTTTTAGGTCAAATTTGATTCATGTTATGGTTAGATATTAATTAGGAGTTATTTTAAAATATATTTTCTTATTTGTCAAGTTTTATGGAGCCCTTAAATAGGCCTCTAAGTTTGTAAATGTTTATTTTTATAGAGATCATTATCAATAAAATTGCAAAGTTTTTCTCAAACTTTTCTCTGGTGGATTCAAGGAACTTTTCATGGATTCGAGATTTATTACTAGAAATTAACAGTTTAATTTCTATTCTATCAAATAGAGTATCGTATGTGCTTTTTTCTGGCTTCCACAACATCATAAACTCGAGAACTTACAAAAGGGCAATCCTCCCTACATGCTGACAACAAAGGGGAAGGCAGTAGATTGCCATTGTTAAAACAAAAGGATGCATTAGAATTAAAAGCTAATTTAGCAAAGGAGTGAGTTGTAACGTTGCAAACTCTCTTGACCCCAAAAAAAAAAAAGAAAAAAAAGAAAAAAGAAAAAAGAGGAGTAACTAGAAAAGTCTTTAGCTAAACATAGTGTTATCTAACACTATGGAAATGGACCCGTCAACACAATGGCGGAACCACTCGAGTACCCAGGGGGACCTTGGTGCCCCCAAATTTTTTGAAAAAAAATTAAGGATATATATATTTTTTTGGAATTATCCTAACTAATTTAAAAATTTGTAAAGAACCTTATCATTTTGGCCCCCAACCTGATAATATATATATATATATATATATATATTTATATTTATCACTAATTGGATTTTATTTTATTTAAATGAAAGTTATATTTATTTTTAGACTTTTTTATAAGATTTTTAGACTTTCTTAAATTTGGATTTTATTTTATTTAAATGAAAGTTTTTTATCAGATTTTTAGACTTTCTTAAATATATATATATATGTCAAATAATTACAATAATTCAACATTTACTGTCTTTAAAATGAACATGTAGATATTTTAATAATTACCTCAATGATTAAAAGAGAAAAAAAATTCTAATTTTCATACCAACACATTTACTTGTACCATATCAATAGAAAAATTGAACATTCAGAGGCTTTGTTGAATGCTGATTCACTGCACCAAGCCACCGCAGGTGACTCTCACTCTCTTCGTTTGCCTTTTTCTTCTTCTTTCTAGTTCTTTCCTTTAGGCTGCTGCAGTTTTGTGATTTGCAATGTAAAACGTAAATCTAATAAAGCTTGAAGCTTCCATGACTAGACTAGACACAAAAAGAAGACAAGCTTGAGCCTTGAAGCTTCTGTGTAGGCCCTCACCCCTATGCAGCACCATGTCCCTGACCGGTTGACCACTTTCCCAATTCCCACTATTTCCCAGGTAGTTTATTTTACTTTTCATTTGTTTTCTTTTGTTTTTCTTTATAATATATTAATTATTATTATAATAATCAAAATATTATATACCATGGTACATTTATAATATATTATTTGTTATTATAATATTCAATATATTTATATCACAGTACATTATAAAGGTACATGATTAAAATATACTACTATATTAACATGGTACATTTATAATATATTATAAATGTGTCTGGCCAAAAGATATTAATTTTTTCAAGAATTATTTTACTAACTTTTAACTTAACTTAATTTTTTGTTTAATATTTTTTAATGTAAAAAATTATAAGATTTGGTTATTAATAAATGATGGCCATGTCGTATTTGAAGGGTTAGACTTTTTAAAATAATTATATTTTAAACATTATTTAATAATCATGGACTCATTTTATTATTTATTATCGTTCTTAAATTGCTATCATATTTCTCTAAAAAAAAAAAAACAGATATCATATTAACAATATATGAAAAATAAATGTTTAAAAATATATAAAACATATAAATACAATTTTTTATAATTAATTAATATCCGTATCCCGTTGCGCACATGTTGTATCTGAATTTTTCAAAAAAATTTCATATTGCCATGTTGTTAGGAATGCTATAAGCATATGGATAATAATTGTTGTATTGAGATTTAGTTAGTTAGTTAGTTACAATTCCAAGCATGTTAATCACATTTAGCACATGTTGAAATTATTAATGAATATGGGGAATAATAGAACCTAGTTAGTTAGTTACAATTCCAAGCATGTTAATCACATTTAGCATATGTTGGAATTATTAATGCACATGGGGAACATGGGGAATAATAGAACCAATAGGATGAGGCCATGTGAACCAATGAAATTAGAGCTAGTCTCCTATAAATACATGATTGTAATCCAATATGAGGAATCAATGAAGAATAAACCAATTTGTTAGTGCATTTCTCTCTCTTAATCTCTCTCTTTCTCTATGGAGGGTGACTACCTCGAATTAAGTCAATTTCCCTATAATCCCTATCCATTCCCCTATAATTCTCATTAATCTCCATTAGGAACCACCGGGTTCCTATCACATGTTGTACCCAAATTGATGTTAACTTTGTTACACAACCATAACCATCTTTGCATCTACCTTCCAAAAACACAATAAAACACACCAAAAGTAGAACATAGATTTGAGAATCAATCTCTCTCTCTCTCTCTCTCTCTCTCCACGACAATCTAAGAAACAATAGTTTTTTTTTTATTAGCTATTTTTTTTTTTTATAATTTTAATATCTAAGATCTGAAAAATGAAAATCTCCTAACAAAATTTTACTCCTTTTTTTTTTCTTCTCCATTTGTTCCCTTTTATTATTTCTCTCATTTTTTCCACCTTTGTCTTCTCTCCTTGTTTCTTTTCCTTCCTCATCTTCTCACTTTCAAGTCTAAGCCATGCAGATTATGAGGAAGCAAACAACTTGGTTTAGGATAATTATTGAGTACTCCCGGAGTACTATAAATTCATACTCCCCCCCTCACATAATTGTGAATTCCATTAATTAAATTCATGGTGGGATCCACAATTCATGTGAGAGGGGAGAGTATGCATTTATGGTACCCCGGAGTATTCAATAATTTTCCCTTAGTTTATTGGTGGAGGCATTGAAGAGTGGGACTTGACCAAAGTGAATTATGGCAGATTTTTGGTGAGTTTTAGGAAAGTTGTGTAAAATCTTGTTGGGACGACAATTTTGCCTTGCCCTACTTGACCTACCTCTCCCTACTTTGCCCCACATGGGTTTTCCTTGCCCTGCAAAGGTTGTGGGCCGAGGATGGGGAGAGATTTTAGCCCTGCACCGTGGGGCGGGGATGAGTTTAGAATTTTTAGACCCAACTACCCCACATTAATAAGGGTTAAATTGTAAATTTTTTCATACCCTAAAACCCTACTATTTAAACAAATATATCATCAACTTATTTTGTTCTACCCAACAAGGATCTCTACCTTTTTTTTCTTTTTTTCTCTATCAAGGTTGGAAATAAGGTACCAATTTTAACATTTTCTTTTATCTTTTATTATAAAAAAATTTATATACTATTGAATCATTGATTTTGTATTATGAATTTTTGTTTTTGTTGTGATATTGTCTTGTTAAACATTTTAATAATATTATTCAATTTTTGCTAAAAATTAATTTGATTTGATGGGATAAATTTATTTTTAATTTCAAGTATATTTTTAATAACGAAATAGGTTTTATTGAAAACAATTGCAATAGTTGTGGGCAAATTAACAAGAAGTAAAGTTTTATAGGGTGGGGTGGAGCTTCGCGGGCCCCCAAGGGGAGGGGATCAAGGGAGTCAATCTTGTACTGGAGGTTGTATTGGTTTAACTAGTGGAACAATATATTTCGGTACCGGTCAATACCAGTGTACCATTTCGGGTTTACCGTTATTTTTTATATTTATAAATATATATATTATAATAAATATAAAAGTTTACCATAAAAAAATACCTCAATTCAGAAAAAATTATTCATGGTTTTAGACTTTAATATCAATTAAAAGAAAAAGAAAAAAAATACAATATGAAAAATAGAAAACTTAATTGTTCATTGTATACTAAGAAAACAAATAATGCTAATAAGTTACAATATTTACCATAAACAACAAGTGAAGGAATGAATTAAAGCCAAAAAAAAAAAAAAAGAATGTGAAGGAATGAAAGAAAAGAAAAAAAGAAAGAAAGAAAGAAAGAAAGATGGACACGTGATGACTCTAAAATAGCAAAACATATACAATAAGTGCATTAAATTGCCACACCACTTCCACCTAACCATCTGACATCATTAACTAAATAGTTAGATAAGAAAATTTGAAAGATACAAAGTTGAAACCACACAATTGTAGTGCATTAGTAGTGAAGAAACCAAAGATGCAGGAAGAAGTTGCAATGGTAGCTACAATCGAGAGGAATGGGATCTAAATTAGAAAAGGGTATAGAAGGAAAAAAAAAAATGAAAGATTTGGAGCATAGATCTTAGCCAGTAAGCACCAAGTTAGTGAGTCACAGACCCATTTTTCTCATCTTCTTCTTCATTTTCTTTCTCTTTTTTCTTCTTGTTTGTACCGGTCCAAAACCTCTTTACCGGCCGAAATGCCCAAAGTATCCCGAAATGACCAGAACAGACCGGTACGACCTGGTATACGAGGCGGTATGAATCACAGCAATTTCTGTATAGGTGATGGTTTTGGTATGAAAATTTCCGGCCATACCAGCCGGTATGATACGAAATTGACTATTGGCTATGGGGCAAGAAAATTTTCTCCATCATGCGGGATGGGACAAGAATGGAGGAAGAAAAAACCATGTAGAGTAGGGGCAAAGACCCATCTTTCAGACCCGCCCCACCTCGCCCCATTGCCATCCCTAAAATCTTGGCTATTGAGTGATTGATCTTGCTAATGAAATCCTAAATTTTCGATTTTTTTAATAACATAGAGTAGATAAATAATGTTTAAATAAAGTAGTAAAAAAAGCATAGAAAGTCCACTGTTTGTAAAAGAAAGAAATGGAGGCAAAAAAGGAAAGAGTGACTTTTTTGGTTAAATTTAGCTAAAAATCTGGCCTAATCCCATGCAAAATGCTATAAAAGTTGAAACGTAAAGAAATAGCAGACAACTAGACACTTATCTCCAACTTATTATAGTATTATGAATTTTGATTGGACTATCGATCCGAAATTCCTAGGACCATGTCCTACAATTATTGAAGAACAATTAAGCGAGTGAAAACAACACACACTAAACAACAAGGATAACAAATCCTTTTTTATATATATAATGATTAAAGAGCCATACTGGAAATTTTTAGCGCCAGAGATTAAGGGCAATGCAACCTTAATGCTTCAATTAATGCATTCAAATCAGAGTATGATGATCCTCCTTCTTCAACGGCCCTCCTTGCCATCTCTCCAAGTGCCTTGGCTCTGGCCGCTTCTTCACCCACCAAAATTTGCCTCATTGCCCTTTCTATTGCTTCCCTCTTGATACCATCCACCACTCTAGTCCATTGTTGAGCACCAACACTAATTCCAATTTTCAGTACTTGAGTTATCAACTTCTCATTGTAAAACTGCTCAGAAGCCATAGGCCATGTGACCATAGGCACCCCTGAAGCCACTCCTTCCAAGGTCGAGTTCCACCCACAATGAGTCACAAATCCTTCCACTGCTTCATGATCAAGAATCAAAACTTGGGGTGCCCAACCTCTTATAATTAATCCTTTACCTTCCATTCTTTCCTCAAATCCTTTAGGTAGCCAATCTTCCTCTTCTTTCTCATTTTTTCCTTTCCTCACAACCCAAATGAATTGTTGTTCTGAAGCCTCAAGACCCATTGCAAGTTCGAAAAGCTGAGAATCGCTAAAATTTGGCATACTCCCAAAACAAATATAAATAACCGAATTGAGTTTCTTTGTACTAAGCCACTTTAAACATTCATGTTCATCAATGGAAGCTTCCTTTCCCCTTTGGGCTTTATCTTCAGCATCCTTATTGCATAGTGAAACTGGACCTATATGCCATGCCTTTATTCCCAAAACTTTCCTGTAATGATCTGCATAAGCCGGCTCAAGCTCATAGAAGCTGTTAACAACCACCCCATAGCTCGTAAACTCTGACTCCATAGCTTCTTCCAACAACTTGGAAAAGTCTGTTTCAACTTCTTGCAGAGTGAAGTCAGGAAGTTGCATCCTTGTCAACTTTATCTCTCCTGGAAAGCTAGGGATGACAAAAGGTTCAGAATCAGAGAAGACTTTCTTGTGGGGTTCATATAGTTGCAAACTATGTTGTGAAGATTGGGAAAAAAAACTGGTTCCCCCGAAAACAAGCCTAGGAATACCAAATTTAGCTGCAACATCAGTTGCCCATGGAAAGAATAAGTCGGCAACAAGGCAACTAGGTTGGTATTCTTCTAGTAGTTGCTCGAGTGGTTGTTGGAGCATTTTAGTGGCTTTGATAAATTTGTGAGACATATCTAGGGAAGTCACTGAGTCAATATTCTCACATCCTTCAGGCAGGCCAGCCTCTACAGCCGGGAACTTGATGATTTGGATATCAATGTTGATGCCATGCGTTTTGGAGAATAATGGCACTTTGCGAGGAGTAGTGATAATCGTTGCCTTCACACCTCGCGCTGCAAATAGCTTGGCCATGTCCATCGTTGGTATCAGGTGGCCATGGCCCATCAAAGGGAAGAAGAATATGTGAAGCTGACCACTGTTGCTACCCATAACACCTGGAACAAGCGGAAATAGAGAGTTTATTAGGCTAGTCTATATTTTGCAGTGTCGGTATGAGAAATTTGTTAGACATGAACATAGGGAAACAGGAAGACAGGAATACTTTGGAATATTCTTCTTTACGGTGTAAAATGCAACGCTCTCATTTCAGTGTCCACAAGTTGTTGCCCAATCCAGCGGTATGAAGTTATTAGGCTAGGCTGTTATTTCAGCGCCGGAATGAGAAATTTGAGAAAGAATAATATTCTTCTGTCGGTGGTAATAAACACGTTCTTGTGCACTCCAATAATGTCCTGTATAATAGTATATATAATTTATATCCGCATAAATTTTTTTTATTCCTACTAAGGGTCTGTTTGGATAGAGCTGAAAACTAAAAATTGAAACTGAAAACTGAAAAATACTGTAGCAAAATAATTTTTAAATGTGTGAATAGTATCGTGAGACCCATTATTAATGAAAAAGTTGCTGAAAAGTGATATTTGTAGATCCATAAACAATGCACAGACACACTATTCAAGGGAATAAAGTCAAAAGTTCCGGTTTTTGAAAAAAAATAAAAATAAATTCACAAAAACGCAAACGTGCGTCTGGGAAGCGCATTTGCGCTTCCCAAACGCACTCTAAGTGTTGGTTTGGATAGCACTTAAACGTGCAATGTCTGCGTTTTAACGCGTTTTTTTTTTTTTTTTTTTTTTTTTTTTTTTTTTTTTTTTTTTTTTTTTTTCAGGCGCAACTGTTGACCTGGTCTTTTGTGAACAGTGCACTTGTGCACTGTTTACGGGTCCCACAAACTCTATTTTTTATCAACTTTTTCATTAAAAATGTGTCTCACGGTACTATTCACACATTTAAAAATTATTTTGCTACAGTGTTTTCAGTTTTCAGTTTCAGCAAAATAAGTTATATTCAAACAAACCCTTAGTGAATAAACATCACATGATTCATTTATCAAAAAAAAAAAAAAAAATCAAATGATTCACATGGACTGATTAAGAAGGTACGTAGTTGTACCCAAATATGTCAAATGGACTGAAAAAAAAAAGTTTAATATATTACAAATATTACTGCCAAATTTCTTAAAATTAATGCATGTCAATAACATAATAAATAAAAATGTTAAAATCAAGGATGAAACTAGGATCCCGAGTTAGGGGGCTGTAGTATAAAAAGAAAATTATTATAAAATTTCGAGAAAAAAAATTGAAAAAGTTATGAAATTTCAATTAGTATTAACAAATTGTCAACAAATGCATAAACACAACTATTTACTATGCCATTTATCTATTTTGTATCATTTGTGGCTAAAACAAATTCAATTTATATAAACATATAATAATAATAATAAAAATCATCCACTAACATAATTGGGCCCCGCCTCATGTATTTATTGCTATACTTAAATAGTTGCAGGAACGTAGGTGAAATTTTTTATCCAAACTCTAATTTTGGACCCATTTGATCCACTAGTTTTTTTTTTATTTTTATCGTAGAGAAAATATCTTTCAATGTACTAACTCATTGCACAACACGAGTCATTATTGAAACAGAAGAGGCATTAAGCTCTCTGCCCCTCTCTTCTCTATTTCAGATAGTATAAGGGAATTGAGAAATTGAAAAGATAGAGATCTCCTACTCAAATGAGAGAGAGATAGAAATACCAGATTTAGAAGCTAAAGTGTAGCTTTGTCATATGTGTTGTGTTAGAAGTGTGCTTAATCTGCTGCCAAGTTGTGCTGTAGTTCAGCGTCTCTCCCATTTAAGGGTTGTTTTTTTTTTTGGGGGGGGGGGATTTGATGGAAAGATAAATAATTTAAATTCACAGAATAGTTTTGTTTCAAAAAATTTTAAGGTCTGGGCTTTTTTTATTTTGGTAAAATTGGTAGATTACGCTAAATTTTGTAACTTTTTTATTGTTGATTTTGTTATGGGGATTATTTTCTTGGGTTTTCTTGGGCTTATATACTAATAATTTTTTTCCCAAATTTAAGGGGGGGTGGGGGGGGGGGGGGTGTCACTGCCCCAAAGCCAAAGAATGGCTCCGTCCCTGGTTAAAATGATTATTTTGTGATTAATATTTGTAAAAGTTATGTAATAAAATTTATAATATCTTTAATATTATTCTATAAAAAACATAGACCACTGCTGCATATATAATTTTCAATAGGTGAGCCATCAGATGAGCTTCTTGTTAGTGAACGAAGAAGATCATAATTAACAAACCAATGTTAGAAATCTATGTCAACAGCTTTGATCTTGTGATGACTAGTGATCTACGTGCATGTTGCTTTCACCACGCATCGGAGGCAACTAAGGTGTCACTCATATTGTCATACTCATACCTATAACTTTTTTATAGTCTTAAAAAAAAAAAAAAAAAAAAAAAAAAAAAAAAAAACTCTCTCATAACCTAGTGTAAGGAGGATGGGGGACTACACATGCTTGAATAAATAATCAAATATTTGAAGAGATCTGAATACTCTGTTGACACCCAATTTTGCAATCTGCATTTAACCTCACATGGAGGGTAAAATGGTAATTTTACCTTGAAAATAGGCATCTTAATTGTGGTCATTAGACCCTTAATCTCATTTTTCCAAAATGATCTTGATGTTGTAACGATCAAATTAACTGATCATAAGCCCTAATCGGATCATCAGATTGAAAGTTATCTTCAAATCAAGTTTTAATGGACGAGATGCACTATCACAAATTGAGTCCAACTATATGTGATTATGAACAATTGATTCCAATTGGTTATAATTATAATCAATTTGAGATTAATGACGTGTCATAATTTGATTGGTTAGGACTACATTATATGGTAAGGTTGCAACTAATTAATTAGACAAAAAAACATTAATTATTCAATGAGTAATTTGTGTAATTATCTTTTAATTAGGGTAAATTTGGAACTAATTAAGTTTAAAATTGGAGTGATTGGAACCTATTAATGTTAATTGGAAACTAATTTTGGACCTATTAATGTTAATTGTGCTGAAATTATTTTCTAACAAATGACCTCTGCTCATCATTTCATTGATATCTCTCAGAATATTTTGAATCTGTGAATGAGATTAATTTTCCCAAAAACTAGATATCTGAGGCTTCAATTTGAGTATAAGAACGAGACAATTCCGATTAGAATTGAGTAAGATGTGATTTTTTGAAATTGGCTCTACAGGTTGTTACAGTAGCTACGGGAAAACCGAATTTTGCTCGCTCTTTACTCCCACCAATCTTTACATTTAATGCACTAGATTTCCCCAAGGGCTAAAATAAGATCTAGGTCCATGATTCTTTGTCAACCCTTATTAAATGACACTATTTATATTTTCTCCACTACTATTATATAAACCCCCCCTTTCCTCCATTCCACCAAAAAAAAAAAATTCTCTCTTCTTTTCTATTGAGTTCTAGTGAAGTTGAGTAGTCTTGTCATATCTTGGTCTTCTTGAGACTCAAGGTATTGAGTGAGACTCACTCTCCCTCTCTTATCTCTTCTTTTCCTCCACCCTTAGGACCTCCACCAAAAGTCTCCTCCTCTATCGTGTGGATCTTGCATGAAAGTATAATACATTTCCCTAATTGATTTTTTATGTTTCCATGATGGAAATTTAAGATTAAAGCATGATAGTAATTATTTAAAGGGCCATGCTAAGGGCACTCATTAACAATCCATTTTAGAAAAGTTTTGACATCACTTTTATGGGAAATGAAAATAGTTGTCAAAATATTATTAGTTTTTTTTTTCCCCATAAAAACTTTCTTTAATTAGATTCTTAACCAGTGCCCTAAGGGCACTCGTTAGCATTTCCCTTATTTAAATTCTCTTGAAAATATTTGAATGTTCTTATGTGTTTTTCACAAGTTCTTCGTTATTTATCACATATTCATGCATAACACTAATTTTAATCTTAAATCCACATAAAAAATATGAAAAACATGTTTGTTTTGTAAGTCTTTCAAATCCTTGAATCTAGGATATCACCATTGATGGTGTAATGAAAATCCACAAGTCTTGTCTCGTCCATATAAGTCGTCCAAAGAAAAGAGAGGAAGAAGGAACATCCTCACGCAGTTCAACCTCATCCGTCCTTTAGCCTTAGACGAGCATATTTCCACTAGGTGTGAGGGAAATCGAACCATTACTAGTCAAGTCCAATCGTTGTGGAATGCAGATCCAAATAATGTAACTTCCATGGCAGTTATGGAAGTTACCTCCGAGCCTTTTGGACTGCTCAACAATAGGAACAGTTACCAAGCAAGTAACCGCTCCCCGCATGCTATATAAACGCTCGCCAACAAGAGAGTAAGGGATTCTAACACTTCCAATTTATTGGGAATTACAGAAAGACTAACTTTACCATCGGAGGGTTCTTGGCCGGCTTCCACCGGTCTCCTCTGATTTTCTATTTGTTTTCTTAGGACTCAGTCATAAAATCATCAACGCCCGAGACTTTCAGCCCACTGATATCACAGGATTCATCAATTGGCGCCGTCTGTGAGAAAGAAAGAAATTTTTTGTGTTTGAACTTCATCGTTGAATTTTGCGATTTCTTTCTCTGACAAAGGGCTGAAATGGTACGGACAAGGTCCAGGGCTACTAGCCTAGGCCCTCAAGAGAGCAGGGGAGACCGTCAATCAGTGCCTACCATGCAACCATCTTCTGTCCAACACGTGCAATCCATGGCTGCCGCTATGGTGGAGTTAACCCTCCAGAACCAGGAGTTGGTCAGAGAACTTAATTTAAGGAAGCAGCGTCATGATGGGAACACTGAAGGACAGGCCTAGAGTCAAGATGGAAGGAATGTTGAATTTGAAAGCCAATCAAGGGGTACCGCTTCACGGAGGGTGCCTCATTTGGAAAGGGAAATGGACCAAATGAGATGAACTATGGATGAGATGAAGGAGAGTATGAAGAGGACGAACCCTATAGAAGATTTGGTTCACAGAACTGATTTCCCCTTTATGGCTTCCATCAATGCTCACCCTTTGCCACCCAAGTTCAAGATGCCTTCTTTAGATTCGTATGATGGGACACGGGATCCGTTTAACCACATTGCCACCTTCAAAACTACCATGCACCTTCAAGGGGTTCCGGATGAAATAATGTGCAGAGTTTTCCCTACTACCCTCAAAGGACCCGCACGAGTATGGTTTAGCAAAATACCTCCGAACACGGTAACGTCCTTCGAAGAGTTAAGCAAGTTATTTGTCAACAATTTTATCGGAGGGCAGAGGCACAAGCATTCCTCGTCCAGTTTGCTAACCATAGAACAAGGAGAGAATGAAAGTTTGTAGTCCTTCATCACGCGCTTCAACAGGGAAGCCTTGGCAGTGGACGAGATGGATGACAAGCTCCTTTTGGTGGCTTTCCACAATGGGGTTCATTCTGACTTATTCGTCCATAAGTTATATGAGTAGGAGCCTCAGACCATGGCATGAACTCGTCCATTCAGCCCAGAACTTTATGAATGCAAAAGATGCTATCATAGCTAAGAAGAGGAAGAGAGTTGAGAAAATGGAAGCCAACCCAACACGCCATTCAGAACAAGGTCCTCATCGTAAAAAGGGACTAACATAAGACAAGAAGGATTGAGACAAGAAGGAACCCCTCAGCACGAAGTCAATAGTATACACCACTGAACGTGCCGCTCGAGCAAGTCCTTATGCAAATCAAGGATGATCCTTCCTTGAAGTGGCTAGAGAAAATGAAGGGAGATCCTAATAAGTGCAATAGGAATAAGTATTGTCGCTTCCATAGAGATCATGGGCATGATACGGACAAATGTTTTGATCTAAAGTAACAGATTGAGAATTTTATAAGGTAGAGAAAATTGAGGAGTTTCCTTGGACGAGACCACAAGGATGAGAAATTCAAGAGTAAAGTATAAGAGTCGTCACAACCACCGCTTGGAGAAATCAGAGTTATCATAAGGGGAAGTTCTACAGGCCAGTCGTCCAAGTCCAAGAAGGCATACCTGAAGGTGGTGTAGAGCGTCCAACTCTTTGGACGGTCACCCAGAGTAAGAACCACAGACGAACAAGCAATCACATTCACGGAAGATGAAACTGAAAGAATTCACCATCCTCACGACGATGCTATTGTCATTACCCTGCTTATTGCTGACTACACGACCAGAAGGGTGCTGGTGGATAATGGAAGCTCGGCAGACATTTTGTATTTCCCAGATTTTTAGCAGATAAGGCTAGGACGAGACCGGCTTCGTCCAGTGAATTCCCCCTTGGTAGGTTTCGGTGGAATGAAGGTGCAGCCCGTGGGTACTATTACATTGCCAGTGGTAGTGGGGGCATATCCACAGCAAATCACCAAGGATGTGAATTTTCTTGTGGTAGACTGTTCATCCTCTTATAACGCCATAATTGGAAGGCCAACTTTAAACAGTTGGAAGGCTGTTACATCCACCTACCACCTGTCGGTCAAGTTTCCAACAGATTATGGAGTAGGACAAGTACAAGGAGACCAACTAGCAACGAGAGAATGTTACCTGGCCATGTTGGCCATGGTTGAGCAAGTTCAGACCATGAATATTGAATAAAAGAGAATTGTGGTAGAACCCATCGAAGTTTTAGAAGATATTTCCTTAGATGAAAATAACCCTGAGAGGTGTACCAGGATTGGGGCAAATCTAGAAGAGAAGATTAAGAAGGACCTCGTCCAGTTTTTGAATAAAAATACAGATGTATTTGCTTGGAGTCATGAGGATATACCAGGTATAGATCCTAATGTCATCACCCACTGTCTGAACATATGTCCTTCCTCCAAGCCAGTGCGACAAAAGAAAAAGGCGTTTGCCCTTGAGAGAGATAATGCTATTAAAGACGAAGTTCAGAAGTTGATGGTGGCGAAGTTTATACGAGAAGTGTACTATCCAGATTGGTTGGCCAACATAGTAATGGTCAAAAAGGCAAACGGCAAGTGGAGGATGTGTGTAGATTTTATTGATCTAAACAAGGCTTGCCCCAAGGACAACTATCCATTGCCGCGCATTGATCAATTGGTGGACTCTACTGCTGGCCACAAATTACTTAGTTTTATGGATGCTTTCTCAGGATACAACCAAATATGGATGGACGAGGCCGACCAGGAGAAGACATCCTTTGTTACTAGTCAAAGCTTATTCTGTTATGAAGTAATGCCCTTTGGCTTGAAAAATGCTGGAGCAACATACCAACGATTGGTCAACCACATGTTCCGTCCTCAGATTGGGTGAAACGTAGAAGTCTATGTGGATGACATGTTGGTAAAAAGCTTGGACAAAGGAAAACATCTAGACAACCTACAAGAGACCTTTAATACACTCAGGCGGTACAGTATGAAGTTGAATCCCAGCAAGTGCGCTTTTGGAGTAGCGTCGGGAAAATTTCTTGGATTCATGGTTTCATATCGAGGGAACGAAGCAAACCCGGAAAAGATTAAAGCAATTCTAGATATGAAACCTCCGCAGAGTATCAAAGAAGTCCAGTCTCTTACCGGGCGAGTTGTTGCCCTCAACAGGTTTGTTTCTAAAGCTACTGACAAGTGTTTACCATTTTTCAAGGTTCTAAAGAAAGCATTTGAGTGGACGGACGAGTGCCAAAGAGCCTTTCAAGACTTGAAGACGTACCTCGTTACGCCCCCGTTGCTGAGTCCGTCCGTGATGGGAGAAGAGTTGTTTTTATACTTGGCGGTGACCCCACATGCTGTGAGCTCAGCATTGATAAGAGAGGAAGCGAAAGTACGAAAGCCAGTATACTATACTAGCAAGGCATTGAGGGGAGCGGAAGGATGATATTTGCTAATAGAAAAGCTGGCCTTCGCACTTATTACGGCTTCTAGGAAGCTGAGACACTACTTCCAAGCCCATGTAATCAATGTTATGACAGACCACCCGCTCAAGAAAGCCATGAACAAGTTGGAAGCCACAGGAAGATTGATCCAGTGGGCTGTCGAACTCAGTGAGTTTGACATTCAATACCAACCGAGACATGCTATAAAGGCTCAGGCCTTGGCAGACTTTATTGCGGAGTTCACACCAAGCTGCGATGATGTAGAAGCAATGGATAGTAAAAAATGGGTCGTCCATGTGGATGGCTCGTCCACGCAACATGTAGGAGGAATATGAGTGGTTTTGCAATCCCCTAAAGGAGATAAGTTGAAGCATATGGTCCGTCTGCAATACCGAGCAACCAACAATGAAGTTGAGTATGAGACCCTGCTCAAAGGGTTGGAACTGGCTAAGTCTATGGAAGTGAAGTCAATACTCGTCCTGGGAGATTCTCTATTGGTCATGGGCTAAATAAATGGGACATATGAGGCAAAGGAAGGACGAATGACAAAATACTTGGAAAAGGTGTTACAGCTTGTGAAGAAATTCAAGGAAGCTAACTTCGTTCAAATCCCAAGGGAGGAGAATGCGGAAGCAGATACTTTAGCAAAGGAAGCCTCAGCGACTGGAGCCATGGACAAATTTGACGAAATTCAGTACGTCCCAGGTATAGATCTCCCAAAAATGCAGAAAATAGGGAATGAAGAAAATTGGATGACCCCAATAATGTCATACCTAAAGGACGAAAGGCTTCTGGAAGTGAAGGATGAGGCCAGAAAACTCAGGATTAAAGCAGCCAGGTATGTCCTTATGGACGAAATTCTGTACAAGAGAGGCTTTTCTCAACCTTATCTCAGGTGTCTGGCTCTGGACGAGGCGAACTATGTGTTGAGGGAAGTTCATGAAGGAGCCTGTGGAAATCATTCGGGAGCCAGATCACTCATCCACAAGGTCGTCCGTGCAGGGTACTATTGGCCAATTGTCCAAGCGGATGCAAAAGCTTATGTCAAGGTATGTGACAAATGCCAACGATTTAGTAATGTCCCCAGACAACCATCAGAGTATCTCACCCCAATGATGGCCCTGTGGCCCTTTGCTCAATAGGGACTAGACATCCTGGGTCCCTTTCCACTCGGAACTAGACAAATGAAATTTTTAGTGGTAGAGATAGACTATTTCACCAAGTGGGTGGAAGCAGAACCCTTAGCAAGTATCACACAGCAGAAGGTAAAGAACTTCGTCTAGAAGAATATAGTGTGCAGGTTTGGGGTGCCCAAGTTACTGATATCCGACAACGGGCGACAATTCGACAATTCCCTTTTCAGGGACTTCTGTGAACACTTTGGAATCCAAAATCATTATTCCTCCCCCGCCCACCCTCAAGCCAATGGTCAGGCCAAAGTTGCAAATCGATCCTTGTTGAAAATCATCAAGACTCGACTTGATGGGGCAAAGAGAGTATGACCAGATGAGCTACCTGGTGTCCTACGGGCGTACAGGACGACGGTGAGGACCCCTATAGGGGAAACACTTTTTAAGCTAGCCTATGGAAGTGAAGCAGTCATACCTGCAAAAGTGCACATGGCTAACCATAGGGTGATGTCATATCAGGATAAGGATAATGAGGAGTAACTCTGTTTGAACCTTGATCTAATAGACGAGGTAAGGGCAGATGCAGAAAATAGGGCAGCGAAGTACAAGAACCTCATGGCTAGGCAATATGATGCAATGGTGAAGCCAAGACGTTTCAACGTAGGAGATCTCGTCCTGAGAAAGGTCTCTTTGGCAACCAAAAACCCAGCTCATTGGAAATTGGGCCCTAATTGGGAAGGACCCTATAGAGTTATCAACTGTAAAAGGCAAGGATCTTACTACTTAGAGGCACTGGATGGGAGAAAATTGGAACATCCTTGGAACGTGGAGCACCTGAAGAGGTACTATCAGTAAAAGTGAGCCTGGACGAGTATTACTATGGATGAGCTTAGAGCTTGTCTGTCTACTTATGTTCTACTTATGTGTGATGCTGTTTGTGTTTGATACTACTACTTTATTATTTATGTTGTGGTTATTTGTGTCGTTATTATGGACGAAGTTATGGAGTTTGTACTAACTAAATAAAAGAGGCATTAGTATGTATGTGCCTTATCTATAAACGATATTTTTGTTATGTACAAAATGTTGTGTGAATTTCAAATCTTCATGCTATTCTCGTTCAAGCTAACCCACAAGGGGACTAAAATTTTTTTTGAGACGAATAAAATCTCTGGACGCGGAGATGTAATGTCTAAGCTTTCCTAAAGGTAAAGCAAAATCTAGGCACCCTTGTCCAGAGAAAAGGACGAGGTAAAGCCTATACCTTAAGCAAACCAGTGAGCCAAGGGATACTCGTCCATACAATGGACAAAGTAAAGTATAATACATATCCAGACCATGGACGAGGAAATCCATAGACGAGTGTTTTGAACTTGTTAAACCACCTGCTAAAACAATCCAGTCCATGGACGAGCAGAATGCAGGGTCTTATCCTCATTAAACATGAAAATCAGCCTAGTCCAAGGACGGGTAATGTTGATAACTACCATTTCACAAACAAATTACATTTGGTGAAATTCTAATAAAATGGTAGAAGTATATATATGAAATATGGACGAGTCAAACATGAAGTCTTGTATATAGAAATGAAAAGTCTCGTCCATGCATATATAAAAGAAAAATAATAGCATTCATTCAATTATTTCAAAGGTGGACGACCAATGTCCAAACACCCTTATGAAAGTACAAGTTTAATAACTCGTCCTAAAACCACGGACAAGCCTAATGTATTTGAGTTGCATCAAAAGGTCCCAAAACTAAGGACCAAACAAAAACAAGAAAGGAAAAATACAAAGTTCTGTAAAAACTCGTCCTTATTGTTATTGTCACGCCCCGAACCCAACTATAAAGACAGGCATGTGACAACTACCGCATACTTATAAAGTAAGCACCTTACAAGTGTGCAAGGTCTTCTTAGCAACTAAAATTTATCCTCAAAAATTAAATCAAATAAATTCAAAATACCTCAACAATTTCTTTATGAATAGATCTCCAATAATTTAAAAGGAACAAAATCCAAACCTCATGTACATAATGCCAATTGGCCAATAAATATAAAACTATTAGAAGACCATCCAATCCCAAAATCACTAAGCTTCTTTCCTGCTCACAACACAGCATCAAAACTTCCAAAACTTGCTATTCTTCACAATCTGAAACTGGAGGGGAAAAAGGGAGCGAGTTGACAACTCAATAAGTAACTAAGGTCCTAATAAGTTCTATCAAGCAATGGATCTATAGAGTAATAAGATGTAATATGAGTCTTCAAAAGTTATAATTTACTATGGGTTTTCAAAAATAACTAAAGAAGTTTCATAGTCTTAAAATAATAAATAGTTGCAAATAGATCACATACTTTAATTTGACAAATATATCATAGATGGTTTAGAAAGTAGTCAGTTTTCCATATATCAAAGCTATAACTTACATATGTTCCAAATAAATACATAAACAGTTTTAATGACTCAAAATAGTTCAGATACTCAAACATTTCCAAAATCACATATGTAGTTTTAAGGACTCAAAATAGTTCAAATATTCAAACGTAATTCATATTCTTAACAATCTTATGACTATGGTCATGCTATATCCTCGTGACTGGGCATCAGAGTACCAATGAATAACTCCCATTGGTTGGGTATCAGAGTACCAATGAATAATCCTCATTGGTTTGAATATCAGAATACCAATGAATAACCCTTATTGGTTAGGTATCAAAGTACCAATGAATAACCCCCATTGGCTGGGTATCAGAATAACTTCATAGTCAGATTGATCATAATCGTATATATGAAATCACAGTTTCTAACAAAAAATATCTTATTCAAATACATACATACATACATACATATATATATATATATATATATAATCATATATTCAATATTCAAATCTATTTGTGATATTTCTATAATTCTTTACTTGAAATCAGTAATACAATAGAAATAAAATTGTAACAACTGTAAACAATTTTCAGTAATTAAAATACGTAAAATAAAACCAATTAGGATAAGGTTACTTACCTCCAAAAGCTATTCCAAAAAGAACTTTTCCCTAACACTTCCTCTAAAAATCCTTAGATTTCACCTTGTGTTCCATTGAATTGATAGTGGTCATGATGTTGATCTATGAATCATTGTGCTCTACTTGATTTTTGAGATTCCAGATTACTTCAAGTGTGAAAACAATTTGAGCAGTACATTGTTCTTGTAAAGAATTTGTAGGAGAATCCAAATTTGGAAAGGCTATGGGGGTCCAGCAATAGCTTCACAATATCTATATTATTCGAAATAGGGAGAATCTCAGATTTCAAAGCCCCATAAGCTTGTTTCTCAAAAAAAAAAAAAAAAAAAAAAAAAAAATCCCCATAAGCTTCCAAACCAAACATCCCAGCAATTGCAATCTCAGAGCTATGTTCGGTTTTAGGGGTAGGATGCCTGTTGGGATTTCACTTTTATGATTTACCCTATGGTCTTGACTCGTCACATTTGCTGATATAAAACAAAACTTTCCTTTGGGTCTCTAATTGATATCAGTCAATCTTGTCTTCGTGAGGAAGGGATGACAATCTACTTCTTAATAGCTTCCACAGATTTAGCATCAAATAACTCCACCAATCTCTCGATGTTTACAATCTTGAAAAAAAGAGGCTTGATACCATCATGGGATTGCATATTATGAGGTATGTTTAAGCTTTGTTTTGTATCCATTAGGCCATGGACCCAAGGATCCTTCTCTACTTTAGTCTTTTGGATAATCTCCCCTCTCAAAATATCTCTCCATATACGTTGACTTAATAAGCTTATATATATAGCTAGGGTTTCAACTTTATTTTCTAAAACTCCCTTATAATTGTAAATTATAAAATTGACCCCACAAAAGATTTACTTAAATACCTTTCCCTTTTCTTTTTTTTCCTTTTTTCCCGGATATTACAGTTATACATGTTTGGGCATCATTGGTGGTTGCATTGGCGGAGCCAGGGAGGTGCCAGGGGGGCCATGGCCCTCCTGACTTTTCAAAATTTCTCTTTATAATATTTGATAAAATGGGAAAAATGATAAATTTTATGGAAATTAAAATACCCCCCCCCCCCCAAGGATTTTGAGATTAGTAAATATCCAAAACAAACAAAAAAAAAAAAAACAAACAAAAAAATCTTTTGAAACAACCCAATGAAATAAAAGTTTTGGCCTATCTGCATATAACAAACTCCCTTACGTTGTTGCCATTTTGCCTCCACAAGTTGCTGTTTTGTGAACTCAATTGTGGCACTTTGCCTCCACAAGTTGCTGTTTTGTGACCTCAATTGTGGCTAAGTCATAGTTGGACTCGACGAGTGTGCCTCAGGGCCGGCTTAATAGGTGATGCAAGTGATGCAATCGTCTAAGGCCCCCACTTGTAAAAAAAATTATATATATAATATATTTATTTATATATTTTAGTTAAAAAAATTTTAAGCATTTTTATTGGTCAATAAAATGCATTGAGGAGGACCCATTGTATCCTAAAATGGAAAATATTAAAAAGAAAAAAAAAAGTCAAACTTCAACTAACAAAATTAAATTTTAGGAGACAAATTTATTAACTCATTCTTGAAATATACTAAAATCAAAATTAATAACAGACAAATTCATTAATAATACAACGTAATTGTCTTGAAATATGCTAAAATACATATTATAAATTTCAAAAACAAAAGAAAAACCTCTCATCTCTCTATCTCTCTGCCTCTCCACTGTCTTACCTTTCTTTTCTTCATCTTCATCTTGATTCTTGATCTTTTTCCATCAACTTAGTTAGTCAGTTTGGCTTGAAATTTTTCTTTGTTGATTCTAGCATCATACCAGTCTACCAGTCGGGCACAAGAGGTATTCTTCTTCTTCAGTTCTTCCCCTCTTTCTCTTTGTCTTTTCGAAAATAAAGACTTAGAGTCTTCTATATTTTTAACTTAAATTATATATATTTTTAGTTTGTTTCACACTTACTGCACAATTGTTTGATGGGATGGGAGTCATGAGACACGTCTTTTTTGCTAATGATGGCTTTTCTAATTCTGCCCCTCTTTGGACCTTGAATCATTGATAGTCTGATACTCTAATAGGACAAAACAAACACAAAGTACTAAAAACTTTACTAAACTAGTACTAAACTCTCTTTTCTTTCCATAGTGGTATTCTCTTTGATAGGACACGTTTTTTCTTTAAAACTTAGCCATAGGAATATAGGATGTAGTGGAGTACAGCTGGATGGTTCTCACTTTTTTTTTTTTTTTGATAGGAGTACAGTCCACAGACCACAGTTATAACTTACACGGTTTGGTCCGATGGTTTCTCACTTTTTTTTTTTTTTTTTTTTTAATCTGACACTTTATTTATTATTATAAATTATTATATTAATTAATAATTTGATGTGTATCATATCAACTCATTTGTGTTATAGTGACACTAATTTATTAAACTATGTATTAAATTAATTTTTATTTGTGCAGGTTTAAACTTTAAAGTGGTCACAGCTTTAGAAAAATTTCAATAAACAGGTTCTATTGTTCTATACTTTAAATTTTATTTTTAGTTAAATTATCATTTTTAATTATAAATTGTGTAACAAGAAAGATTAAGTGGATTAGCTATATTATCAATTGAAAAAGAAATATTAGAGGAACTTAAGTAGAAAAACTTAATTAGTAATTTTGCATCTCAAAAAGCAAGAAAAATAGATTTTAAATAAAAAAATTCAATATATATATTATTTGATTAATATTTAATTATAAAAGAACCCCATTTAAAATTTTCGCCTAAGGTCTCAAAAGTTGTTGAGCCAGACCTGGTGTGCCTAGTGGTAGTATCTCTCTTTGTTGGTCTGTTTTGGTCATTTTGAGTTTCTGTTGTTATTTTAGGATTTTATGTTTAGTTGTATATTGACTACTTTATTGATATGTGTAATATATTGATATATTTTATTATGTTTATTATATGTATAGTCTACAGTACAGAGTGGTTACCAGCTACCATCATTTATAATTTACAATTTGTATTTTATTTTTTAAATTTCATAATGGTGGCTGGCTTGTTATGGTTTATTTGATAAAATGATTTGAGTATTTGTAATTATATAATCATATTTGAACAAGTAGCAGTATAATTATTTTATAGATATGAATTTACACCTTAGTTGTTTGGTTTTGTCTGACTCTTTAAAAATTGCTTATAGGATCATCAATTATTAATTGTCAAAAGTCTTATAGTTCAATAAATATTTGTTGGTGCTTTCAATATAGTCTAAAACTCAAATCCTCTGTCTCCAGCTATCAATTTTCCAAATTATAAAGAATCAATTATAAATTATTTTGGTATAGCACCCAAAAACATAAGCCAAAACTTTAGAGTCAATGTTAATTTCTGAAATAAAACTTTTTTTTTTAGTTATGAAACTTTTTTTCATACTTAGCTTGGCCCTGACTCCGCAACTAGGTGGTTGGGTCACAACAGTTTGAGTATTAGATTTATAGGTTTGATTGGTGGTTGGGTGATTTCTTTTGGTAAATAACTAATATTTAAAAAAAGTAGTGAAAAAATTAAGAAAACGATGCTACTAAAAGTTAAAAAAAAAAAAAAAAAAAAAGGGGTGGGGGGACTATGCTATAAATGGAAAAAAATGGAATTTTTAAGTCAAATTTAGTTAAAATTTGTGTAATCCCATGCAATGCAACTTATAATATTATTATAACCTCTAGTATGTAAGTATATGGACATTATTTCCGATTAGTATGTAAGTGGCCACATATTTCCAATTTCTTATGAATACATCCTATAATTACTGAAGAAAATTCATCAAAAAAAAAAAAAAAAAATTACTGAAGAAAAATTAAGTGAGTAAAACTCACACACTAAGCAACAATGATAAATTTTTATATTTTTTTATTAAGGATGAAAGAACCATATTGGAAATTTCTTGTGTCAAATAAGATCAAGGATAATGTGACCTTAATTCTTCAATTAAAGCATTCAAATCAAAGTAGGATGATCCCCCTTCTTCAACAGCTCTCTTTGCCATCTCCTCAAGTACCATGCCTTTGCCTTGCTCTCATTTCCTCTGTTTCTTCACCCACCATAATTTGCTTCATTGCCCTCTCAATTGCATCCCTCTTGATACTATCTCCCATCACTCCTATCCATTGTCGAACACCAACATCAACCCCAATTTTCAGAACCTGAGTTACTAACTTCTCATTGTAAAATTGCTCTGCACTCAAAGGCCATGTGACCATGGGCACCCCTGCAGTCACTCCTTCCAGGGTTGAATTCCACCCACAATGAGTCACAAATCCTCCAACTGCTTCATGGTCAAGAATCAACACTTGGGGTACCCAACCTCTTAGAATTAGTCCCTTGCCTTCATTCTTTTCTCAAATCCTTTAGGCAACCAATCTTCCTCTTCTTTTTCATGTTTTCCTTTCTTCACAACCCAAATGAATTGTTGTTCAGAAGCCTCAAGACCCATCGCAATCTCCATTGCAATCCCCACAGGTCGAGTTGGGCCAGGTTGGTTTAGGGCCTAAGTCGAACTCGACCCAGATGGATCGAGTTGCTAAATTTTGGACCCATATTCAACCGAATATTTGGGTCGGATCCGACATTTCGGGTAATGGGTTAACCAAGTCGGAGTTGTCGGTTTGTCAGGTCTGGGCCTCAGATTGGGCTAGAATTTTTGACATAATTAAAATTATCGGAATTTCCTTTTTTTGGGCATTTTTAGCCCAAATTACTCAGTTTGGCAATTTAATAAACCCTATTGATTTCAGATTGTTTGAATTCCCCATATATTTCAAATTGGGCCTCTTTTTACTTAATTTATTTTAAAATAGGGCTTCAAGCTTAGTTTATATTATGAACTACACTAGACTTGTTGGGCCTTCAAGACATATCAAACCCAATATAATCTTGCAAATCCTCACAAATTTTCACAAATTTAAACCTGGACAGAATAACACAACACAACACACCAAAAGGCCTTTTTATTTATTTATTTATTTATTTTAATCACCTGTGATCTCTAAAACAATAGAAGCACCTAAGCAGTACATATCAATCCAAATACATAATCTTTCCCACATTAACCACAAAAAATAAACACAACAAAATAGACTAAAGATAGCACAACCCAACTTACAAAAACCCTAATTTTACCATATTTGATCTATTAAACAACACAATAAGCACTTAGGTATTAAGCTAGTAGCTCAACAACTATTAAACCTGCCAACCAAAACAAATAATATTTCTAGCAACAAATAAATCACAACAGATAATACTATACTGCAATATTCCAATTAATGGACATATATACTTAGTACCATAGAGGCAGTTACTGCAAGTTTTTTTGGGCAGTAAACCATAAGGCAAAAGGCTTGCTAGTTATAAAACGTTCCAAGCAATATAATTAGTTCCAAGCAATATAATTAGTTACAATAATCAAATACCATAAGTATTTCCAAAAAATAGCTTCCCAAAGCATTGAATGACTACTCCATAGTTTATAAGTCTATAACTAATAGAAAACAAAACCTATGAACTAAGATTTCTTTTCTATATGCATTGACAGTTGAGTATTGCTAGAAGTTAGAAAAGCGATATATCCAAAAAAGCTTCCAAAATATTCCCAAAAAGCTGCCTTCTTTACAAAATAAATGACCATCCTCCTACAATAGACAAAAAAATATGCAACAAACAATACATTAGTACCAAATACAAGACCAACTAGTAAGGAAACCAAGTTTATAATAGTAAGGGGCTAAAGGCAGAATCATACCAAGTCAGTGATTAATCATCAATGCTAATTAAGGGTCATTTGCCTGAAGTGGAACCCTTGCTTGAACTAGTATTTGCTGTTACACTTGCTGTTGGTTGTTGATTTAAAATTAGAAAAAAATAGGAAATAAACACAATAGATTAAATTTTGCTTGAATACATGAGACATTCAATAAAATTAATAGGCTATAAGTTTCAGAATTTAAACATATTACCTAAGTCAAGTAACTCCTCCTCCAATGCCTCTACATCATCCCTTGACTAGCGATGAGAAATTGGAACTGTGGCTTGAAGCCAATTTTGTGAACATACAAGGTTTTGAACCATGAGAGGGGATAGTGAACTTCGAAATGGATCAACGATGTGGCCTCCAGTGCTAAATGCTGACTCAGATGTAATAGTGGAAACTGGTACAACCAGCACATCCTTAGTAACTTTAGACAACACTTGGTACTTACTACAATTGTCCCTCCACCACTCCAATATCTCAAAATTCACATCCTTTCTACCATCACAGTTTTTAGCCAAATACTTTTCCACCTCATTACTACAACCTACAAATTGCTCAAATTGTAAGAAACGTTCATATCGCAAGTGAACCAACACATATGGATCACTAGCATCACTTTCCAATTATGTCCTCTCATTCCCACTTTGTTCTTGCACATTTGGTGAATGAATAGAAGAGTAAAAATTATACAACTTATACAAAAGATCTTTCACCTTATCAACCATTACTTCTGCCACTGCATTCCCATAAATTCAGAAAAAGAAAACTTCAAAAACCTCAATTTTTTTCCTGGGTCAAGAACCACAGCCACATACAAAAGAGGATTAATTTTCTCCCCTTCCCCCCAAAACTTCTCAAATTTAGTTTGCATGTTTGTGGCTGTGTTTTTCAAGACAGTGTTTTGGGATTTAACTAAATTAGAAATACTCTCCTAAATAACAAAGATCTCATCATAAAAGGCATTTGAAGTAATGTACAAAGAACTGGAGAATTTCTTCGTGCATTATAAAAAAGCCTTAAGAAAGTCACAAATGCCCTACAATTTTGGAAGTCACTCATACAAGGAGATCCCAAACCACCACTATCTTTCTTGGTCCTAAAGTATGACGAATAACCATCATCTTCAAAACCCATTCAAAGGAACACTTTCTCAAATTTTTCAGTAGTTTCTAACATGAGATAGGTCAAGTTCCACCTAGTAGGTACATATACGCTAAGAAGACTCTTGGACTCCATACCTAACCTCTCCATAAAACTCCTAAAAGTTTGATGCCTATTGGGTGAGGACTTCACATAGCTCACAACTTCACGCACCTTGGCAACAAGTGCATCAATCTCTTTTAAACCCTCCCCCACAATGAGATTAAGGATATGGGCACAACACCTCATGTGCATGAACTCATTTCCTAAAACTATCCCATTCCAATCTTTAGTCACCCTTTGCAAAATTTAATTGTTGTTAAATTTGAGCTAGCATTATCTACTGTCAAAGTGAATATCCCATCAATCCCCCACTCACACAAAGACATCTCAATCTTTCTACCTATAGTCCACCCCTTGTGGTCTTCAACTTAACAAAAATTTAAAATTCTCTTATGCAATTTCCAAGCATCATCAATAAAGTGACATGTGAGACACATATAATTTAAATTTTGAATAGAAGTCTATGTGTCCATAGTGAGACACACCCTACAAACCTTGAAGGATTTCCTTAACTTCTCTCTCTCACTATTATAAATGCCAATTACATCTCTAGCCACAGTTTGACGAAATGGGATATCCTTTAATTGAAGCTTAGGTTGTAAGGTAGTTACATATTTCTTAAACCCATACCCCTTGACATACCTAAAAGGCAACACATCAATTATAATCATTTCGGCCAATGCCTTTATAGAAGCCTCAATAGAAAAGGTTGTTGACAGAAAGTGGAACCCATCTTCTCCATCTTTTTTGGGTTCAAAAGCTAATGTTTTCTGCCCTTTAACTAGATCTTCTCTATTAGGGTTCTTGGGACATATTGGCTCATGAGCTAACAAATTACTAGTACCTCAACTCTTTCTATCAGCATTATACGATTTTTGGCAATAATTACAAATAGCCTTAATTTTACTAGTATCACCCTCACCTATCTTTATTTTTTCAAAATGGCCCCAAACAACTGACTTTTTCCAACCACTACAAGTACCACTAGCAGGAACTGTCATACTCACTTGGCAAATGAGATGTGTATTCTTCTAATCATTTTATACTTTCAAATAGGCAAATGCCTTTTCAATATATTTTACTTTTTTTTTCTCTCCTAAACAAGCTGGAAGAGTTCAAATGAATACACATTCACAAGCGCACAAAGAGATCTATTACAAGAAGATGCTAAGATCATTATAAGCACCCAGATTATGTTCTCATTGATTATCTGTTTGTGCTTTGAGGGACATATATGCCACATAAGTGAAACCTTTTTTTTTTTTTGGACTAGTATTGAGATAAGATAGAGAACCAATAATTTATGTTTGTTAAACCAGTGTTATATTCATTATCTAAATTCCACAGTCATTCAGCTGGCATAAACTATATATTTCATTCTCATTCTTAGATTTTGAATCATAACTTTGCACCTTCAAATTTTTTGGAACACACATAGACTTAGCAAACGGAACCAAAGTAGTTAATCAAAAGCATATAATGAAATAACATTCAAAGTTCGGCCAGAAAATAAATTCGTTTTCAAAGGAAAATATTAGTCTATTACTAAAGGATTGAATTGTTGCATTAAACCGGCATCATCATAGCACTCAATCGTATGACATACTTGTTCTCAATAGCATGAAATATATATATAATCATTACATACGTTTTTTCTTAAACACGTTTCTCAATCCGTTCTTTGTTTAGTATTTTCTAGCTTTGACTTTGTTTTGGTCCAATTTCATTCATCAAAAGAGACGAACAACGCTGACTTATATGATTTTTATTGACCTCCTTTTGGATGAGGGATCTGAATTATAAAATTCCTCCACTGTCAACAACTCTTTCATCAATTCCTTTGAATTTTGAGTTAAAGAAAGTTAAAAGGAAAAAGAAAATGTGAGAGATAGAAGAGAGAAGTGGGCATGTGTTTACCACTCGGCCTACTCTTTTCCTGGATTCTTGTCCAATGATGGATTATTCTTTGACCAATTTATAGAAACATACTAAAAAAATATTAATCCATTTTACCCCAAAATATCCCTTTTATCCCAAAATATATAAAAAATACATGGGAGCTTTAAAAAAAATAAAAATGTTTATGCAGACTTTCCATATTTGCCTACCTTTGCCTATGGGAACATCCGTGCGCTTGGCCAAGAGTGTAAAGGCTGAAGGTTTTCGACAGGGAAAAATCTCCTTCAAATAATTAGAAAGGAATGAGATAAGGGTGTTCGCCTGTTTGGGTTGAGGGGTGGGCAATGGGCCTTTGGGTTTAGAGGTTCGACATGTGTGTAGAGCTTGTTCAGAGGCTTTTATTTATAAAATATTTTTTCATTCATATTAGCATTTTCCATTGATGTCAATTTGGGGTTCATTGCTATTTCAATATTCATTTTTTAGTGCTAGGTTTGTGGGTGATTTAATATTTTTTGTGCATAAATCTCATCACATTCCTAGGTGTTTTTATGATTGGAAAGTGCACCAACCTTAAATTAAGATAAATGGAAATTTATTGACCTTTAGGGAAAAAAAATAGAAGAGCTTTTGATAATAATACTAAAATGATAATGCAAAATAATGAATTGGTCTAATTCAGTCTATTTCGGTCCACTTCGGTCTGATTCGGTCCATTTCGATCCACTTGCTTCTATTTCGGTCAACTTTGGTCTATTCGGTCAATTTCTGTCTATTATAATCGATTCGGCCCATCTCGGTCCATTTCGGTCTACTTAGTCTATTCGGCCTATTTCGGTCCACTTTCCTAGAATAAAGTTTCTTTTCCGATTCATTACCAGTTTTTTTTTTTTTTTTTTTCAAAGACATTTAAGAATTTTAATTGATAAAGGGCTTTAATTTTTTTTTTTTGTAGGGCTCGCACAAGGAACTTCTTAAATAGATTAGTAAGGAATTGGAGGTTATTTGTATTGTAGTACTATATTACAGACTCTTTTTATATTGATTGTAAATAGTGCAGACGATTAAAAGATACAAAATCTTACAATCTTATATTCTTATTTATAGACCTGATAAAATTTTCGGTATTAAAAAAAATGGAAAGGACATTTAGAAAAAAAAAATTATAGCGGTCATGAAAACAAAACCTCTCTAACAGATATAAACTATAACGCAAAAAACTTGCAGCGTTTTTTTTTTGGCAGCGATTTTGGCTGCTACAAAAGGCCTATTTTTCTATAGTGATATGGCATATTTATTTATTGCATGTCTACATGAAATAGGTGTTGGAAAGAACCAAAGATTGAGAGAGATGAGATGTACGAGAAGAAGAGTTTTTTTTTTTTTTTTTTTTTTTTTTTTTTTTTAAGAAGAAAGAGAACGAAGCCTTTATTAAGAAAACCCAGCTAAATCAGTCTGAATTTTCAAAAAAAAACTGTAGTGGAATATCCTCCATCCACACAACAAAGTTTGAGATAAGAGTTGAAATATATATTTTCACATGAACCAAAGTAAAAGCTGTATTCATGTATGATGTTGGGAAAAAACATTAAGCATACGATGATTACTCATTAAAGTTCATGTTTTCTTGGTTAATATACATAATAAGAGAATAGAATGAATTCAATCTAGAAGAAAAATATTTACTATAATTTCTAGAAGAATGATGGCATACATATTGTGTAATTTAACCGTCATCATCACATCACCCAGTTGAATTATATACTTGTCCCTCAACAGAACGCCGAATATCGTACCAGCATATTTCAAATTTTATACTTCTTTTTCCATTTCAGTCAATATCTGTCAGTTCAAAGAGCATTTCTGTCTTGATTTCTAGCATACAGTGGTCTAAATTGGAAAACTCAGATTATACTAGTTGACTCCTTTATGGTTTGAGGGAAAATCTCTACTCTATTTTCAACAACCCAATATTAAGTGGAGCTCCCTTTCGCAATTCTTATTTTTTACTTTTGAGAGAGTGCTTTCATATTGTTGAAAAGTCTAACGACACTTTATTATTATACTGCTATACATATGCATCCTTTAGTGATTTGCCAAAATAAACTTGGTTTTTGCATAGGTAATGTCATTGTAGATGTTAGTGAATTTGCTTGTAAAGTCTATAATATGGAACTTGGTTTTTTTTTTTTTTGGGGATTGGAGAATTGAAGGGTGGGCAATGATTCTCACCTATTTGGCTATTTGTTTCTGTGTATAATTTGCATTGCACTGTTCACGCTTTAAATGTAAAAAAAGTTATATATATATATATATATATATATGGACATTTAATGTGAAATTATAGATGTTGCATGGTGTACATCAATGAATATGTAAGAACATTTTTCCTTAAGGAAATGACTGTGTACCAAACTACCAAAGTGTTTAAAGTTTAAACCAATATAGGGAATTTTTTTTTTTAATTTTTTTTTTATTAAAGAAGAAGAAGAAGAAGAAAGAAAGAAAGAAAAGGCCCTAAAGGAAAAACTGTGAGGGCACACAATATATATATATATATATATATATCATAAAATAGTAATTAGAGAAAATGCAAAAGAAAGGTCTTTTCTATTTCTTTTTTATTATCTATCATTGGCCAAAGGCTAAATCCATATATGAACGTATATAATGCGTCCGCCAAGTGGAGAACTGAAAACATAACTTTTTGATGGAGCTTTTACATTGTATTTTCCAACTCTTGCCTACTCAATTTTGAAAAAAAGGTCAATTAGGCTAGTTTGCACTTCTCTCTCTCCCCACTTTCATTCCATCTATACCAATATAAATACCCACTTATGTAAACCTATCATTACTAAGAATTAACATCTAGCTCTTTGTTTGTATCTTGCCCTCTTAATTATTTCACTTTCTAGTCACTTTCGTAAGTTGCAAATCATACTATGGGTTTCACAATTGCACAAGGACTCATGCTTGTGTTGCTAATTGCTTCCACAATGGCAGTTAGCACAGCCAACAAGGGTTGGCAATTTGGGAATTGGCCTTACCGTGGCCCTTATCACCCCAATAATACACAAACTTCCAACAGGATCATCGTGGGTGATTCCTACCACTGGAATTATGGCTTTAACTACACCGATTGGGCAATCAAACATGGTCCTTTCTACCTAAATGACACTCTAGGTGAGCTTGATTACTTTGCTATTGCTACTTGTTACATATTGCCATGCATAGTTCAGGTTGTAAAATATAGTGACCAAAATCATATTTTTAAACCGCTTGTGTTTTTATGACAAGTTATAAAATTCATCAAGATATCAAAATAGTCAATTCTAACTTTGAACTTTTTCTTCACTTTATTTATTCATAGATTATCAAGTTGGATCCTTAAAGGGACATGAAAATGTGTGCAATTTTTTTTTTTTTTGGTTGTTGTTGTTGTTGTATGCAAATATGCATAGAAAATAATTGTTTATATAATGTTGATTGCAGTTTTCAAATATGATCCCCCAACTCCAAAAACATTTCCTCACAGTGTTTACTTGCTACCAAACCTCCGGAGCTTCATTAAATGTGACCTGAAAAATGCCAAGAAGTTGGGAAATGTGACACAAGGAGCTGGGGAGGGCTTCGAGTTTGTGCTGAAAAGGCCATGGCAACCTCACTACTTTGCTTGTGGTGAGCGCAATGGCTTTCATTGCGTGAATGGAACCATGAAGTTCTTTGTGATGCCAATATTCCGCTGGTATAGATAATTATTAGAGAATGTGCATGCCATGGGAAATTTTACTTACTAATATCTTTTTATGTTTGTTGTATTTTAGCAAATAATGAGAGTTTATATATATATATATATATATATAAAATTACAAAAACTACTCTAAACTATCACCCAATTTTTGATGTGTTACCTAAATTTTGAAACTGAGCAATCAATCCATCAACTTCACTTAAAATTACAAATAGCCTATATTATTATGATTATTATTATTAAATTAAATCAATTTAACTCTGAGGGATTTTTATTATTATTTAAGGAATTAAATGAATGCAAGTTTAGAAGGGAAGACAAGAGGCGATTTGACTGAAATTATTTTAAATCACTTGGAAACTATTTGTAATTTTAAATAAATATTAAGGGATTGGTTGCTCATCTTAAAGATTATGAGTCACATTCTAAATCGGGTAATTTTTTTTTTTTTTTTTCCTTTCCATGTCCTTACAGACAATGTTATGAGTTATAAATGATTGAGATGATAGAGAATAAATGTATCAATTGTGACTGGGTATTCATGCTCCACGGAGGTGCCTCTTGCATCCTTGCTTTTTTTTGAGAAGCTCCTGCATCCTTGCTAGTCTTACTGTAATATTTACAATTATATATTGAAAAGTCGGAATCTTCTACAATTGGAAATGTTTGTGACATTTGGCATAATGATCAATGTTTGTCAATGCACAAAATCATTACTTGGATGTACATGGAGATGGTTTGGAATTCTATTAATATCCCAATATCAGCTTATTTGATTTGATGATGATCACCACCAAAGAAGATATAAAAATGTAGCTTGAAGGTGAGCTAACCAGCTAACTACTTAAGGCCAGAGGCTAGAGAGCACGAGTATGGGTATGGATACAAATATGTGTACAATGTGACTATATGAGCATTTTTTGAAAAATTATAACATGACACAATAGTATAACACAGATAACATAAATACGGTACTTCAAATGAAGTGTTCGTCCTCCCTAGTTAGTAGTTAGTAAGGGAAAACAAATTACAAATACGATGATCAATGTTTTAGAGCAAAAGCTGTCATGTTTGGTTTAAATATTCGAATTAATTTTTATAAAGACATAGTGTATATATAGACATTTACATTATCCAACAAAAAATTGTCCCATAATTTGTTTCCCTCATATAGAAGAACGGAAAATATCACATACAATCATAACCATATTAAATGTTTATTTGCTATATAATTTTTATATTTGTATTAAAAAATATATGAGTGAAGAAAAAAAAAGGCAAGAAGGCTTAATTGGAGTTCATCTCACAATGAGGTGTTATATTGTAGGGATGTTAGGAAGATAATATGGATGGGAAGACTGATTTTTTTTTTTTTTTTTGATAAAATATAAAATGTATAGGGATGCTACTTGACCAAAAAGTTTAAGATAAAAAGTTTGAACCTAATTATGTTATATTACCTAATTATGTTATTATTATTATTATTATTATTATTACACTTTCTATTGCTTAGTGTGCCTTATCTTTTAAGCATAATCAAAATGAAATGAGTATTTCTAAAAATTTCTAAAGTGAGAATGTTAAAGTATTCTCTACATTTTTATTAGAGAGGTACTACGTCTATAATATTTTCATAACAAATTATAAATGGTTAGTTGTTATTGGTTTTAATTTGAACTTACAACTGAAATTACTTTTCTACCCCACTAATAACAATCCATGACAACTTGCCACATAGAATTTATTGTAAAAATATTATGGACATATCATTTCTCTTTTTCCTACGAGATAAGAGAAGCACAAAACCAATAATTCATGTTTGTTAAACTAGTGTGATGTTCATCATTTAAATTCCAGGTAGTCATCAGTTGGCATATTCTATTTCATTCTCACTCTTAGATTTTGAATCATGAATTTGCACCTTCAAATATTGTGGAACACAAATATACGTAGCGAAAGGAACCAACTTTTTGTTTTTAGAAGAAAAAAAAATTAATTAAATTCCGAAGAAAAAATATTATATGATTAAAGGAATATGTAGTTACATAAAACCGTCATCATAACATCACTCAATCGTATGACATACTTGTTCTCTCAATAGCATGAAATATATATTATATAATCATTACATACGTTTTTTCTTTAACCACGTTTCTCAATCCGTTCTTTGTTCAGTAGTGTATTTTCTAGATTTTTGACTTTGTTTTGGTCTAATTTCATTAGAGACAACCAGCGCTGATTTACATGATTTTCGTTGACCCCCTTTTATTTGAGGGAAGAATTATAAAATTCCTCCACTATCAACCACAACCCATTCATCAATTCCTTTGAATTTTAAGTTAAAGAAAGAAAAAACGACCAAGAAAATGTTGGAGGCCAAATATACTTTCCATTGGTTAGTATGAGAGACATGAATTTAAATACTCTCGTGTTTTTTTATTAGTAAAAAATGATAAGCTTTCTTACCCAAAAATAAAAATAAAAATATGGGAGCTTTGAAAAAAATGAAAATATTTATCCAAACTTTCCATATTAAGCCCACCTATTGAGTTGAGTCATTGACCAAGCACACAGAACACGCCCAAAATACATTAGTTTGGTAGCGGAAGCAAGGAAGACGATTTCGTACCGTACCGGCCGGTTCCGTCAGAATATTCCGTTCTGGCGCCTAAATCGGTACAAAAACAAGGCTGAATCGTATCGCCCAAAATACCGGGGTGTACCGGCTTGTTTCGGCTATTCCGGCGAATTTCAGAGCTTTTGGGCAGTATTTTTGTTTCGGACCAGTACAAATATAACTGGGTTTTTTTTAAAAAAAAAAGAAACTTAATACTTACAGTAACTAGTGACCATCATTGGAGCATCAGCTTGCTAGATCATCAACAACATCATCTTCTTCTTCGTTTTAGCCACTTACATCTTCTTTTTAGCCATTGTTATCGCTCCCTTCTTCGTCTGCTCTCTCCCTGCTTCATCTGCTCTGCTTGTTTAAATTCTCTCTACTTTTTTGAGGAGCTTTTTCTACTTGAGAAACCGAAAAGGGTGTTTTAAATTTTACATTAATGTTGGACTAGTATAAGATATACTGTTTTACATTAATGTTGGACTAGTATAAGTTCAGTTTCTCTTGGTTTCTCCGCCAGAACCATAAAAGCCTTTTATTTTATTTGCTTGTCCCAAAGCCACGTGACTCACATTGGTTCTTATCTCTTGCTTATTTTGCTCTTTCAATTACTTTTTTTTTTTTAGTCAATTGCTTAGATGGGCAAATGTCAACTTCTAGTGGTATGGAGTTTACTCTATTTAACTAATTACGTGGATTATAAAAATTTTCTCCATCACAGTTTGTTTATCCTTTATTTTATTTTAGAATGTCCCAAAATATTGTCCTATTTCTAAAAATAAAAGTCATTAATTTACTAATGTTCCTATTATACTCCTAATATTATCCTACTTTATTAATTTATTAATATTCCTATTATACTCCTATTTCTAAAAATTAATCTAATTGGAACACCTTTTTAGTTGTCTCATTAAGAATAACTCTTAAAAAATTAAAAAATAAAAAAAACTGATAAATTTATTTAAAGCATTTTTATAAAGCAGACAAGGTAATAAATGATATTCCCTTAAAAAATTTGACTTTTCAAACAGGACAAACAAATTGGGACAGAGGAAGTAGAAATTTAGCTATTCTTATAATGTGTTATCAAATTCTTTTAGTTGTAAAGAACATAGAAGGTATAGGCTCTAAGAGAATTATTATTATTATTATTATTATTATTATTATCAGGGGCGTAGCTAGGAATAATTACTTTGGGGGGGGGGGTGGGTTGTAGTAGAGATATACTAAATATAATTCATAAGTCTATTGAATACAAAATTATTAACTTTCATATATCATCATATTTTTATACATTAATGAACATGAAAAACTGTCTAGTTCAATGTAGACATACAAAAAAGATTGAGAGGTAGCAAGGTAGACAACAGATTGCATCCCTTGAAGGTGAGTATTCCAACCAATTTCAATGTGATTCAAACCACGAAGATTGAAAACCACGAAGATTGAAATCTACGACGATGATTGTTCGGTCCTTTGTATGGATACTCTATGTTTCTAGGTTGATATGGACCAACTATGAGATAAGCACGTCAAATTTCATCTTATTCGTTGACAGGGAATTCATATATTTGTTTACGTGATACTAGATCACGATCTATTTTGCTATTCAGACTTCAATATTTAGTTCAGTTGTTGAGAAAAAAAGAGAGAAGTGAGATGAGAATGACTGAATGAGATACCTTGAGGAATTGAGGTGAGGGCTTAAGGTTGAGGTGATGAATAAGTTAGCGGGCTAGTGGAGGCTACGGGCGTCACGGCAAGCGGGTGAGGAGATTGTTTCCAAGGCAGAGGCGTGACACTATTGGAGGCGTGAATTGAGAACTGAGAAGGAAAAAACCCAAGGTGTAGGTGTGACAGTCAAATTGTTCTCTGTTTTTTGATTAGGTATTTTAGATTTGGGGTTGGGCTGGGCTGGAAGTGTGTTTAGTTTAGACTGGAAGTGTGTTTAGTTTAGAGGAGAAAATTTTTATTTTATTAAGGATTTGGGGTTGGCTGGTGGGGCTAGATGTGGGCCAAGGTTTTTCTTTTATTTGAAGTTGTATTGGACTAGAACTCTAGCAGAATTGTTGAAATAATTTTGGGGGGGGGGGGCAGATATTAATTTTTAGGGGGGCTCAAGTCAATTTTATATATACTCTAAGGGAAATTTGAAAATTTTTTTTGGGGGGGGGGGGGCAAGGAGCCAAGTGGCTCCGCCCTTTATTATTATTATTATTATTATAGCGGTAATCCCGAAACGGTACACCGGTACCGAAATATTTCGTTCCAATAACCAAACTAAAACGGCTTCCGGTATGGTATTGACTCCCTTGAACGAAAGTCCTCAATGAAATAGTGTTTGGAGACCCAAGTATTGTTGGACATAGCCTCTATGTAGGGAGCACATGTGTTTTCTGCAGGGCTATACTAAATTCATAATACAAATGTAGTCTTGACAACAACCGAATAAAATTGGAAGTTTGAACCTATTATTGTGTTTGTTTGTTTATATATATATATATATATATATATATATATATGCAAGAAAATGGTAAGAACATGAGGCAAGTCACATCCTACCCAGGGAGATACACTCTTGATGCATATGATCCCACAATCCCAGGTGTTAATTGTGGTTTGGATCCAAGCATTAATAGCGAGGAGGATGAAGGATGAAGGTCAACCACTAGACCTCCCACTTGGGGTTATTTGATGCTTAATACTTAACTACTTGAGATGGTATATCATATATTCGGTGGTTACATATAACGGATAAATGTTCTTCTTCTTTTTTATTTTTATTTTTTGAGAAACATGTCCTTATTCATAATTACCCATTATTGAATTCAAGGTTTTTCATTTGTTTCTAGGTCCATTCCTCTCGTCTTTTCCTCTCTTTTTTTTCAAGAATATCATGCATTTATGAGGTTAAGGGTGTGATCCATGGTTTTAAAAACTGGACCGAACAGTTTAACCAGAAACCGAATATATATAGGACCAGTCCAATTAAATTAGTAGTTCAGTTGTGAAAATTGCTAGTTCAACCGATAAAAATAAAAAACTGGACCCATTTTCGGTTCATTGATCGTTCCAATATTTAAAACCTTGGTGTGATCACTTATGTATAACATGGTAAGAATAGATTTTCCCAATTACATTTACAAATAATTAAAGGTGGGAAGTTTTAAGAATAACAAAAATAAGGGATGAAATTGAATCAATTGACTTGATAAAAAAAGAGACTCATTTATGTTCATTTCTTAATAAACAAATCAAGCTTTAGCCTTTGTTTTAAACAAACAAGCCAAGCCCAAACAAACATAATTGTTCATTAACAAACTCATAAGCAATAGTGTTTAATACAAAACAAGCTGAATTTAAGATTTTATGTTCTTGATACATAAATCCATTACTCATATTTGAATATAGACATGGCCCACTACTTGGACAATTTACCCAAAGTTCAAATAACCCAATCACTCTAAAGCATTTGCATCAACTCATATAAAAATTTGTGTATATTTTAGCTTAAGAACTTTTTTTAAAAAAAATACTCACTTTTCAAAATACCCCACGTCAAATTATCTATTTTACGTTACATTTCATTAAAATACTATTTCTTTACCAATTTCTTTTTATTATTATCTCAAACCACATCCCTCTCTTCCTCATGGGGTAAAATAAAAAATTATTAAAATAAGAATTTACAAAGCTACAATAATTGTCTGTATTTACACGGTTATTGTAGTAACAAAATAAATATACACATTTATAGATTAATTAATGTGAGTACTTTTAGGCTTAAATGTGTAAACTTGAAAAAAATTTCTATTATACATACTCTAATGTGAGTGCTCTAATCATCATCATTTTCTTCTTCTTTTCTTCCTTAAATAAATAAATAAAAACTCTTCCTATCTAACTTAACTACATATTACGGGTGTGCAAAGGTGTTGATTTTTTTGTTAAAAGAAATTAAAAGGTGTCGGTTAAAAAGTATTTAAAAATGTCACTTATAATAGTTTCTATCTAGATTTTGGGGGGGGGGGGGGTGGGAGAGATTTTGAAGAGAAACCCTTCAAACTCCTCTTACATCTTTTTATTGGATATGAATCTTAAAAATATAACCATTGGATTGCATGTCTTTATTATATTCTCCATGCTTGCAAGATTTTAAGAAAATAAAATATCAGAATCTATGTCATCAATCAAATGTTTAAATTTCAAGTTTTTGTGGTCTAAAATTATGTATACAAAATAAATTTATTGATTGAATAGTGAATAACATCTAATTTGATTAAAATTTGACATGCATATTAAGAATATAAAGAGCATACAATCCAACAATGGCTAAATTTTTAAAATTCACATTCAATAAAAAATATATATATAAGAAGAATTTGGAGAAAAACCTTGTCCTTTTAGGGTACACCGTCTCACTTAAACACGTTGGTGTAATTTATAGTTGAAATAGGGAACTTTCATTTAAGATACCTTCTTCAAAAATATTAGAAAGTTTCACTTAAATTAGAAAGTTCTTAGAGCACTAGCATCAGGTGTGCCAAATGCCAAATATTTGGCATTTGGCACACCAAACATCGCTCTATATATTAATTAAAATATTAATAACTTTTGTGCATGTAATAAGTTATATATATATTTTACAATTATAAAAAATGTGATTTTATTTGTAGAAAAATTATAATAAATATTTTTTAATCCCACTTTATTTATTTTTTTAGACAAATTAAATTAAATTCATTATTTTATATAATAGTAACACTTCTTTTATATATATATATATATATATAAGCATTTTTTAAGAATTCCGAAACACCCTAAAACGGTATGCCAAAATAAGCTGGTACTGAAATATTACATTCTACTAGACAAACCAAAACGGGGTCCAAAGTGGAATTAGTAACATTATTTTTTCCATTCTCTGCCCTTTATGGTAGATGAATGTTTTATAGTAACTTTAATGTTTGCAAGCTGTGGGTTCCAGTTAACTCAATTAGTAAAATCTCTGATAGTTGTATAAGGAATCTGAGGGTTCAATCCCCGCCTACACCAAAAACTGATTGGTGTCGTGGTCTGATGATAAAAAGTTATCATTAGGAGCGGACGTCATAAGTTGAAACTCTCTCTCTCAAAAAAAAAATCAGTATAAAAAAAAAAAAAAAAAAAAAAAACACAAAGAGGAAAAATAAAAAGATAAGTAAGACTATTAAATATCAATTAACTACAACCATATCCTGAAAAACTAAAACCGAAACAAATCCTGATATTTTTTTTAATTCAATTAAATAAATATAAAAAGAGGCATCCAGATTCATAAACAAAAAACAAAAAAAAACAAAGAAGCTAAAAAATGGAAGCAGGAGGGAGTAAAAAAGAAAAAGAGTTAGAACTAGAAGTGAAAGAAAAAAAAGAAAAAAAAAAGAAAAGAAAAGAAAACAAAACAAAACAAAGAAAAAAACAAAACAAAAAACACAAAAAACAAAAAACAAAAATTAAAAAAAAAAAAAAAAGGATCAAAGAAAGCAAGAGGAGCAAAGAAAAATAAAAAAGGAAGAACGAACAAAGAAGCACAAAGGACCAAATAGTCTTTACCTACACAACTTTTTATCTCTTCTTTTCTCACTATTTTGGAGAGATTGTGATTTGGTGGGTAGAAAAGAAAACAATCAAGTCTTACCAATTTTATCGGTCCCTTCATTCCAACTAAATAATCTCCTAACCATTTCCTCTTTTATTTTCCAGTTGCTTTTTTCCATCCTCCCCAAAATCATCCCAACCAAACATGCAATAACAGTTGCTTTAGAGCATTCTTATCAAAAATGCTAAAAATGCTAAAAATCAAATTTAACCACCAACACACAAAAATACCCACTACATTAAAGCTTTCAAATGCCAAAAATTTTGACACTCAACTATAATAAGCTATTATCTATAACAGCTCATTGTAGTAGTAATGTTAAACTATTTTTTTTTTTTTTATTCCAACAGTCTCTTTTTCTCACTCTTCCTCTTTCTTATTTTTCTCTTCTTTCTTCTCTCTCCTCTCTCACTTCCCTCTTCTCTCTTTCCCATGGCTTCTGTTTCTCTTTGTTTCACAACTTAAGCTCCTCCTTCCAAGGCTGAACCTCCATGGACAATCTCCACAAGCATGCCACCACTCACCACCACCTTCACTATGGGAATCTCAAGGCCGAACTCTCTCTTCTCTTAAGCTCTTTCTATTTTCCTTCTTTTTTTTTTTTTTTTTTTTTTTTTTTTTTTGATCAGTGGGTTTGGGAATTGAAAAATTAGATTTTTTTTTTTTTTTAATTTCATTATTATTTGGGTTTGGTTGTTAAGGTTTGAAAATAAGGGATTTTAGTTTGGATTTGTGTTTGACTTCAAAGTGGGTTTGAGTTTGTGATTTGGTTTTGGGTTTGTTTTTATTTGTGACTTTGGTGGTTTGGGGTTAAGGATGTGGGTGGTGGGGATTGTGGCAGTAGGTGTGGGCGGTGGCGGCTGGTGGTAGTGGATGTGGGCAACAGCAGGGGTTGAGTTTTGCAGTGGGTTTTGGTGGTGGCTGTGGCAATGGGTGTGGGTGGTGGTGGCTAGTGGCAGTGGGTTGGGTTTTGCAATGGATTTCAGTTTGTTTCACAGTGGCTTTCGGTGGATTTTAGTGTGTTTTGCAATGGGTTTCGGTGGGTAGTGGCAGTGGGTTGGGTTTCTAATGGTGGTGGTGGCTTGGGTTTTCTGATGATGGCGGTCGTTGGTGGTGGCCATAAGTGGTGGCTTGGGTGTTTTTGTTTGGGAGAAGAGATACACAAAGAAAGAGAAAGGAAGAGATGCAGAGAATAAAAAAGAATAAAGAAATTATATTTTAATGAAGTGGTAAAAAAAATATAAAACCTTTGATGCTAATGTATATTATAAAGTTGGATGTTAAAATAAATAAAGTAGTGTTTTGAGATGCTAAATACTATTTTTTTTAGCATTCTTGATGTGAATGCTCTAAGTACCTTTTGGGTAAAGGGATGGAACCAAGATTTTAAATCAGGGGACGAGAGCTTGAGTAAAAGAATAATCATGAAAATTAAAATAAACATCCATTTAGTATTAATAAACTATCAATAAATATAAAGAAAAAACCATTGTTTCGTAATACATTACAATGCAAGAATATATATATATATACACACACACACATATATTGTTTTCTTTTTTGGGATTAAGAGAGAGAGAGAGAGAGAGAGAGAGAGAGAGAGAGAGAGAGGAGTGTGTTGGGAGGACATAGCTGGGCGAGAGAGACACAACACAGGAAGAGAAAAGTGGACATTTCACCGTAACTTTAACAGTTGCTTTAGTTTTTTTAGGAAATCAAATGTTTGGTAAAGCCAAGTTACGAAACCTTGGATAGATAGAGAGATATGAATGTGTTTTGATTCTTCTCTCATATCTTGTTTTATTGATATATTATTGCAACTTTCTTAATCAATTTGGACAATTTTCCAAACTATAATTCCAACATTAGAAAGCTAGGTTCTTGGGTTTTGATTTGGGAATTGAGTTGATGTTTTGTGAAACGATGTCATAATGTTTGACTAAGTTTTGTGTTTTTATTTTGGGTGAAACGGGGTCATTTGGAGAAGCCAGCTCTTGAATTTTTTTAAAGTGGTTTAAGGGCTGATTCCCCCCCCCCCCCCCCAAAAAAAAACAGTCAGCAATCCTATGTGCCACTTAACAGCAAAAACTAACCGAGGGGTGGGAATTGCTAACGGAACCAAACTTTAGAGTGTAAAATCAAATTTCTGAAACGTTGGGGTGTAAAATCCGAAGAACCTCAAACTTCAGGAGTGTACTTTACAATTTACCCTATAATATTTTAACCTCTAGTAGGTAAGTATATGGACACATATTTCCGATTAGTATGTAAGTGGCCACATATTTCCAATTTCTTATGAATACATCCTGTAGTGCTACAGCTGGCATAATGGTTCAGCTTCTCTGCATGCTTCACTCGTGTGCATCCTCTGGCGGCTTGCCAGTCGTGAGCTACCCGCAAAATCCAGTCGTGAATCCCTGCTTCAGTGCACAGTTTTGAGCATTTCTTCACACTCTCTCACACACTACCCTTACATGATTCCCACCTAAATACAAGGTTTCTAAGTGCTGAATTACAAGCAAATTGACACGGAATAAAACCAATAAGATGGTTGATTAAATTCAACCCTACAATCTCCCCATTTGGCTATTCCATGACAATACCCTAAAACAAACTCTAGACTTAACATGTGAGTTGGGAACAGTTGAACAAAATTCATTCACACCAAAATCTAGAATCTATGAAGCTCTTGAACCATAAGAATAAGTATCTCCTGAAACACAACAACACAGTATGATCATTGTATGCAGAAAACTTGTAATGCATATGGAGCAAGCACAATGTGATGAAGCAAAATGGACTTAAGCAATAAACCATTGCTTGACCAAAAACGAACAATCACTATAAATAGTGATCATAATGCTCATTCACACACGGAATAAACATTTGGACATACAAACTAATAAGCTTAATGCAAAGTATTATTTGCATGTCCAACACTCAAAAATCTTTTTGGATTGATCCATATATGGTTGAGCACACATACATCACATTTAAACAAGAACAATCGAATAAATGAATAAGGCATTCATTGAACATATGGCATGTATGTTGTGTGTGTGTATCAATTGTGGAATAATCCTTAGTCTAGAATGAAACTTTAATGATCAATTCAATCAAGTCATACACAACTAGTACTAAGTCAAGTGGTCTATCTCAATTAGAGAAATGAACATATATGATCTCCCACAAGAAAATGATTACATATCTTTGAAGTTTTTCATTTGGCTTCTTTACAATTCATAACATTTGATCATATTGAATCAATACATCTCATTTTGAGATCGATGTCTGAAATTTTTTATATTTCAATTTAATGAACAAGCCTTTGACTTTTTGGGTATCATACATTTTCATAAAAGTCGCTTTCCCTTTTTTCTAGTCGAATATTAGTATGTGCGATGGCTTTTGCAGCTCATTATCTCTTTTCATTTTAAGATTTACATTGATTGAGCTCTTTAAGCAAAAAATAATAAAAAGTGTGGGAAGATATATAGGCACAAGTCTATGCAAGTATCAAAACCATCAAGACTATTGACCAATAATTCATGACAAGCTTGAAGATCGATTTACAGCAATCACACATAGATTTCAAGATTTTTCCCACAAAAATAGATGTGCATACATAACAAGCTAAACTCATAAATGCACTATGCCATTAGTACGAAGGAACAAGGCCAAACTCACATGTGAAATGTGCTCAAACATATACGATCAAACTTTTTGGATTTTTCACTTTTTATGTGTTTTTGGATTTTTACACACACAAAAACAAAAGCATAAAAGTAAGATCAAATGCAAAAACAATCAAAACAATGCATATAAAGAGATGCATGATGCACAAATGCATGACAATGAAACATCTAATGCATGAAGGGTCCAACATAGATCGAAAGAATTAGATCAAGGACCAAAAGAATAAAAGCTCAACCATAGGAACCCTTCCTCATCCAAACACAACGATTATTTGGAATGAGTGTCTCATGAGAAGTGAGACGAGGGTTGGAAGAATGAGAACCGAAGATGCATATAAACAAGGAGTTAAGAGCATTAAATACTTTCTTTAATGACATGCTATTTTCACTCAAATCCGATTTACCCTTTTTAGCATAGCTTCCAAGAAGCTCAAGTTTCTCTTTTCTTTTAATTATTTTAAGAGTATGAAACTTAGAACAATGAGGTCTTAAATGATTAGAAGCACCACAATAGTGACATACAATGTATTTAGGTCCACTAGGCTTTTTGGGAAGGGATCTAGTAACATGGTTTTGTTTCCTCTTCAACTTATGACATTGAGGTCTTATATGACCAATAACACCACAATGGTGACAAGTTTGAACAAACTTAGATCCATCCAAAGCCTTAGGTTGAGACCTAAATGAAGGCTTTGACTTAAAAGCCTTTCTCTCAATCTTTTGATTATTAAAGGCAATTTTTAGCACCTGAGATCAAAGGCAATACAACCTTAATTCTTCAATTAAAGCATTCAAATCAGAGTATGATGATCCTCCTTCTTCAACGACCTTCCTTGCCATCTCTCCAAGTGCCTTGGCTCTAGCCACTTCTTCACCCACCAAAATTTGCCTCAGTGCCCTCTCTATTGCTTCCCTCTTGATACCATCTACCACCCAAGTCCATTGTTGAGCACCAACACTAATTCCAATTTTCAGTACTTGAGTTATCAACTTCTCATTGTAAAACTGCTCAAAAGCCATAGGCCATGTGACCATGGGCACCCCTAAAGCCACTCCTTTTAAGGTTGAGTTCCACCCACAATGAGTCACAAATCCTCCAATTGCTTCATGATCAAGAATCAAAACTTGGGGTGCTCAACCTCTTATAATTAATCCTTTACCTTCCATTCTTTTCTCAAATCCTTTAGGTAGCCAATCTTCCTCTTCTTTCTCATTTTTGCCTTTCCTCACAACCCAAATGAATTGCTGCTTTGAAGCCTCAAGACCCATTGCAATTTCAAAAAGCTGAGAATCACTAAAGTTTGGCGTACTCCCCAAACAAATATAAATAACCGAATTGGGTTTCTTTTTACAAAGCCATTTTAAACATTCATGTTCATCAATGGAAGCTTCCTTTCCCCTTTGGGCTTTATCTTAAGAATCCTTGTTTCATAGTGAAACTGGACTTATATGCCACGCCTTTCTTCCCAAAACTTTCCTGTAATGATCCGCATAAGCCGGTTCAAGCTCATAGAAGCTGTTAACAACCACCCCATAGCTTGTCAACTCTGATTCAATAGCTTCTTTAAACAACTTGGAAAAGTCCGTTTCAACTTCTTGTAAAGTGAAGTCAGCAAGTTGCATCCTTGTCAACTTTATCTCCCCTGGAAAACTAGGAAAGACAAAAGGTTCAGAGTCAGAGAAAACTTTCTTGTGGGGTTCAAATAGTGTCAAACTATGGGTTGCATATAGGGAGAAAAAACTGAACCCCTCGAAAACAAGCCTAGGAATACCAAATTTAGCTGCAACATCAGTTGCCCACGGAAAGAACATGTCGGCAACAAGGCAACTAGGTTGGTACTCTTCTAGAAGTTGCTCGAGTGGTTGTTGGAGCATTTTAGTGGCTTTGATAAATTTGTCAGACATATCTTGCTGGGAAGTCACTGAGTCAATATTCTCACATCCTTCAGGCAGGCCAGCCTCTACAGCCGGGAACTTGATGATTTGGATATCAATGTTGGTGCCACGCATTTTGGAGAATAATGGCACGTTGCGAGGAGTAGTGACAATGGTTGCCTTCACACCCGCGCTGCAAATAGCTTCGCCGCGTCCATCATTGGTATCAGGTGACCATGGCCCATCAAAGGGAAGAAGAATATGTGAAGCTGACGACTTTTGCTACCCATAACACCTGGAACAAGCGGAAATAGAGAGGTTATTAGGCTAGGCTATATTTTGCTGTGTTGGAAGGAGAAATTTGTTAGACATGAACATAGACACAGTACATTATATAGTAGCACACAGGGAGACAGGAATACTTTGGAATATTCTTCTTTACGGTGTTAAGTGCAACGCTCTGATCATTTCAGTGTCCACAAGTTGTTGCTCACTCGCTCCTATAGTCCAATTTACAGAAACTAGTTTGTTCCTGCTAATAATGATAATTAGTTTTCAATTACCAAGTTCTTACAAAGCTGATTTCATTTGAGTTTGACTAGCACGACACAACCAACATCTACAATTACAGATATTGACAAGGTGTTTTTATTACACAAATGGCCGGTTCAATAGGTGATACAATTGATGCAATTGTTTAAAACCCTCAAATAAAAGAAGGCCCCACTTGCCAAAAAAATTATATATACTAACCTCTTCTATTTTTTGGGTAAAAATTAATGATTTGCATTTATTATAATTTTAGATTTCTACTTTTTCCCAAAAAAAAAAAAAAAAAAAAAACAAAAACAAAAACAAAAACAAAAACAAACGTGTGGTGAGTTTTGTAGATTAGAAAAGTTTTAAAACTAACAAAAGAGTGATCCTATTTTATAGGGAGTTAGTAAGTAGAAGTACGAATTTAAATCAACGTAAAAGTAGGAGTTTATTAAAAGCATGAAGGCATTTCAATATAGAAGTACGAATTTATTATTTTTATCAATTTACTATTTCAGCCTCATTTTTAAGTTTCAGGTTGGGGTATTTTTTACAGTAAAAAAAAAAAAAAAACAATAACTAACTTTTTTTTGCCAATTTACTATTTTAACCTCATTTTTAAGTTGTTGGTTAATTAATTTAGGGGTATTTTTGACATAAAAAAAACAATAACTAACTTTATGAATCCTCTTAATATATACAGATAATATATTTATCTATATATTTTAATTAAAAAAAATTTAAGCACTTTTATTGGTCAATAAAATGCATTAAAAAGGTCCCCTTGTATCCTAAAATGCAAAAGATTAAAAAGAGAAAAAACAACAATAGTCAAATTTCAACTAACAAAATTAAATTTTAGGAGACAAATTTATTAACTCATTCTTAAAATATGCTAAAATCAAAATTAATACCAAACAAATTCATTAATATTACAACATAATTGTCTTGAAATATGCTAATATAGAGATTATAAATTTAAAAAACAAATGAAAAACGTCTCATCTCTCTATCTCTCTGCCTCAATGCCTCTCCATTTATATTCTTACAGTCTTACCTTTCTTTTCTTCATCTTCATCTTGATTCTTGATCTTTTTCCATAAACTCAATCAGTCAGTCTAACTTGAAATTTTTCTTTGTTGACTCCAGCGTACCAGTCTACCAGTCACTAGAGGTATTCTTCTGCAGTTCTTCCCCTCTTTCTCTTTGTCTTTCTAAAACTGAAACTCAAAGAGTCTTCTATTTATTTAACTTAAATTATATATATTTTTAGTTTGTTTCACACTTTCACTGCACAATTGTTTGATGGGAGTCCCATCATGGGACACTTTTTTTCTATGGTAACTTTTCTACCCCTCTTTGGACCCTTTTTTGCTATGATAATTGATAGGACACGTTTTTTGCTAGGATGATAGGAGTAGTGGAGTACAGGCTGGACAGTTTCTTACTTTTTTTTTATAGGAGGGATGGCAATTTATATTTGACCCGTAAATACTCGGCCCGATTCGACCCTAATGGGCCGGATTTTACCCGATTCGTTAAAGAATAGGGTTGGGTATGGGTTAAAAAAAAAAAAAAACGAATCGGGTCCGAGTCAGGTCCGGGTTTTATCAAAAACTCAGCCCGAAAGCTGGACCCGGACTTGGACCTGGTTACTTTGAAATTACAAAAAAAACCCCTTATATATATAATTGTAAACCCTAATCCACGCTAGGGATGGCAATTTATATCCGACCCGCAGATACTCGACCCGATCCAACCCTAATGGGCCAGATTTTACCCAGTCCGATAAAGAATAAGGTTGGGTCCAGGTTTTATCAAAAACCCGGCCCGAAACCTGGACCCGGACCCAGTTACTTTGAAATTACAAAAAAACCCCTTATATATATGTATGTATATAATTGTAAACCCTAACCCATCTACCTCTCATTTCAGCTCACGCCTCACACACTTAATCCCTCTATCACTCACTTAGTCACTCAAGAGCACGCACAAGAGCACTCTGTCACTCACTCTCAATCTCACAACTCACACACTCACTCTTAAGCACAGACGCGGTACCGCCCAAGCTCTCTACCTCTCACCGTTGGTCCCGTTCCCAACTGTCACCGCTACTCTATTCTCTACTATCCTGTCCCCACTTGATGCCACCACAAGCCACCGCGAGCCATCAACTGAGGTAGCTTCGTCTCTTTCTCTCGCTCAATAGCCAACCCCAAGTTGAGCTTCCATGGCTGAACCTAAGCACTCTTCCCTCTATCTCTAGATCTAAAACCCAAGGCCGAAGACCTCAAGCTGTCTCTCTCTGATCTCCAACTCAGTGCCAAGACTCTCTTCTCTCTCCATTTATATTTTTATCTTCGTCTTTATATTTATTTTTTGTTTGATCTGAAATCTCCTCCGTTGGTTTGGTTATTTCTGGGTTTAAGGATTGAAAAATGGGATTTTTATTTTTTTTTATTTGGGTGTGGCTGTGGAGATTTGAAAAGAAGGGATTTTTGGGATTGGTTGTTTGGTTGTGGGTTTGATGTTGAGTTTGGGGCTTGTTTCAGAAAAGCTTCCTTTCTGGTTAGGCTTAAAAGGGCTCAACGAGGGCGGGTCCGGGCCTCAGAAAAAAAATCTATTTAGTAAACGAGTCGGGTTCGGGCCGCGGGTTGGGTCCAGGTATGCAAAAACCCGACCCGTTGCCATTCCTAGATAGGAGTACAACCCACAGTTATAACTTACACGGTTTCTCACTTTTTTTTTTATTTTTTTATTTTTTTTATCTAACACTTTATCTATTGTTGTAAAATATTATACCAATTAATAATTTGATGTGTTTCATACACTCATTTGTATTATAGTAATACTAATTTATTAAACCATGTATTAAATTAATTTTTATTTATGCAAGTTTAGGCTTTCAAGTGGTCACAACTTTAGAAAAATTGCAATAACCAGGTTTTATTGTTCTATACTTTAAATTTTATTTTTAGTTAAATTATTATTTTTAATCATAAATTGTGTTTTATTTATCTATAAATACAAAAACTTAATTAGTAATTTTTCATCTCAAAAAACAAGAAAAATAGATTTTAAATAAAAAAAATTCAATATATATATATATATATATTATTTGATTAAGATTTAATTATAAAATGGCCCCACTTAAAATTTTTCGCCTAAGCTCCCAAAAGTTGTTGAGCCAGCCCTATACGAAATATTATACATTACTATTTTAAATTTCATAAAAAAACAAAAAAAAATACAAAAAAAAAAAACAAAATTTATATATGGCCCCTCAAAATATAAATTTCTAGCTCCACCTATCTCTCTCCCCCCCCCCCCCCCCCCCCCCACGGACACCGTGACAATCTAAGATTTGAAAAATGAAAATCTCCTAACACCATTTTACCTTTTTTCTTGTTCTTTTCTTCTTCTCCATTCTTTCCCTTTTACTATTTCTCTCATTTTTTTCCACCTTTGTCTTCTCTCCCTGTTTCTTTTCCTTCCTCATCTTCTCACTTTCAAGTCTAAGCCATGCGGATTATGAGGAAGTAGACAACTTGGTTTATTGGTGGAGGCATTGAGGGGTGGGACTTGACCAAAGGGAATTATGGCAGATTTTTTGTGAGTTTTAGGAAAGTTTTGTAAAATCTTGGCAATTGAATGGTTGATCTTGCAAATGAAATCCTAAATTTTCGATTTTTTTTAATAACATAGAGTAGATAAATAATGTTTAAATAAAGTATTAAAAAAATCATAGAAAGTCCATTGCTTGTAAAAGAAAGAAATGGACCAGGCAAAAAAAGGAAAGAGTGACTTTTTAGGTTAAATTTAGCTAAAAATCTGGCCTAATCCCATGCAAAATGCTATAAAAGTTGAAACTTAAAGAACTAGCAGACAACTAGACACTTACCTCCAACTTATTGTAGTATTATGAATTTTGATCGGACTATTGATCCCAAATTTCAAGGACCATGTCCTACAATTATTGAAGAACAACTAAGCGAGTAAAAATAACACACACTAAACAACAAGGATAATAAATCCTTCTTTTTATATATATATATATTGATTAAAGAGCCATACTGGCAATTTTTAGCGCCAGAGATCAAGGGCAACGCAACCTTATTTCTTCAATTAAAGCATTCAAATCAGAGTATGATGATCCTCCTTCTTCAACGGCCCTCCTTGCCATCTCTCCAAGTGCCTTGGCTCTGGCTGCTTCTTCACCCACCAAAATTTGCCTCATTGCCTTCTCTATTGCTTCCCTCTTGATACCGTCTACCTCCCAAGTCCATTGTTGAGCACCAACACTAATTCCAATTTTCAGTACTTGAGTTATCAACTTCTCATTGTAAAACTGCTCAGAAGCCATAGGCCATGTGACCATAGGCACCCCTGAAGCCACTCCTTCCAAGGTCGAGTTCCACCCACAATGAGTCACAAATCCTCCAACTGCTTGATGATCAAGAATCAAAACTTGGGGTGCCCAACCTCTTATAATTAATCCTTTACCTTCCATTCTTTTCTCAAATCCTTTAGGTAGCCAATCTTCCTCTTGTTTCTCATTTTTTCCTTTCCTCACAACCCAAATGAATTGTTGTTCTGAAGCCTCAAGACCCATTGCAAGTTCGAAAAGCTGAGAATCACTAAAATTTGGCATACTCCCCAAACAAATATAAATAACCGAATTGAGTTTCTTTGTACTAAGCCACTTCAAACATTCATGTTCATCAATGGAAGCTTCCTTTCCCCTTTGGGCTTTATCTTCAGCATCCTTGTTGCATAGTGAAACTGGACCTATATGCCATGCCTTTATTCCCAAAACTTTCCTGTAATGATCTGCATAAGCCGGCTCAAGCTCATAGAAGCTGTTAACAACCACCCCATAGCTTGTAAACTCTGACTCCATAGCTTCTTTCAACAACTTGTAAAAGTCTGTTTCAGCTTCTTGCAGATAGAAATCAGGAAGTTGCATCCTTGTCAACTTTATCTCTCCTGGAAAGCTAGAAATGACAAAAGGTTCAGAATCAGAGAAAACTTTCTTGTGGGGTTCATATAGTTGCAAACTATGTTGTGAAGACAGGGAAAAAAAACTGGTTACCGAGAAAACAAGCCTAGGAATACCAAAATTAGCTGCAACATCAGTTGCCCATGGAAAGAACATGTCGGCAACAAGGCAACCAGGTTGGTACTCTTCTAGTAGTTGCTCAAGTGGTTGTTGGAGCATTTTAGTGGCTTTGATAAATTTGCCAGACATATCTTTGGAAGTCACTGAGTCAACATTCTCACATCCTTCAGGCAGGCCAGCCTCTACAGCCGGGAACTTGATGATCTGGATATCAACGTTGGTGCCGCGAGTTTTGGAGAATATAGGCACGTTGCGAGGAGTAGTGACAATCGTTGCCTTCACACCTCGCTCTGCGAATAGCTTGGCCATGTCCATCGTTGGTATCAGGTGGCCATGGGCCATCAAAGGGAAGAAGAATATGTGAAGCTGACGACTTTTGCTACCCATAACACCTGGAACAAGCGGAATAGAGAGGTTATTAGGCTAGGCTATATTTTGCAGTGTTGGTATGAGAAATTTGTTAGACATGAACATATATAGACATAGTACATTATAGTAGCCCACAGGGGTCCGGAATACTTTGGAATATACTTCTTTGCGGTGTTAAATGCACCGCTCTCATTTCAGTGTCCACAAGTTGTTGTGCGTATTAGGCTAGGCAATTATTACTGCCATTTCAGTGTCAAATTCTTACTGGCATTCACCTTTCTTTTTCTTTTCTTCTCCATTCGTTCCTCCTTCTATCTCTTTTTTTTTTTTTTTTTTCCCACCTTTGTCTTCTCTCCCTGCTTCTTTTCCTTCCACATCTTCTCACTTTCAAATCTAAAATCAAGTGGATAATGAGGAAGTAGACAACTTGGTTTATTGCCATTGGTGGAGGCATTGAGGGGTGGGACTTGACCAAAGGATAATTATTGCAGTTTTTTTGGTGAGTATTAGGAAAGTTGTGGACTCTGGTGTTTCATTTTGAGTTATGGAGTTGTTATACATGTTTGGGCATCATTGGTGGTTGGGTCACGGCAGTTTGAGTATTAGATTTGTAGGTTTGATTGGTGGTTGGGTGATTTCTTTTGGTAAATAACTAATATTTAGAAGGGGAAATTATAGTAAACCCACTTGTGATTTGACCCGTTTTCACTTTATCTACTCGTGATTTAAAACTTAACACTTTGTCCACCTGTGTTAAGTTCTGTTTGGTCTCTGTTACCCACTTTTGGCTTTTTCGTTAAAAAAAAAAAAAAAAAAAAACTTTTACCAACAAAACATAACATAACCCGAATCAAAAAGTTAGGGTTTGAATTTTTTAATAGAGCTTGGGTGATGGGGTTTTGAAAGATCTTCTCTAATCAATTTTGAAATGTGGAATAGCTGCTTCAAATCCTCATGATTCACACCGCACAAAACCCTAATCTTGTGTGTTTTATTTATTTTACAACAAGAAAGTTTTGTTTTTTCTTTGTTGTAGAGATACATTTAGCAGCACGATGAGGTCAAGCTTTCTGCTTTGGGAATGGGTACATTTTCTATGAACTTTCTTTCTTTGTATTGCATTTTCCTCTGTTTTATAACCAAACAAGAAAAAAATAGGGTTTTTTTTTTTTTTCCTCACAAGAGTTGGCTTCCAATGATTGATGGGAATTTGGAATTCTCATGGGAGTTTAGTTTTCCAGAATAATAACACTATAGGTTCTCTTTTCTTTGTGTTTGCTTCACAGCAAAACTAAGGATAGGGTAATAATACGTGGAGCTTTTATAATTCACATTGCGCAACTTTTTATACTTTCTAATTCAGCGCTTTTTCTTGCCATCTATTACTATTTTATATGTTCTTTTTTGGTTTAAGAATTATCATACTTACTAAAATTCTTCACATATTTTATTTCATTACAATAATCACTACAATTGTCACAATCTCTGAGATTTTAAAGAACAATGGACTAGCTACTGAGAAGAGTAAGAATCCCATTGTCCCAATGCTAATAACCATTCCATGTACATGATAATAGTGATAGCAATTTTAATGATTTTTGTTTCCGGAATTGAACAAAAGTTTTGACATCTACTATTGGCATGAAAGACGAGAACAAAGGTCGTGCTGTTCAAAAGGCCAAGGTGGTTTTTCTTTTTCTTTGGGGGAAGGGATGGTGTGCATTTGGGTATCTTGGTTCAGTTTGTTAAATTTGCTTTAAAAAATTATGATTATTTCTAATCTCTTTCTTTTTGGTTTTTTACTTTCAAAACCCCATAACCCAAGCATTTTCAAAAAATTCAAACCCTAACATTTTTTATTCGTGTTATGTTATGTTTTGGTGGTAAAAGTTGTTTTTTAACAAAAAGCCAAAGGTGGGTAATAGAGACCAATAAAGTTAAATACAGGTGGGCAAAGTGTTAAGTTTTAAATCACGTATAGGTATAATGAAAACGAGTCAAATCATAGGTGAGTTTACTGTAATTTCCCTTATTTAAAAACAATAGTGAAAAAAAAAAAAAAAAAAAGGAGGAAAAATTGACTTTTTAAGTAAAACTTAGTTAAAATTTGTGTAATCCCATGTAATGCAACTTATAATATTGTAACCTCTAGTAGGTAAGTATATGGACACATATTTCCGATTAGTATGTAAGTGGCCACATATTTCCAATTTCTTATGAATACATCCTATAATTTCTGAAGAAAAATTAAGCGAGAAAAACTCACACACACTAAGCAATAGTGATATTTTTTTTTTTTTTTCATTTTTAAGGATGAAAGAACCATATTGGAAATTTCTTGTGTCAAATAAGATCAAGGACAATGTGACCTTAATTCTTCAATTAAAGCATTCAAATCAGAGTAAGATGATCCCACTTCTTCAACAGCTGTCTTTGCCATCTCCTTAAGTACCATGGCTCTGCCTCTCATTTCCTTTGTTTCTTCACCCACCATAATTCACTTCATTGCCCTCTCAATTGCATCCCTCTTGATACTATCTCCCACCACTCTTATCCATTGTCGAACACCAACATCAACCCCAATTTTCAGAACCTAAGTTACTAACTTCTCATTGTAAAATTGCTCTGCACTCAAAGGCCATGTGACCATGGGCAACCCTACAATCACTCCTTCCAAGGTCGAATTCCACCCACAATGAGTCACAAATCCTCCAACTGCTTCATGGTCAAGAATCAACACTTAGGGTGCCCAACCTCTTAGAATTTGTCCCTTGCCTTCATTCTTTTCTCAAATCCTTTAGGCAACCAATCTTCCTCTTCTTTTTCATTTTTTCCTTTCTTCACAACCCAAATGAATTGTTGTTCAGAAGCCTCAAGACCCATTGCAATCTCTATGAGCTGAGAATCACTAAAGTTTGCTATACTACCAAAACATATGTAAATGATAGAATTGGGTTTCTTTGTACCAAGCCACTTCAAACATTCATGTTCGTCAATAGAGGCTTCCTTTCCCGTCTGAGCTTTATCTTCGGCATCCTTATTGCATAGTGAAACTGGACCTATATGACAAAAGGTTCAGAATCAGATGAAACTTTCTTGTAAGGTTCATATAGTCTCGAACTATGGTCAATAGAAAAAAAAAATAAAAAATATTGATCCCATGGAAAACAAGCCTTGGAATACCAAATTTAGCAGCAATATCAGTTGACCATGGAAAGAACATGTCGGGAACAAGGCAACTAGGTTGGAAATCTTGTAGTAGTTGCTCGAGTGGTCGTTGGAGCATCTTAGTGGCTTTGAAAAAATTATGAACCATTTCTTGGGAATCCACTATTGAGTCAATATTCTCACATCCTTCGGGCAGACCAGCCTCTACAGCTGGAAAATTAACGATTTGGATATTAATGTTGATGCTACGAGTTTTGGAGAATGAAGGCACGTTCCTAGGAGTAGAGAAGCTATTCCACACATGAAAAAACTAGAGAATCTAAATAGAATTGAGAGAATTTCATTGATGGAGAAGAAAATTACAAGAAATGGAATGAATGAATAATACATAACTGGTACTCTGTTTTTATATACACAGAAAAATATAACCGCCCTATATTTGGCGCCAAATTCTGTTACTTGAATCTGTACACGTGGCAATCCAAGAGCAATAGACTCCTGGATTTGCGGAACTAACTCCTTCAACGTTAATGGATGAAGAACTCGTGATCTAGCATGGCTTAAAGCAATTCTGACACTTCTGTGCTCATCAAGCCATTTGATGTAAACCTTGTGCTCTAGGCAATGCATCCCTTATCAACAGATGCTGCCTTCGTGGCTTGACCAGTGCACCTATCATCAGCAACTACTGCACTGCCTACTACCCCTGTGGCTTGGCTATCTCTCATCAGTAGCTACTGCACCATTGGTTACCTTTGTGGCTTGGGTTATGCACCTTTGCTGTGGGATGTTAAGTGCACTTTTAATACTCCCCCTCAAGAGCATAGCTCTTGCCTCTTGCTTTTCCAAACCTATATGAGGATAAGCCACTGTAGAAGCAAAAAAATTGATGACACCTAGCCTTCTGATTAGTTTAGAAAAACTTTCCACTCCTAATGCTTTGGTGAACACATCTGCCAACTGATCCTTAGTTGATACATAGAAGGTTTTAAGTGCACCATCAAGAATCTTGTTTCTCACAACATGACAACCAGCTTCTATATGTTTTGACCTCTCATAGAATACTGGATTTGTAGCTATGTGAAGTGCTGCTTGGTTGTCACAGTACATCAATGCAAGCTTATCATGTTTGATATGTAAATCTTGTAATAAGTGCAAAATCCAAGTCAATTCACAGGTAGTTGAAGCCATAGCCCTATCCTCTGCCTTTGCACTGGACCTAGACACTATGCTTTGTTTCTTAGACCTCCAAGATACTAATGCATCACCAAGAAACACACAATAGCCTGTTAAAGACTTTCTTGCGTCAGGGCATCCTACCCAATCTGCATCACAGTATGCTTTTAGGTGCAGGTCAGAACTAATAGGGAAGAAAACACCTTGACCAGGTGTTCTTTTAATGTACTGAAGAATCCTAGTGGCTGCCTTCATATGGGGTACTCTAGGTTGTGCCAAGAACTGGCTAAGCCTGTGCACTGCATATGTGATGTCTGGCCTGCTCAAGGTCAAGTACATGAGCTTCCCAATAAGTCTTCCATACTATCCTAGATTGGTAAGCAAGTCCCCACTGCCTTTAGACAACTTGAGTTGCTATTCCATGGGAGTTTGGACTGGTTTACACCCTGTCATACCAGTTTCCTCAAGAACTTCCAAAGCATACTTTCTTTGAGTCAAGCTGATCCCACTCTTGTTTCTTGCAATTTCTAAACCCAAGAAATACTTGAGTGATCCCAAATCCTTAATACCAAACTTCTGATCTAAAACAGACTTGAAAGAGACAACACAAGCATGATCATTGCCAGTGATTACCATATTATCAACATAAACCAGTATAGCAGTGAACAAAGACCCTTTGCTGTGCACAAATAAGGAGTGATCAGCCTGAGATTGAACAAAACCAAGCTCCTTTATTGTTGCTGACAGCTTAGTGTACCACTACCTTAAAGCTTGTCTCAAACCATAAAGTGACTTAACCAATTTACACACCCTAGGAGCAGTAGAAGAGCAAGCAAGAGCCTTACTGAAACTATTTTAGCAACAGGAGAAAAGGTTTAAAGGAAATCAAGACCTTCCTTTTGAGTACACCCCTTAGCAACCAGCCTAGCTTTGAATCTCTCAACACTACCATCAAGGTTAAGCTTGACTTTATGAACCCATTTGCAACCAATAGGGAGCTTCCCAGGAGGCAAGGTAGTTACATCCCAAGTATGATTCTGTTCAAGGGCTTGGATTTCTTTATCCATGGTAGCCCTCCAAAGTGGATCTTGAAAATTGGTAGGCTCTTTAGGACTAGAACTAAATACCAGTAAATAAGAATGGTAGCCAAATGGGAATAGGTAAGACATTGATCAATATCATAAGGAGCACCAGGTGCAATAGCAGTACAAGCATAGTCCTGCAAATAAGTAGGACGTCTGACATCTCTAGTGGACTTCCTTAGATGCACTGGAGGCACTGAAGCAACTGGTGGTGATGAAGAAGGCACCTGATCAGAATGAGACACCTGTATAGGACTAGAAGAAGAAGTAGGATTAGAAGGGAAAACAGGTGGAACATGCTGATGAGGAGAAGAAGGTGTATCAGCAATATCCAAGGAAGATGGATTAGAAATGCTGACAGGAGTAACAAAACCATCAACACCAGCTGAGTCGGAAGCTTCAACAGCAGAATGTAGGAAAGGATCTGCAATATGAGGTGAAACAAAAGCAAAAGGGAAAGAATTTTCATGGAAAACCACATCCCTAGAAAGGAACACCTTGTTATTAGACAAATCAAGAACTTTGTATTCTTTAACCCCAAAAGGATATCCCTAGCTCTAGGTGCAAATTTAGACCTATGATTTGAAAGAGTGGAAGCAAAACATAAGCAACCAAACACTTTAAATGTGCATAGCTAGGTGGATGCCCAAACAAAACTTCAAAAGGAATCTGATTTGACAAAGCAAATGAGGCATTCTGTTGAGGGGTTTCAACACAACTTAAATGATGTAAGATACATTTTTTAGCAAAAAAATCTTTCATGATGAATTCAGTCCCATTGTCAGTCCTTAAAGTTTTAATTTTCTTACAAAATTGGGTTTCCACCATAGTGCAAAATTGTTCTAAAACAGGTTGTGTTTGAGACTTATGTTTTAACAAGTAAACCCAAGTGCATCAAGAATAGTCATCAACAATAGTTAAAAAATACTTGCATTGATCAATGGTAGAAACTGAGAAAGGTCCCCACAAATCACAGTGAATCAACTTAAAGCAAGATTTAGACAAATGAGAACTTTTATTAAAGGGTAAACGTTTTTGTTTTGCAAGTGGGAAAATATCACAATCAAAGTTCTCAACAGAAATGAAACTATGTACATCACTTGATCTTATTGAGGCCAATTTGGCATTAGACAAGTGACCCAATCTAGAGTGCCAAATGTGAACTTGTGAACTATGTATAGAAGCAGCAATGACAGGTGTAGAAGTGTGGCTCTTGTCCAGCAAGTAAAGTCCATAGCTTTCTCTACCCAGACCAAGTGTGCTCCAAAGAGCAAGGTCCTGGATAAAGCATAAGTTTCCAAAGAAAATAAGGCAACAAGTAGTGGACTTAACTAACTGACTGATAGAAATGAGATTGAAACTAAAAGATGGAACACAAATAACATTGTGAAGTATAAGATGTTCTGATATTTTCACAATGCCAACATGGGTAACAGAAGCAACTTCCCCATTAGGTAAATTGACAAAATTATTTAGAGTAGTAGTGATAGTGGTGAAACATGCATAGAATGTACCATATGATCTGTAGCCCCTGTGTCTATGACCCAATTAGTGGCATGAAAGACTTCTCTATTAACTACTTTAGCAGAGAAAATTGAATGCTTCAAGAAAGGGGTAAAATGAAGCAATGAATTGATACCTGACATGGTGTCAACAAAGGTAGAATAAGTACTGTCTAAAGATGTGGAAGGCACACCAGTTGTAGCAAGTACACCAGTAGCTCCAGAAAGCATGCTAGCTAGAGACAGCAACACTTGTACTAACACTTGCAACATGGTGATTAGCACCTTGATCAGTTCTAGAATTGAAAAGAGCAAGTAATTGCTCACACTATGCCTTAGAAATACGACACTGAGCAAATGCATTAGAAGGAACCTCAACAGCTTGACTTTGAGGATATAAAACTTGGTTAGCATTGGAATTAGGCTTCCATTTGTGCTTATAACTTGGTGGATACCCGTGGAGCTTGTAACACTTGTCCACAGTGTGTCCAAGCATGTTACAATGGGTGCACAAAGGTCTTTCCTTCTTAGGACCACCTTTATTACCTGAATATCCCCTAGTATTGGCATACATTGCCATTGAATTAGGCCTAGGTGTGAAGGTAGAACCATGTCCAATGCCTTTGTGAGATTCTTCTTGGAGAACCAGAGCATACACCTTGCTCATTGAAGGAAATGGCTTAATCATGAGAATATGACTCCTCACTATCTCAAAACTCTCATTGAGCCCCATCAAGAACCTCATCACATAAGATTTCTCATGTGCAATGCTCAGAATTTTCATTGCTCCACAAGTACAGGCTGGTAAAGGTTCATAATGAATCAATTGATCCCAAAGCTTCTTAAATTTAGAGTAATATTCAGTCACTGACAATTGTCCCTGAGTTATCTGTGAAATTTCTTGCTGAAGATTATAAATCTTTGGTCCATTTCCCTATGAAAACACACATTGCAACTCAAGCCACATCTCCCTCGCAGTTTCACAGTACATGATACTGCTTGAAACGTCAACATGCATAGAGTTGATCAACCAAGAAAGTACCATTGTGTTACAACTTTCCCAATCTTCGTACAGAGAAGAATCATCTTTAGGCTTTGCAATCTTGCCATTCACGAATCCTATCTTTTTCTTGGCAGTTAATGCTAGAACCATAGCCTTAGACCAAGATTGATAGTTCCTCATTCCCAAAAGTGGTTGAGGGACTAAGATATTCCCAAGATTCTCACTTGCACTAAGAAAAAAAAACGATTGGGAGAATTGATCTTGGCGTTGGACTGAGGGACTTGTTGTGTGGATTGATTGTGCACCGGATCAGAGTCACTTCCTTCTCCAGAAGCCATTGATGCTTTTCACGAGCTTGAATGAAGCTTTTAATGAAATTGGAAGAGAAAACAAAAGATTCTTCAAGATTCAGTATCAACACAGATGAATCAAGTTTCTGTGAATCAGAGTTCAAGAATTTTCCCAAAGAAATTTCTATTTGGAAAGCAAGAATCTTTTGGGGTCAAAAACGAAACTAGGAAATCAGTATGAACTGTGCTAGTTGCTCTGATACCATGAAAAAACTAGAGAATCTAAATAGAATTGAGAGAATTTCATTGATGGAGAAGAAAATTACAAGAAATGGAATGAATGAATAATACATAACTGGTACTCTGTTTTTATATACACAGAAAAATATAACCGCCCTATATTTGGCACCAAATTCTGTTACTTGAATCTGTACACGTGGCAATCCAAGAGCAATAGACTCCTGGATTTGCGGAACTAACTCTTTCAACGCTATTGGATGAAGAACTTGTGATCTAGCATGGCTTCAAGCATTTTTGACACTTCTGTGCTCATCAAGCCATTTGATGTAAACCTTGTGCTCTACGCAATGCACCCCTTATCAGCAGATGCTGCCTTCGTGGCTTGACCAGCGCACCTATCATCAGCAACTACTGCACTGCCTGCTACCCCTGTGGCTTGGCTAGTGCATCTCTCATCAATAGCTACTGCACCACTAGTTACCTTTGTGGCTTGGGTTATGCACCTCTGCTGTGGGATGTTAAGTGCACTTTTAATAACACATTTAATAAAAAGAGTGATACTGGAGATACTACATATCTCATTACATTTATTATCTTTAGTAACACATTAGTTTATATGTTTGCATGTAGTTTTCCCATTTTTAGGTGTTTGTTTGCATGTAAAATATTGTCAAACTTATAAAATATTTTTTATTGTTCGTAAAATCTTTTATAAAAATCTATAAAACATTTTACCTTTAAAATTTTGGTAAAAGAAACTGTGGCTTCCCCCCATCCTATCTGTTGGCTTCTTATTGCCCTATGTGCTCTAGTGGCTAATGCTAGTGGGCCTGGTAGTCGAAGCAATCGTTCTAGTGACCAATGTCAACATTTCAATCAATATACACCGTTTCAGTGACCGATATCGAAGGAAAAATAATCAGAAACACTATTCTGACCATCGGTATTGGCAGTTCGATCATCGAACCTTAGGCACCAGCATCTCAAGTGGCTGAGCCACCAGTTTTGGTGGTTTTCTTAAATGATTTCACTTTCCACCGGATAGATGTTTGTTTGTGTAAGTGACCGCGACCCCAGCCCGCCAAATTTTTTTCTCAAACTAGGCCTAACTCAAGCACACGGGTGGGATTGTGATGCTCAAAATGTCGAATTCACTGTAAAATATACTTCACCGTAGATCGAGGGTTTTACATGGAGTTGCCATTTATTTAATTTGAATGAAAAAATAAGAAAACATTCTCTATTTAAAAAAAAAAATGCTTCTATTGTATTATTATATATGACAATTTACATCAATTTTGTAACAAAAATTTACAATACTTTTTTAGTCCTAGATACAATCTAAGAAAGTAAATTACATTGTTTTGTTTCCTAGTTACATTCTAAAAAATGTAAAATTGCATATACAAGAGCCTAGTCTAGAACCCTTGATCTTGGTTCGGAGGCTAATTTATGAGATGGGAAGGGATTAAGCACCCATCTCGCTCGGTAAAATCGGTCTCCTAGGTTAAGGCGGCCAATATCATGTCATGTCAAACAAATACAAACAATGTATCATATAAACATGTTAATTTGCAAGAATTGTAAACAAATATGTGTTGGGGAATTTAACATAAAGAGAAACAAAATGTGAAATCTGTTAGATAACAATGTAAATGTAAACAAAGTATGAAAGAATTCCTAGCCTAGACATGATCGTCTAAGCATGTTATGAAAAGCAAATAACTTAGAAGTGTTAATCCAAGCATGTGAAGGAAAATAGAGAATTGTCATGCTATTTGTCATCATCCATAGAGAATTGTCATGCTATTTGTCATCATCCATAGAGAATTGTCATGTGAAGGAAAACAAAGAATTGTCATGCTATTTCTCTAGACATGTTCATCTAGCGAAAATCAAAATATTTAGACATGTTCATTTAAGCATTTTAAAAAAGCAAAACAACTACCTAGACATGTTCATCTAAGCAATCAAGAAAAAGTTGTACATTAACCTAGAAGTGTTCATCTAAGCATGTGAAAGGAATATCAATGAGATATATAGGCATGTTCATCCAAACATATCATGAAAGAAACAAATAATGACTTGGAAGCATTTATTCAAGCATGTGTAGAATCTTAAAGAACATAATTTACTACTTACCACAGAGCATAAATTAAAGGGGGAAGTGATCACTTAAAGGGCTAGGGAGAAAGTAAGGTGAAAGTTCAAAAATGTTGTAGAAAGGGAAAATTCCCGACCTATCACAAGCTGACACGTCACATTACCAAGTCCACAAAATACAGCCAATTACAGAGCACCATGTATTGCTGCTAGGTTTTGCTATCACTATTCAAAAGCCAACAGAAATTTGCCAAGTGTCATGCAAGAACTAATCACGCATCAGCGCACGTGTAAGCGATGACTCAAGCAGCCTCGCACGTGTAAGCGATGATTCAAGCAGCCTCACACGTGTAAGCGATGACTCAAGCAGCCTCGCACGTGTAAGCGATAACTCAAGCAGTCCAGTACGTGTAAGCGATGACACAAGCGGACCAATCAGGCTGTGACATGTGTCACCAATCAAGTTCCGTCACGTGTCGCTCACCCACCCCAAAACTCCTATAAATAGAAGCCTTCCTGGGACGAAGATCCAGAGGACGAAGATTCAGAAGTGAAAAAGCTCTGCTGGAATCAAGCCCTGAAGCCTCCAAGAACTTCAAGAATTTCAACCCCAAAATCGGAGAACATTCGAAGCAGAATCATCTAAACCATCTGCCTAGATCCAAAAGTTTGTGGGAATCAAGTTCAAAGGTCCGAAAATATCAACAAATCACAAATCAGTGAAGCTCTACAGATTCAAGCCTTCAAAGCCTCGAAGAACTTCCACCACAAACCTTCAAATACAAAGAACATTCGAAGCAGAATCATCCAAACTACCTGCCTAGATCTTAAAGGTCACTGGAATCAAGCTCAAAAGCCTCCAGAAACCTCAAACAACCACAAATCAATGAAGCTCCATGAATTCAAGCCTCTAAAGCCTCGGAGAACTTCCACCACAAACTTTCGAAGACGAAGAACACACGAAGAACACGAAGAACGCAAAGAACAAGGGATTTCCAACAAGCTCATAGCCAGAGATTCATTGTAATTCTGTTCCAAAGATCTTCGATCCATTCTTCAGCCAAATTGAAGTACATTGGGTGTTCGAATCAAAATCACATTACCACAAATCCAATCAACAAGTCTTTTAAGGAGATCGAATCAGAGGATAACTCTTTTGTAATCACAGAGAATTGTACCACACAATCATCAATACAAATTCGCATTTGTGAAACTATTTCACTTGTTTAACTTATTTCGAAACGAGAGATTTAGTCGCTTACAAATGTGTATAAACACCTTTGAACGTTTAGACCCCCAAATTACAACTTAACCAATTCAAGCAATATGTCAAACAACTAGTGTGCGGAAACTTAACATAAGCTATAATATGGAATTGGTAAAAACTATCTAAGCCGAAACAAAACACAATCCACAGCAGATAAAAAAAAGGTAAAGATAGAGTGGAAGGAAGATGCAAACACAAAGACAACACGCGATGTGTTATCGAAGAGGAAACCGAAGCCCTCGGCGTAAAACCTCTCCGCCGCCCTCCAAGCGGTAAACAATCCACTAGAAAATACAGTTGGGATACATGGACAGCAATAGACCCTCCAAGCCTAATCTACCCAGTGCACCTAAGCCCTCCAAGCTTCTTGCTCCAACGAGGTTGCACCGAACCTTTTTCTCTCTCAAAATTCTCTCTGGAAACTCTCTTACATTTGTGGGTAAAAGGGGTATTTATACTGGAGTGTGAGAGGAATGTGAAACGTCAGGTTTTACAAAACAGGGGTGGCTCGCGGCTTGACCTCGCGGCTTGACTAAGTCGCGAGATCCAATCGTGAGATAACCGTATGGCCAGTTGTCCTGTTTTGTCCTGTAGTGCTCTAGCTTGCATGACTGTTCACCTTCCAGCATGCTTGGCACGTGTGCTACGTCTGGCGACTTGCAGCCACGAGTCACCCGCGAGGCCAAGCCGCGAGTCTCTGTTTTCTTGCACACTCTTGAGCAATCTTCACTCTATCTCACTCACTACCCTTACATCAAACCCACCTAAATACAGGGTTACTAATTGCTGAATTACAAGCAAATTTGGTACGGAATAAAGCTAATTAGATGGTTGAATAAATTCAACCTTACAATCTCCCCCTTTGGCTATTCCGTGACAAAACCCTAAAACAGACTCTAGACTTAACGTGTGAGTTGGGAACAGTTGAACAAAACTCACTCACACCTAACTCTAGAAGCTGTGAAGCACTTGAATCATATGAATATAATACTCCTGAAACACAATAATACACCATGATCATTGTAAGCAGAGAATCATAAAATGCATATGAAACAGGCAATATGTGATCAAGCAAAGATGGAGCTAAGAAACGAACCATGGCTTGATCAACCACGTGAACACCACAAGGTAGTGATCACAGTGCTCATTCACACTTGGAATAAACACAAGGACATACAAGTTAACAAGTCCAAGGCAAGACACTTGTATGTTTAACACTCAACCAATGCATACTACACAAGGTATATGCATCTAGGAACAATCCTACAAGGGCACAAGAGTGACAGTACATAAATCAAAATGCAAGACATTTAGATTAAAGTACTGATTTCAACATAGCATAAAGGCTGCATTAAGCAAGGTACATACCATAAAGCCTACAAACTATGCATAAAACATTAACCCTAAAAGCTTACAAAAGCACATAGGTACAAAACACCATATAACAGTTTACAAAACACAATATATCAACTTAAACTGAAAACTTAAACTGAAGAAGAATGTAAATACACTCCCCCTTAGGTAATATCCTCCCCCTTTTTGACCGGAATGGCCAAAGGGTCACTGTTCATGCTAGGTGGTGAAGCTGTCAAGTTTTGCAGACAAAACATCAATCTGGTCCCGCATGGCTCTCATCCTCTCAGAGTGCTCAGTCTGGACTTCTCTGATCCCATCAAGTCGTTCCAGAATGATTTGGAAAGCATTTGGAGGTGTATCTGAAGAAGTTGATGCTCTAGACCTTTTGCCACTCCTCCTGGGTGTTGAGGTTGATGCATGCCCTACTGCATCTGCTTCAGTCTCCATTGGGACACCCTCTCCTTCATCACCTTCATCTTCTTCTCCTAGAAGTCTGACACTTATCCTTTTGCAGGTAAGCTTGTTAATAGCAGAGGGTGTGGACATGGGACTGATGTCTTGAAGGATTGGAATACCCTTCCTTCTAAAAATCCTCATTAGCAAACTGGGAAAGATCAATTTTGGCCTAGAGGTTGTTCTTGTCTCATCCACAATGGTGTCATATATGTGGGAACTTATGTCAATGAAATTCTTTTCTTTGAGATCCATCAGAAAAATTGCTCTAGCACAGTTGATTGTAGTCAACTTCTTTATGAGATAGAGGTTAAACATCATGATTATTGTTAGACACCTCATGTCCACTGGAAAGGCAGTGGTATTCAAACATTTCCCTTCTCTCTGCCCACCTATCCTTTGTTGAACTGTTTCAATAGAAACACTCCTATCCTTGTAATTGATAAATTCATGATCTTCTAATCCTTCAAGCCCTAGCACATCATCAATGACATGTGCATCCAAAATGAATTCTTTACCTCTAACCCAGCAACTTAACTCATTCTCCCTTATCACAGCATTTGAATAAAACTCCCTAATCAGGGGTTCACACACTACAGGGAGATCACTCAGAAGCTTTTCCCATCCTCTTCCTTCAAAACAGCTGGGGATAAAAGATTGTCTTAAGTCCTCCAAATCTACAAATCTTTCTTGAATAATTCCTGCTTTCAAGAAGATATCCTTGTATCTCTCAAAGTGTTGAACTGACCTAAACAGTTTAGAATCCATTTTCAATCTTTTGTCAGCCTTCTTTGCAGGAGTTTTCTTCTTCGGAGATGAGGGAGCCATCTGTGAACAATCAGAAGAGGCCACAACAGCATAGAACAATATATGTGTAGAACTAGTCAGTACCATGTAATTAACAAAGAGATTTCAGCCACACAAATGAACTTGAATACTTAAACAATAAGCTACTTAGATCAACCACATGGATAAACAAGCCTAAAATAGGAAACACAAGAACAATAGGGAGAATGCAGGGGAGAATAAAATCAGCAGATATAGAAACTATCCTAAAGGCAGATATATGTCATTGAGACATATAATGGAAAAATGATATGACTCATAATCAGCATTTTGAAACTAGCAGATGCTCCCAACAGATTAACACAATAGAACATGCACATTCAGCACAGTAAAACTCACATCCTCAAACGGAACATTTTGAAACAACTCAACAGCTCAAGATCAGATAAAATAAAAGACACACTTAGCTAAGCACAGGATGAAGACCAAAAAGGAAACAACTAAGATCAAAACCCATCTCTAAAACATAAACATATGCGAAAAATCAAGGGGAAAAAACACAAAATCAAGTAGAAATGAGTTCAAAACTGAAAACCCATACCTGTGACTTGAAGAATTTGAGCAGAAAATATGCAACAATGGAGATTGGAAATGGGAGCACAAAGTGTTTGGGAAGGAGATAGTTTAGAGAGAAGATGAATAGTCACAAATGTTCGAGGGAAAACTGAAAAAGATTTAAAAAACTGCCCTTATTTCTGCCAAACACGCGTTTTTCGCGACTTGATTGAGTCGCCACACAGTCGCCAGTTCAAGCCGCCAAAACACTCGAGAACAAAAATTTGAAAAATTTTTCTAAGTGTTTTTCGCGATTGAAAGGTCTACCCGCAAGTGAATCGCGAGCGGAGCCGCGAAAATCTCTGTGTAACCCTCGCGACTGGACCTTCCACTCGCGAACAAGTCGCCAAAAATGACCCGCGAAGACGCGACTGGATCTCACGACTTGACATACCCGCGACTGAGCCGCCAAAACAGGGCAAAACTAGATTTTTGAAATTTTCAGATTTTTCAAACAAAATACTTTCCAAAAACACTTAAAACACTCAAAAATATTTTTGTGCTTGAATTAACAAAGATTGAGCATGTGAAAACACATTTCATCAAGTACAATCACACAAATGAATATAGCATTTATTGAACATAAACTTGTGTGTTGTGTGTGGATATCAACAATGAGATAGTCCTTAGTCTAATGTGAAACTTCAATGATCAATTCAACCAAGACATACACAATTAGCACTAGATCATGTGACCCATCTCAATTATAAAAATATGTATATATGACCTCCCACAAAAACTTGATAACATAACTTGGAGCTTTACATTTGACTCCACTATTAATCATAACATTTGATCTTTTTGATCTTTTGAGGCAATCACCTCTCATTGTGAGAGTGATATTTGATATTTCACTTTAATGAACAAGCCTTTGACTTTTTGAATAAACATTTTCTTTAATACAAAGTCGCTTACCCTTTTTCCTAGTCGAATACTAGAATGTGTGACAGGCTTTTGCAGCTCAATATCTCTTTTCATTTGGAGATTTACATTTGGTGAGCTCTTTTTAGCAAAACAAAAATAAAGAGTGGGAAGATATATAGACACAAGTCTATGCATGTCTCAAGATCAACAAAACCATTCACTAATGATTCATGACAAGTTTGAAGATCTATTTACAACAATCACATAGATTTCAAGATTTCTCCCACAGAGATATGAGTGCAAAGAAACAAGCAATGCTCGAAAATGCACAAAGCCATTAGCATAAAGGTACAAGGCAAAACAAGTTTTGAGACAAAAGCTCAACAAAGTCAATCAAGCTTTTTGATTTTCTAATTTTTTATGTGATTTTTGGATTTTTGACACTAAAAGCGAAAAGATTGATAAAACAAAATTAAAAATATGCACAAGTAGACAAGCAAACAACCAACAGCAAAAACAGCAAGCAAACAAACAAACATCTTCACAAAGCATAGGAAGTATTAATGCATGGACATGTTGTAATGCTTATGCATGAGTACCCTTTTTTCACCCACACGTCACTTGCGTTTGGGGTGATTTCCTTATAGGATTGGGTACGGGAGTTAGGGCTTTCAAACCTTCGTGAGAAGCTTTCCAAGAAGTTGGTGAATGTACCAATCATCTTCATCACGTTCATCATTCCGGGATCACCATTCTGATCTCTAGATTGATCACCTGCCCAATTTCTTCTATCATTTCTAGGTCCTCCTGACCTTTGAGGAGTTGCACTATTCTTTGCTCTCAGCTTTTGGCAATTTGGTCGAGTATGAGCTTGAAGTCCACAATAATGACACACATAAGTTGCTCTAGGACCTCTTTGTGGTCGTGGGTGTGACTTGGCACGAGATTCAGACTTGCCCACAGATTGATTACGGGGATTCAACATCCGTTGGTTCACCACATTCTTCTTCTCCTCCATCTTGAGCTTCTCTTCATTAAGGTCAACTACAACTGGATCTTTGGCCTTTACAAACTTCACTTCTTTAGTGACATTTCCAGATGAACTACTTCCTCCGGTATATCCCAATCCGGATTTTTCTGAAAAGCTCTTTTGAGATGAGATAACATCATCTAGCTTCTTGGTGGTGACCCTCTCTATTTTAGCATTTGCTTGCACAACCTCATTCTCAAGAAATCTCACTTTTGTGTAAGTTTCAGACAGCTCACCATTCAGTGTTTCTATCTCACATTTGGCCTCCCTATATCGGATTAGGAGACTTTTGTAGTCCTCCTCTGCCTTCTTCATTTTTCTCACAGCAGCCTTGGCCACCCTTGTGTACTCACCCGACTTCTCCAAGAGTGAGTTATAATACTCTTGAAGATTTGCTGTGCTTTCATCTTCTTCAGCATCTGATTCTTCAACAATTCCTAGTGATTCATCATCACTATGTTCTCCAAGGTCTCGTACAAGCAGATTCAACTCATCTGAAGACTCAACATAAGCAATAGTCATAAAAGCTGAATAGTTCCCCTCTCCATCACAGCTTTCTTCAGATTCTGAGTCAAATGAATCCGAGTCACTCAATGTCGTGGCATACACTTTGCCTTTCGATTTCAAATAATTCGGACATTCCTTCTTAAAGTGTCCATGTCCGTTACATTCGAAGCAAGTGACACCTTGTGTAGGTTGGGATTCTTTTCCATCTTTCTTTTTGAATTCCCTTTTCTCCCTTCCAGAACTTTGGAATTTTCTTTTATCATCAAATTTGCCATTATTTTTGAATTTCAAGAACTTTCTGAAATTTTTGACAAGGTATGCAACATCTTTTTCAACCACATCTTCTCCCGATGAGTCTTGATCTTCCACCTTCTCATTAATCGTCTTAAGAGCAAGAGATTTACTCTTCCGTTGATTGGGCAGCGACATCTCATAAGTCTGAAGAGAACCAACCAGCTCCTGTACTTTGATGTCATCAAGGTCCTTGCTCTCTTCAATCATTGTCACTTTAGCACGAAAACTTTCCGGCAATGATCGAAGGATTTTCCTTACAATTTTTGAATCCTCCGTTTTCTCCCCCAAGTTGAACTTGCTAACAATCACCTCATTTAGCTTCCCATAGAAAGAGTCAAAAGACTCATCCTCACTCATTTCGAGCTCCTCAAACCGAGTAGTCAGCATTTGCAACTTGGTGTCTTTCACTTTCTTCGTGCCTTCATAGGTGGTTTCCAAAATCTCCCATGCTTCTTTGGCAACGGTAATGTGAGAAATCCTGTGAAATTCATCTGGAGACATACCATAGAAAATAGCATTGAGTGCTTTACTGTTAGCATTAGATGCAGCAAGTGCTGCCTTATCCCATGTGGATTTGGCTGCCTCAGGTCTGGTCCAACCAATCTCAACAGCATCCCAAACAGATTCATCAATAGAACACAGAAAAGCTCTCATGCAAACCTTCCAAAAAGCATAATTACTACCATCAAAATATGGAGGTGCATTTAGGGATTGAGACCGATCCATCTCAAAAGGGAGTCAAGGATCACACAATGGTAATGAAACCAATAGCAGTGTACCCGCTCTGATACCAATTGAAAGTTCAAAAACGTGTATAAACACCTTTAAACGTTTAGACCCCCAAATTACAACTTAACCAATTCAAGCAATATGTCAAACAACTAGTGTGCGGAAACTTAACATAAGCTATAATATGGAATTGGTAAAAACTATCTAAGCCGAAACAAAACACAATCCACAGCAGATAATAAAAAGGCAAAGATAGAGAGGAAGGAAGATGCAAACACAGAGACAACACGCGATGTGTTATCGAAGAGGAAACCGAAGCCCTCGGCGTAAAATCTCTCTGCCGCCCTCCAAGCGGTAAACAATCCACTAGAAAATACAGTTGGGATACATGGACAGCAATAGACCTTCCAAGCCTAATCTACCCAGTGCACCTAAGCCCTCTAAGCTTCTTGCTCTAACGAGGTTGCGCCGAACCTTTTTCTTTTCTAGCTTCCCGGATTCCGCTACTAGACCATAGCATCAACCAATAAAGATTGGTTCCTTCCTAACCAAGGTTTTCAGACCCGGACCGTTCATTGAACCGTAAAAGGGAGAGGTTCAAGGGTTTTGAGGTTGGACCGAGGTCGAACCGGGGTCGAACCGTGATGACGTCATAATTAATTTAATAATTATTTTAAATATATATAAAAACATTAAATTAATAAAAAAAATAGAAAAATTAACTAAAATAGCCTAATTCATTTAGAAAAGCTTATTTCTAAAAAATACATAAAACTTACAAAAATACAGTACACAATTACACATTGTTACACACTAGACAAAAAAAACTCCTTCCCATCAAAAATGCATGAAAGAAACAAGTCACTAGACAAAAAAACTTTTCAAATGTAACATCCTTTCCACAAGTTAATTGAACCATAATACAAAAACTGATCCCTAAAACATCCTAATCCCACATTCACTTTTCCTTTTCAACTTTCCACAGAACCTACTCATTATGCAACAGACCCAAAAAAAAATAAATATATAAAACTAAATAATTAACTTGTATTGCTGGGAAAGCATAGGGTTTCTGAGAATAATGTCTTCTTATCTGGGAAAGCACAGGGTTTCTGCAAGTCATTGGTACTTGTATTACTGTTTTTGCTTCTTCTCACTTTGACTAGCTATTAGCTTACTTTTGTTTCACACTGTTTTTGCTTCTTCTCACTTTGACTAGCTATTAGCTTACTTTTGTTTCACATTTTGATTAGTCATTTCTTCTTCATTGTGCTTGTCAAGTATGTGAGACATTAGGGCCAATTGTTTTCAAGACACCATCATAAGAAAAAGCTAGTTAAGATACTATAAGGCGTCTGCCTATTCTATCACTGAACTCATTTTGAAACAGGTCCATGGTCCACCTGTTCTATTCTTGAGGGTCATTTTTCTTCTTCTCTTTTTATTTTTTTATTAATATGTGGTCTGATAGCTGTAGTTAAGTAAATTTGAAATCTAGCATATTCAGATGCTATGTTAATTCTGGGATTTCAATTATGTTGAGATTGCTTTTAGTAATGGGGCAAATGATTTGAGAATAATGTAAATATTATTGAAACCAACAGCAATAAAAAATACAAAAAAAAAACATGCAGCAAGAAGTTGCAGACACAACAAAGTAATTTTGGCAAACAGAAACACCAATTGACCCAAATCAATTTTCACAATTACAATAATATCACAAGCCTTGTCTTCACATACACCAACACTTCAGATCTATATCATCATCCACAATCAATTTTCAATTGACCCAAATCAATTTACACACCAACACTTCAAATCTATATCATCATCCACAATCAACTTGCAAATATTAACAAAGAAAAAACAGATTAAAGTACCAACAACGGCGACGGCGACGAGGCACAGAGTGAGCTGCGACGGGGACGAGGGAGAGAGGCAGAGATGAGCGTGAGAGAGTGAGCTGCGATCTGGGTTGAGCTGCGATGGCAACGAGGGAGAGAGGTAAAGACGAGAGAGTGATTGAGACTTTGAGAGAGTGAGGAAGAGATCTGGGCTGAGCTGCAACAGTGCGACGGCGACGAGGGAGAGAGTGATTGAGAGAGTGAGGATTGAGGAAGAAATCTGGGCTGAGCTGCGACAGTGCGACGATGACGAGGGAGAGGCAGAGACGAGAGAGTGATTGAGACTTGAGAGAGTGAGGATTGAGAGTGATTTTTTAGAGAGGCAGAGACGAGTGAGGATTGAGAATGATTGAGAGAGGGTTTCAGAGTGAGGCTAAGAGTGATTTTTGAGAGAGGGTTAAAAAAAAAAAAGGTGGAACGACGCCGTATAGGGGGGGAAAAAAAAAAAAAGGCTGAAATTAGGGAACCGTCCGAACCGTGTGAACCGGTCACGGTTCATAGACCCGGACGGTCGAACCGCGGTCCGGACGATTCCATGCTTTTTTCGCATGGAACGGTTCCTTACCTTAAATGGACCGTGAATCTGAACGGTTCCCGGGTTTTCCGGTCGGACCGTACGGTCCGGTCCGGGTTTAATAACCTTGTTCCTAACTGCTTCCCAGAAATCCAAACAGCTCTCTCACAGTAATGATAATGGTGAGAGTCAAGTTTGGTATAATGCCTCTCAAGGATTTGACAATGGAGAGGAAGAGAGTTGAGGAATTTGAAGAGACTCTAATGTATAGATTGTGGGTGAATCAATCTTGTTTTTCTTTAGGGTTTCTCTCTCAAAATTCTCTTTGGAAGCTCTCTTACAATCGTGGGTAAAAGGGGTATTTATACTGGAGTGGTAGAGGAATGTGAAACGTCAGGTTTTACAAAACAAGAGTGGCTCGCGGCTTGACCTCGCGGCTTGACTAAGTCGCGAGATCCAGTCGCGAGATAACCGTATAGCCAGTTGTCCTGTAGTGCTCCAGCTTGCATGACTGTTCACCTTCCAGCATGCTTGGCACGTGTGCTGCGTCTGGCGACTTACAGCCGCGAGTCACCCGCGAGGCCAAGCCGCGAGTCTCTATTTTCTTGCACACTCTTGAGCAATCTTCACTTTATCTCACTCACTACCCTTACATCAAACCCACCTAAATATAGGATTACTAATTACTGAATTACAAGCAAATTTGGCATGGAATAAAGCCAATTAGATGGTTGAATAAATTCAACTAAACTATAACTAAAGTAAGAACAATGGTTGCACAACAGCTTTTGTTTTCTCCTTTCTCCCTAACTCTCCAGAGGGAATGGGGTTCAGAAAATGGAAGAGGTCTTGTCTCATTGTAAGGGAAGGGATGGCTTAACTTTAAAGCTAAGTTACTAGCTTTCTTCTGAAGCTAAGGGAAGAGATAAACCTATTTAAATAAGCTAGAACAAATTTGGTGTTGATCCCTATTTGAATTTTGAAAGGAAGTTGAAGATGATGCTAAACATGTGTTATCTTCTGCACCTGTTTCATATTTTGGCTCTAACTTTCTGGTCAAAATTCCAATTGATTCAAGATTGGTGTTTTTAGAAATTAAATTAAATTCTATACAACTTTTCCAGAAATATAGAAAACCAAATTTCAACGTTTTCCAGGCCAAAAATACGATTCACGTTGCTGCTGAAAATAGTAACGTTTTTTTTATTTATCATTTTTTTTTTTTTTGAAATTTTTCATAGAATGTATCTGTTTTTCAATCCAACTTATGTTTCAAAAGTTTTCTTCTAAAGCTAAGGGAAGGGATAAGCCTATTAGATAAGCTTGAATAGATTTGATGTTGATCGCCATTTGAAATTTTGAAAGAAAATTGAAGTTGATGCTGAATTTGTGTTATCTTTTGCACCTGTTTCATATTTTGGCTATAAATTTTTTCTCAAAATTCCAATTGATTTGGGATTGATCTTTTTTGAAAGGAAATTCAATTATCTACAACTTTTCCAGAAATAAAGAAAATCAAATTTCAACGTTTTCCTGGCCAAAAATGTGATTCAAGTTGCTGCTGAGAATAATAACGTTTTTTTGAACATTTTTTTTTTTTTTTGAATTTTTTCATGGATCATATCTTTTTCTATCTCTATTTTTTTTAAAAAAAAAAAGCGGATAAGATGCCATAAAGGAAAACATTTTTTATTATTTCTTAAAAAAATTGAGGTAAAATGAAATTCAATCAAAAATCACACTTAATTAATTTTAAATTAATTCTTGTGAGAACCAATCAAAATTAAGTGTTTAAAATAGAATGTGATTGGGCCCATTGTGTAGGTGAGGCATGATCATTGAAAATTATTTGTATGATAACTTTTGATCGGTGCTCCAATCAAAGCCCATGACATACCATTATGATCGTCAGAGCATCAAAATTTGTTTTGTATCACAAATCTAAAGATCTACCTGTTAGTTAAATGCAAGTTGTAAAATAGGGTGTCTACAGTTTTAATGTAAAATATGGTCAAACTTATAAAATATTTTTCGTTAACTGTAAAATCCTTTAAGAAAAGCTAAAAAATGTTTTACCTTTAAAGTTTTGGTAAAACAAACAGTTGCTTCCCCCTATCCTATCCGGTGGCTTCCCCTCACCCTATGTGCTCAAGTGACTAGTGCTAGTGGGCCCAATAGTCAAAGCAATCGTTCTAATGACCGGTGTCAGCAATTCAGTTAATAGACACCATTCTAGTGATCGATACTAAAGGTCCAATAACCGAAGACACTATTTTGGCCATCAATGTTGGCAGTCCAGTCACCAAAGCTTAGGCACCAGCGTCTCCAGTGGTTGAGCCACTGGTTTTGGTGGTTTTCTTAAAAGATATTATTTGTCATACCAAACACCTGAAAATGTTTTACATACATAAAATATTGTATTTCAAAGCAAACGAAGTGTAAAAGAAAAATGGTAAAGGTACCATGAATTTTACTACAAAATATTTACATACTAATATCATAATAAATGTGTTTAGTGAACTTTAAAAACCCAATACATTAAAATTTGAATCGCTTTCTTGTGATTAGTTTTTTTTTTTTTTTTTTTTTTGAGAAACCTTTCTTGTGATTAGTTAAACATCAATTTATAAGTTTTATATCGTAAAATTTGTGGTATTATCATTGGACAATCGGACAGGTCCAGCAAAAATATGTTGAACAAACTCTCAAAAAAAAAAAAAAAAAAGACTCAAATTAAACTAGTAACCCAATAGAAATAATGCATCTTAATTATCATTCTTTCCTAAAAATACATTACATTGTAGCTCAATAGACTACTCTTTTTTTCAACAGCTCATTCTCTCTCTCAAATTACCCCTTTCTCTCTGTTGCTCTTTATTTAATATTTAAATAAAGTAGTAAAACAAATAGAAAGTCTTGTGGTTGCACAAGTAAGAAATGGATTAGGCAATAAGGGAAAAGTAACTTTTTAAGTTAAGTTTAGCTAAACTTTTGCCTAATCCCCATGCAAATGCTATAAAAGTTGAAACTTAAGAAATAGTAGACAACTGAACACTTATCTACAACTTATAGAATTATAATTTTGATTGGACTATTGATCACAAATTCTTAGGACAATGTCCTACCATTATTGAAGAACAACTAAGCGAGTAAAAATATCACACACTAAACAGCAAGGATAATAAATCCTTTATATATAATTATTAAAGAGTCATATAAGCAATTTTTAGCGCCAGAGATCAAAGGCAATACAACCTTAATTCTTCAATTAAAGCATTCAAATCAGAGTATGATGATCCTCCTTCTTCAACGGCCTTCCTTGCCATCTCTCCAAGTGCCTTGGCTCTGGCCGCTTCTTCGCCCACCAAAATTTGCCTCATTGCCTTCTCTATTGCTTCCCTCTTGATACCGTCTACCTCCCAAGTCCATTGTTGAGCACCAACACTAATTCCAATTTTCAGTACTTGAGTTATCAACTTCTCATTGTAAAACTGCTCAGAAGCTATAGGCCATGTGACCATGGGCACCCCTGAAGCCACTCCTTCTAAGGTCGAGTTCCACCCACAATGAGTCACAAATCCTCCAACTGCTTCATGATCAAGAATCAAAACTTGGGGTGCCCAACCTCTTATAATTAATCCTTTACCTTCCATTCTTTTCTCAAATCCTTTAGGTAGCCAATCTTCCTCCTCTTTCTCATTTTTGCCTTTCCTCACAACCCAAATGAATTGTTGCTCTGAAGCCTCAAGACCCATCGCAATTTCAAAAAGCTGAGGATCACTAAAGTTTGGCATACTCCCCAAACAAATATAAATTACCGAATTGGGTTTCTTTTTACAAAGCCATTTTAAACATTCATGTTCATCAATGGAAGCTTCCTTTCCCCTTTGGGCTTTATCTTCAGAATCCTTGTTGCATAGTGAAACTGGACCTATATGCCACGCCTTTCTTCCCAAAACTTTCCTGTAATGATCTGCATAAGCCGGTTCAAGCTCATAGAAGCTGTTAACAACCACCCCATAGCTTGTCAACTCTGATTCAATAGCTTCTTTAAACAACTTGGAAAAGTCTGTTTCAACTTCTTGCAAAGTGAAGTCAGCAAGTTGCATCCTTGTCAACTTTATCTCCCCTGGAAAACTAGGAATGACAAAAGGTTCAGAGTCAGAGAAAACTTTCTTGTGGGGTTCAAATAGTGTCAAACTATGGGTTGCACATAGGGAAAAAAAACTGAACCCCTCGAAAACAAGCCTAGGAATACCAAATTTAGCTGCAACATCAGTTGCCCACGGAAAGAACATGTCGGCAACAAGGCAACTAGGTTGGTACTCTTCTAGTAGTTGCTCGAGTGGTTGTTGGAGCATTTTAGTGGCTTTGATAAATTTGTGAGACATATCTAGGGAAGTCACTGAGTCAATATTCTCACATCCTTCAGGCAGGCCAGCCTCTACAGCCGGGAACTTGATGATTTGGATATCAATGTTGGCGCCACGCGTTTTGGAGAATAATTGCACGTTGCGAGGAGTAGTGACAATCGTTGCCTTCACACCTCGCGCTGCAAATAGCTTGGCTGTGTCCATCATTGGTATCAGGTGGCCATGACCCATCAAAGGGAAGAAGAATATGTTAAGCTGACGACTTTTGCTACCCATAACACCTGGAACAAGCGGAAATAGAGAGGTTAGAGCATCTCCAGCAGGTGCTCTAAATCTATTTTTTGGAAAGAAAAGCTCACTGTTCACCTCAAAAACTCACTCCAATAGTTTCTCCATCTCCATTTTTTATATTAGAGTTGCTACAGTGCTTCTATACAAGTAGAGAACACCGTAGCAATTACTGTAGCTTCTCTAAACAATATTCTCCCTTAAATACCTGGTTAAATAAAAAAATAATTCTCTCTCGTGCTTCTTTATCTCAACGGTAATATACCACAATCAAAACAAAAACACAAAACCAATTGAAAAATTTGAAACACAAAAACAATCTTTCTCATAAGCCTAATGAAATCTGAACAATAAAATAAAACTAATCAAAAAAAAAACCATGTAGAACGCCGATCTGTGTAAAACGTCAATCTCAACTTCTCTGCCGGTGATCTATGTGTGTATGAGAGAGAATTTGTTTGTGTGAGATAGAGGGAGAGAGTGTTCTAGAATCATGTAGAAATAGAAAAAGTAAAAAAAGAGAGAGCTAGAGAAAGAGAGAGAGAGACAAGAATACTTTTAAATTATGAAATTATTATAATTAGAGAAATAGAAAAAGTAAACTGGAGGTATTTCCAAAATTTTTTTGAAAAGTAAACAAATAATAATTTTTAAATTATTATATAAAAAAAAAAAATTCAAGTCAAGGTGGTCCTGAGACCGCCCTGACCTTAAGGTGGCGCCGCCCCTGGCTCACAGGAAGACAGGAATACTTTGGATTATTCTTCTTTACGGTGTTAAATGGAACGCTCTCATTTCAGTGTCCACAAGTTGTTGCGCACTCCTATAGTCCAAGCCACATAAACTAGTTTGTTCCTGCTAATAATAATGATACTTAGTTTTCAATTACCAAGTTCTTACAACGCTGATTTGATTTGAGTTTGACTAGCATAACACAACCAGCATCTACAATTACAGATATTGACAAGGTGTTTTTATCACACATTTACTAAGAGATGATTTCGCAGTGTTCACAGGGAGGGCTTTCTCTGTGATTAGTATGGGGTATTTGGAACGCAATAGATCGACTGTTGCATGAGGCAACCCAGACGCACCCCAGCGAGATTTTGGAAAAGGAAATGTTTAATATATTACAAATATTACTACGTTGTTTCTTTAAATTGATTTTACAAGGAACATAATTTATGCATGTCACATAAAAAATAAACGTCAAAATTATTATTTTGTGATTAGTATATGTAAAAGTTTTTATATCGAAAATAATAGAGTACTATTGTATATTTAACTTTCAAGGCCTTTCCACAGGTCGGGTCAGGCCGGGCCGATTTAGGGCCCAAGTCGAACTCGACCTGGATGGATCTGGTTGCAGAATTTCAGACCCATATTCAACCGAATATTCGGGTCGGATCCAACGTTTCGAGTAATCGGTTAACCAAGTCGGAGTTGTCAGTTTGTCGAGTCTAGGCCTCAGATTGGGCCGGAATTTTTGACATAATTAAAATTATCGGAATTTCCTTTTTTTGGGCATTTTTAGCCCAAATTACTCGATTTGGCAATTTAATAAACTCTATTGATTTCAGATTGTTTGAATTCCCTATATATTTCAAATTGGGACTCTTTTTACTTAATTTATTTTAAAATAGGGCTTCAAGCTTAGCTTATATTATGAACTACACTAGACTTGTTGGGCCTTCAAGACATATCAAACCTAATATAATCTTGCAAATCCTCACAAATTTTCACAAATTTAAACTTGGACAGAATAACACAACACAACACACCAAAAAGCCTTTTTTTTTAATCACCTGTGATCTCTAAAACAATAGAAGCACCTAAGCAGTACATATCAATCCAAATACATAATCTTTCCCACATTAACCACAAAAAATAAACACAACAAAATAGACTAAAGATAGCACAACCCAACCTACAAAAACCCTAATTTTACCATATGTGATCTATTAAACAACACAATAAGCACCTAGGTAGTAAGCTAGTAGCTCAACAACTATTAAACCTGCCAACCACAACAAATAATATTTCTAGCAACAAATAAATCACAACAAATAATACTATACTGCAATATTCCAATTAATGGATATATATACTTAGTACCATAGAGGTAGTTACTGCAGTTTTTTGGGCAATAAACCATAAGGCAAAAAGCTTGCTAGTTATAAAATGTTCCAAGCAATATAATTAGTTACAATAATCAAATACCATAAGTATTTTTAAAAAATAGCTTTCCCAAAGCATTGAATGACTACTCTATAGTTTATAAGTCTATAACTAATAGAAAAGAAAACCTATGAACTAAGATTTCTTTTCTATATGCATTGGCAGATGAGTATTGCTAGAAGTTAGAAAAGCAATATATCCAAAAAAGCTTCCAAAATATTCCCACAAAGCTGCCTTCTTTACAAAATAAATGACCATCCTCCTACAATAGATAAAAAAATATGCAACAAACAATACATTAGTACCAAATACAAGACCAACTAGTAAGGAAACCAAGTTTATAATAGTAAGGAGCTAAAGGCAGAATCATACCAAGTTAGTGATTAATCATCAATGCTAATTAAGGGTCGTTTGCTTGAAGTGGAACCCTTGCTTAAGCTGGTATTTGCTGTTGCACTTGCTGTTGGTTGTTGATTTAAAACTAGAAAAAAATATGAAATAAACACAATAGATTAAATTTTGCTTGAATACATGAGACATTCAATAAAATTAATAGACTATAAGTTTCAGAATTTAATAGACTAAGTCAAGCAACTCCTCCTCCAATGCCTCTACATCATCCCTTGATTGGCAATGAGAAATTGGAACTATGGCTTGAAGCCAATTTTGTGAACATACAAGGTTTTGAACCATGAGAGGAGATAATGAACTCCGAAATGGATCAACAATGTGGCCTCCAGTGCTAAATGCTGACTCAGATGCAATAGTGGAAACTGGTACAACCAGCACATCCTTAGTAACTTTAGACAACACTTGGTACCTACTACAATTGTCCCTCCACTACTCCAATATCTCAAAATTCACATCCTTTCTACCATCACAGTTTTCAGCCAAATACTTTTCTACCTCATTACTACAACCTACAGATTGCTCAAATTGCAAGAAACATTCATATCGCAAGTGAACCAACACATATGGATCACTAGCATCACTTTCCAATTCTGTCCTCTCACTCCCACTTTGTTCTTACACATTTAGTGAATGAATAGAAGAGTAAAAACTATACAACTTATTCAAAAGATCTTTCACCTTATCAACCATCACTTCTGCCACTGCATTCCCATAAATTCAGAAAAAGAAAACTTCAAAAACCTCAATTTTTTTCATGGATCAAGAACCACAGCCACATACAAAAGAGGATTAATTTTCTCCCCTTCCCCCTAATACTTCTCAAATTTAGTTTGCTTGTTTTTGGCTGTGTTTTTCAAGAGAGTGTTTTGGGATTTAACTAAATTAGAAATACTCTCCTAAATAACAAAGATCTCATCATAAAAGGCATTTGAAGTAACGTACAAAGAACCGGAGAATTTCTTCGTTGCATTATAAAAAAAGCCTTAAGGCCTTAAGAAAGTCACAAATGCCCTACAACTTTGGAAATCACTCATACAAGGAGATCCCAAACCACCACTATCTTCCTTGGTCCTAAAGTATGACGAATGACCATCATCTTCAAAATCCATTCAAAGGAACACTTTCTCAAATTTTTCAGTAGTTTCTAACATGAGATAGGTCAAGTTCCACCTAGTAGGTACACATACACTAAGAAGACTCTTGGACTCCATACCTAACCTCTCCATAAAACTCCTAAAAGTTTGATTTCTATTAGGTGAGGACTTCACATAGCTCACAGCTTCACGCACCTTGGCAACAAGTGCATCAATCTCTTTCAAACCCTCCCCACAATGAGATTAAGGATATGGGCACAACACCTCATGTGCATGAACTCATTTCCTAAAACTGTCCTATTCCAATCTTTAGTCACCCTTTGCAAAATTTAATTATTGTTAAATTTGAGCTAGCATTATCCACTGTCAAAGTGAATATCCCATCAATCCCCCACTCATGCAAAGACATCTCAATCTTTCTACCTATAGTCCACCCTTTGTGGTCTTCAACTTAACAAAAATTTAAAATTCTCTTATGCAATTTCCAAGCATCATCAATAAAGTGACATGTGAGACACATATAATTTAAATTTTGAATAGAAGTCCATGTGTCCGTAGTAAGACACACCCTACAACCCTTCAAGGATTTCCTTAGCTTCTCTCTCTCACTATTATAAATGCCAATCACATCTCTATCAACAATTTGACGAAATGGGATATCCTTTAATTGAAGCTTAGATTGTAAGGTATTTACATATTTCTTAAACCCAAACCCCTTGACATACCTAAAAGGCAACACATCAATTATAATCATTTCGGCCAATGCTTTTCTAGAAGCCTCAATAGAAAAGGTTGTCGACAGAAGGTGGAACCCATCTTCTCCATCCTTTTTGGGTTCAAAAGCTAATGTTTTCTGCCCTTTAACTAGATCTTCTCTATTAGGGTTCTTGGGACATATTGGCACATAAGCTAACAAATTAATAGTACCACAACTCTTCTATCAGCATTATACAATTTTTGGCAATAATTACAAATAGCCTTAGTTTTACTAGTATCACCCTCACCTATCTTTACTTTTTCAAAATGGCCCTAAACAACTAACTTTTTCCTATCACTACAAGTACTACTAACAGGAATTGTCATTACTCACTTGGCATGGTGGAACTGTGGGCAACTCAGCAACAGCAGCTGCTTTAACTTGGGTAGTAGTAGAAGCTTCAACTTGGGTGGGAATAGCACCATCATCTTGTGTAGCAATTGGTGTTTGGACAGAGGGTTCATTAGTGGAGGTTCCCATGAACTAAAAAAATCAAAGATATGTATTAGCAAACTAAAGTAACAAGTATAATTCATAGCTTTAATAATAATAATAATAAACTAGTCACTAACCCGTGCAATGCACGGGAAAACTATTGTGTAAGTAGATGTTAACAACTATTTGTCTATTCCACTTTGATTGTACATAGTCACTAACCTGTGCAATGCACGGAATAATTTGAGAAAAATAATATATATTTACTTTGCATAAAAACTCACTTTAAAATGAATAGGCTGTCTTTCTACTCATAATATGATTCAACATACTCAAAAACTGGAATTCAGTTTGGTTAAAGGAAAATTGAACAATATCAACTATTGCAAAAATATATAACAAATGCAAGTTTTCCATTATTTTTCTTCTGTCTTTTACTTATTAGGAAAAAAAATAGCAGTAAAAAAGCATATCAATCAATTTATTGAATTTGATTTGAATACAGCTTAGAATACAAAAAAAGGGACTCTCTCCTATATTTGAAACACTTCAATTTGGACTCTTTTCATATGCTATGCACTAAAGTCCTAGTTATTGTAGACAATAATTTGGGATGATAATAAACATTGTTTCCCCTTGGATCATGACAATAGAAAGAACCTACAACATCTAACATTCAGTGAGGTAAAAGAGATGACAATTCAACTACAAAGAAAGACAACTCAAATCGGTAATTTTATTTGGCAGAACAAAATGGTGTATAATTGATATTAAGATATGGTTGTTGCTTAATGTCACCGATCACAAAAATATAAAGAGATGTATATAGGTTGCTAATCCAAGTGTACTTCGTTATCCATTAGAAACTATTTGTTGAAATAGACACATCCATCATCAAAAGTTTAGGTAACACAGTAATAACATAAAACTACCCGTCAAGCGTTAGTTTTAAAACCAACACATGGTATGTAATAAACTAATAATTTATTTTAAAAAAATGGTCTTCAAAGTGGGATAAGCAAATAAAATCATCATTAAATAGAGACACAACTATTAAGATGGCTTTCACATCAATATCTAAAAATTCCTAAGGAAATAATATTCTCACTAACCCAAGGCATGAGTTGCATCATTTCATTCTTTGTTGACCCCTTTAAAAGATATTGTGCTATTTCACTTAACAATTGTCATAAACAGTGGTGTGGTTTGTCTTTATACATAATGGCAGAATGGAATCTTCAGTGTACAACTCCTACTCTCCACTTTAAAATATTATCTTCAAAATAAGAGAATTCAAAAGTAAAAAATAATTCATTTAGAAGGAAATAAAAGAATCAATATATATTTTTCTCCTATTAATGGATACTTGCAATTTGTATGCACTATCCACTTTCCTCCCATTACTACCCATCCAAAAACGATGATTCCTAAAACGTGGATGAAAATAAGCTTTCTTAGGTCAATTAGTACATTCATGTAACTAAAATTCATTGTGATATTCAATAGAAGTAGTAGCTACAAACACTAATCTAAATCCTTATCCTTATCCATTATAATTCTACAAGCACTAATCTAAATCTTTATCCTTATCCATTGTAATTTATTCTCAAAGTAACTGCATACCACTATTTGATTGCAAGCAAAATTATGAAAAGACCAGGGTAAAAGTTCTAAAATTTTAAACCTCCTACTTATACAAAATGAATGCTCAGATCAATGACAGCTACAATTTTAAATCTTATCCATCATAAATAGCCTAAAATTTACACATGCAAAACTGCAAAAATGGTACTTTATTATTAGGGGGGGGGGGGAATTAGAGTCAAAGATTATCTACATAGATAGGAGTGTGTCTCAAACCCAAGATTAAACTTCAACCTTAATTATTTCAATAGCATACCAATTATGTTTTAAATGTAGGTTTGCATCTAACAGAATTTAGGTAGCTAAATACATGCTGATCAAAATGATCAATGTCCATTGAAGCAAAATTACTTAAAAAGGGAAACTGAAAAAGGTCAGTCATGTTGCATACCAGATCTACATTATCGATGACAGCAGCATCAGACCGTTTTAGTGCAGTTAACTCAAAGACTCCCTTAAAGATACAAGAGGGAGTATTGGCAATTACCCCACAGTGTTAACCCATTGACCATTACTATCTCTAGATCATGTTGCAAGCTCCAATGCTTTATCAATAATATATGCTATCAATATAACACCTCACTGAGTAAAAATATGTGTGTTTCAAGACTTCATCATTAAAATCAAGATAGTAATCAACATCAACCAAAAGGGAAAAAAAATCAATCACAATAAAAACAAAACCCAATAACTATATAGCATCAAATCAACCGTGCCTAAAATTATTATTGAACCCCATAACTATCTGCAACACACAACCCATACATATCACTGAAAAATTCTAAAACCACAATCTACATCAATATGAATTAATTTTTCAGCCAAAATAAATTAATCATAAGGCCGACTCCTAGGCCTCTCAAAAACATAGAAAAAAAAAAACTATTAAATCGATACTATCACCACTATGAAACACATCGATATTTACAATATTTCCTTACAAAACCTATAGAATTTGAAATCCCTAAATCGATAGAAAATCTAATTAAAGACATATAATTAAAACATAACTTTGTGGCTCTGTTCCATTTAAACCAATTTCAATCTGAATTTTAACTCATATCAATCAAATAAAATTGAAACTTGAAAAAGACCAAATTGGAATTCTTCATACCTGAAAATTCGTCCAACATCAGAAATGGAAAATGATCTAAATTCTTCAAGTCAGTCCTGAAAATCAAATGCCCAAAAAGGAGGCCAAAAAATAATAAATGCCCAGATGATAAAAACTCAAGGACAAAATAACCATGAATCAAAATAGACATCAGCCAGAGGAGTTGTGGCTAAGAAAAGAAGGAGGGAGCTGCATTGAATGAGAGAGTTAAAGAAGAAGAAGGAGATGGGAGTGAGTTTGAAATAGAGAGAGTTTGATTGAGGGTTTTGTTAGGGCTAAGTTTGCATTTGAGAGATAGTGCTGAGAGAGTAGGAAGAAAAAATTAACTACGTATGGGTAGGGTTTTTTGTTTGCGGTTGATTTCTGCGTTTAGGCTCCTCTTGTAGTTGGGTTTTAATAAGAATCGGGTTTGTAATTTGTATTTGGTGGGAAAAAAAATATTTATTATTATTTATATAAGTATTGTTGACGTGACAAATTGTGGAAGCTTCAAAGGTTTTATTTTTATATATCACACAAACCAAAAAGGAAAAACTGTATCCTGTTTATGCAAAAAATAAAGTATTGTAGAAATACATGTTGTGTTGTTTAAACAACAACAACTTGTGTGAACATTTCTTGGTTCTATTTAACCAAGACCAATGAAGCACAAAACCCTCTTTTCTTATCCCTCCTAAGTCCTAAGTCCTTAACTCCAATTTTCTTCATCCATATAATTCCAACCTGTTTTATTTTGTCTAAGTACTTTTATTTTTAGTAATTAATTAAGAACTATGTTACAGAAATAGTTCATGCAATAAAAATCTGGAAACCAACTCAAACCCAGAATCTCAACTAGGAGATGGTAACTTCAAACATACTAAAACACAATCACTAAACAATCTTTATCATGAACACCATTGTTGTATCAACACAAACCATCAGACCTCATTTCAGCTACGACAATATTACATAGACAAATGCTAATAGAAACCTTCTTTGAAGCAATCTTATATAATTACAAACAAGGTCACTCCAGTTTGAGGGGCAAGCAACATAAACACACTCCAAGGGTTATCCCTCAAACCATAGTGCCCAAGCACCACAAGAAAGGATGGAACCACAGGGTTATCCCTCAAACCCCTTTGATGTTGATGTGTATTTTATTATCTTATAGATAGAAACACTTATTCAAATATGTTTTTTTTTTTTTTTATTGGCAAGTTACACACACACCTGATGAATCTTGAACCCACCTCACCCACCACCTAGAATGTAGAAAGGGAGGAGATGCCAATTGAGTTAGGTTGGACCACATTGCCCAAAGTTTCTATCGTGTTTTAAAGTTGATAGTGGCACCAAATGAACCTCATTCTTTTAATGAGTAAAAATTTGCCTATCAGCAACAATACAATGAATGCATAAGAAAATGGTGTTCAATCTCTAATACTTGCATTAATGACTTATCTCCTAATGATAGTAATCAATGACTCACTGATCTAAGACAAAAATACGGTGGGTTATGTCCGAATCATTTTAAGAGAGGAAAATCATTCTTAGAATATGTGGTTGAAAATAAGAAATTCTATATAATTAAAAAAAAAATGCACATGCATAGCTAGTAAACTCATGGCGAAAAATTGCTCAAATTTCATACTTTATAGTGCACACAACATACTTAATTCAAAGACCATCTTGCCACTAAACTCTTAACACAAAATGCACATCCTCCTACCATAATAATGGGATGGAGGATAGGTTACGGACTCGAGAACATGACACTGTGTGCGTAACTTACCAATAAATAAATAAAGCAATACCCAATTCGAATTAACAAAGAAAAAAAAAAAGTAAATCCAAAGGCAAATAAGAATGAAACTAGATTAAAATACCCAAAACTTGTTTAGGTCAATTATGCTATTTCACCAAGAACATAAAATATGAATAAATAAATAAATAAATCAATTGTAGGATGAACGCCATTCAAATCAATCCAAAGAAGGAAAAGACAATTAGTAAAAAGAAACAATTACCACAATCACTACATCATATTATTATTATTATTATTTTTTACTAAACACAAAGGAAAGCAAAAACAATACCTTAAAGAAAACCGTGGGTGTATGGGTTTCAAACTTGAAGGCAGAAAATGCTACTTGGAGTCAGCTTTCAATCCTATATAAAATTAAAACGATTAAAAAAAAAGAACAAAGAACAAAAGTAAAATAGTTAGGGTTTCAAGGTTTTTTTTAGTAAGGGTTTCATATTTAACAAAAAAAAAAAAAAAAAAAAAAAAAACCCTCAACTTAAACACCAAACATAAAGGAAAGAAAAAACCATACCTTAAAGAAAACCATGGCTGTATGGGTTTCAAACTTGAAGGCAGAAAATGCTACTTGGAGTCTCAATCCTGTATAAAATTAAAACAAGATCAAAATTGATTAAAAAAAAGAACAAAGAACAAAAGTAAAATAGTTAGGGTTTCTACGTTTTTTTTTTTTCTATTTAGGGTTTCATATTATAAATCTTTAGGTTTATTTGATTTTAACATTTGATTTCCATAACAAATGAGACCAACGAGACTAACAAAAAGGAAAGATGAGAAATAGAGACCAATTACCTAAGCGTTTGGAGTATGAACTGACTTAGTGAAGAGTACACAACAGCAAGGTGAGGACTAAACACCAGTGGTAGCTACAGAGAGAGGAGTGGACAGTGGCGGCGATGGCTAGGCATTGGAGGCGGAGAGGGGAGTGGGCTATGGCATTGGAGGTGGCTAGGGTTTGGATTTGGGGAAACTATTTAGTGAGTGTTGAAGAGCGAACCAAAATACTAAATAGAGAAGTGAGACAGTGAGAGTTTGAGAGAGCCAAGTAGAGAACTGAGACTAAAGAAGTGAAGAGGTGACGAAGAGTGAAAAGAGGAGGAAGCATGAAAGGGAAGCCAAGACCATCTGAACTCTGAGACTGAGAGTCTGAAGTGAAAACTGAACAGACTCGTTAGAGATAGTGAGAGATATCAAATCTTTGATATTTAATTCTCACCGTTAGATTAGGTCTTGATTTTGGATTATAACCGTTGATTTAGAAATGGGTTATTGTGCCTCTAAAATCAGTCATATCATCACTGAGTGCTCAGCTTCTACTTTCATCAACACCATTGATTTTAAATTTTAATTTGAGTTAAACAATTGATATGCATATTGGGAATTTGTGTGAGAAAAAGTTAGCTTTGGTCTTTGAGTCTCGGGCTGGCACTGCTAGGCTACTCCTGTTGGCATGTCAAATCATATATTTTTTTTGTCTAAATAATTCGGTCGGTTCGGGTTGTTCAGGTGAAATATTTTTAAACCCGAATTTGAACCGAATTTTTTGGTTATTTTACTTGCCAACTCGTGACCGACCGCAGACTAAATTCGAAGCCGCCCGTTGACCTTCAGTTCAAACGGGTTCGGGCAGGCGGGTCAGTTGATCTGGGTCAACTACCAGAGGAAAGTCTCATTAGTGAACGGAGAATATAATTAACAGCTCCTACTCCAATAGATATTAGGAATCAATGTCAACAATTTTAATTTTGTGATGACTAGTGGCCTACATGCATGTTGCTCCTGTAACTTTTTGAAAAACTTTCCTCTTAGAGCAACCACGTCAAAAATTTGCAAAGTACAAAAAGTGCTCAATTTTGCACATTTTAACCCAAAAAACACCCATATCAGTACTTGTAAAAATGTGCAAATATACAAAATTGCTTTGAGAATGAACAATAATCGTGCATATATGCACGGTTACTGTTCATGTGCAAATGATTTTTTTATTCTTTTTTTCTTTCTCCCCATCAGGTTGCTCTCTCATTTGTCTCCTTCTCACAACAAAGAAAGAAAAAGGTGGGTGGGGCCATGTGGGTTAGTGGTTAATTTGTTTGATATAATAAAAAATTAAAGAAATATTATTATTTAAATAAAATAGATGATAGAATAGATAAATTGATGTGAGTGTTTTGTAAAAGTGAATGTGTAAAATAGAAAAAGCATGTTTTTTCTTGCAAAATAAAGAAGAATTTTACACGAACTAATGCGGTTGCTCTTATACTCAACCAAAAAGAGAGGGATAATTTGTATGAAAGTGATAAGGTTACTATAAAAAAGTTTTACAAATTGATTTAACTTTTATGCTATTTCAATAATTAATAAATTAATATCTAAATTACCTTACTATAATCGTTGATGCATCACTTCATAAAGCTAGTGAGAGCATTAGCAATTTAGCATCAACCTCATCATTATTAAATTTCAACAAAAGTATAGCTAGAGTCCCAACCCTTATACATCAGCGTCAATATTATCTCACTTGTTAGCAAATCCCTTAAGTCCTACACTTGATTCAGACACTTTTATATGTCAAAAATTTTAAGATTATGTTTTATTAAATTAAACTTTGGTCTTTTTAGTATTTGATGGATTAGATTTTTTTAATTAATTATATTTTAAACATCACTTAATAGCCATGAAGGTATTTTATTATCCATTATCACTCTTAAATTAATATATGTTTAACAATATATGCCACCGCATACCTTTGATGCGATAGTCACTCCACAAGTATTAGTATTTATGGGGTGTGGGGGGCAAAGGTCGGGGTTCAAGTCTCTAAGAGGGAGCTTCATACACTTAGATTAGGTTAGAGTGAAATTTTTATCTTGTATAAAAAAATATGAAAAAACAATATATGAAAAATAAATGCTTAACAATATTTAAACACATTAATAAAAATATGTTTTATAATTAATTAATGTATTCTCGCCGTGTCCTATCCTAATTTTCCATAAATTAGTGGATTGTCGTCATACCCATGCTCATGTTTGCTTCTTAGTAAAAATATATTAATTAAACAATACCGACTTGTGGTTTTGATGGTTGCATTCTGCACAGTGCACACTTGTGATTTAGAAAAATATATCACTTTGCCCACTAATGTTAACTTTGTTAGAGCATTCAGATCAAATGTGCTAAAACATTTAGCTTTTAGCATCTCAAAAAATTATTTTATATATTTTAACACCTCACTTTAAAAAAATAAAAAAAATAAAAAAATAAAAACATAAAGGGAAAAAACAATCCCCTCCCTTGCAGTTTGAGAAAGCTAACACTCCCTTCCCTTGAAATTTTTATAAGAATCTCTTTACAAAATTTTAACCATGGTTAGCAAAAAAAAAATAACTGATAAATTTGGAATAAAAAATGTAAAATGTCTCAAACACTAAAACACTTGCAACAGAAAATCTCTCCATAACCTATTGAAAAAAGAAAAAAATAATAATAAGCAAAATTTATACTTAATATTTTAAAATACTATTTGATCAAAAATTTAAAACCTTGAATTTTAATTTTTAAATAGAGGATAATTTTTGAAGTATGCCCTCTAGCAAAGGAAGGTTAGTACCGTTAATATGAATGCTCTTACACAGCCATAACCCATTTTTGCGTGCGTCTACCCTTAAAGAAACATAAGAAAACACACCAAAAATTAAACATAGATTTGAGAATCAATTTTCTCTCTCTCTCTCTCTCTCTCTCTCTCTCTCCACGACATTCTTAGAAACAAAAGTTTTTTTTTTTTTTTTTGGCTTTTTAATTTCTAAGATCTGAAAAATGAAAATCTCCTAACACCATTTCACCTTTCTTTTTCTTTTCTTCTTCTTCATTCGTTCCCTCTTTCTCTATTTCTCTCTTTCTTTTCTTTTCTTTTCTTTTTTTTCCAACCTTTGTCTTCTCTCCCTGTTTCTCATCCTTCCTCATCTTCTCACTTTCAAGTCAAAGTCATGTAGAGTGGATAATGAGGAAGCAGACAACTTGGTTTATTGGTGGAGGCATTGAGGGGTGGGAGTGAGATGTTTCGGTAAAGCTGTGGACTGAGGTGTTTCTTTTAGCGTTATGGAGTTGTTACTTGTTATACATGTTTGGGCTTCATTGGTGGCTGCGTCACAGCAGTTTGTGTATTAGATTTGTAGGTTTGATTGGTGGTTGCTAGCTAGTGGTTGGGTGATTTTTTTTTTTTTTTTTTTTTTTGGGTAAATAACTGGAGTATTTATTTTTAAGATTGACGAAACTGATTTGCCCTTCAGTCCTTGACATTTCTAGGAAATTTATATTTCAAATATCATTTTTTTTTTCCTCAATTATTATGCCATTGGTAATAATACGTAACCACAACTACAAGATGACGTCTTCACTTTATGTAGAAACTATTGTACTGCAAATTAGATGATTTAACAATGGTCCTCCAAAATTCTAAATAGAATCCATATTTTATAGACCTACTTTTGAGTTTTAAATAAAATCCATATTTTAAAGTTGAAGTTGAACCAAAATCTAAATATACCCCATATTAGCTTTTAATTGTAATCCAATTTTATGTCAACTGGCTTTTATTTTAATTTTAGTACCAAGTGACCCATATATAATATTCCACGCAAAAGTAATAAGATCTTTGTAATTGAAACAAATGACCATTCTTAAATTTGAAAAAAATTTGGGTAAAATTACCTTCTTAATCGGTCCATGTGATGTTTATTCACTACCAGTTGTTATTAACACAATTCGTACAAGATGATGCATTGCCAATCCGAAAGAAATAGGGCAAATACTAGTATACATTGGTTGTTGATTTGTTGCCCACAACCGTTTTAGTGTAAAATAGACATTTCCCAAAGAATTATTCCATTCAAGTAATACAACAATACCATTGGGTTATTGGGTTTCATGTAGAGGTGTCAATGTTTGACACTACTTGCAAACATGACACGGGTTTTTACAGATTAAGGTTGGATTTTAGTAGGTTTGGTGCATAATCAGGTCAATTTCAAAGTGACACGATAAGAAACGTGTCTCAAGCAAGTTAACCCGCTTGACCCGCAATTGACATGTTTGACACGCTAACTTATTCATGTCAACACAAAATGACTCGTTTAAAATAACCCACCTAACCTGTATAACAAATAAATATTCATTTTATTTTAGATTTGTTAAATACCTTTTATATCCAACTTAGGGCATCCACATTGGTGGAGCCATAAATTTTGCAATATGGCTCCATAGAAAGCTACTTTATTTATCTATTTTACCTTCTCACTTTACAATACACTCAATATCAATAGATCTATATTTTTAGCTATTTGATTAAAATAATATAAAAAATTCATTAGAAAGCAATGTGAACACAACCAAAAGAGATTTTTTATTAAAAAGCAGTGTAAACATAACAATTTTTTTTTTTTTTTTAAATTACATATGAGTTAACCTATGGAGCCAAAAAATATGGCTTTGGCTCCACCAATATAGCCACATTTTGGTATTTGGTGGTGCTAAAAATAACAATATAGCTTTTTAGCACCACCAATACTAGTGCTCTTATATTTTAAACTTAGAATGAAAAGTAAGCAATTACAAAAAATTATAAAGGGATATAATTTAAACATTAAACCTCTAAACCCTTCATTATGAACTTTCGGATGATATGTTTGAAGTATTTAATATTATTAACTTTCAAATTTTATGCTTAATAGGTATTTTGATATTATGAATTTGTATTAATTTTTTTTGTTTATTAAATTTAGAATAATATTAATAAGGTCAAACATGTTGAAATGGGTTGATTTTTTGAAGAAGTTAGTTAAATGAGTTGTATTTTATGTAAACCCTACTTGTTTAATATTAAATGATTAAAATGGATTGTATCACATTCGTGTCAACCCAACACGACTCACTTATTACTCACTTATTAAGCACGTCAAGTTTGTTGTATCATGTCTACTCACTTCATTAACAGGTTGTGTTAAGGTTGAAGACCCAATTATTAGATGAGTTGTGTTAGGGTTAAGTCATTTAGCCAAATACCCATATCTCTATACTATACAACTACGGCACACCAACATGAATTGACACGGTGGATCTATACGTGACAACGTGATAAGCATTACTCTAGTTGTGTCCAGTAAATTATGGCCAACAATGGACAAATAAGTTTGTGGATGTGAGTGTCCAAGAATAATGTGTGGGGACTGAGGAATGATAATCATTCATAATTAATGCGTTTCATACAGCACCATACAAAAAAAATCTTGTGGACCTCATACACATTTTCATGTTCATGTCTAACAAATTTCTTATAAGAACACTGTAAAATCTAGCATAATCTCTTTATTTCCGCTGGGTCCTGATTATCATTGTTGGCTTCCGGGGTGTTATGGCTAGCGAAAGTCGTCGTCAGCTTCACGTATTCTTCTTCCCTTTCATGGCCCATGGCCACCTGATACCAACCATGGACATGGCAAAGCTATTTGCAGCACAAGGTGTGAAGGCAACCTTAGTCACTACTCCTCAGAACATGCCTTTGTAGAGAGGGAAAATTCCCGACCTATCACAAGCTGATACGTTACATTACCAAGTCCACAAAATACAGCCAATTAAAATACACATGTCATCTAAAAAACTACTGCACTAGACCTGGGATGAAAATCTAGCCCACATATTTTTCAAAGCTGCCGACCTTGAAAGCAGAAACACTTGCTGATTTACCAATGTCAAACACTATCAGAGCCGCCGAAGACATTAATCCACTGTCAAAGCCGCCGAAGACTATAGATCCAAGAAACCGACATCACAGAAGTCTAAACGTGAAGAACAAAGGATTTCTAACAAGCTCATAGCCAGAGATTCATTGTAATTCCATTTCAGCAATCTTCAATCCATCCTTCAACCAAATCGAAGGATATTTTGTGTTCAAGTCAAAACCACATTACCACAAATCCAATCAATAAGTCTTGTAAGGAGATCGAATCAGAAGATCACTCTTTTGTAATTTCAGAGAATTGTACTACACAATCATCAATACAAATTCACATTTGTGAAACTATTTTACTTCTTTGATTTATTTCAAACTAGAAATTTAGTCGCTTACAGCCTTCATTCTCCAAAACTCGTGGCATCAACATTGATATCCAAATCATTAAGTTTCCGGCTGTAGATGCTGGTCTGCCAGAAGGATGTGAGAATATTGACTCAATAGTGAATTCTATAGAAATGGTTGACAATTTTTTCAAAGCCACTAAGATGCTCCAACAACCACTCAAGCAACTACTACAAGATTTCCAACCTAGTTGCCTTGTTGCCGACATGTTCTTTCCTTGGGCAACTGATATTGCTGCTAAACTTGGTATTCCAAGGCTTGTTTTCCATGGGATCTGTTCTTTTTCTCTGTCTGTTGACCTAAGTTTGAGACAATATGAACCTCACAAGAAAGTTTCATCTGATTCTGAACCTTTTGTCATTCCTAACTTTCCAGGGGAGATAAAGTTGACAAGGATGCAACTTCCTAGCTTCATTAAGCATGAAGTTGAAACGGACCTTTCCAAGTTGTTGAAAGAAGTTGTGGAATCGGATTTGAAGAGCTATGGCGTGGTTGTTAACAGCTTTTATGAGCTCGAGCTGGCTTATGCAAAGCATTACAAGAAGGTTATAGGAAGAAAGACATGGCATATAGGTCCAGTTTCACTATGCAACAAGAATGCTGAAGATAGAGCTCGGAGGGGAAAGGAACCCTCCATTGATGAGCATGAATGTTTTAGATGGCTTGGTACAAAGAAACCCAATTCCGTCGTTTACATATGTTTTGGGAGTATAGCAAACTTTAGTGATTCTCAGCTCATGGAGATTGCAATGGGTCTTGAGGCTTCTGAACAACAATTCATTTGGGTTGTGAAGAAAGGCAAAAATGAAAAAGAAGAGGAAGATTGGTTGCCTAAAGGATTTGAGAAAAGAATGGAAGGCAAGGGACTAATTCTAAGAGGTTAGGCACCCCAAGTGTTGCTTCTTGGCCATGAAGCAGTTGAAGGATTTGTGACTCATTGTGGGTGGAATTCGACCCTGGAAGGAGTGACTGCAGGGGTGCCCATGGTCACGTGGCCTTTGAGTGCTGAGCAGTTTTACAATGAGAAGTTAGTAACTCAGGTTCTTAAAGTTGGGGTTGATGTTGGTGTTCGACAATGGATAAGAGTGGTGGGAGATAGTATCAAGAGGGATGCAATTGAGAACGCAGTGAAGCGAATTATGGTGGGTGAAGAAACAGATGGAATGCGAAGCAAAGCCAAGGTACTTGGGGAGATGGCAAAGAGGGCTATTGAAGAAGGGGGGTCATCCTACTCTGATTTGAATGCTTTGATTGAAGAATTAAAGTTGCATTGTCCTTGACTTTATTTGACACGAAATTTTCAATATGGTTCTTTCACCATAAAAAATAAAAAATGAATTTATCATTGTTTCTTAGTGTGTGAGTTTTACTTGTTTAATTTTTCTTCAGTAATTGTTGGATGTGTTCATAATAAATTAGAAATGTGTGTCCACTTACCTATTAGAATTTATAATATTATAAGTTGCATTGCATGGGATTACACAAATTTTGGCTAAATTTAACTTAAGATGCCAAAGCCTTGTAACTAAATTAGCATCTCTCCATGTACAAAGTGTTTGGAGGTTTAGGGGGAAAGGGTTCAAGCTGCAGAGTTAGCAGTATGTTATAATTATCTCTCAAAAAAAAAACTTAAGATGTCATTTTTTTTCATTTGTAGCGTAGTCCATTTTTTACTTTTACCTGCGTTGTACTCTTTATTTTTTTCACTACTGTTTTTAAATATTACTAGCTAATAAAAATCTTAAATCACAGTATGTTTGAAATACAAAGGGCTTTGTGCGTTGTGGCAATTAATTTGTTTTCCTCTTTGAAAGAAAAGAATCTTGCTTTCAAACTACATAAACAAAAATAACAAAAACTAAAGAGAGTGCTAATGAGTGCTAACCAATTGCTAAAGGATGCAGAAGATGATTCCGAGATTGCCCAATTTCTTGAATTTCAAAATGAAAAGGTTGTCTTCTTGATCAAGAAACTGCTAGAATATATAGATTGTCAGGACATTTTAAAATATGAAACCCAGGTGGATAGGCTTGGCATATTTAAACAACATTTGATTTGATCCCCCAGATCCATTGCATTCATTAAAAAAAAAAAAAAATTGACTCTTTGATTTTCACATTGTGTGATAAACGCTCCATCAAACTTAAGAAATTAAATTGACACAATAACTTATTTGGCACAAAAATATAAAAGCTTAGATGGAGCATGTGGCACAAAATTGGAAATCCAATTGTGAATCTAATTGAATTTTCTCTCAACTACTTTAGCTTTAAATAAATAAATATATATATATATATATATATATATCATAAAGTGATAGTCATTACCATCACACATTTAATAAAAAGAGTGATATTAGATATACTACAAATCTCACTACATAAAACTTATTAAAATCAAACCTTCATTTATTATGTTTTTTAAGCTGCACCAACCATATTTTTGCCACATTATTTTATACACTATTGTAGAAAAATTTGTAATATTTTTAGCATTTTCCTAATAAGAAGGAATAATTTGTATGAGAATATTACATAAACTTAAAAAATAAAATGGTAACGAATAAGATTAATGCTACTTCAACAACTAATAAATAAATATTAAAATTACCTTTGTATGATTGACGACATATTAATTTGTGAGACTCCTGAAATATTTGTAGTATTCTAGCTAGCATCTCACTAATTTGTATCTTAGTTTAATAAATGGAAAAGAGTGAGACTTGCTATAAATTTAACTACATAAACCTTAAAAACTATCGTGGGCACCGTTCACTAAAAGGAAAATGGTAAGGGTTCTTCAAATTTGACTACAAAATATTTACAAACCGATATCTTAATATAAATCTGATCAGTAAACTTTAACAACCAATACATTAATGTTTAAATTACTTTTTTATTTTTAATGAAACATCAGTTTATAAGTCTTATGTCATAAAATTTGTAATATTAGCAATGGACATTTGGATAGGTCCAACAAAATTATATCAAACAAACTCAAAAAAAAAAAAAAAAAATACTCCAATTAAACTAGTAGCCCAGTAGAAATAATGCATTTTAATTATCATTCTTTCCTAAAAATACATAACATTGTAGCCCAATAGACTACCCTTTTTTTCAACAACTCATTCTCTCTCTCTCTCTCTCTCAGATTACCCTTTCTCTCTATAGCTCTCCCCTTCATCTCATCTCTCTTCTTTGATAGAAGCATTGGGATGATTGTCATTGAAATGCAGTAGCCAAAGTTGATCGTGGGTGGAGCCACGTGTTCGTTGGGGATCAAGTTAGGCATGAATAAGGTGAGTTGACCATTGGGTGTCGAATCTTGGCCATCGAATGGCCGTCTTGACTGATGGATGGCTTATCTATCATTCAAATGAAATCTAACTTTTCAATTTTTTTGAATGGCTGGTTTGGGTTGCACATAGAAGCCACGTGCTACCTCTTTTGTAACACCCCATAACTTTGATACCTATTTAATTATTATATGTTAATTATAAAGGAGACCTACAATTAAATAAATTAAATTGATTTGGACCTAAAATATTAAAAATAAGATAAATATTATGGGATATGAAGCCCAAGTGAGGTGGAATAAGTAAATATATGGGCCTTGAAAACCCTAACCTTCTTCCTCTTTAGTCACACGTGTATTTTACTGATGGGGGCTTCCTTTTTGCTTCAGCCGACTATTGAACTTTGCCTTTCTTGATTGTGGGGTTGAATTGGAGTCTTTAGGTATGATTTTCTCATGCTCTAGATTTAAGAAGTTTGAATAGTCAATAACTAGCAATTGTTATGAACCTAGACTATCATTATACTAATAGAAAATGCCTCCTATAATTGTATTATATTAGATAAAGATTGGTCAATATGTCAGGAAGGGCCACAAACTTTGAAATTGAACCAAATAGAGTAATAGGCTTGGACTTTGTCACCATGTTAAAGGGAAAAGAGTGCTTGTGGTTAATTTGCTTTCACACATCCTCAATTGTTGACCGATTTACCATCACACTTTTATTATTGTCTAAATCCTTGTCCAGCGGCATTAAAGGGACAATAGGCAACTAGATTGATAGTAAGGCTTGTACGTGGCTTCCCATGCTAGATTGAATATAAATATATATATATATATATATATATATATATATATGTAATATTAAGGTCAATAGATGTCCAGCGGCATCAAGAGAACATACTAGCACTCGATTGATAGATTAAAGCTATCACATGGATTTCAATGTTAAGTTGAATATATATATATATATATATATATATATATAATATTAGAGTCGATGGACATCCAGTGGCATCAAGAGAGAATGCTAAGCAATAAATTAAGGCAATACATGGCTTCCAATACTAAATTGGATATATGTAATGTTAGAGTGAATGGATATGAATAAATAATATGGCTGTTACATTCAAGTTGGTCAGATATTTATTATTTGGCCCTATTGAAGTTTCATGAATACCTATAATTACGTTAATGGAAAAATCGTATTAGGCAGCAATATTTTTTAAGTCCAAATATCTGATCAAAGCTGAAAGTGAATTGAAAATGGAGGATTTTGGATATATCAATATTGTCTAGGATAAAACAATTTATATGTGAAAATAGATTTTTAAGTGAAAAACTGTGTATTGATGAACCTATTTTTGGTGTTACTAGGTTCTAATTCTACAGAATTGTTGTGATTCAAGAGAGGTTGATTTCCTTTATTTTTGCAACTAAGAGGTAAGTGGTGTTTACTAATTTTGGGGGGTTTTCCCAAAACAATGTTAATTATCAAACTATTTTATATCAAAGAAATATGTTGATATTCTACATATAAGTTGATATATTATAAATGTTTGATGTGCACATTGACTATTCATTTTATGAAAAACTTGTGGGACAACCTAAATTTATTTAAACTTGTGTGTGTGAATATGTCTTTATGTTTTTGAGAAATATGAATGGATTATTTTGTGAGCATATTGAATATGTTTTGAAAACCTATGGCAAGTTGTGATTAGAAGTTCAGTATGGTATTTAGTCCTTAGCAAGGAACAATCATACTGCAACTAGTCCTTAGCAAGGGATGGTCCTAGAAAAGGGGACAATGCACATTTGATAGCTCCTTAGTAAAGGAGTATACTATTGAGGATCCAAAAAGGAAGTTCCTTAGCAAGGGAGTGCACCTTTAGGTTTCAAAGGAGCCTTCCTTAAGAAAAAGTGATGGAAAGGAGGTTCTAGTCCTAAAAGGGGACAGTACAACCCTGTCAACGGGGCGTAAACGTTGACCACGAGAAAAGCCTAGGAAATTATTTATATGATGGTATACATATTATGATGGCTCACAATATAAAGATGTTATTTTCTTTTACATGAAATGTTTGATGAAAAAATATTGATGAGTTACAAGTTGTGAATTTGTTGAAAGAATTATTTATTTGAAAGGTTTGTTGCCACACCCCAATGTTAGTAAATTCCACTTATTGAGTTATCTCACCCCCCCCCCCTTTATTTCCCATTATAGATACATTAGAGGGATTATTGGAGTAGAGATTCTTGGGAGACAGTAGTTACGAACTATATTGTGGAATTGAGGATTTTATTGTTATTTTTATGGTATTAAATATTGTATTGGAGAATTATTTTGAGGATGTTTTATCTTTGGTGAATTAGAGCTCTGACATTTGTAATGAGATTTAAGGTTGTTGGTTTCTTTTATTTAATATTTTTATGGATTATTCAGATTAAATAGACTTTTATTGCTTATGATTTTAGGGCGTTACATCTTTAGTGAGAAAATTAAGATAGAATTTTTTTTTTTTTTTTTTTGGAAAAATGTATGAAGTCATGTACATAAATTTAAAATAACTATTTGAATATTTATATACTATGACAATTTCTTAGAACCTATTTGCTAAAGGTAGTATCTACTCACTAACAAGCACTATTAAGAATAATAACGAATGTCATTATCTTCCAATATTTAAATTTAAATTTTCTCGCTGGGTAATAATATATGATACAATTTGAAGCTCTTCACCAAATTAAATACTTGCAACCATCTACAATGAAGATTGTATTATTCATACTTCCTTCTTTATTATCTTGTTTAACTTACTTATTTTAATGAACACCCTTTTAAGAAAGAAAATAAATTAAAAAAGAACAAGATAAAAAAAGACATCCGTCATCTATGTTTCCATTACATAAAAGTATAAGTTTAGAAGATTTAAACTTAATAAACTAGTGTTCTCTAGGCAACAAATAAAACACCATATATAATCACTCTAACTTTCCAAGCATGACTACCAGTCTACCACATAAAATTTAAGATGCATAAAGAAATGTTTTTAGACATTAAAATTTAGTGTGAGTATTTTAGACATTGCACAATAGAGTATTTTAGAAATCATAAGATTTCATTAGAGTTTAACTAAAAGAGTAACAATAGGGGTATATGCTCATTTACAAAATATAAAGGAGAAAATTATTCAACTTTAGTTTAGGGGGAATAAAATTATCCCAAACATAAAGGGAGAAAGTGCTTATTCGTTATTTTATTTTTTTTGTGTAAATCTATGTGTTTTCTTTTTTTTTTTTTAACTTTAAACAATGTGTTAAAAAAGTCAACCCAAAAAACTGTGCATAAAACAATGAATTTTGGCTCAATAAATTGACTAAACCAAAAAAGAAATCTAGGAATACAACAAAATGTCATGATATTTTTACAATACCTATATTTTTAGCTATGGTAGCTCTTGGTCTAATATTTTATTATTTCATTTTAGAGTATTGTTATGTCCACAATATTTTCATAACAAATTTTAGGTGGTAAATTGTTACTAAATTTAAACTGGGCTAACCACTTTAAACTGTACATTATATATATATATATATATATATATATATATATAAACAAAAAAACAAACAAACAAAAAGCCAACTGAGGAAAATTGTGCCTAAAACAGTGAATTATGGCTCACCAAATTTGACTAAACCAAAAAAGAAGTTTGGGAACACAACAAAATATCACAACATTTTCACAATACCTTTTATTTCTAGTTGTAGTAGGTCCTAGTTTGATTTTTATTATTTTATTTTTGATGTCCATAACATTTTCACAACAAATCTTAGGTAACAAAATGTTACTGGTTTTAAACTAGAACCACCACTTTAAAATTGTGCATTAAAAAAAAAAAAAAAACAAAAACAAAAAGTCAACACAAGAAAATTGTACGTGAAAGTGTGAAACAGTGAATTTTGGCTCACCCAAATTGACTAAACTAAATATATCACAACATTTTCACAATATCTTTATTTTCAGGTTCCAATATGATATTTTAATATTTTATTTTAGAGAAATGTTTGATTAAAATTTTCACAACAAATTCTAGATGACAATTTATTATTGGTTTAAATTGGGCCTACTACTATTATTGGTTTAAATTGGGCCTACTACTGTTAGGATATATGTGATTCATGTTAGAAACATATGTCAACATTTTATGTAATTGGCTAATCCTTTGATAAAACGTACTTTACTTGTAATTGGGTAGATCAAGGATGTGTTTAATATTTCAAGAAACAAGGTTTCAAGTTCAAGTGTCAAAACCATGCAAGTCTATCCAAGAATCAAGTAATGAAGTGTTGGATTTTAAAATTCGACAACTATCTCGACAGCTAGCATCTATCGAGGTTTGAAAGCTGCTGAAGCCCGTAGCTCGAGAGCTAGCTCAATAGATGGCTATCTATCGAGGTTTATGAAATTCAGTTTTTCAAAGCTGATTTTAATCCAATCCGTGGGTGTATATTTGGGCTTTCTTTTCTCATAATCCTAAACATATATAAGGATTATTTTGAGGGTCGAAAAAGGTTACACAAGTTGCACAAGAGCACAATTCCACAAGTCTGAAGAAAAGTGTGATCAGAAACCTAGTTTGTCCTAGTTCATCTTTCTCTTGAAGAAGCTACTGTGTTTGTACACTGTAAGGTTTTGTGACCAAGCAACTTCATGATCTTCATTGTGTGATGAACTGAAGAACTTTGCAGCCAACATCCTTCTCAAGTTGGTGATTAAGTTGCGTACTAGAATCCGCGCAATTAGTTAGTCACATACTGGGAGCCGTGCATTGAAAAATAGAGATTGTCACTATAGAACAAGTCCAATTGGGTATTGGGGTAAGGGTTCAACTGTAGGTTGGTATAAGGTACTGAGTTTTCTTTACTTGTAACCACTTGTTTTGATAATAGTGGATTCTCAAGAGTGGTGACCTTAAAATCACTCGGTGTGGTTTTTGCCATGTAGGTTTTTCCTATTCGTAAACAAATCATCGTGTCAATTTAATTTCCGCTGCATAGTTAGTTTTATTGGTGATTTGTTTGTACTGCCATGTACATTGCATGTTAATTTGATTAATTAATAAATTTGGCTAATTAATCAATTAATTCATCACAATGGGTCAATACGTTTTTGGCCTATCAAGTGGCATCAAAGCGAACACACTCTGATTAGGGTTAATCTTTGCTGTGTGATCCATTGACTCTTGTTTGTCATGGATAGAGGACAATCTATTATTATACCTCATTTATTTGATGGCACTAACTATGCATACTGGAAAGTACGCATGAGAGTTTTCTTGCAATCTTTAGATGAGAAAGTGTGGCAAGTTGTGGAGATAGGCTAGACCAAGCCTACAGAAGCGTCAGCCGACTGGAATGATGCTAAGATCAAGGCGGCAAACTTCAACAATAGGGCATTGAATGCTCTATTCAGTACAGTCACAAATAAGGAATTCAAGAAAATATCCTCTATTGAAATTGCTAAAAAAGCATGGACCATTCTCTAGACAACCTATGAAGGAACCAAAGCTGTTTAGAATTTAAAGTTTCAGAGGCTCACTACAAGTTTTGAAGAGATCAAGATGGAGGAGGATGAGTCATTTAATGAGTTCTATGCCAAACTCAAAGACATAGTGAACTCAGCATTTAATCTTGGGGAAACCATTCCTAAACCCAAGATTGTGAGAAAATGGCTCAGATCTCTACCCGAAAGATTCTATGCCAAGATCACCGCTATTGAGGAATCAAAGGATATCGACAAAATTCCTTTGACAGAGTTGGTTGGCAATCTACAGACCTATAAGTTGGGTTTAACAAGGATCAGGAAAACAGGCAAAAGCAAGAGCATGGCATTGAAGGCCAAAAACAGTGATACTAATGAGTCTTCAGACGATAAAGATTCTAAAATGAAGTCCTACATTACAAGGCAATTCAAGAAGTTCATGAAGAATGCCAATGGGAAGGGTTTCGACAAGGACCATAGGCAATCCAATTCTTCACAGTTCAAGAGCCAAGATAAAGGAAAAAAGGATGCTAGGGATGGCAGTTAGTACACTGTTTCCTCAGGATCAATGTGCTTTGGGTGTCAGGGCTTCGATTATATGAAACAAGAGTGCCCTAATTATCTCAAGACCATCGGAAAAAGTAAGGCACTTGCTGCTACCTTGAGTGACACTAAGCTTAAGGATGACTTCGATAATGAGAATGATGGAATCCTAAATGCCTTCACTACCACTGTAAATCTTACTGAGGAGATTGTTGAAGATGTGGATGAAGAAAAGGAATTGGTAGAGTCTAAGTTTGAGAAAATGGTTGAACAAGATGACATCCACACAACCTATGCAAAGTTATACAAGTTCTCAAAAAAGCATGAGAAGTTGTATAGGTTGGCCACCAAGAAACTTAGTGATGTCAAACTTGAGCAAGAAGAAATCTCTACAAAGTTTGATGAAACCAATCAGACTATTAGAACATTGAGATTTGAGAATAATTTCTTGGCTGAGAAGACCAAAAAGCTTGAGGCAAAACTATTCCAAGTCAAAGCTCAGTTGGAAAGGACTTCAAGCGCTAAGCTCGATGAGATGCTCAGTCTTCAAAAATCTGCTTCCAATTGAACTGGTTTAGGGTATGATTTCTCTTCTCCTAGTATTGCTTCTACTAGTACTACGTTTTTGTTCCTCCTACTAATAATATTGAAACTGAAAATAATGAAGTTAAAAATAAATTAGCTAGTGAAAATATAGACAATGGTAAATCTATCTTAGGAGCACCCCCTAAACTTGATAAAAAAGAAATTAAAAACCCTAAGGCTAAGAAGGGAAACTCTCAAAAGTCTAAGCAGAAAAAGCAGCATTTCTATCATCACTATGGCGCAGGGCTCAAAGTGATTCTATCACTTATTCTCTCTCTCCCCTTCGTATTTTTGTTTTGCATTACTTGTGTGTTTTGTTTTATAATTTTGAGTCAATCCAGTTTTATGCATTACTTTGTTTAACATGTTTTTGTTTATTTGTTTTCAGTTTTTCTTTATTTTGTTTTTCATAAAAAAAAAAAATTGAAAAATCAGAAAAATACAAAAACAGTGTGTGTTTGTATACATTGGTACTTGTGTACCTTAGATGGCCATTGAAATAAAGTTTTCTAAACTTTGTATCTTTTATACCTTAGATAAGCATCTCTATGCACAATTAAGCAAGTGAGTTTTGTGACTTGTGTTTGTGTTTGTGATGAGTAACATTAAGTAATCTCTTATACTTAACACTTGTATTACTCTTTTTTACGGGAATGACTAGAAAATCCTAAGAGAAAGGTATAAGTATAAATAACTATCTCACCACTATTACCCACCAATCATGAAATGACATTTATATACTTTGGCATAACAAAAGTGGTATTGGGGTAAGGGTTCAACTGTAGGTTGGTACAAGGTACTGGGATTCCCTTACTTGTAACCGCTTGTTTTGATAATAGTGGATTTTCGAGAGTGGTGATCTTAAAATCACCCGGTGGGGTTTTTGCCGTGTAGGTTTTCCCCATTCGTAAACAAATCACCATGTCAATTTAATTTCTATTGCATACTTAATTTAATTGGTGATTTGTTTGTGCTACCACGTACATTGCATGTTAATTTGATTAATTAATAAACTTGGCTAATTAATCAATTAAATCATCACAAGGGGTCAATATGTCTTTGGCCTATCAACTACTAATATCAATTTTTTATCCATCAAAAATAACTTGCCACATAACATTTGTTGTGAAATTATTGTAAAAATGTTATGGACTTAGCATTTCTTTTTATTTTATTTTATTTTGATCTATAAGGAACAGAGATCTTGGCAATTGTGAAAATATTGTGACAACAACAAGATGTTATAACATTTTCAAAATACATTTATTTTCAGTTGTGGTTAATCTCAGTCTCCTATTTTATTATTTTATTTTGACCTATAAAAAATTGACACCTCAAAATTTATGAAAATATTATAAGAATTCGTTGCGTCAATATAACAATACTGTGTCTAAACATATAAATATTTAAAAGAAAAAACAAAAAGAGCACAAATGAAACTGGCGTGCTGTGGAAAAAATTGGGGGGGGGGGGGGGCTCAAGCAAAACGGTGAGTTTTGCCTCACCAAATTGACTAAACCAGTCTTACTGTTAATTGAATTATTGGCTCTTTTTATATAGTTAGTAGAAATTGAGTAGATAAATATATATGTATATATATATATATATATATATTTTTTTTTAATGTATTGAGGAAAAAAAAAAAGAGTCTAGTGATGGTAAAAGTAAAAAATGGACAAGTTTGCAAATGGAAAAATTGACTTTTCAAAGTTAAATTTAGCTAAAATATGCCTAATATATCATGCAAATAATCTAAAAGTTAAAACATAAATAAATAAATAAAGAGTAGGTAAGTGGACACATATCTCCAACTTATAGTATTATAACTTCTAGTTGGACTATTGATCCCTATTTCTTAGGACCATAACCTACAATTATTGAAGAATAATTACGTGGGGAAAACTCACACACACTAACCAACAAGGGTAAATCCCGCTTTCTCAAAAAAAACAAGGGTAAATCCCCATTTATTTTTTAATGACGAAATAACCATATTGGCAATTTCTTCTGTCAAAGGTCAAGGGCAATGAGACCTTAATTCTTCAATTAACGCATTCAAATCAGAGTAAGAAGATCCCCCATCTTCAACGGCCCTCTTTGCCATCTCCCCAAGTTTCTTGGCTCTACTTCTCATTTCCTCTGCTTCTTCACCCACCATAATTTGCCTCACTGCCTTATCAATTGCTTCCCTTTTGATAGTATCTCCCTCCATTCTTTTCCATTGTTGAGCAGCAACATCAACCCCGATTTTCAGTACCTGAGTCACTAACTTCGCATTGTAAAACTGATCAGCCCTCATAGGCCATGTGACCATCGGCACCCCTGCACTCACTCCTTCCAAGATCGAGTTCCACCCACAATGTGTCACAAATCCTCCAACTGCTTCATGGTCGAGAATCAACACTTGGGGTGCCCAACCCCTTAGAATTAGTCCCTTACCTTCCATTCTTTTCTCAAATCCTTTAGGTAACCAATCTTCTTTTTCTTTTTCATTTTCGCCATTCTTCACAACCCAAATGAAATGTTGTTCAGAAGCCTCAAGACCCATTGCGATCTCCATGAGCAGAGAATCACTAAAGCAATTTTCTGAATCACTAAAGTTTGCTATACTCCCAAAACAAATATAAACGACGGAATTGGGTTTCTTTGTACCAAGCCACTTCAAACAATCATGTTCATCAATAGAGGATTCCTTTCCCCTCGGGGCTTTATCTTCAGCACCCTTGTTACGGAGTGAGACTGGACCTATATGCCATGCTTTTCTTCCCAAAACCTTCCTATAGAAATCTGCATAATCCGACTCAAGCTCATAGAAGCTGTTAACAACAACCCCATAGCTACTTAACTCTGCTTCCGTAACTTCTTTCAATAACTTGGTAATGTCCGTTTCAACTTCTTGCTGAGTGAAGTTTGGCAGTTGTTTCCTTGTCAACTTTATCTCCCCTGGAAAATTGGGAATGACAAAAACTTCAGAATCAGATGAAACTTTCTTGTGAGGTTCATATCGTCTCATAGCATGGCATATAGTCAAAGAGAAAAAACTGGTCCCGTTGAAAACAAGCCTAGGAATACCAAACTTAGCTGCAACATCATTTGCCCATGGAAAGAAATCGTCGGCAACAAGGCAACTAGGTTGGTGATCTTGGAGTAATTGCTGGAGAGGTTGTTGGAGCATCTTAGTGGCTTTGATAAAATTTTGAACCATTTCTAGGGAAGTCAGTGACTCAATATTTTCACATCCTTCCGGCAAGCCAGCCTCTACAGCCGGGAACTTAATGATTTGGATATCAATGTTGATGCCGCAAGTTTTGTAGATTAAAGGCATGTTGCGAGGAGTAGTCACAATCGTTGCCTTCACACCTCTTGCTGCGAATAGCTTGGCCATGTCTATAGTTGGTCTCAGGTGGCCATGGCCCATCAAAGGGAAGAAGAATACGTGAATTGGCTGATGACTTTCGCTACCCATGACACCAGGAATAGGCGGAAATAGAGATATTATTAGGCTAGGCTATATTTTTCACTTTATAAATGTAAGGTATGAGAAATTTGTTAGACACAAACATGGTTTATAGTAGCCCACAAAGTTTTGAGAAAGAAAACTCTGGATTCTTTCTTTCAGTGTTAGGTAAGAGAAATTTAGGTGCGAGAAATTTGTTAGACATGAACATGGTGCATAGGAGCCCACAAGGTTTTGAGAAAGACAACTTTAGATTCTTCGTTGCAATGTTAGGTGCGGCCACTCTGTGTAACTCAGGTGGTCACAGACCACCTTCACTTACCAAAAAATGTGTGTATATATATATAAATATATATATATATATATATATTTATATATATATATATATATGAATGAACAAAATTTATGAATACTACCTTAAGTGCTATTTCTATTTTTTAGGTTTCCTCTTAAAATTTTGATATATGACCACTTAACTAAAAAATACACTTCTATCTCATAAGAAAAAAGCCACATTACTAACTAAAAATACACTTCTATCTCATGTAAAAAAAACCAAATAGCAAATTCTGAAAATGGGAACCTAAGGAACAGCATCTAAGTCTTGCCATATATATATATATTTTGACCACCCTAATAAAAATATTGATCACCCTGACTTGAGATTTACAAGAATTTCAATTCAATAAAAATAATAGTAATACTACATTCACAATATTTTTACAATAATTTCACAACAAATCTTATGTGATAAGTGGAAAGCGGTTACTAATTCTAATTTTAGCCCAATATTTGACATCACTTTTTAACCCACTATTAACAAATTGTTGCATAAAATTTAAAAAAAAAAATGTTGTAGATATAACATTACTCCAAAAATAATTTTGGCCCCTCAAATATAATCCTTAACCCCTTAAACCAATAAAAAAAACAACCCTTAAATGACAACAAAAAAATATAGCCCAAATAACAACAAAAATAACCCAAATAAAAACAAGACTAGACCAAAAAACATAAAGTAAATAAATTATTCAACAAAAAACCTATTCAAAAAGAAAAAAAAAAATAATCATTTAAATTTGTAAGTACTCTTTCAACATATTATTTAAAAATAATCTCTAATTTCATTTTTCCTTGAAAAAATTACTCAAGAAAAATATTATAATCATAAGTTCTCCTTGACAGTACTAGCAGTTATGCTCTTTTTAGCTTTGCAATCCCAATAAATTTGCTTTCCTCAGCAACTCAACTCATAGTTCTAGCAAATATCATCCGTTTTTCTTTCTCTTCTCTATTATTATTTCAATTCTCTTACTTTATTACTCTCATTTTAGTATTCTCAATTTTCAATTTATCTCTTATCAGTCTATTTTTTATTTTTCTCTATATTAGTAGAAAAAAATTGTATTACTTCATATATTTTCGCGATTTTTTTGTGGCATTGATATATATATTCAAGTTATCTACTTATTAAATTTTATATAATTTAAATTTCTTAATAACCACCATAAAAAATAAAATAAAATAAAATAAAATGCTGGAGCCGCTACTAATATGAGAAATTTGTTTGACATGAATATGATGCATATTAGCCCACAAGGTTTTGAGAAAGAAAACTTTGGATTCTTCCTTGTGGTACTGGCAACGCAATGATTTTCATTTCTTGATGCCGACTTCTGGTTGCACACTCCTACATTCCTATATTAAAATGTAATTTGTAATTGACAAGTGGGTCCCTAAGTGTCAATTGGGTGTCAACAATCTAGCCAAGTGAAGAATTAAGGGCAGCAAAATGAAATTGAAGAAACAAGCATATCTTGCATTCACATAACCTCTCTACTTAAAGCAAAACACTAAATTCTCCTACCCACGTAATTAAAAACTTGCACCCAACACTATCCACATAAACTCTTGTCTATCTCCAACTTTTTTTTTTTTTTTTTTTTTGGGAGAAAGAAGCTGACTTATTTTATTACCTTGAAACAATTACATCCAAATCTAAATTCTAAAATCAAAACAATATGCGATGAGACATCTTCCATCCATACTTGAAATCTAGTATGCGTTTCTCTTAACATGAGAATGCAACAATTGTTCAAAACTATTAGCAACCCTTTTCACATCGTCTACCAGCAGACCTGTTGGAGATAGGCTACACTTTGTTGACTTCAAAACTTTAATCAGACCGAGAGAATCTCCTTCAAGAATAGCTCTACAAAAACCCAATTCACACGCAAAGGTCACTGCCTTTAGAGCAACCAGCGCCTCAACCTTGTCAGGCTTGTAAGCTTGATGAATTTTTTCTAAACAAGAAGCCAACACAGCTCCATTATTATCCCGAATTACCACTCCAATTCCGGACTGATTTGATTCACTGAAATCAGCTCCATCAAAGTTTATTTTCACCAAACCAACTTGCAGACTTTTCCATCTTGAGCCTCCAATATTGCTATCTGTAACCTGCACTTAAATATTCTGCCAATCAACTCTAAATTGTACCAGTTTTTGCTTCGCTTGTTTAGCCACTTAATGTAGCGGAATAGCTTGTTGGTTCACACGAACTTTGTTTCTTTGATTCCACACCATCCAAGCCGTATAAGCAAATAACTCAAGTGACTTTCCTTCTGCAATCAGCCATGACAGAAACTTCTTCACATCTGTAAACTCCACCTCAGACCTGAAACACCATTCTTCGCCCACACCCCAAACCTCTCCCAACTCCGGACAAGACCAGACAGCATGCACGGACTCCTCCGCAGCTAAAAGACACCTCTCACAGATTGGATCAGCTATAACTTTCCTCTTTATCAATGCCTGTTTTGTAGGAAGAACATTACGACATGCTCGCCAAAGAAAATTTTTAATTTTTGGACGAACTTGCAGCTGCCATATCTTTTTCCAGATCTATTTATCATGAATTGGTGGGGCTTGTTGGCTTGCTTCCATCTCTGATTCTTGTTTAAGGAACATATAACTGGACTTGCATGTGGAGTAACCCGATGTGGAGTAGGACCAATACAAGGTGTCCTCAGTTGCAGCTCAGCTAAGAGGAATCTTCTTGATCAATTCAGCATCCTCTTCCACAAATAAACCATGTTCTTGTGTTTGGGTCTATGAGCGAATCCACCATATAATTTTCAAAACTCTCCAATGGACAAGTTGGCTGCCTTGGAGGGTGTTTTCTTGGCAGCCAACGCTGCTGCCATATATTAATTTTTTCCCCACTTCGAATCCTCCAAATTGCCCCCCTTTTAATAATATCTCTCCCCCTAAGGATGCTCTTCCAAGCATAGGAACCCAACCTTGAATCAACAACCTCCATTATTGAAGAATTAGGGAAGAAGCGAGCTCTAAAAACCTTGTAGAAGAGTGAGGACTTATTATGCAGGAGCCGCCAAGCTTGCTTCACCAAAAGAGAGTCATTGAACATGGCAAGATCATGAAAACCCATACCACCAATGGTTTTTGATTTTGTCATCTCCTCCCATTTAACCCAATGAATCTTTCTTCGGTCACCCCGTTGTCCCCACCAAAACTTCTTAATAAGGGACTCAATCTCATTGCACAAACTTACCGGCAATTTAAAGCATCCCACTGTGTAAGTAGGGATAGCTTGGATAACTGCCTTTAAGAGCACTTCCCTTCCAGCTTGGGAGAGTAATTTTGCTTCCCACCCTTGAAGTTTCCTCCACACCTTCTCCTTAATAAAATTAAAACTCTCTTTTTTCCTTTTATCAACTAGAGAGGGCAGCCCAAGGTATTTCTCATAGTGCATAATTTCCGGCACCCCGAATTTCACCTTTATTTCGTGCTTGACTTCTATTTACTTTTTGCCCCGAGGCTTCCTCATACTTGTTTAGTAGGTCCAACACCATGTCACACTCCTCCATAGTAGACCTGCAAAAAATATGACTATCATCTGCGAAGAGCAAATGTATTAGTTTAGGGCCTCTCCCACAAGAGGAGTAGCCATGGATATCTCCTTGTAATTCAGCGCTTTTGTACAAAGAAGTAATAGGAAAGGGGAAAGTAGGTCTCCTTGCCTAATCCCCCTAGTAGGAAAAATCATCCTACATGGTTCTCCATTCACCAAAACAGAATATGAAACTGTTTTCACACAACCCATCACAAGATTTATCCACCTCTCCCTAAAACTCATCTTCCTTATTATACCCTCTGTTGAGGGGAAAATTTTGATGTTCCCAAATAGAATATGAGGTAGCCAAGCCGAAACTCAACGATGGGCCCTTGAAATAAAGCCCAAAGGCTATCGGTGTGGTGTAAGTCCGCCCAAGCAAGAGATAGAGGCTGTACCCTAACAAGAAGACAACAATAAAGCATAATAAACATGTTAGTGTTGTTAATTTGTTATATTATTAGTCTTTTTACGGCGTCATAGTTCAAATCAGTCCTCTAATGGTACGGTATTATCTCCAGCGGTAGGGGTGAAATTATACTTAGAGTTTAGCAGTCAATGATTAAATAAATTTAGGAAAATGTTCACTCCTGGGGGTCCTTATGTGTCTTGGTCAAGGGAATTTATAGTACTTTCAGCCATCATTACATCAATTATGAGGGAAAAATTCAATTGTTACAAGTACATTATATTCTTCATCATAATAATAAAGAATGATTAAAGGCTCCATAGTTACAAATAAAAAAGGAAAAATAGGATGGAATGAAGGGAGAGAAAGATCCCCAACTCAGTGCAACAAGTCTTAAACTAAGATTTTGGTGAGTGTATAATCATAAGGCGTGAATGAGGTGAATGTGGGCTATTTTGAGTGAGTGAGATGGGATTAACACTGAGATTGAAGCTTTTTGTGAGTAATGGGCTGTTTGTGTCTAATTGGAGGACATTTTTGAGCTGTGGTTATGTAGAGGGGTGGGAAGAATATCTGAAATTAGATGAGTGTAGGCTGAAGATGATGAGTGGTGATGTGAGAGACCGCGCCCCCGACCCGTTTTTGTAGGATGTTGGGCCAAACCCACGTGAATGGGTGGAGTCGTGTTATTGCCTCTCAAAATGGAGGTTCGACTAGTTATATTTCCCCCTTTAGATTAAGGGTTTTACAATGGAGTCGCCACTTATTTAATTATTGGAAAAATAAGAAAACCATGAATGAAAAATTCCTCATTTTATTAATTTGAAATTGAATTTACATTGATTATAGGAAAATTACATGGCTTTGGTCCTAGATACAATCTAAGATAAAGTACATGACTTTATTTCCTAGTTACAATCTAAAAATCAAAAATTACATGGATAAGCATTTGATCTACTAACCCTTGATCTAAGCTCGGAGGCTATGTTACAAGGTGGGAAGGTGTTAGGCACCCACCTTGCCCAGTGAAACCGGTCTTCTATACTATAGTGGCCAACATTCATATCACATCATCCAATATGTCAATCAATTTGTATGTTGAATTTAATGTGTGTACATATGATAAACCCTAATTCAATTTATTAAGCATGACATTTGGATTGAAAAATAAACTCTAGTGAATATGTGTGGATAGTGATAACCTAGATTCAAGGATTTGAAAGAATTACTAAACAAACATGTTTTTCATTTTTTTGATGTGGATTTAAGATTAAATCTAGTGATATGCATGAACATGTGATGAACAACTAAGAACATATGAAGAACACATAAGAACATTCAAACATATTCAAGATAATTATCATGCTTTAATCTTAAATTCTCATCATGGCAATATAAACAAACAGTTAGGGAAGGGGATTATACCTTCATGCAAGAACCATATAATGGAGGAGGGGATTCTTGATGGAGGTCCTAAGGGTGGAGGAAAAGAAGAGCTAGGAAAGGGAGAATGAGTCTCACTCAATACCTTGAGTCTCAGGAAGACCAAGATATGACAAGACTACTCAACTTCATTAGAACTCAAGAGAAAAGAAGAGATGAGAATTTTTTGTGTGCTTTGGAATGAAGGAGAGGGGGGTTTATATAGTAGTGGTGGAGGAAATATGAATGGAAGACCATTTAATGAGGGTTGACAAGGAATCATGAACCTAGACCTCATTTTAGCCTTTAGAGAAATCTAGTGCATTAAATGTGGAGATTGATGAGAGTGAAAAGCAAGCAAAGTTCGGTTTTCCCGTAGCTGCTGTAACAGCCTGCAGAGCCAACTTTGAAAAATCATATCTGCCTCAATTATGATCGGAATTGTCTCATTCTTGTTCTCAAATTGAAGCCCCGGATATCTAGTTTCTGGGAAAATTAACCTCATTCACAGATTCAAAATATTCTGAGAGATATCGATGAAATGGTAAGCAGAGGTCATTTGATAGAAAATGGTTTCAGCATAATTAACATTAATAGGTCCCAAATTAGCTCCCAATTAACATTAAATTGCTCCAATCACTCCCATTTCAGACTTAATTGGTTCCAAATTTACTCTAATTAAAAGATAATTGCACAAATTACTTATGGAATAATTAATGTTTAACTATCTAGTTAATTAGGTGTGTGCAACCCTACCATAAAATGTAGTCCTAACCAATCAAATTATGACACATCATCAATCTCAAAATGATTATACTTATAACCAATTGAAATCAATTGTTCATAATCACATATAGTCGGACTCAATTTGTGATAGTACATCTCAGCCATTAAAACTTGATTTGATGATAACTTTCAATCTAATGGTCCGATTAGGGCTCATGACCAATTGATTTGATCGTTACAACATCAAGATTATTTTGGTAAAATGATATTAAGGATCTAATGACCAGAATCAAGATGCATATTTCCAATGTGAAATTACCTTTTTACCCTCCATGTGAGGTTAAATACGGGTTACAAAATAGGATATCAACAGGTGAGCTTAAGGAAAGCTAAACCACGAGCAAAGTAGTAAACAAACCAAGGGTTTCAGAGGGAGTGGCTATTCTGGTCAGTTATGGGACATTTATGGAGTAGGAAGGTGTAAGCAAGGTGGTGAATGTTGGTGTTATGGTGACTATAGGCTGAGAAAGGTTGTGAGTGAGCTCAAGAGAGCTTGGGGAAGCTTAAAGAAAGCAAATTGGGATTGAATTTCTGCAGAGTGTAGTCAATGACAGAAATTTTTTAGAGAGGCTTCCTCCTCCCCAATAGGCTGAAGTGTGTGTCTTTTTATAATGGAACTTGAGAGAAGCATTGATTGACAAGAATCCAAAAATGCATGACTCACTAGGGGTGACGAATCAAGGTTAAGCTTCTTGAGAATTTTTGGTCAAAAGTAAGAGATTCACTTTAGGGGCTACCTTGCTTCTTTGGGTAATGATGGGATTTTAGAGCTTTTTGCATTAAGTGCCAAGATTTTCGGAGCTGAGCTTAATTATTGTGTATCAAGAATGAATCCTAATGCTGCAAACTGAGATTTGGTCTCCCAAGAAGTAAGATTTCAACACCCCAAGCCAGGTGTCAAGTTATAGTCTACTTCAGGGGGTTCCACTGGAGATCCCTTTATGCCCTCCAAACCACATGTTCCCAAATTTTCCCCTTTAGGATTCATGGGCTTGGTACATGAATCATGTCTTAATCGTTTTTAACATTTATAACATCAATTTGTTGAAGTTTGGATAATCTGGTTTCAACTCCCCTTTCGTTGGAGGTGTAGTTTTGAGGAAGATCATGGAGTCTCTTCATCCTTTTGACTTCAACTAATATGACAAACCTTGGGCACTGTTCACGTCAGGCAAAGGGTGGCAGAAAATTGATGGGATAGCTCTTAGTCCATTCTCAAAGGCTTGGTTCTCTTGTATGAGTCTCTAGTTGCCTTTTGGTTAGTTGCTTGTGTTTTTTGCTTGGGCTTGCTCACATGGGCTAGGTTGTGTGCACATGTTGCCATGGGCTTTCATTCCTCATGGATTTTATTAGTAAATATTTTTGGGTTTTTCATAAATACTTGCAATGGGCCTTTGAGCAATTAGTTGTAATGTTTGAAATAATAGGACAAGTTTCAAAATACTTTTGTAAATACTATTTACTTTGATGAATTCCATGTTGCAATAATCTTCATGGTTTCTAATAATCGCATCATAACTTAAATGATGAGCTTGTGGGTTTGAATATTTACCATGAGTGTCGAAGGGTATATTATGGATGTCACGATGCAAATGATGTCCATGTATTTCATAAGTTTATAACAATAAATATATGTCATGGGTCTAACAATCATAACTTTCCATGGGCTTTTACAAGATGATTGCCATGGATTTTGAGAATAGATAATTCATAAACTCCACGAGCTTGTAATATTGTAATAATATGTTTAAGAATTTAAAGTATTGTTTATTATCGGACTTTTAAGTGAAATAATTATGATATAGTATTTTGCCAAGTATTTTAATAACCTTGGGCTTTTGATAAAATAGTGCCAAGTAATTAGCTTGGGTTTTTAATAGTACCAACGCAAGGTGGGCTTTTGATATTGCTAATGAGAATTGGGCTTTGATATTGCCAATGAAAATTGGGTTTTAAATAGTGCCAACGCAAGTTAGGCTTTTGATATTGCCAATGAGAATTGGGCTTTGATATTGCCAATAAGAATTGGGTTTTAAATAGTGTCAACGTAAATTGGGCTTTTAATGTTGCCAATGAGAATTGGGTTTTGATGTTACCAATGAAAATTGGGCTTTAATTAGTGCCAATGTAAGTTGGGCTTTTGATATTGCCAATGAGAATTGAGCTTTGGATAAATAAATTGCCATGGGTTTAAATCATGGGCTTTGATCATGGATTCAAATTCCATTGATAAAATTGTTTTGCCATGAACTTGAATCATGAGCTTCTCAAATATTGCCAAGCATAAGTATTCTTGGGCTTTAAATAGAATATGATAATAAAATTGGATAAAATATGAGTTTTGGGGCTTTTGTGATAGTTTATATCATAACCTAATTTAGATAATGAGATATGAAGCATTTATGATTAACATAATAATAGAGCAAAAAATATTTGGGAAAACCCAATAACTTATTAGTGGTGTTTGAAAATAAATAGGTGGTACCCAAATAAAATTAGGTGTAAAAAAAAAAAAGTACCCTAACACCCTCTAAATAATACCATTCCCCCCAGTCATAAGCCTTACTCATATCTAGTTTTAGTGCCATATACCCATATGGATTTCTCCAACTTGTTGATCATAATTGACTGGATGCAACTGGCCAGGACTGGAGTAATACTTGTCAAGCTTATGCGTGTGGTTTCACGATGAAACCCAATGGGATCGAAAAGTTATTAAAGAGTATTATTACTTGCATGGATTTTTTTTTCCCCAGATTGGCAATGCCACTTCTTGTAGGAATTGTATTAAGAATGTAATCTAACCCAAATATATACCGTCCAATTTGAAAGTTTTTATTAGGCTGATTTGATTTGAGTTCAGCTAGCACGACACAACCATCATGTAGAATGACATAAAATTGATGGTGTTTTCACCGCACAAAATAGAGGTAATAATGAATACAATTAGTGTCACACCAGCATCTAATAAATAAATATGTAACTTACCTTTATGTGATTGATACCAAATCAATTTGTAATGTAATAAAGTTTGGTGTTGGTAAAAGTAGAAAATGGACTAGTCTGCAAATGAAAATGTGACTTTCTAAGTTAATTTAGCTAAAATTTGCCTAAATCCATGCAAAGACTCTAATTATGTATGGAAGTTTGGAGGAAGAGGAGAGTTAAGGGGAGTAGAGGGGAGGAGAGTAGTGGAGATGAGAGTAGAGGGAAATAGTTATCCTCCAACTTGTTTGGATGTTTTTAAAATTAAATAAGAGATGGGAATAATTAGTCTTTTTATAGTTTGTAATTTTGTTAATATGGTAGGGTATATTTGGTAATTTATTTGATCAAGCATTTCTATACTCTACTCTCCCTCCAAATCTCTCCAATTTGGGGGAATTAAAAATGAGAGTTTAGAAATAGTTAGAAACCCACCAAATCCCTCCCCCTCCTCCCTTAAAAAACATCCAAATAAGGTAATTTAACTTACTCTCCCTCCCTCTACTCTACTCCCCTCTACTCCCCAATCATCCAAACAAGCTATAAAAGTTGAAACTTAAAAAAAGAGTAGGTAAGTGGACACATATCTCCAACTTATAGTATTAATATTATAACTTCTAATTGGACTATTGAGCCCAATTTCTTAGGACTAAATCCTACAAATATTGAAGAATAATTAAGCGAGTAAAACTCACACACACCAACAAAGATAAATCCCCTTTTGTTTTTTGTTTTTTTAATGATGATTGTAGGAAAATCCAATTTTGCATCTCATACAAAACAAGCAGTGGAAGTAACATAAGGATTTACTTCATTCATGAGAGATAACATACAACTTTGAATTCTAGAACATAGAATAGAAAGCAAACCTTTAGAGATGGCAATTTTTACCCGACCTGACCCAACCCAAATGGTGTTAGGGTTTATGCCCTAAAATCCAATTTATTGGCATGTCATAAATAATTAAGTTGTTTGATTATATGAGACTATTTATGAACTAATGGGACATTATCATAGTCCTTGAGATGCATTGTATGTGATTTATGTGATTTAGTCACAAAAGATATAAATCACAAGTTCCTTGTAAACTCAAAATATAGTTCGTAGTCAGTGATAAAATTGGGTGTTTCATCTGTGAAGACTATAACACATCAACTAAGATGGTTTGTCTTGATCATGGAAGTGGAGACTTCTAGTTGATGTGTGTTGAGGGCCATTTGTGAGAATCCATGTAGAAAGAAAGAAAGCCCAATAACAAGGGCAACAAAGAATTGACAAAGCAGACAGCAAAACCATTAGGCCCAAGCGGCAAAAATAATGGATCACAGGCCCAAGAAATAAACAAATGGGTCTTGAAGAGGCAAGTGGGCTCAAAGAAGCCCGGAAAGAAAGAAATAGCATCCTATGTAGAAAAGCGAGAAAGGGCCGCCGCTGATCCAATATAATGCAAACTAAGAAAGTAAGTTGTTTATGGCAGGCCCATAAACCCCAAGGATGAGAATAATGTTATTGGGCCAGGGAAGCCCAATGAAGTTAGCAAAAAGCCCATGAGAGTGTGGAATTAGCAAAAGGGTTGAGGAAACCCAAAGAAAGCAAACAGGCCAAGGATGCCCAAAGGAAAGTCAAAAGGGACATAGGAACCTATAAATAAAAGTAAACCAGTGGTCATGCCAAGCCACTAAGAGAAGGAATAAACAGCTGGCCTAAAAGAGGCCCAGCAGAATTAAGTTATTACGGCAGGAATAACAGTACGACATTGCAAAAAATAAAGGAAACCAAGGAATGGGCCAAAGAAATGTAAGACTCATCATCAGACAAAGCCCAACTCTTGAATGAAGCAGGAAAAACAAAGAACAACCCACATAAAAGGTCAAAAAACATGGACGATGAGCCTCCAGACCACAGCAGACGAATGAGCAGCAGGCAAGTTTTAGACACATATGGAATGAAGGCACGCGCAAAGCCCAAGCACCACCAGCCTGTACCTATCCAATACAAAGCATGATGAGGTCGAGGGTTCAGAGGATCAGAGGGCATGGTTTGGTGGTGGGGAGAGGGGAAAATCTATTTTTATGGTTCTGGCTCAAGCCCTTTCAGGGAGGTGTCCTGCTGGGATGGCTTACTACCCAAAAGAGGCAAGCTGAGTTGGAACCATTAGGTGCATGCCATGAGGGATAGGGAGAGAGAAATAACCCAGACCGTGGTAGGAAAGGGTGCCACGGCAGACTAGCAAACAAAATACACTTCCTTGTCTGGCGATGGGAGGATGATACACAGACAGAACAGTGATGGTTGGCCAGTACACCCAGACCAGATAAAGGGAGTTAAGGGTTAAAACAGTAAAATCAAGTCACGGCAGGCACTATAAAAGGAGGGTCTTGCCGTGAACAAAAAGGGGGAGGAACAACGGAACTTGGAGAAGGAAATAGAAAACTTAAAAGAAATAGCAAAGAAAACAAAGTGAGAAGAAAGAAAGAAATAGTGAGAATTAGAAAGGTGGGCATGCACTGGTAGATTAATCCCTTCTCTCCCTTATGAAATTCGGCCCTCTGTAAGATAAAAAACTCGAAAGCACCTACGCAGAAAACCACTCAGGCCCATTTCCCTCAGGGCTGTTAACCTCTACTGTAGGACTCTTTCCTGAGAGATTGACTACTTTGAGGAGGGACGTTCTCCCCTTTGTGGTTCTGCTCCCGTGGATTGAATTTCTGGTCGAATTCCTCTAGCATTCCGATTAACCCATGATTATAAACATTTGATGTTTCCCTGTTATTTTTTTTCTTTCTCTTCCGTAAAAAGAAAACAAATGGTATTGTTATTGTAATTGATGTTAAGGGCTATATGGTCAATTCCTTATTAAAGTGGCTAGATATGGCCTAGTTTGCGCACAAGCCGGACTAACTTAAGCTGAAGCTGGGCCGGTCCTGACTCTCTTATCCAAAAAACTTAGGCTTAGTGCAGCAGGAGGCAGCCCAACACCACTAGCACAGCCCACCCCCTTACAATGTGTTGATGTGTCTTAAAAGTTAAGACATATTGTGTAAGGTTGAATTTATTCAACCATCTAATTGGCTTTATTCCGTGCCAAATTTGCTTGTAATTCAGCATTTAGTAACCCTGTATTTAGGTGGGTTTGTTGTAAGGGTAGTGAGTGAGATAGAGTGAAGATTGCTCAAGAATGTGCAAGAAAACAGAGACTCGCGGCTGGGACTCGCGGCTGCAAGCCGCCAGATGTAGCACACGTGCCAAGCATGCTGGAAGGTGAACAGTCATGCAAGCTGGAGCACTACAGGACAAAACAGGACAACTGGCCATACGGTTATCTCGCGACTGGATCTCGCGACTTAGTCAAGCCGCGAGCCACCCCTGTTTTGTTAAACCTGACGTTTCACATTCCTCTCCCACTCCAGTATAAATACCCCTTTTACCCACGATTGTGAGAGAGCTTCCAGAGAGAATTTTGAGAGAGAAACACTAAAGAAAAACAAGATTGCTTCACCCACAATCTATACCTTAGAGTCTCTTCAAATTCCTCAACTCTCTTCCTCTCCATTGTCAAATCCTTGAGAGGCATTATACCAAACCTGGTTCTCACCATCATCATCACTGTGAGACAGATGTTTGGATTTCTGGGAAGCAGTTAGGAAGGAACCAATCTTCATTGGTTGATGCTACGGTCTAGTAGCGGAATCCGGGAAGCTAGAAAAGAAAAAGGTTTGGCGCAACCTCGTTGGAGCAAGAAGCTTGGAGGGCTTAGGTGCACTGGGTAGATTAGGCTTGGAGGGTCTATTGCTGTCCATGTATCCCAACTGTATTTTCTAGTGGATTGTTTACCGCTTGGAGGACGGCGGAGAGGTTTTACGCCGAGGGCTTCGGTTTCCTCTTCGATAACACGTCTTTGTGTTTGCATCTTCCTTCCTCTCTATCTTTGCCTTTTTATTATCTGCTGTGAATTTTATTCTGTGTTAGCTTAGATAGTTTTTAACCAATTTCATATTATAGCATATGTTAAGTTTCCGCACACTAATTGTTTGACATATTGCTTAAATTGGTTAAGTTATAATTTGGGGGTCTAAACGTTCAAAGGTGTTTTTACACGTTTTTGAACTTTCAATTGGTATCAGAGCAGGTACACTGCTATTGGTTTCATTACCATTGTGTGATCCTTGACTCCCTTTTGAGATGGATAGGTCTCAATCCCTAAATGCACCTCCATATTTTGATGGTAGTAATTATGGTTTTTGGAAGATTCGCATGAGAGCTTTTCTATGTTCTATTGATGAATCCGTTTGGGATGCTGTTGAGATTGGTTGGACCAAACCTGAGGCAGCCAAATCCACTTGGGATAAGGCAGCACTTGCTGCATCTAATGCTAACAGTAAAACACTCAATGCTATTTTCTGTGGTGTGTCTCCAGATGAATTTCACAGGATTTCTCACATTACCATTGCCAAAGAAGCATGGGAGATTTTGGAAACCACCTATGAAGGCACGAAGAAAGTAAAAGACACCAAGTTACAAATGCTGACCACTTGGTTTGAGGAGCTCAAAATGAGTGAGGATGAGTCTTTTGACTCTTTCTATGGGAAGCTAAATGAGGTGGTTGTCAGTAAGTTCAACTTGGGGGAGAAAACGGAGGACTCAAAGATTGTAAGGAAGATCCTTCGATCATTGCCGGAAAGTTTTCGTGCTAAAGTGACAGCAATTGAAGAGAGCAAGGACCTTGATGACATCAAAGTACAGGAGCTAGTTGGTTCTCTGTAGACTTATGAGATGTCGCTGCCCAATCAACGGAAGAGTAAATCTCTTGCTCTAAAGACCATCAATGAGAAGGTGGAAGATCAAGACTCATCGGGAGAAGATGTGGTTGACAAAGATGTTGCTTACCTTGTCAAAAAATTCAGAAAGTTCTTGAAATTAAAAAATAATGGCAAATTTGATGATAAAAGAAAATTCCAAAGTTCTGGAAGGGAGAAAAGGGAATTCAAAAGGAAAGATAGAAAAGAATCCCAATCTACACAAGGTGTCACTTGTTTCGAATGTAACGGGCATGGATACTTTAAGAAGGAATTTCCGAATTATTTGAAATCAAAAGGTAAAGTGTATGCCACGACTTTGAGTGACTCGGATTCGTCTGACTCAGAATCTGAAGAGAGCTGTGATGGAGAAGGGAACTATTCGGCTTTTATGACTATTGCTCATGTTGAGTCTTCAGATGAGTTGAATCTGCTTGTACGAGACCTTGGAGAACATAGTGATGATGAATCACTAGGAATTGTTGAAGAATCAGATGCTGAAGAGGAAGAAAGCACAGCAAATCTTCAAGAGAATTATAACTCACTCTTGGAGAAGTCGGGTGAGTACACAAGGGTGGCCAAGGCTGCTGTGAGAAAAATGAAGAAGGCTGAGGAGGACTACAAAAGTCTCCTAATCCGATATAGGGAGGCCAAATGTGAGATAGAAATACTGAATGGTGAGTTGTCCAAAACTTACACAAAAGTAAGATTTCTTAAGAATGAGGTTGTGCAAGCAAATGCTAAAGTAGAGAGGGTCACCACCAAGAAGCTAGATGATGTTATCTCATCTCAAAAGAGCTTTTCAGACAAATCCGGATTGGGATATACCAGAAGAAGTAGTTCATCTGGAAATGTCACTAAAGAAGTGAAATTTGTAAAGGCCAAAGATCTAGTTGTAACTAACCTTACTGGTGAGAAGCTCGAGGTGGAGGAGAAGAAGAATGTGGTGAACCAACGGATGTTAAATCCCCGTAATCAGTCTGTGGGCAGGTCTGAATCTCGTGCCAAGTCACGTCCACGACCACAAAGAGGTCCTAGAGGAACTTATGTGTGTCATTATTGCGGACTTCAAGGGCATACTCGACCAAATTACCAAAAGCTGAGAGTAAAGAATAGTGCAACTCCTCAAAAGTCAGGAGGACCTAGAAATGATAGAAGAATTTGGGCAGGTGATCAATCTAGAGATCAGAATGGTGATCCCGGAATGATGAACGTGATGAAGATGATTGGTGCATTCACCAACTGCTTGGAAAGCTTCTCACGAAGGTTTGAAAGCCCTAACTCCCGTACCCAATCCTATATGGAAATCACCCCAAACGCAAGTGACGTGGGGGTGAAAAAGGGTACTCATGCATAAGCATTACAACATGTCCATGCATTAATACTTCCTATGCTTTGTGACTATGTTTGTTTGTTTTGCTTGCTATTTTTGCTGTTGGTTGTTTGTTTGTCTACTTGTGCATATTTTTAATTTTGTCTTATCAATCTTTTTGTTTCTTGTGTCAAAAATCCAAAAATCACATAAAAAATTAGAAAATCAAAAAGCTTGATTGACATTGTTGAGTTTTTGTCTCAAAACTTGTTTTGCCTTGTACCTTTGTGCTAATGGCTTTGTGCATTTTCGAGCATTGCTTGTTTTCATGCACTCATATCACTGTGGGAAAAATCTTGAAATCTATGTGATTGTTGTAAATAGATCTTCAAACTTGTCATGAATGATTAGTGAATGGTTATGTTGATCTTGAGACATGCATAGACTTGTGTCTATATATCTTCCCACTATTTAATTTTTGTTTTGCTAAAAAGAGCTCACCAAATGTAAATCTCCAAATGAAAAGAGATATTGAGCTGCAAAAGCCTGTCGCACATTCTAGTATTCGACTAGGAAAAAGGATAAGCGACTTTATATTAAAGAAAATGTTTATTCAAAAAGCCAAAGACTTGTTCATTAAAGTGAAATGTCAAATATCACTCTCACAATGAGAGGTGATTGCCTCAAAAGATCAAAAAGATCAAATGTTATGATTAAAAGTGGAGTCAAATGTAAAGCTCCAAGTTATGTTATCAAGTTTTGTGGGAGGTCATATATACATATTTCTATAATTGACATGGGTCACTTGATCTAGTGCTAGTTGTGTATGTCTTGGTTGAATTGATCATTGAAGCTTCACATTAGACTAAGGACTATCTCATTGTTGATATCCACACACAACACACAAGTTTATGTTCAATAAATGCCATATTCATTTGTGTGATTGTACTTGATGAAATGTGTTTTCACATGCTCAATCTTTGTTAAATCTAGCACAAAAAGATTTTTGAGTGTTTTAGGTGTTTTTGGAAAGTATTTTGTTTGAAAAATCTGAAAACTTCAAAAATCCAGTTTTGCACTGTTTTGGCGGCTCAGTCGCGGGTATGTCAAGTCGCGAGCCTCAGTCGCGTCCTCGCGGGTCATTTTTGGCGACTTGTTCGCAAGTGGAAGGTCCAGTCGCGAGGGTTACTCAGAGATTTTCGCGGCTCAGCTCGCGACTCTTTCGCGGGTAGATCTTCCAGTCGCGAAAAACACTTAGAAAAATTTTTAAAATTTTTGTCCTTGAGTGTTCTGGCGGCTTGAACTGGCGACTGTGTGGCGACTTAATCAAGTCGCGAAAATCGCGTGTTTGGCAGAAACAGGAGCAGTTTTTAAATCTTTTTCAGTTTTCCCTCGAACTTTTGTGACTGTTCATCTTCTCTCTAAACTATCTCCTTTCCAAACACTCCGTGAATCCATTTTCAAACCTCATTGGTGCTTCATTTCTTATCCAAATCATCAAGAAAAGGTATGGGTTTTGCTTTCTCAATCTCATTTTCCCTTTTCCTGGATATTTCTGTTACAGTTTGGATTGATATTGTGTTCGATATACTTCTCTCTTTGTGTAATGGGTATGGCGTGTCTTGTTTGATATTGTTCTCATATGTTTTCATGTTGAGCAGTCACAATGTGTTTTTCATTGTTCTGATATTTGCCTGTTGTTGAGTCTGAAAATCTTTTCTTGAATGGGTTTGGTGTTTATTTGACTTGCTCATTTCACTTGCTTGAGTATTGATGTTGGTTTTCGGTATTGGTTACTGAGTTTTTATGAGAACATAATGTGTGTCTCTCAACCATGTGCTCTAGTTTGGATGATTTGTTACTTCATGTTGAAATATTTTCCCATGTTCATATCTCTTGTGGAGTGTTTTATGATATCTGCTCTAAGTGTTCGAATGCTGTGTCTGTTTGCATATCATGGTCATGATAACCTGTCTCATTGACAGTTTTGTCAGTTGTTTTGTCTATCTATGTCTTTGTGCACTATCACCATTTTGCTGCACCTGTCATTTTGTGCTCCTTTGTATTGTTGGAAGTTTGGTTGGGTCTGTACTATCTTCAGTTTGTATTTATATATTGAAATTTTTTTTACTGAATCTTGTTGACATTTATCTTGTGTGGTACTGTTGTTTGGTTCTTTGTTGTGGGCTTGTTTTCTTGCAGATGTCTCGTCGATCTTCTAGGGGTAAAGACATTGTTGCTGACAAACCAGCAACACCAGTTGCTAAAAGGACTCGTCTATCATCTCAGGCATCTCAAGACCCCAATGAGGATAGGTTCAGACTTCCGCTTAACTCACACGCCTACTCAAACGTTTTTGACAAGTCAACTACTATAGTGGAACGGGTGGTAGAGTTTAACACCTTAAGGACCACTTTTATCCCTCGAAACTTTGAGAAACGAGATTGGGCAAACTTGTTCGGGAACTTTGATGATCCAATGGATGAGCTGGTCAAAGAATGCTTCTCCAATGCAACTGATCTTGGAGTTCAACTCATTTTCTGGGTCAGAGGAACAGAGTTTAGTGTTTCCCCAGACTCCATCGCAGATCTTCTCGGCATCACCAGACCTCAGAATGTAAATCTAACTCCTTATGATGAACGAACTCCAGAAGTTGGAGAAATTCTTCAAATCCTAGGATCCGATCATGAAGTATCCAGTGCAGGAACATCCATCAGCACCGCAAAGTTTGCACCTGAGCTGACCACACTGAAGTTGATCATGTCTACCAATCTCTACCCACTGTCCAACACTACTTTCATCAATCTTGGGAGAGCTCTATTCCTTTGTGACCTTATTACAGGAGCCCCCATTGATATATGTGCTCATATCTACTACACCTTGAGGAAGACCGCGTGTCGAACTGCAGCTCGAGGAGTTATTCCATTTTGCAGTCTCATCATAAAGCTCATTCTTCGTGAAGGCATTATTTCTCCTGCAGATGGAAAAATGTTGACTCGTCAACGTCCTATTTCCTTGTTCACTCTTCAAGCTAGCAGAAGTCACTCCTCTAAATCACCAAGGAGTGTTCACATCTCTCCGGTTACTCCATCTGCCCTTGAATCAGAGACACCTGCACATACCACATCTACATCACGTGCTATTCCTGAAGCTTCACCGGCTAGTATTCCGCAAGCACAGACTGCTCCTCATACTGATAGAGTCGGCAGTGTACTTGAGCATAATCAGAAACGCGTTGATGAGCTTGTGGCACTTCTCTACTCCACAAACAACCATGTCCAAATGTGTCTCGAGACTAAGGAGAATCAGCTAGATGATATTCAACGAAAGTTGGATGAGAGCCTTTAGCTATTCGTGACAAAAAGGGGGAGAGCATTCAGTAAGGGGGAGAAAGTTTCAAAGGGAAGTGTGCATAGTGATAGGGGGAGTACACACATACTTTTGTCATACTTTTGTTTTTAGTCTTATCCTCTAAACTTATGGTTTTAGGTTTATGTTTGTTGGACTATTTATTGTTTATATGGGTTTGATACACTGTGTTTTTGGTGTATAGTTGTTTCTAACTCTTAACCTATACTCTTGGTTTAAACTTCAATATATTTTGATGATGTTATTCAAGATGTTTTTGTGTTTTGTACCCATGTGCTTTTGTAAGCTTTTAGGGTTTATGTTTTATGCATAGTTTGTAGACTTTTTGGTTTGTACCTTGCTTATTGCAGCCTTTATGCTATGTTGAAATCAGTACTTTAATCTAAATGTCCTGCATTTTGGTTTATGTACTGTCACTCTTGTGCCCTTGTAGGATTGTTCCTAGATGCATATACCTTGTGTATTATGCATTGGTTGAGTGTTGAACATACAAGTGTCTTGCCTTGTGCTTGTTAACTTGTATGTCTTTGTGTTCATTCCAAGTGTGAATGAGCACTGTGATCACTACCTTGTGGTGTTCACTTGGTTGATCAAGCCATGGTTTGTTTCTTAACTCCATATTTGCTTGATCACATTTTGCCTGTTTCATATGCATTTATAATTTTCTGCTTACAATGATCATGGTGCATTGTTGTGTTTCAGGAGTATTATGTCCATATGATTCAAGTGCTTCACAGCTTCTAGAGTTAGGTGTGAGTGAGTTTTGTTCAACTGTTCCCAACTCACATGTTAAGTCTAGAGTCTGTTTTAGGGTTTTGTCACGGAATAGCCAAAGGGGGAGATTGTAAGGTTGAATTTATTCAACCATCTAATTGGCTTTATTCCGTGCCAAATTTGTTTGTAATTCAGCATTTAGTAACCCTGTATTTAGGTGGGTTTGTTGTAAGGGTAGTAAGTGAGATAGAGTGAAGATTGCTCAAGAGTGTGCAAGAAAACAGAGACTCGCGGCTGGGACTCGCGGGTGACTCGCGGCTGCAAGCCGCCAGACGTAGCACACGTGCCAAGCATGCTGGAAGGTGAACAGTCATGCAAGCTGGAGCACTACAGGACAAAACAGGACAACTGGCCATACGGTTATCTCGCGACTGGATCTCGCGACTTAGTCAAGCCGCAAGGTCAAGCCACGAGCCACCCCTGTTTTGTTAAACCTGACGTTTCACATTCCTCTCCCACTCCAGTATAAATACTCATTTTACCCACGATTGTGAGAGAGCTTCCAGAGATAATTTTGAGAGAGAAACCCTAAAGAAAAACAAGATTGCTTCACCCACAATCTATACCTTAGAGTCTCTTCAAATTCCTCAACTCTCTTCCTCTCCATTGTCAAATCCTTGAGAGGCATTATACCAAACCTGGTTCTCACCATCATCATCACTGTGAGACAGATGTTTGGATTTCTGGGAAGCAGTTAGGAAGGAACCAATCTTCATTGGTTGATGCTATGGTCTAGTAGCGGAATCCGGGAAGCTAGAAAAGAAAAAGGTTCAGCGCAACCTCGTTGGAGCAAGAAGTTTGGAGGGCTTAGGTGCACTGGGTAGATTAGGCTTGGAGGGTCTATTGCTGTCCATGTATCCCAACTGTATTTTCTAGTGGATTGTTTACCGCTTGGAGGGCGGTGGAGAGGTTTTACGCCGAGGGCTTCGGTTTCCTCTTCGATAACACATCACGTGTTGTCTTTGTGTTTGCATCTTCCTTCCTCTCTATCTTTGCCTTTTTATTATCTGCTGTAGATTTTATTCTGTGTTGGCTTAGATAGTTTTTAACCAATTTCATATTATAGCATATGTTAAGTTTCCGCACACTAGTTGTTTGACATATTGCTTAAATTGGTTAAGTTGTAATTTGGGGGTCTAAACGTTCAAAGGTGTTTTTACACGTTTTTGAACTTTCATATTGAACTGGACCGTTGTGAGATTAATTATTCAATTAACAACTATCACTTGAATAATTAATCTTACAACTTCTAATTTCCTAGACTCTCAATCTTGAGAGGATAGTGAACCCAATCATGAAATGTAGGTTACTTAGATATATCAAGAGTGAAATCTAATATTCACAGTCAAAACCTCAATATGTTGGGTAACCACACGTAATGTTGAGGGAATACGTATTCTGAAGATGGAATCCATAATCTCTTTCCATAGAGACACGAAATATATATCCCCTCGAGATAAGTTTAATGGGAACTAGTTATTCAAGGCGCCCACTTTAGTAAGTAGTTACTAAAGATTATATTTATTGAAAATGGATTTCAATAAATGTGAATAACTAAAAGATAAAACCGGGTACTCAAGGATAAAATAGTTGTTTACAAAATGACAGTTCATTATGACTTTATTCACTATGGATATTTCATGGAAGGGTCAAATGATATCATTAGAGTCTTGGGATATAATTTATTAATAAGGCCTAAAGTGAAATTATATTTATATAGTGGTATTAAATATAATTAATGATAACTTTGGACTTGTCAAGAGTTGACAGTTTAGCCCAAGGCCCATTGGAGCTAGAGTCTTATTTGTTCTCTTTGGTCTCATCTTAAGCCACAAACTAAAGCCCAATTGGGTAGGCCCAAAAGGCTAACCCAATTACATAATCAGTTTTTATTTAATAAGAGTTATTAAATAAAGTAACTACCAAGATAGTTTTTATGTGCGTATGATGAAAAGAAAAAAAAAACAGTTTTTCTCTATAATGAGAAGAAAAACTTTCCTTGAGAATCAACATAAAAAAAGACTGATTGAGAAACCATACTTCTTGGATACCATATGGAATTGAGATGAAGATTAAAGATATTCTCAAGTCTTGGTTTTGAATTTCATTGCATCAAGGTACGCTTTCTATTCTCTGTTCTAGAATTAAAAGTTACATGTTATCTCTCATAAATGAAGTAGATTCGTAATTGTTGCTTTCGCTATGTGTTTTGTATAAGATGCAAAACCAATTTTTCCAACAATTGGTATCAGAGCCAGGATTTCAATATCATGCTTGTATAAAATGTGATTGAGTTTTAGAATTTTTAAAAAAAAAAAAAAAAAAAAAAACTGTTTTCTTGATGTTCTAGTTTTCTACAGTAACATTTCTGCATATTTTTGATATTATCGTGATCTACGATGTGGACATCTTTATAGATTCATAGCATCAGTTTTAAAGTCTTGCACTGCTTGGACGTTTTGCGCCGCTTGGATATAGTAGGCAATTGGGTATAGTTGTTGCATTTTATTCAATAACTACTGTTGATGCTATTAACGTGTTAATATCTGTTTCCATGGCCATCTTTGTTTTCGTTATTTGGGATAATGATAATAAGACAATTTAACGTGAATGCTTGTTGGCCATCTTGTAATATATATATATATATATATATATATATTTATATAGGGTTTATATGCAAAACTTTTGTATAGGATGAAGTGGTCCAAAGTATATCCTTTTATGAAGGTGTCTTCTTTCATTGTTTATAAAGGATTCATCATATTGTTGCTTGCCTTGCATTATATATATTTTTTTATGATCAAACAGTATGCTAATGCTAGGATTATGAAATTTATTCCTAATGAGATTAGGATTATGTTTTCAAGGGTTTCTAGCATTATTAGGGTTCTTGTTAATGATCTTGAAAACTTTAATTTTTGATTTGTAAATCTTCATTCATAAAATCAAAAAGGTGTTTTTGATGGAAAATAGCAAAAACTGTCAAAAACGGTTGCTGTAAAATTTTGGAAAAATTCAATTTTTGCGAGTTTCGATTGATAAAGAATTCTTTCGATTGATCGAATGTACTTTTCAATTGATCGAATAGGAATCGAGAACCAATTGAGTCAAGTAGAAACTCTATGATGAAATTCTTCATTGTCTCGATCGATCGAGAATTCCTTTCAACTGATCGAATGTTGATTTCGATCGATCAAACAAGAATCAAGAATCAATCGAACGAGACAAAACCTTTGTGATGAATTTCTTCATTTTTTGATCGATCAAGTAATAGGTTCAACCGATCAAAGGCACTGAATTTTGAATTTTCACTCTTTTTTTTTACTAAATGTTAAAACTTTGATAAAAAGCAAGGCTATGTGATTAATTTTATAGTCCTTAAAAGTTAAGGACATACATTAATCATTCTCTAACTAGACCTAATGAGATCAAAGATGTTAGTTAAATAGAACTCTTAGTCCTAAATTGATTTATGATTAAAAGTCCTTAATTTATTTTAATTAGAGGTTTTTAATGAGATTAAAATTCTAATTAAAGTTATATAGTTTCTAATGAGATTAGATTAATTTATCTAGTAAATTAAGGATAGAGTTCTATATAACTAATTTTTGATCCATTAGTGTTTAAAGGAATCCTAAATAGTTTACAACTTCCATTTTAGTTAGTGATTCTAATGAGATTAGAGTCTTCAATAAGTGCAAGGTTATTAGTTGTGATGGGATCACAATTATTTAAGAAAAACCCAAATAACCAGTAGGAGTGCCAAAATAACCCTTTTGTTAAGTTTATTGTAATGTAAATAGATACCTAGTCTTGACTTCGAGTCTTGCATAGCAAGCAGAGGGTATTTACTTCACGGATTACATGATTAAACTTCTTTGTGATTGCATGAATGTTCGTTACATTATTGTGACATGACCTAGTAACATCACAACAAATTTAAACAATTAAACACAATTGATGTGTAGGGTTAAAATTGTCATGAGATCACAATGATTTCAAGACAATCCACTTTTTTTAAAATTTCTAGTGGGAGAGAGATAAAAGAGTTGGATCTCACGGCCTCCATTATCTATTCATAGTAGTGTGGGTAAACACCTCATCTTGGTGTATATGCCTCGCAATCCCAAAGGAGGGTGTTTACTTCATAGTACTACAAGATTGAACTTACCCCTTTAAAGTAGTGTGAACAAGTACCTCGTCTTGGCGTATATGCCTTGCGATCCCAAAGGAGGCTGTTTTGTTTCATGGTACTACAAGTTTAAACACTATAAGAGAGATGAAATGTTGCTACACATGATTCTAGATAATGGTGTACACTAGACTAAGTGTAATGTTAACCTCCCAAATGAGTTATGTCATTATTACTTAGAGGCTAAAGTTAATATGGCATATTATTAGTGTTTGATATGAGTTATCATGATAGCACTAATAATGAGAATAGTTCTCAATCAATCATGGTGTTTATAATATACTTGCTACCAAGGAATTATAGACATGGATTGGGTTGTCGTTGCACCTAGTATAGTATGGTTTTCAGGTTCCATATTATATGGTTATGGATGCAAAATAATAATGTCCTGGTATTTATGTTCATGGTCTCAAAATAAAGTTGTCATGATTTTTTGTTCTCTAACTACAATTTTAATTGAATCACATTAACTAAAAAATAATTTTGGACATGGTGCTTAAAGGAGATGAAGTACATATTTATGTTTCGATTCAACATTGTCATAATTTCCTATACATGATGCATTTATGGAAGATAGCTTATGATGTGATCATAGTCTCCATTGCAATGCTAAAATGTTATTTTGGCTTCTATCTTAATTGTACTACAGTATGAGATGCAAGAGTTAGTACTAGACTTAGACTTTATATTAAGTCTAAATGAGATGTTTGGTATGAATCATATTGAGTGCTAAGAAAGGCTTAAGGACTTCCAATTCTATATCATTTTATGAAAATGTTTTAATTTTAAAATGAATTGGAATTCTTGGATGTAGAGTTTAAATGTTAACCTCATTTGGATATGATCCACAAGTCCTTGTTAGAATCATTTGATCAATTCAGATTGTTTTGAAAATAAATTCTTTTTATATTATCTGAATTGATGAGTGAGTTCTACGCAATGGAAGACATCCTAAAAGCTAAGGCTAGGATCAATATGATTTAATTCAAATTCTTAGCCTGAAGTGAAAGGTAAGGGTGGTAAGAAAAGGAATTATAATACCAAACAGTTGGACTAGCTAGTTGTCCTAGTAGTTGCAAAAAGGAAATCAAACTCAAAAGTATGACCAAAAGGAATGTGTTTCCATTTTGGTAAAGCTAAGTATTGTCCATGATTGTTTTCTAGATGGAAATTTACATGTTTTACATTTTAAATAGAAAGTTTCCATCCTTTGGTATTGTATGTTTTGGCACTTACGTCTAGATCTTATTAATCTAAATGATATTCAAGATTGGTGAAGGATGGGCTTTTAGAACCATTATTTTGTTATATTCTCAATCTATGAATTCTATTTAGAGTCTAATATGATCTAGGGCTCCTTTTTTGTAAAGGAATAAAGTTCCAATGACTTCTTCAAGTCAATGCATACATAAAGGAGGAATAGGGCTCTTTTAAAGGTAGATTATTCTAGAAGAAAATGTTAGTATTTGTTGTAGAACAACTATAAAATACATTTAAAAATAAGATAGTTGTATTAGATACACTACAAGACATTATTCTGTAGATAACTATTACACCGATACAATATCGTAGTGGGAGGATTATCAAATAGATTCATACTTTTGGAATAAACTTTTGAAGTCACTCCATAAGGATATGAATTTGATCCTTGTTCCTACGTAAAGGCAATAGTTGATATGAATATGGATTACTGGATCAAGGTTATGTGAATAGAATTGGATTCTATTTAAAGTCTAGAACTTGTAGAGGCGCCTAGTGGCATTAAGCCTATTGTTTTCAAATAGGTCTACAAGAAAATGAGATTGATAGATTAGAAGGTGAAAACCTTCAAAATCAAGACTAGTGGTGAAAAGATTTATTCAAAAGAAATGATTCAACTATGAAAAGATTTTTTCACCAATAGTCAAGTTTGATTCTATCAAGATTCTCTTAATCATTATATTTCATTTGGATGAAATATGGCAATGGATATCAAGAAAGCTTCTTTTGGTAGCAATCTTGAGGAAAACATCTATATGATGTAACTAGACTTGTTTATAGCAAAGAACTAGTAGTGTTTAGTATGCAAGTTGCTTAAAGTTCATTTATGGACTAAAGCAAGCATCTGAATCATAAAATGTCATCTTTGATCAAGCAATCAAGTTGTTTGATTTTGATCAAGTATTAAAAGGCCTTATGTGTGTAAAAGTTATATAGATTAATAAATTTCTTAATGTATGTTGATGACATTCTAATCATTTAAAATGATGTAGAGTTATTGTCATCAATGGAGATTTTTTTGTTGTCTAGTTCAATTTGATATAAAGTACTTGGGAAAGAGTGGTCATATCCTAAGAATTAAACTTTTTTAAAATTCAGAAATTAGGATGTTGGGTCTATCTCAAACTACTTAAATATATTAAATTCTAGCCAAGTATAGAATGTAATACTTCAAGAAAGGATTCTTTCCTTTTAAGTTTGAAGTTCCTTTATATAGGACTATAGTCCTAAGACGTATAAAAGGAAGAGCATATTAAGATGATTCCTTATTCTATATCAATAGGAAGTCTTTATGCTAAGCTATGTACTAGACTAAATATCTATTTTGCGGTGGGCATAGTAAGCAAATATCAATTGAATCTAAGATCACTTAATTTAGTGAGAGTAAAGCATATACTCTAATATCTTAGGAGAATGAAGGATTATATACTTGTCCACTAAAGTAAGGATTTGATGGTTACTAGTTGTACAAATACTGACTTGTAGTTTGATTGTGATTCATGAAGTTGTAGTGATTTGATGGTTACTAGTTGTACAAATACCGACTTGTAGTTTGATTGTGATTCATGAAGTTGGACTTCAAGATATGTGTTCATCCTAGGGGGTGAAGGTACACATTAAGCGTAAGTATTATTTCATTAGAGAGATTTGCGTATGTGAGATATAGTAGTAGTAAAGATAATTTATACAATAAATCTAGCTAAAATTTGTTTCCAAACCTTGCCTTAGGGTGATTATGAATTACTCTAAAGGGAAATAAGTGTCAAATATATGGTAAATTGTCTTTGAGGGCAAGTGGGAGATTGTTGGGGTTTATGCCCTAAAATCCAATTTATTGGCATGTCATAAATAATTAAGTTGTTTAATTATATGAAACTATTTATGAACTAATGGGACATTATCAAAGTCCTTGAGATGCATTGTATGTGATTTATGTGATTTAGTCACAGAAGATATAAATCACAAGTTCCTTGTAAACTCAAAATATAGTTCATAGTTGGTGATGAAATTGGGCGTTTCATCTGCGAAGACTAAAACACATCAACTAAGATGGTTTGTCTTGATCATGGAAGTAGGGACTTCTAGTTGATGTGTCTTAAGAGTTAAGACATATTGAACTAAACCACTGTGAGATTAATTATTCAATCAACAACTGTCACCTGAATAATTAATCTCACAACTTCTAACTTCATAAACTCTCAATCCTAAGAGGATAGTGAACTCGATCATAAAATGTAGGTTACTTTGATATATCAGGAGTGAGATCTAATATTCACAGTCAAAACCTCAGTTTGTTGGGTAACCACACGTAGTATTAAGGGAACACGTATTCTCAAGATGAAATCCATAATCTCTTTTCATAGAGACACAAAATATATATCCCCTTGAGATAAGTTTAATGGGAACTGGTTATTCAGGGCGCCCACTTTAGTAAGGAGTTACTAAAGATTATATTTATTGAAATCAGATTTCAATAAATGTGAATAACTAAAAGATTAAACTTGGTACTCAAGGATAAAATAGTTGTTTACAAAGTAACAGTTCATTATGACTTTGTTCGCTATGGATATTTCATAGAGGGGTCAAACGATATCATTAGAGTCTTGGGATATAATTTATTAATAAGGCCTAGAGTGCAATTATAAGTATATAGTGGTATTAAACATAATTAATGGTAACTTTGGACTTATCAAGAGTTGACAGAAAAGCCCAAGGCCCATTGGAGCTAGAGTCTTATTTGTTCCATTTGGTCCAATCTCAAGCCACAAACTAAAGCCCAATTGGGTAGGCCTAAAAGGCTAACCCAATTAGATAATCAATTTTTATTTAATAAGAGTTATTAAATAAAGTAACTACCAAGATAGTTTTATGTACATATGATGAAAAGAAAAGAAAACAGTTTTTCTCTATAATGAGAAGAAGAACTTTCTTTGAGAATCAACATACAAAAAGACTGATTGAGATACCACACTTCTTGGGTACCATGTGGAATTGAGACGAAGATTAAAGGTATTCTCAAGTCTTGGTTTTGAATTTTATTGCATCAAGGTACGCTTTCTATTCTTTGTTCTAGAATTCAAGGTTACATGTTATCTCTCATGAATAAAGTAGATCCGTGATTGTTGCTTCCGCTATGTGTTTTGTATGAGATGCAAAACCAGTTTTTCCAACAAATGGCCGGATTTTACCCGACTCGCAAAATATTAGGGTCAAGTCTAGGTTCTTAAAATAAAACCCGAAGCGGGTTCAAGTCAGGTGTGGGTTTTAGTGATATGCGCCCCAAACCCAAACCCAAACCCGAACCCAGACCCGAACCCGACCCGCTTAAAAGCAAAATTACTAAAAAAAACCTATATATATATATATAAACCTAATTTCCCTAACCCTCATCTCCCTTCACTCTCCTCAGCCACCCCCCATCTCCCTACACTCTCCTCACCCACTCTCATTTCATAGCACAATAGTCAACAGCCCGCCGCCCATTGCATCGCCCCTACCCCTTACTCTCCTCACCCACTCTCACTCACTCTCAAGTCCCACCCTCACTCACTCTCACCACCAGCTCTCAGGCTCTGTCACCACCTCACCAATTGTCACAGGTTTGTCGTTACTTTTTTTTTAATAACTTTGGGTTTGTAACTTGTTGAGGAAATCTGTCACAGCTAGCCCTCAGGCTCTGTCACGCCTCATCACCGGCCTTCTGAACATGTTTTTTTTTTTTTAGATGAAATCATTACTTGTTGAATGTTGATGAAATCTTTGGGTATTGTGTTCTGATGAAAATGTTTATTGTTTTAAATTGCATTTGGATTGTTGATGGGTTAGGTTTAAATCAGTCGGCCTTTGGATTTGTTTTTTCTTGCTTTTAATTTTGGTACACAAATTATGATTTTGAATTTTTTTTAATCTTTCTATCTGTGTTTTGTTGATGTTTGTGGTTTTCTTAGGAATCCACAAGTTGATTTGCAAGCACAAGACCGTGCTCATAGGATTGGGAAACAATTTGGGCCGCAAATTGGGCCTAAACTTGACATGGCTAGACAAGGCCCAACGGGACAGGTTTGGAGGTTTAAAAAAAAAAAAAAAACCTATTTATTAAAAGGGCCAGATCCGAGTAATGGGGGTAGACCTACGGGGCGAGTTCAGGCATAAATAAACCTACTCCAAACCCGACCTGTTGCCATTTCTACATACCTTGATGTAGTGAAAAACAAAAACAACAAGTCGATAGTATCCTGGGAAAACCTTCAATTTTCATCCAAATTCCACATAGTGCCCAAGATGTGCAGTCTCTCAATCAATTCTTACATACATACTTTTTCTTATTGTAGTTACTTTATTTAATAAATCTTATCAAATAAACAATTGATTATTTAATTGAGATTGGGCTTTAGTGTGTGGCTCGGGATGAGACCAAATGGACAAATAAGGCTCTAGCTCCAATGGACTTTAGGCTTCTATCAACTCTTGACAAGCCCAAAGTTACCATTAATTATATAACAAGTACCACTATAGAAATATAATTGCACTCTAAGCCTTATTAATAAATTATATCTCAAAACTCTAATATAATATCATTTGACCTCTCCATGAAATATCCATAGTGTACAAAGTTATAATAAACTGTCATTTTGTAAATCACTATTTTATTCTAAGTCCCGATTTAATCTTTTAATTATTCATATATTTTATCAAAGGATAAACTACATATTTGGTCCCTAACCTTTACTGTGTATGTTAATGTAGTCCCTAACGTTTCAAATATGTCAATTTAGTCCTTTCCCTTTTGATATTATGCCAAAATAGTCATTGCCATCAAGTGATGGATAAAAAATGCTGGCGTAACTAACGGTTATAATATATATATATCTATATATATATAATAGCAGAAGCTGAGAGAAAATGAGTTCCTAGAATTAAGGAGGTAATGACAAATAGGAAAAGTCCCTATTTAAAATTCAGACATGTGTAACTTTAAAAAGTGATACATTATATTGTTTTACCAAGTTAACACCATTTGATTGTGGTTGTGTATAAAATAAAATATTAAAAAAAAAGACTTAGCAACTAAAAAAAACCTAGCAATACAGAAAAGGGGAAGAAGAAGAAAAAACGCATGCCATACAGAGGAGACAGAGAGAACCACCACGGGTCACAATGAAAGGTCCAAGAGAAAAACTTGCAATAGGAGGAAAATAAAAAACCTATGATACTAAGATAGAGAAGGAGGAAAAAAAAATTATGACACAGAGAGACCACCGTTTGTTCCATCACCGGACTTTGACAACCGCCATGTTTACAGTTAAACCCAACCAAAAGCTTGATTAATACACCGATTGAAAGCCCGATCATTACACCAGTATAAGGATTTTGAGAATCTTGCCCTCAATTAGCCCTTCAAGGAGATATGTAATGTTGAATTATTAAACAGAGAGACGGGGAGAAAAAGAACAATAGAGAGAGATTTGGTCAGGCATAGAGTGGAGAGAGAGAGAGAGAGAGAGAAAAAATCTGAGAAGAAGTCAGGCCTCTGCCACCATCAAATCCATATCCTCTACCGGTTAGTCTCTGTTTTCTGGTTCTTTAAATCTGGGTTTAAATATGATTTAGATCTAAGTATTTTGATTGGATTGGATTGGATTGCATTCAGGTTTTGAACTTTAATGTAATATGAAGTTCGACATAGAATGAAAGTCTTAGCATTGTAATGTGAACTTTAATGTTCGCAGTAGTACACTAATATCTGATAATATGGTATTGCCTGTTACGGTTTGTGGTAACCGATGTAAGTGCTAATATTGATGATGGTTGCGGCTAATGCATCGGTAAGATTCCTATTACTATTGTAGTGTTGTGATTGGGTTTCGGTGTAACAACGTTATTAAGTTTAAAGTTTTTAGTGTGTAAAATTCTTTGATTGCCAGATGTGTACTGTAGTAACAATATTGCAGAAGTGCAGTTATATATACTGTGTGAATACTTTCTACAAAGGTGGCTTATATATATATATATATATATATATATGTTTGTACATAATTGTTATATTTGGAGTTTAGCCCTGATTGAACTATAATTATTTAACTATAATAGTTGCTTTTGGTTGATTGTAATATTACTGAAACTTGATTCCTTCTACAGTTCTACTGTATAAGATTTATTTACTACGTTTGCAATGGCCTATAGGTATAAACGTTAAATTCACTACAGCTTTTCTTTTTTTCTTTTATGATTAAAAAGTTGGATTCAATGTCCCTTTTAAGGGTTATGCATTGCTTTGGTTTTACAATTTGAAATTCCCAAGTACTATTAATTATGCATTATTATTTGACTAATATTTTTCTGACTTGCTATTTGAAATTATCATGTAAATTTTGCTTGCTTAAAGTCAGATTTTCTTTTTTTAGTCTCTCACAGCAGGGCAGTACACACAAGAAGTGATTTGAAGAAACAAATTTTTAGTTGGTTATGATATTGCAACTTCACTCTAGACATTAGTTTTGGTGAATGGCTTTCATAAACCTGTAGCCATTATTTCCTTTTAAACATTTTGGTAGTAAAATTGAAATTGTCTTGCAAGTTTTAGATCGGTGTGATTTATTGGGGTTCCTAGGAATAGCAGATTTGCTATTTGAAATTGTCATGTAAGTTTTAATTGCTTAAATTCTGATTTGTTTTTAGTCTCTCATAGCAAGGAAGCACACACAAGAAGTGATTTGAAGAAACTAATTTTTAAAATTTTTAGGGAATATTGGACACTATATGCTTAAATACACTACGTTATTAAAGTTTGAATACATGTAGTAGAAGTATGATAACTAAGTTTATGTTAGATGCAAAATTCATTAATATGTACTATAATAGAAAATATTTTTCAATATAGTTTCAGAACAATAAAGAATTTTGTTCCATATCATCTATTAACTCCAAAAGTGTACTTCTGATGCAGACACTTTTTTTTAATTATCTGTTCCATACAGTAACTTTTCTAATTGTGTTCTTGATTGAATAAATGTTTTGTGCAGACATACTATGATATTACTTCAGATAGTTATCTTGATTTCATGAAAAACTATGTGGCTAGGATTGGACCTTGGAAGGATACAATTGTTACTACCAAAAACCATTATTTGAATGATTTGTAAATGTATTTCAGATTCAATAGCTACTAATGTACAAGTTTTATAAGTTCTCAATAAATACCACTATTGTTTTGTTTAAAAAAAAGTTTTGTGAAGGCCTTTTCATTTTTTTTTTTTTTTAAATTATCAACTATCAAAATATATTCAGGGGAGAAGGTGGAAGCAAATGGGATTGGGAAGAAGGAGGCCAAGGTGAACTGAGGTGAAAGGTATTGAATTTTTGGGGAGTTTGGGAAGTTGGTACTGCTATTGGGTTTTTTTCTTTTTCTTTTTTTTTTTGTATTTTGTATTTTGTTGGGTTTGTTTATGTGAGGAATAATTATTAATGGGTATTTGTTTAATTATACATTGAACTAAATTTACAATGATGGGCATGGATATCTAATGTTATCTACACTTTTTTGTGTCAATTGTATTGGATTTAGCTGCCAAGGTTAGATCTTTTTGGGTCCTTTTTATTATGGTTGTTTCAATGAGGAATAATGGTTAATTATGCATTGAACTTAATTCACAATTATCTATACTACTAGACATTGAGTACATTTTTGTTGTGAATTGATGTGGACTTGCCAACTGGTTATGCATGGCACCATAATTCAGCTTCCAAATTGGTTTGTAACCAAATTGCAATAGAACTTATAATACCTAGAGCAATTTTCATGTGAATTGGAATTATAGGAGAGGACACATTATATGATTTTGTAATGTTACTATTAATATTGAATAAAGATGAGTTAAAGGGACTATTCTTTATAAAGGTTGCCTTTTAATATATTTTCTTCATGGTCTATATATTATCTAAGTTATAGACCTATTATCTTGCCATTATGTAATTATTGTGTTCATTTTTTGTGTTAGGTTTCATCAAACTCTTGACAAATTTGGTGCTATATCTGTTTCTTACAGTGATATTTTGAATTCGCTTAATTTGTAGGTAGCTTATTAGATATTGGCCCCTAGATATTAAGAACAAATGTCCCATCAAATTATCATTTACAACAAACCCTTGATGAATATCCTCCTCAATGTACTAACTCGACTTTGAAGATTAGTCCCAAATGTTTAGACAACGATGTTATACCAATTCATTGGATATATTTGCACTATTTTCTAAATGATTTCCACTGTAATAAATTGTTATTATTTGTTTCTTCTTATTTCTAAGTAAGTTATAATGTCTGTTAGTTGATGACAAGTACACCAAGTTTAGATTTTTATGTCATTCTTGCTCAAAGTAAGTCAAGTTTTAATTGCTTTGAAGATATTGGATGGTTTTGAAGATATTGCATTTTTGCATGCAAAATAGAGAAGCACTCTACAGAATTCCTTCATTCAAACTCATTTGAACGTATTGAAAGTAATACAAGTGGTGGTTGCTCATTTTATATGTTCCTCCAAGTGGTCTATTGGAGAATGGAAGTACATACATGATGTGATTTGAAGAGAGTAATGTTTAAAAATTATAGTGGATATTGGATACTATATGCTTAAATATATTAAATTATGAGAACTAAGTTTATGTTGGATGCAAAGATCATTAATATGTAAAATGATCCCGCGCATTGCGCGGGCTAAACACTAGTATATATAAAACCGATGTCTTTGAAGTTCTCACAATTTTTCACATCAGCACAATATTTAAAAAATAAAACTTTTTTGATAAATAAAATTAAAAACTCTTTTCACTCAAAAACTAATTTCCTTTGATAAATTTAAAAAATAAAATTAAAAAATCTTTTCACTCAAAAACAAAATCAAATGCTTATCTTAAAAAAAAAAAAAAAAAAAAAAAAAAAAAAAGCGTTAGACACAAACAAAAACTCAGCTTTGGAAACACGATTGGAGTCTGCAAGAGAATACGTAAAAACCCCAAAACTGAAAACCCTAGACCCAAATCCTTCTTCTTTGTCTCCACTCCCATCTGACTGGATGCTTATCTTAAAAAAATAAAATAAAATAAAATAAAGCGTTAGACACAAACACAAGCTCAGCTTGGAAACACGATTGGAGTTTGCAAGAAAATACGCAGGAAACCCCAAAACTGAAAACCCTAGACACAAATCCTTCTCCTTGGACGCCATTCCCATTTGAGACAATCTCTTCCCCGCAACGGTAAGCAATCAAAACCCTGCTCTATAAAAAAACAAAAATTCTAATTTTATATACAAAAATTTTGATTTTTTATTTTCTAATCTGTTAGATAAAGAGGTTTTTGTGTGTTTTTGTTGTTGGAATTTTGGATTTTAAGTTTCAATCTTGGAATTCAATCTCAAAGTAAGCAAAAATAGAAATACATGTTTGATCTAATTCTCTCTCTTATATAGCTAACCCTATTTTTGTTGTCTCTTTGGGTTTGAGTTATAATATACATACATATAAGTTTAGATCTTTCAATTGATTTTTTGTCTGTTAAATGGATCTTAATATGCTTTTTATGTCGTTTCGGTTTTCAAAATTTGTAAAATTAGACTCAATTGAGAAAATTTTGTATTGGGTTTTTGTTTTTAAATGGTTTATTACATTTTGTTTGCAACCAAACTATGCATTATGGTTTTATGGGAATGTTTTGGTTTTAGAATTTTTGATATATTCATTAGGTTTTGTAGAGATAATTGACATTGGAGTGAGGGATGGACTCACTAAGAAGCTGGAATAACCTACCGTAGATGGGTGGGATCTCATTAAAAATCTTGAGGTGAATGGGATGTATGTTCCACCATGGTTAATAAATAGACTTTAACAAGCACATGAATCAGTAATGAAATTGGTCTATCCAATTCACGCTAATCTATTACTATGATGGTTCCCTTGAAACTTCAATATTCATGGTGTGCAAATGATGAATATTGGATATGTGTAATGAAATGGTAGTGAAGTGATTTGTGTTGTTGCCTTTGTTTTCTTTGTGTCTTGGCAATATACACACACATTACACTTCAATCCTCAGGTCCCTAATTTTTTATAGTAACATTGTTAATAATTATTCTCAAAGACTATTAGTTTGGCTACTGACTTTATGGCTACTGTATTGGATATGTCACTTGATGATCTTATTAAAAATAGAGATTCCCATGAGAGAGTTAGATAAGTAACAACTGTTTATAAATGTGTGGCCTTTCAAAAAGCCACACATTGAGTTATTCTTTTGTTTAAAGTTCCACTGTAAAGTCTGGGTTTGGCATGTTGGATTATATTCTCAAAATTTTAATTGAGCATCTGTTTGGGTGTTGAGGAAAAAAACAATGAAGCAAAAGTAAATTGAAGCACAATCAATTATGAAGGGGTTTTTTAGATACGTTGGCGAACTGTGAGTTTTGCTTTGTTAATGTTCAGAGTGTTCACTGTTTTGAATATGATATCCTTTTTTATGCAATAAATCTTTAATTACCTATCCAAAAAAAGAGTGAGTTTTGATTTGTTAATTTGCCAATTGTGAATTATTTTATAGGTTATGGTTGATATTTTTTTAGGTAGAGACTTAACAAAGCAATGAACTATAACTTTGCTGTTATTATTTTTTTTTTCTTCTAATAACCGTTTTCTTTATGTTCTTTCTACTAAGATATGTCTATGCCCTATGGTATTCTATTTGATTTTCATTGCTTATCTTTTCTACAAATTATTCAATCCAATAGATTTGTGGATAAGCATCTTGCTTCTCTTTTTTTCCCTTTTTTTTCTTTTTTCTTTTTTTTTCTTTTTTTGATAGGATAAGCATCTTGCTTTGTTTGGTAATTTGGTGCTTTTTTTTTGTTTATTGCATAATTTTTATTTTTCACAAATTTGTTATTACATTGATATTTTGAGCGATATTCGTTTCTTTTTTATCTGTCTATGGTATTTGGATCCTATTTCAATGAGTGGACAAATACCATTGGGTGTGTAAGTATAACAACTTGAGTTTCTTCTTATAGTGTTATAATTTTTTCAATGTTATGATTATGATTTAAAATGGTTTGGAGAGCTGCAAAGATATGTTTGATCCAAATTCCAAAAGGAGTAGCTATCCTAATTGTTACTCCCTATGAGATGCATTTGGATGTTATTTATGCTACCGCTTCCCCTATTTTTATAACACTGAATTATCCTCTAGACTTATTATATTCATAAATGCTCTTGACTGATTTCTGTATTTGAAGGAGACCCGAATAATGGTAGGTGGTCTCCTTTGCAAATCAAATTCTTTTCGAAGCTACCAGCCAAATTCCACTTTGATGATAGAATATTGAAGGGTTGATTTGGAACCATTGTAATGTTTGAACAGTAGATCTACCAGGCAATACTACCAAAAGAGTATAATCAGCCTAACTTATAGTTATCTAATCTAGAAGAAACTTGAAAGTCTCAATTTTTGGAAGCCTTGAACTATTTAGAATTGGTATTCTAAAGGATCTTGTTGTTAATCATTTGCTATAATTTTAATGACTTAATTTTAAAAAGATTGCATTAAACAACTTCATTTTAGGAGGTTTGGTTATTTTGGTAGGTGTAGAACTGGTGGAAAAAGTAGAGGTAGAGGTAGAGGTGGAGATGAAAAAGTATGAAGCCTTTGAAAAGTTTGGAAACGACATCTGACCTTCAGGTATGATATCTTCTCTTTGTTTTTTATGTTAAAATATTTTATCAGGTTATTTAATTTTGATTAACTTTGCATTAGTAAATGGTTTAATGATTAATATAGATTTGTTGATATTGGGACTAAGGGAAAAAGAAAATGGGTTTTAAATCTTAATCTTAGGTCTCATGTTCTTTTCATTGTTTAGGATTGAATTTAATTTTGAAGTGATGATTTCTCTTTCAATTGTCTATGCTTCTAAGGATGTGTTACGTCTTTGTCTAATTATTTGGCTAGATTAAAAAAATTTAGATAAATTATTGACTTTGTGTTTGATTTGGTTTTACAAATTTTTGTAGATTATGTTTTTTTTTTTTTTATATTTGCTTTTCATAGTGCTTATTAAAAGTGGTTGTATTGGATATTGCATGATAGTGGTAATGTTTTTTAAAGACTTTTAATTATTGATTCCATCCTTTTCAATGTTGGGCTTTTCTGGGTTTTGTATGTAATGCTATGCTTAAAATTTTAATTGATAATCTGTTTGAGTGATGAGGGGGGAAAATCAAACGTCTTTATTTGAATTATATGGAGTAGCAAGTATGGTTAAGCTATATATAGGTAAATAATTCCAAATTTTTGCAACATTCCTTGTAATAATGTTTTGAAGATAAAATGTTAAGGATAGTCTTTTTAAAAATATATATATATTATGCAAAGGGTTGTAATTTACTGTTTGAGTTTTTTAATCACATTTATGATGAGTATTTTTGCTATATGTTATGTATATTAAGCAAGTTTAGTGGTGATATTGTCAAATTTACATCTTGAGAACTTTGAAATCTTTGTGAACATGTAATTTTTTTGTTTGTCTAATCTTGGCTTTTGAGTAAAATTTGATGGCCAAAATTGCACCATATTTATCACAAATAAAAAGATATATGTTGCAACTAACAATGACAAAATTGCTGATTGATGTACATCATTAAAATGTTGAATTTTGGTTAAAAGGTTTATATCAATCTAATTTTTAGCATCTTTCACAATTTTAAGTGAATACATGTAAATTTATTCAAATGTTAATTTTTATGCTTTACAGAGTTTTGAGAAGTACATAAATTTGATTCTGGATGATGCTGGAAAATTCAACATCAAGAGGAAAAGCAAAAAACTTTAGATGGGTTCGTTTTCCTTTACTTTTAATCTCCCAAATGTTCTCTAAACGTGGTACATCTATTTTTTTATAGGTCGCTTACATCAAAAGAAATGTAGAGGGTAGATTCTTCTTAAGAGATGCAACGCAATATTCGCCTCTCTCTCTCTCTATCTCTCTCTCTCTCTCTCTCAATAGTGGAAAGTGATGATTTTAGCAATTGTCTAAATTGGCATTATGTTGCCTTTTCAATCCCATTAAGGTCTAGCATCTTTGTTTACTGGCAATGTTAGAATTTAGATACATCTTGGACATCAAGAATGATTAATATATTTCATGAAAAATATATGATTGAATGAGTATGGAGTTAACTATATTTGTGTAATTAATTGTATTGGAGTGTACTTATTTCAATTATATATTTTTTAAATATGATCTCAAGTTCTTGGTTATCACAATATCTTAGTGCATGTGATAGATTTTATTACTTTGTAAGTGATAGATTTTATTGGTTTGGTATATAAATTATACCATGATATTGATTTTTTTTTTTTTTTCATATTAAGGAAGTTATCAATAGTTTTCCCGTACATCACACGGGTTAGCGACTAGTAAAAAATTATTTTTATGCCATCCAAACTGCCACATGGACTGCCACGTGTCCTAAATAAAAAATAAAAATAATAATAATAAATAAACTAAATTAACTTAAAAACAACCCTAAAACCTAGATGAAGTTTATCATCTCTAACAACTTGATCGAATCATACCTCCATGGCCAAACATGCAATGCTTTCACCGCTTGCCATAGCCTTCCTGATGGTGGCCTTGAACTTGTCATGTAACACTCCATAATTTTGATACTAATTTAATTCTTATACGTAAATTAAAAAAGAGGCCCACAATTAAATGGATTTAATTGATTTGGGCCTAAGATATTAAAAATAAGATAAATACTTGGGGCTTCCTTTTTTCTTCAGCAGCAACACACTATTGAACCTTGCTGTGCTTCATTGTAGCTGTGAGTGGAGACTGCAGGTATAGCTCTCTTCTGCTTTAAACTTAGAAAGGTTGGAATACTCAATGACTAGTTTTTGTTCCCACTCTTATAGCATCTGTTATTGGCATACCTAATAGAAAAAAATAGGGGTTGATGTTATAGATCTAAAGCTAAGATTATTATATTAGAACATGGGTGCTTTATGGTTTATATATAATTGTTTATAGTCTCACTAATTCACCGCCATTGTCATTGTCCATATACGTGTCCAACAATTTCCTTATGTTTTGTGGCATCAAGAGAATTATGGGTCATTGGGTTGATGAACTAAGATATAAATATATATATATATATATATATATATATATGGCTTCTATTATTAGATGGATCAGATATCCATCATTCGGCCTATATTGAAGTTTTATTTTACTTGAATCTATTCCATACTTGTGACTCTGCCATTAGTTTGGATTGATCAATCAAGGTTATATTATGTGTATTCTAAGAATTGTAGTAGTCTATATGATGGCTAGACACGTAATAAAATCCTAAAGTTCCATAGAGTTGTAGTACAAACATGCCAATTAATAGATAATGAGAATATGTGAAATAGAACAAGCTAATCAAAGACTGAAAGTGAATTGGATAGTTAAGTGAATAAATGAAAAATTTTGGATATATCAGTATTGTCTAGGATAAAATTGTTTAAGCGTGAAAGCAGATTTTTAAGCAGGAAATTGTGTATTGATGGACCTATCTTAGGTATTGCTAGGTTCTAATTCTACTAATTTTGTGTGACTCAAGGGTAGTTGATTTCATATTTTTGCGAATAAGAGGTAAGTGGTGTTTATAATTTTGGGAGTTTTCCCAAACAATGTTAATTATTAAACTATTTTATATCAAAGAAATATGTTGATATTCTATCTATAAATTGATATTTTATAAATGTTTGATGTGCACATTAACTATTCGTTTTATGAAAAACTTGTGGGACAACCTAAATTTATTTAAACTTGTATGTGAGAATATATCCTTATATTTTTGAGAATTATGAATGGATTATTTTTGTGAGCATCTTGAATATGTTTTGAAAACTTATGGCAAGTCGTGATTAAAAGCTCAATATTGTATTTTGTCCTTAGTAAGGGGCAATCATACTGAAACTAGTCCTTAGCAAGGAATAGTCCTAAAAAAGGGGTCAGTGCATATTTGATAGCTCCTTAGCAGGGGAGTATACTATTGAGGATCCAAAAAGAAATCTCCTTAGCAAGGGAGTGCACTTTTAGGTTCCAAACGAGCCATCCTTAAGAAAATTGATGAAAATGAGGTTCTAGTCCTAAAAGGGGACAGCACAACCCTATCAATAAGGCGTAAACGTTGACCACGAGAAAAGCCTAGGAAATTGTGATGGCTCACAATATAAATATATTTTCTTTTTATATATGAAATATTTGATAATAAAATATTGATGAGTTACAAGTTATGAATTTGTTGTAAGAATTATTTATTTGAAAAGTTTGTTCCCAAACCCTAATGTTAGTGAATTCCACTTATTGAGTTATCTCACCCCCCCCCCCTTTATTTTCCCTTACAGATACATTAGATGAATTATTGGAGTAGAGATTCTTGGAAGACAATAGTTACGAATTATTTTGTGGAACTAAGGATTTTATTATTATTTTCATGGTATTAAACATTGTACTGGAGAATTATTTTAAGGATGTTTTGTCTTTGGTGGATTAGAGCTTAGACATTTGTGATAAGATTTTAGGTTGTTGGTTTCTTTTATTTAATATTTTTTTATGGATTATTCAAATTAAATACACTTTTATTGTTTATGATTTTGGGGCATTACATGTCATCCCTTTGTCACTCCCTCTATTTCCACCTCTCTCTCTCTCTCTCTCTCTCTCTCTCTCTCAAACCCAAATTAGTTAATCCGGCCAAATTCTCTCACCTCGCAAACCGAGGAAGGACTCAGCTAGAACCATCGTTGTTTGCTCTTATTTTTTGTTAGCATTAGGTTTTGGGTTTGTATCAGAATTCGGGTTAACTCAATCAAATAAGGCAGGTTTTTGTTTTGTGGTTGGTTATGTAACTGGGTTTGTTTTTGTTGTGGGCTTTTTAATTGGTATGTGGTGTACAATTGCACACCAATTGTATTGGGTTGTTTAACAATTCCTTGTTGGTATTGGGATTTGCCAATTTAGGTTTGTATCAAAATTGTGTGCAAGAATACGAATATTTTAAATATGATATTCTAAATTGAATATGGGAATTTATTAGTTGTTTTCAATTAGGCGAGCTTGGATTGAAAAGATACAATGATTTTTTGAGTAAATAATATGATTTTTATTAAAATTGAATCATGAGTATACAAAAGTCTTAAAGACACAAAACCAGCCCAGGTTTGACGTGTCTAGGATAATAACAAAACAGAGGATAAAAAACAAATAGAAGATTACAGAATCAGGAGTGTTGTTGACTTGCTACTAACCTTTGATAACAGAGTGATAAAGTAGTAGCAACAACAATGGTCCAATCAAGTACTTCTCAAGGTTGAGTGAAGAGAGAGAAACGGTAAGAATAAAGGGAGTGTAAAAAAGCTAGGGACGACGAGTTCAAGGTCACCACCATGGTGGCAGTGGAGACAGGAGAAAAGACTGGAGTATTGAAGGTTTAGCCATGGAGGTTTGGTTCAGTCAAATTGCGAGAGAGGGCTTCCAAGTTCCAACTTGGTTTAGTTTCAAAAAATGTTTCAGAGTGTTTAAGTTAGTTTAGTTTTTTAAATAAAAAATTTGAGATGGCAGTATAGGTGTTTGTTGAGGTGGAAAAATATTATTTTTTATTTGGGCTGTTTGCCATGTCAGCAAATTTCATCCAAAAGATAACGGTAGGGACCAAATTGAAATACAGTATAAAGAATAGGGACCAACTTTGTAATTTACCTTTTATGAAATCTAATTTCATTAAATATAAACTTTAGTAACACTTTACTAAAGTGGCGGGGCCCAACACCTTGAATAACCAGTTCCCATTAAACTTATCTCAATGGGATATTTCGTGTCTCTATAGAAAAAGATTATAGATTCCATCTTGAGAATATGTGTTCTCTCAACACTATATGCGGTTACCCAACATACTGAGATTTTGATCGTTAAATTAAATCTCACTCCTAATATATCAAAGCAATCTACATTTCATGATCAGGTTCACAATCCTTTTAAGATTGAGAAACCATGAGAATAAAAGTTGTGAGATTTAATATTTAAGTGACAGTTGTTAATTGAATAATTAATCTCACAGTGGTCCAGTTCAATGTTTCTTACACACTTAAGACACACCAACACATCAATTAAAAGTTTCCAATTCCATGATCAAGACAAATCCTCGTAGATGACATGTTATAGCCTTCACAGATGAAATGCCAAATTTCATAACCGATTACAAACTACTTTTTTGAGTTTACAAGGAACTTATAATTTATATCTTCTGTAACTAAATCACATACAATATATCTCAAGAACTATATGATAATATCCAATTAGTACATATACAAAGAGTCTCGTATAATTAAACAATTTAATTATTTATAACATGCCAATAAATTGGATTTTAGGGCACAAACCCTAACAAAAAGAACCATATTAGGACCACAACCTACAATTATTGAAGAATAATTAAGTGAGTAAAACTCACACACACCAACAAAGATAAATCCCCTTTTATTTTTTAATAATGAAAGAATCATATTGGAAATTTCTTGGATCAAAGGTCAAGGGCAATGCAAACTTAATTCTTCAATTAAAGCATTCAAATCAGAGTAGGATGATCCGCCTTCTTCAGTTCCTTGCCATCTTCCCAAATGTCTTGTCTCTGCCTCTCATTTCATCTGCTTCTTCACCAACCATAATTTGCCTCATTGCCTTCTCTAATGCTTCCCTCTTGATACCATCTCCCACCATACTTGTCCATTGGTAAACACATACATCAACCCCAAGTTTAAGTACATGAGTCACTATCTTCTCATTGAAAAATTGCTCAGCACCCATAGGCCATGTGACCATGGGTACCCCTGCAATCACTCCTTCCAAGGTTGAGTTCCACCCACAATGAGTCACAAATCCTCCAACTGCTTCTTGATCAAGAATCAACATTTGGGGTGCCCAACCTCTTATAATCAGTCTCTTACTTTCCATTCTTTTATCAAATCCTTTAGGTAACCAATCTTCTTCTTCTTTCTCATTTTTGCCTTTCCTCACAACCCAAATGAATTGTTGTCCAGAAGCCTCAAGACCCATTGCAATCTCCATGAGCTGAGAATCATGAAGTTTGCTATACTCCCAAAACAAACGTAAACAACCGAATTTGGTTTCCTTGTAGCAAGCCACTTCAAACATTCATGTTCATCAATGGACGCTTCCTTTCCCCTCTTGGCTTTATCTTCAACTTCCTTGTTGCATAGTGAAACTAGACCTATATGCCATGCCTTTCTTCCTATAACCTTCTTGTAATGCTCTGCATAAGCCGGCTCAAGCTCATAGAAGTTGTTAACAACTACCCCATAGCTCCTCAACTCTGATTCCATAACTTCTTTAAACAACTTGGAAAAGTCTGTTTCAACATCTTGGCGAGTAAAGTCTGGAAGTTGCATCCTTGTAAACTTGATCTCCCCCGGAAAATTAGGAATGACAAAAGTTTCAAAATCAGATGAAACTTTCTTGTAAGGTTCATATAGCCCCATACTATGGTTTGCACAAAGAGAGAAAAAACAGGTCCCGTGGAAAATAAGCCTTGGAATAGCAAATTTAGCAGCAATATCAATTGCCCATGGAAAGAACATATCGGCAACAAGGCAACTAGGTTGGTGATCTTGTACTAGTTGCTCGAATGGTTGTCGAAGCATCTGAGTGGCTTTAGTGAAAGCTGGAACCATGTCTGGGAAATTCAGTGAGTCAACATTCTCACATCCTTCTAGCAAGCCAGCCTCTACAGCAAAGAACTTGCTTATTTGGATATCAACATTGTTGATGTTGTGAGTTTTGGAGAATAAAGGCAGTTGCGAGGAGTAGTGACAATGGTTGCCCTCACGCCACGCTCTGCAAATAGCTTGGCCATGTCCATGGTTGGTATCTGGTGACCATGGGCCGTGAGAGGGAAGAAGAATATGTGAAGTTGACAACTTTCTCAAGCCATGACACCCTGAAAGCCAGCGACAATCACAATGCCTTTCTTCCTATAACCCCTTGCATTTCTTCCTATAACCTTCTTGTAATGCCTTTCTTCCTAAGGCTCATGTGGTAATAAGTAGAGACTCAACTGTGGTGGTAGTGTATAATCACTGCCCAACGTTGTTAAATGCAAAGTTGCATTCTCAAATCTCAACTGCCCAACGTATAGTTGCGCATTTCTATGCACATTAACTTTTTGTTTATGAAACCTATGCATATTTAATTAGTGTCATTAACTTGTTTGCTCCTTGTTGACCACAAATTATGCTGCATGCAATGCAACTGGAGCTACCAATAGTTGGGACGCTTTCCCCAATATCAGACCTGGGTTTGAAAGCTTATGCGAGTAACTAGTATTACTAGCATAAACTAGCTAATTGATTTTGGAATGACAATGCATCTTCAGGTAGGAATTGTACAAAGGGTATGAGAAATTGATATCATTTTTTTGGGGGTTGGTGTTTAGTTAAATCATGAGTTTTTTTACACAATTAATAAATAGATCAATTATGTGTTAATCTGCTTAATTCATAATTAACTTTAAATGACCCTATTCAATTTTTGTTTTGAAACAGGTTGAGGCCCTTTTTGACACAAACCAGGTTAACCAATATGAATAAATGTCATTTTTATTCAACAAAAATTTGAATTGTACATATAGAGTAACATTTTTAACTTGTATCACATTGTTTAAGTTTGTTTGTTCCCCCTTCCCCCCCCCCCCCCCCCCCCCTTCTTTCTGAATCACATTGTTTAGACATGTATGAGAAATAAGCAATTTATGCATCTAACGTGTATCTTGCTTGTTAGTCAATAGGAAAAGTTAAGAAATTGTCCTACCGTGATGAGAGAGAGAGAGAGAGAGAGAGAGAAAGAATAGGAGAGAGAAATAAATGCCCTACAGTGGGGATAGGTTGCAATTAATTACATACATCCACCTATACCCACAAACAACACTTTCACTTTCTCTGTAGTGCTTTTTGTAGGCACTACACACGTAAACCAAGATAAAGTTTTATAGAGCATATATAGAGTTATTTCCTGCAATAGAAAACAGCCGGGAAATAACTTCATGCTCTCGACTCATGCTCATTAGCATTCTCGATAGAGCTGAGTGCATAGTTATGACTCATTCGGATCCCCCACTCCCGCAAGCCTAGCTCAGCGGGTAAAGTGTCACTATGATCATGCCAGGTGAAAGACGCCAACTCAAATCGTCTTCCTACCTATTTTTATGTTAAAAAATAATATATATATATATATATATATAGAGAGAGAGAGAGAGAGAGAGGGAGAGAGAGAGAGTAATAGACGGGTAAATATTTAACATCAATTTATTTATGGAGTATAAAGTGGAGCAAAGAAAATACTTCAAAAGATTTGGACTCATGAAGAAGGTAATTGTGCCCAAATACAATCCAATTTAAGCATGGTCATTAGTTTTCAATTAGAAAGTTTTTATTATACTGATTTGATTGGACTTTGGCTATCATGACACAACCTACATCAATATAATAAACAAAAATTGACATAGAGTTCCCATCACACACATTTAAGAAGCATGGGAGATAATTTGTAAAAGAAAATACTAGTACACACTTGTTATTACACACCTTCTTTACACTGAAATTGTGATTTGAAGTCAGGATTTCTTGTGTCAAATGTCAAGGGCAATACGACCTTAATTCTTCAATTAAAGCAATCAAATCAGAATAGGATGATCCCCCTTCTTCAATAGCCCTCCTTGCCATCTTCCCAAGTGCCTTGGCTCTACCTCTCATTTCCTCTGCTTCTTCACCAACCATAATTTGCCTCACTGCCTTCTCTATTGCTTCCCACTTGATACCATCTCCCATCAATACTCTTGACCATTGTCGAGCACAAACATCAACCCCAATTTTCAATATTTGAGTCACTAACTTTTCATTGTAAAACTGCTCAGCACCCATAGGCCACGTGACCATGGGTACCCCTGCACTCACTCCTTCCAAGGTCGAGTTCCACCCACAATGAGTCACAAATCCTCCAACTGCTTCATGCTCAAGGATCAACACTTGGGGTGCCCAACCTCTTATAATTAGGCCCTTACCTTCCATTCTTTTCTCAAATCCTTTAGGTAACCAATCTTCCTCTTCTTTCTCATTTTTGGCTTTCCTCACAACCCAAATGAATTGCTGTCCAGAAGCCTCAAGACCCATTGCAATCTCCATGAGCTGAGAGTCACTAAAGTGTGCTATACTCCCAAAACAAATATAAACAACTGAATTGGGTTTCTTTGTGGCAAGCCACTTTAAACACTCATGTTCATCAATGGAGGCTTCCTTTCCCCTTTGGGTTTTATCTTCAGCACCCTTGTTGCATAGTGAGACTGGACCTATATGCCATGCCTTTCTTCCCATAACATTCTTGTAATGCTCTGCATAAGCTGGCTCGAGCTCATAGAAGCTGTTAACAACTACCCCATAGCTCCTCAACTCTGATTCCATAACTTCTTGCAACAACTTGGAAAAATCTGTTTCAACTTCATGCTTAATGAAGTCGGGAAGTTGCATCCTTGTCAACTTTATATCCCCCGGAAAATTCGGTAGGACAAAAGGTTCAGAATCAGAAAAAACTTTCTTGTGAGGTTCATATAGTCTCAAACTATGGTCTACAGACAGAGAAAAAAAACTGATCCCATGGAAAACAAGCCTTGGAATACCAAATTTAGCTGCAACATCAGTTGCCCAAGGAAAGAACATGTCGGCAACAAGGCAACTAGGTTGGAAATCTTGTAGTAGTTGCTCAAGTGGTTGTTGAAGCATCTTAGTGGCTTTGAGAAAATTGTGAGCCATTTCTGGGGAATTGAGTGAGTCAATATTCTCACATCCTTCGGGCAAACCAGCCTCTACAGCAGGGAACTTGATGATTTGGATATCAATGTTGATGTCGCTAGTTTTGGAGAATAAAGGCACGTTGCGAGGAGTAGTGACAATCGTTGCCTTCAAACCTCGCGTTGTGAATAGCTTGGCCATGTCCATGGTCGGTATCAGATGGCCATGGCCCATGAAAGGGAAGAAGAATATGTGAAGCTGACGATTTTTGCTACCCATAACTTAAAACCCTGAACAGCGTAAATAGAGAGGTTAAGGCTAGGCTATATTTTTCAGTGTTGGTATGAGAACTTTGTTAGATATGAACATGGTGTATGGTAGGCTAGCTACTAGCCCACGCAAGGACTTGAGAAGTAAAATTTTTTTCCTCATGGTGCTGAAGTTAAAGCAATTATTCTCACCACAAGTTCTTGCGCACTTCTAAGCACATAAACTCGTTTGTCCCTTAACTTCTTGTCCATAATTGACTGGATGAAAAAAATTACAAACGGATAAATAATAAATGTGATTAGTACTATTTAGAAATTAATAAAAAATGATGTTAAGAGTCTGTTTGGATACTGCTTATTTGCTGAAAACTAAAAACTTATTATTGAAAACACTGTAATAAAATAATTTTTAAATTGTAAATAGTGTTGTGAGACCCAGGATTTACCTAGAAATCTGCATTTTTGGTGGTTTGGTTGGGTCGTGAACAATGCCGCAGGAGCCAACCAAAAATGCAAAACGCAACTTCATCAACTCGCAAACACCCGCTAAGCCTCCGTTTGGATACCAATGAAAAATGAAAATTATTTCACTATTTAGCTTATTTTTGCTACTATTCATGAACTCATTGCACTTTTTGGACCTTTTCATGGGCCACACTATATTATTTCAGCTAACTTTTACCTTTATTTACCGTACTTTCAACAATAAGTTTTCATTTTCATCAAAATAAACGGTATCCAAATAGACCCTAAGAGTATATTTGACAAAAATTAAAAAGCCAGCTTATTTTACTATACAGCTTATTTTTATTATTATTCATGGACCCACTACATTTTTTGGTACTATTCATAGGTCCTACTATACCATTTCAACTAATTTTTACATTTATTTACGGTACTTTCAGTAAAAAATTTTCAGTTTACTATACAGCTTATTTTTTTTATTATTCATGGACCCACTACACTTTTTGGTACTATTCATAAGTCCTACTATACCATTTCAACTAACTTTTACATTTATTTACGGTACTTTCAGTAAAAAGTTTTCAGTTTCAACAAAATAAGTAAATCTCAAACAAATCTAAGAATACTATAAATTTACAATATATAGTATCCAAAATGATTTGTCACCGATCACTAAAAAGTAATTCAAACATTTATTTATTGTGTTTTGAAATTTTTCAATTACATTTTTTGTTACATAAGTTTGTAAAGGTTATGCAATAAAATTAGTAGTACCTTTAGTAATTTCACTGTCAAGTCAAATTGCATGTAATAAATTTTATAGTAGCTTTAGCATTTTTCTAAATAAATATTAAATTACTTTTTTCATGGTTGATAAGAGATTAGTTTTTAAAACTTATGAAGTAAATTTTTAATATATTTAGCATCACTCAAATAAAAGGAGCTGGCCAAAAAAAAGGGGGAATAAGTTTATTCCCCCTAATTACTTAAACACAAAAGCATACAAGATATCAAAATAATGCATCTGGATTAATATGAATCAGACACTTGGACGCCAGTGCTTGTAACATTCTAAATACACCATATCTGGTATCTTCTGCGGGACAATTCAAGGAAGTAGAGATGCAGAGACCTATGATTTTTCTTGTGTCAGCTGGATCAATAATGCCATCATCCCAGAGCCTTGCTGTGGAGTAATAAGAACTTCCTTCTTTCTCATATGCCTCCACAACCTTTGCCTTGAATCTTTCTTCTTCTTCCTTATTGTTCCACTGCATTACATCATGCAAAGTGCATGTAAATACAAATAAGAAGACCCTGACTTGGTATATGGAGAAATATGATAAGTCATCTTTTCCTTACAAACAAAAAGAAGCTTCCCATGGTCTCCTCTCTCATTGATCAAGAGACTAAATGGTGGAAAACTAGTGTTGTCCAGGCGCTCTTTTTGCCTTTTGAAGCGGACATTATTCTGAAAATTCCTCTAAGTCAGAATTTACCGGAGGACAATCTTATTTGGATTGGAAATAAAATGGGTGTTTTCACTGTCAAGAGTGCTTATCACATAGCTGCCAATCTCCAGGATGGTACTGATGTCGGGGAATGTTCTTCCGAAGACTCAAATGCTTATCTTTGGAAAAATTTGTGGAAGCTGAAACTTCCTGCAAAAATCAAAATATTCTCTTGGAGAGCTTGTGTGGATGGGCTCCCGGTGAATGTAAAGATGGTGGAGAGGGGTATTAAATCTGACTTTGATTGTCCCGTTTGTGGGGAAGAGCCAGAAAGCCTTTTACATGCTTTAGTTTCCTGTGACTTTGCTCTATCGGAGTGGTCGCTTTGTCAAGACTGCCATTTAAATTTTCTGTTGAATGCAAAAGACTTTACAGGTCTAGTGCACCAAATTTGTTCAAACTCTGATGGGGTTTCATTGGAATATTTTTTTGCAATTTCCTGGTCCATATGGCATAACCGAAATCAGATAGTTCATAATGAGAGTGGTCTTTCCCCTCTGCAAGTCTGGGAAATGGCGAAGAGAGTTGTTGAGGACTTCCAGGAAGCTAACCCGATGCATTTGTCCTCGATACAACCATCAAAGGGTGGCTGGGTAGCGCCTCCCCCAGGTTTTTTCAAAATTAATGTAGATGGTGCGTCGTCCTTGGATGGTCAGGGGGTGTCGGGAGTGGGAGTGATCATTCGTGATGCTAAAGGTGGTGTGGTTGCTGCTCTTAGTAAAGCTTTGCCTATGCACTATCCGGCTGAATGGACTGAGCTCTTTGCTATGGAGCAGGGTGTTCTTTTGGCTCGGGAAATGGCTGTTCAGCAGGCCATCTTTGAATCCGATGCTTCCTCTGTCATTCAAGCCATTTCTCAGGACCTCTGTGGTGGTGAATCTGGCCACCTGATCCAAGGAATACAAAACACAAAATTGAACTTCTTGAGCTGCTCATTTCGACATGTGAAAAGGGACTCCAACAGGGCTGCCCATGAGCTTGCCCAATATGCAAAATGTAACAATGTCAGATGTGTTTGGAAAGGTGTTTCTCCGCCTTTCTTAGATTTTCTGTTTCATTCTGGTCTGGGCTGAATGTTGTATGTTGTAGGCTGAGGCCCTGTTGTAATCCTTTTCATGTGTTAATGATATTACACATTTTCTCTTCAAAAAAAAAGAAGCTTCTACCTGAATCCCTTGCTTTTTCTATTTGAGCTAGCACACCAGCAGCCTGATATTCAAAGCCAAAATAATATGTAACTGACAAATCAAAAGGAGGCAGATCTTTATGCTTTATCTCATTGACATCTCAGTCATATGCATGAATGTGTTGAGTGAAAAGCTACCTGGGCACTACCCATCACAGATATTCGGGCATTTGGCCAAAGGAACATGAAGTTGGGACTATAAGCACGATCACACATTGCATAATTTCCAACACCGAAGCTTCCACCAACAATTATAGTAACTTTGGGAACCTAATTCATTGATTGAGAAAGGTGCAGAGGTTAATCCTTTTGTTTCATATGTTTCTTTTGTTCTTCTTCTAATTTTTTTTAATCTTTTGATAAGATGTTCTTTTTCTAGTTTTACATAAAAGAACCATATTAGTAGATTATTTTCAAGCTATAAAGTTAATATGATGTTATACAAATAAGGAACTGAATACCAACCCTGAAGAAACATTCATACAGTGATACGGGGGCTTGGTATATCTCAAAAGTTACTCAATAACCAAAATAAAATTAGGTATGAGAGACACCAACCTTTGCACAAGAAACTGCCATAACCATTTTCGCTCCAGATTTTGCAATTCCATTTGCCTCAGATCTTGAGCCAACCTATTAAATAAATGTTAAACATTAAGGTTCCATGCTTTTGCTAACTTTAATGGAATAAATTTAATGACCATGGCAGTTTAAAACAAAAGGAATTCCAACCATAACAAATCTTCACAACTGAAACTCTGAATTAGAAAATATGTAAGCTCACTCAACTTATCATCTATAAAAAATTGATATAAGAAAAAAACCTAATTTATCAAGAACCAATATTTTGAGACTTCAGAGTCTACAAATATCCATGCAATAAATTTTGAACAAAAGGGAAGCTTTTATTGAGCAAAAACCATGTATAACTTCGACAATCTTAATCAGCAGAAGAGACTACCATTACTTAGATTTGAGGTCTAGGGTATGGCTTCAAAACCTTGTTCTGATCTGTGTGACTCAGTCCATTTTTAATTCCTAGTCCAACATTTTTACTTTAAAATTGAATTTCTATTGGTACTTTCTTTTTTTTGATAGGTAAGAAAAAATTTTATTGAAAAAGGAATAGCATGAAAAAATACACAAGGTTCACGATAGTGAACAAAGAGAAAAATTCATTTAAACTCGAATCTGTCAAGCATGAGTTCACTTTACACTTTATTGCCAAGCACATCACAGATTACATATGTTCCCCCCTTTTCAATCCGTTTTCTTTGCAAATGTAATGACACAGAGATGTTAGAAAGCTTTATTAACAGTGAGGGGCATACCATAAATCCAGTGATGTTCTAAAGGAAGACCAAAGGAATGTTTCGTTGAGTGCAAAGTTCAATGAAATGGACTCCTTTTAGAGCAGATTCATTAAATAATATCCCATTGTTTCCAATTATTCCAACTGGCTGTCCAAAAATTCTAGCAAAACCTGTTACAAGAGTCTGCATTGACACAATTGGAATTACAAAAGTAATAAATATCAAATGCTATCACATAAAAGCCTAACAAGCTTAAGTGATTCAAACGCCCTCACAGTGCCATACAATTTCTTGAATTCATCAAATTCACTTCCATCAACAATGCGAGCAATGACTGACCGTATATCAAAGGACTGCTTAAGGTCAGTTGGGGCAATGGAATGAAGTTCCTTTACATCATATAATGGTTCTTTAAATTCATGGTTTACAGTTTCCAATCTACTTAACACTCCCTCTTTCCCAGGCATGTGCAAGTTTTTAATGATGTTCCTCCCAAGAGCAAGTCCATGCAGTTCATCTACAAGAACACATAAAATTACATATATGATCACTAAAAGGAAAAAAGAGTACCTTATGTCTTATTTCTTAGACGCAAGTGTGTGCACACCCACATACACAGAGTTATTCTAATAACATGAGAAAACAGATTTTAGAATTATAAATTTTTTGATAAGTAGATAGTCTCATTGAGAAAGTGAAAAAGGGCACAACCCAAGGCCACGGGAAATATACAAGTGTAAACACAATCTCATTGAGTTCTGGATGTTGAAACTCATCAAGACAACTCTGCAAACTGACATGGTATGGCCAGCATAAAGATTCTTACTGAAGCAGAAAGCACTGGGAAGATCATAGTAACTTTCAAAAGTGGTGCCTTTAAGATGCAAAGGCAGAATGGTAAAAGTAAATACCATGAGCAATATAATCTAAAACTCCTGATGTCTTGCAATGCACAGTAGCACCCCCCAAGTGTAAACACAATCTCATTGAGTTCTGGATGTTGAAACTCATCAAGACAACTCTGCAAACTGACATGGCATGGCCAGCATAAAGATTCTTACTGAAGCAGAAAGCACTGGGAAGATCATAGTAACTTTCAAAAGAGGTGCCTTTAAGATGCAAAGGCAGAATGGTAAAAGCAAATACCATGAGCAATATAATCTAAAACTCCTGATGTCTTGCAATGCACAGTAGCACCCCCAAATCTTCTTTAGAGACTTCTTCTCCTGTAGCAGCCTATTGAAAATTTTCAAATAAGATATAGATTTTAGACACAACTATAGACAAAGTAATATTCATTCATTCACATATAAGCACACCAATCGACAAGCAAGCACAGACATACACATGAACTCACTATAATATTTCATATAACATAGAAAGATACCCAAAAAATCATGGAACAGTTATGGGAATTACCCCCCATGAAGCATTTTGGAACACCAGAAGGCTTGTAACTAACCTTAGCGAGTGGTGGTCCTGCCAGGAAAACAGTACCATTTCCTTTGACCATGACACTTTCATCAGCCATCGCGGGTATATAGGCACCCCCAGCTGTGCAGAAATCCAATACCAGTGCAATTTGGGGGATGCCTTCAGCAGACATCACAGCTTGATTGTAGAAAATTCTACCAAAATTATCCTTGTCAGGGAAAACATCGGCCTGCTTGCGAAGGTAAGCACCTCCACTATCAACGAGATATATGCATGGTAATTTACATTGAGAGGCAATCTCTTGTGCCCTAAGATGTTTCTTAACGGTGATGGGATAGTAAGTGCCTCCCTTGACAGTCGGGTCATTAGCCACAAGCATACAAAGTCGCCCATGAACCGGACCTATCCCAGTAATAATCCCAGCAGATGGCAAGGCTTCTTCATATAATTCATGGCCAGCAAGCTTTATGATAAAACACAATTAGATGTGAAAGACATTGCATATTTTACTATAAAATGCATCAAGTCCAATGAATTGACAAATGGAACATTTGCTTTCCAGTTAACATGTGAATTATGATTCTGATTCTGAATCTAAGCAAAATGCATGATTTCTAATTCTAATACATTACATAACATGATTAATGTTCTTAAGTTGTGCTAATGATCAATGCACAGATATTTGTACAAATTTCATTCCTAACTACCATCCCCACAAAGGCAGCAACTATTTCTGATCAATATTGCACATCGTAATCCACTACCATCCCCACAAAGGGTTTGGTTCGGTTGAGAGAGAAAGAGAGAATATCTAAGCTAAATAAGGCTGTGTGTGCTGCGTGATAAAATTCAATAGAAATTTTGAGGGAGACAATTGAATAGGGGAAAAAAGAATAGACCCTAGGAATTAGCACTTAATTATTGGAGAATTCCACATTAAATTTCATTCATTCATATGTCCCTTACATTTTACTGGAGCCTTTTTCTAAATAGGCTTCCAAGAAACATCCATAAGAAAAACCATAAACACAATCCCACATAAACCTCAATCATGACAAAATTACATTAATGAAATTCAAAATTAAATTAGTAGTAATTTTCATATCTACATCAACTCACCCGGGGTGGGACAGACTAAGCCCTGTTGAGTATAGCCCCAGATAGTATTCTGGTATATTAGGGTCTAACTGTAGCAGCTCATCTCTGGTGATCCATGTGCAATATGACTCTAGTTTTCCCTTTCAACGAATTAGGTAGCACTCAACTTTTCCTATCCCTGATAGAAACAAGCTGCTAATCCAAAATAACATTAATATGCTCTTTACACGTTGGCAAAAGGTTTGGTTGAGTTGAATGAGTCACAGGGTTTATAAAAGGATCGAGGGAAAGCTCATTGAAAGTATCATATGGGATAACTATTGAACCTTTATAAAATTTAAGTAACCAGATCCTTAAGATTAAAGGGGGAGATACTTTCACAATCAAATGAAAAATCTTCATATGCATTTGGTCCAACCCATGTCAACACTTTGAGCATTCCAGCATAATAGGCTTGTAGTTGCCTAATGGCTTCATAGGGGAAACCGTTCAAGCCTAAAACCATGACATAATCCATTACCGGAAATCCCATATAATGTGAATTAGCTTCTATTCTTTTTTTTTAGTTGATCATCACCTGCTTGAGATTGCTTGCTAACCTCATGATTCCAATCATGAACATGATGTGTACATGTTTTTATTGGTCGGATACTTTTTAACATGTGGTGAAAGTGGGAGAAGATCTAAAAGACTTTCCTATGTTTGACTTCAAATGGACTCATACCTATATAGTTATCTCATTTCCCTCTCAACTCCGTTTAGGCTCAAAATGCTTGGGTCCTTCTCCCAATCACCTCTTTAGGTTGTACAAACCTACACTCAACCTTACATCTACCAAGACTATTCTCGGGGAGCTCAACTTGAGACAGTACAGTTTAAATGCAATCCCACAAATCGTTATGTTTAATCAGTTTCGTGGAGATTTATGTATACTCAAAGAGTAACGTTACGGGCACAACAATTTTCAAAATAATTGAGTTGACAAGCTTTTACTAGTTTCCATCTCGACTCACCAATCACCATTCACATCACTTTTTTTTTTTTAATCTACCAATAACAACTTGCCAAAAATTTTATGCCTCTAGACTAAATCCCAGTTCATAAACAACCTAAGGTTCCAATATATTTTGAGTAATTTTTTATAATATCCATTAAGACTAAAAAGGCAATAATCAGTTTAAAGATATTTGCAGAGAGAGAAATCTGATTGTGAATAAAGTGGAAATGAAAGACAAAAACCTGAGAAAGTTCAAGGAATGAAGAACCAGGGTCAAGAAGGCGATCAATTCTTTCTCTGGGTAGAAGCTTATTCCTACTTCTACTTCTCTTCACCGCCTCTGCTTCACCTCCCCTTAAAACCTAAACTTTTCACAAACCCATTAAAACATTTATATATATATATATACATTCTGGGGCCTAATGGGACAACAAAAATGAGGACTTTTTTTTTCCTTTAGATAAAAAAAAAAAAATTTATCTAATGATCTTCTTGAGGGTCAATTTTTTTTTTTTTTTTTCTCCTCTTTTTAAGTTGGATATGCACGTTTTTTTAGTAGTCTGTAGGGTAAGTCCTATACATTTTGGGCTAAGGCAACAACAAAATTGAGTCTTCTCTTTTCCCTTATATTTAAATTTTTTATTATATTTTGTTTATTGTTAATAACAAATTTATCTAATAATTCTTCTTGAGACTATAAATTTTTTTTCCTAAATTTTTCATATCCCGATGCACATTTTATTTTAGTCTAGTAGACATTTATAAGAAAAAATATTTAATAGACATTTATTATAAAAATATTTACAAATAGAAAAAAAAATAATAAAAAAAAAGCTATCTACAAAAATAACAACAATAAAGTCTTAATCACAAATTTATTTACGGTTGACCATATATTCTCAAATTGACTACATGTATTCTCAAAATAAATACTATCTATAATGACTAGAATAAAATAAATTTTCAAGTAAAGAGCAATGAATCTTGATTTTGAAACTTCACTTAACAATATAAGTATCTAGCAGTCTCGACATACAAAAATGAAGAAAAAAGGAGAAAGTTTCTCTGCAAACTGAGTTGCAGGAACTCTCTCCAAACCCTGAGATGTCAAAAGGAGAAAATGACACCTGTCCCACTCACCAAAACTCAAATTCAAGAGAACTCCATTAACCCAAACGTTAGGCATTCTCCCGTTAATGGACTGAGCTATATTTCCCCCTCTTTTTTTATCAAAACAGTAATTATTTCCCACCATAACCAAAACTTCTGCAAATGAAAATGCTCAATCCATAAACCACACCAGTCACTCACACTCTCTCTGTCTCTTTCCTTCAGCCTCATACAGCTCAAATCCCTTCTCCATCTCTTTCTTTCGTTCTTTTCCCTTTCTCTCTTCAATTGATCTCAGCCACACTCAACCAATGCTCCCTCCGCCTGTCTCCCCCGATCATTCCATTTTTTCCGATAGTCCCACCCATCCACCACTCTTCACCGTTCCACTCATCCAATCCCTTCCCTCTCAGTTGGTGCCACTCCTTCCAAACCTCTCTCATTCTGCCATTCCCACTCCCTTCCCCCTTCTCTCTCTCTGCCTTCCCCATCCCCCACCCAACTTGTCCCCGCCGAGAACCACCTCTCCATACCCTTCTTTCTGTGGCAATCTTAGTGATGAAGACGGTTATTTTCGCGGTTATCTCTGTGATTAAGACAAAGATGATTCTTTTGGTGGTAATCTCTGTGACGAACACAAAGACGACGATTCCTTTCACAATAATCTTTATGACGAAAACAAGGACGATTGCTTAACCTTTTTCAAGGTTTGTTTTCCATTAGCAAATTTGAGATTTTTATGCATTGGTTTGTTATTTCTATTGCTGTTCATTGTTTGTGATTGATTTTCAAAGTTTGAATATTGGAGCTTGCCTGATCTTAGTTGAGTTTTGTAGCTTCGAATTTTGGGTTGAAAAAACTTAGGTACAATTTTACTTAGGTTCATGTAAAAACTGAGAAATCTAAATAGAATTGAGAGGATTTCATTGATTGAGAGAGAATTACGAGAATTACAAGAATTGGGAAAAGAATGAATGAAATTAATAGGTGCTCTGTTTTATATACACAGGAAAATATAACTAACTCCCTAAAGGCGCCCAAAAAAAAAAAAAAAACAGTTATTTGAAACTTCTAGAAACTGTACTTGTGTTAGTCTTTGTGTAACAACCTCCTTGATTCACGGAACTAACTCCTTCAATGCTAAGTGAATTATCCGTAGTTTATCTTCCTTTTTCTTGTCTTGTTCTTTCTACTGGGTTCGGAGGGATAGCAATTATGCAGCCCATGTATCTACAAAATTTGCTTTGAACTCTAGGGACCATTTTTGTTTTTCTAATGGCAATCTCCCACCAAGCTTAGAGTCGGTTTGTAAGGGAGATGCCTCCTGTTGTTCTTCTGTTTAGTTTGTTTGAATGAATATGCAGTTTATCAAAAAAAAAAAAAAACTCCTTCAATGCTCTTGGATGAAGAATTCATGATGTGGCACTGCCTCAATCAGTTCCAATACTTCTGTGCTAATTAAGGCATCTGATGCAAGCTTTGTGGTCTGAGCAATGCATTCCTCATCAGCAAATGCTGCACTGCTTGCTGCCCTCTTGGCTTGACCAGTGCATCTAGCATCAGCAATTGCTGCATTGCCTGCTACTTTTGTGGCTTGGCTAGTGCATCACTCATCAGTAGCTGCTACACCACTTGCTACCTCTGGCTTGGGTTATGCAACTCTGCTATGGGATGTTGCTTTCACTTTTAATAGTTTACTAATTAAATTCAGCTATTTAGGGGCAAATACATAGTTAAATTTAATTGGAGAACATAAGGTATAACATTGAACTAGGTGTATCTAAGTTTTGTTCTTTTTTGTAACTGGGTATCTAGGAAACAAATGTATATACTTACTAAAATAGATACTGATTTCAGCATAGATTTGAGGCTTTCTTTGTTATTTGGAGTTATGTTAACTACATGAAAATGTTAGTTTTGTATCTTTGTTGAAGTATATGTTTCCTTTACTTAATCTGTTGTTGTGCATCAGCTCATTTACTTTTTTTTTTTTTTTTTTTAATTCAAAAGAAGGCTCAAGTAGTACCTACTCATGGAAGCCCAAAAAAATCAAGCATTGCAATAGACACTCCAAAAATTGGCATGAAATTTGATTGTGATGATAGTGCATATGAATTTTACAAAGATTATGCCCACCAAATTGGCTTCAGTGTACGGAAACAATTTATAAAGAGAGGAAATATGGGACAAGTCATAAGGAGAACATTTTGTTGCTCAAAAGAGGGTGAACGAGGTGTTGACAAACGCCAAGAACAGGTACATTTTCATCGCCCAATCTCACGAGTAGGTTGTTTAGCACAAATGACATGTCAACTTCAAAAAGATGGTATGTTAGAAGTTGTTTCTTTTCATGAACAACATAATCATGAGTTTGCTCCTTCACCAATGAAACATATGTTAAGATCAAAAAGAAAAATTGCACCTGCTCAAAAAGCTATTGCAAATGATGCAGAGAAGTCTGGAATATCAATAAAACAAACTATAGATTTATTGAGCATGCAAGTTGGTGGTCATGAAAATCTTGGTTTTTTGGATTATAACTATAAAAATCATGTACATTGTGAAAGGAGAAAGGCTTTGTAGAAAGGTGATGCTCGTGCTATGATGGAATATTTTCATAATATGCAATTAGAAGATCCATCTTACTTTTATTCAGTACAAGTTGATGATGATGGTCTAATATTGAACATATTTTGGGCTGATGCTAGATCAATAGTTGATTATGGCCACTTTGGAGATGTTTTGTGTTTTGATACAACTTATAGGACAAATCAATATGATCGATCCTTTGCTCCATTTATCGGGGTTAATCATCACAAACAAACAACCATCTTCAGTGCAGCTTTACTTTATGATGAAACCATAGAGTCATTTAAGTGGTTGTTTAAAACTTTTTTTAGTGCAATGTTAAGGAAACAGCCAAAAACTATACTTACAGATCAGTCTGCTGCAATGGCTAAGGCAATAGCAGAGGTATTTGTTGAATCGAATCATCGTTTATGTGTATGGCATATTTATCAAAATGCTGCTAAGAAACTAAGTCATGTATTTCATTCATCAAAGCACTTTGCAGCTGATTTGAGCACTTATATGTATGATTATGAAGATGAAGATGAATGGCTAGTTGCATGGAATAATATGCTTGAGAAATATGATCTTACTAATAATAAATGGTTGTGTGGGATATTTGATCTAAAAGAAAAATGGGTCATGGTATATGGTCGATATATGTTTACTGCTGATATGAAAAGCACCCAACGTAGTGAGTCAATGAACAATGTATTGAAAAAATATTTGAAATCGAAATATAATTTTTTGCCTTTTTTGGAACATTACTCTAGAGTCTTGGCTGATAGAAGACGTCAAAAACTACAAGCTGAGTTCAAAATGAGGCAGACAACACCAGTTTTACAACTTGATGTGGAGATGTTGAGACATGCTGTAAAGTTGTACACCCCAAAAATGTTCAAAATGTTTCAAGATGAATATATGAAGATGGGGGATTGTACAATTTTCAAGGTTAATAAATCTGATACTATCATTAAATACAAAGTTAAATATAGGCAAAAAACTCAAGAGCACCTTGTTAAATATGAAGCCTCAACAACTAATGTTCAGTGTAGTTGCATGAAGTTCAGTTTTGTAGGAATTCTTTGTATCCATGCTTTGAAGGTTCTTGACAAAAAAAACATTCAGATACTTCCAACTCATTATATATTGAAAAGATGGACACAAGATGCAAAGGTTGGTTCTATCAAGAACTATCATGTTGTTGATATTAAAGGTAATGCTTAAGAGTCATTGGGAAAGCGTTACTCTCAATTATGTCACAATTTTCGTGAAGTTTCCATACTTACAGCAGAATCTGAGATAATGTATGATTATGCCAAAAAATGTTCTGAAACATTATTGAAGGATTTGCAAGAAATGAGGAAAAAATGTTATTCCCTTTGCATGGAGGATCAGACAAAGGTCCATGATGAAGTTGTTCTTGAGGATGTTTTACAAGGTGATAATGGATGTTAATCCCATGAGGGCATAACTTTTCAGGATATACGTGGAATTAAAACAAAACCTACTGTTGGACATCCAAAATCAAGGTTGAAAGGTGTGTTAGAACGGCCAAGAAATCCTAAATCTCAAAGAAAAAAGGCATGTGAGTCAAGACAAGTTCAATCACTTGGATGCCTAAATAAAGTAAGATATGCTACATTGCACTATAATATATGAATCTATATGTCTATAAATTTATTTTAAGTTTATGTGACAATTATTCTTTGCACATGTTATAGGCCAATTCCTCATTTGACATTAATTCTTTTGAAGAAAATAGTAATGTTGAACAAGTTTCACAGTTGGTGGATAATTTCACTCAGGTATGAATCTTTGGGTTTGAGTTTTCAAGTACTTTTCAACCTACCGATAATAATCACTATGCATTTTCTTTTCCTGGATAATTACCATCTCCCCCCCCCCCTCTCTTTAAGAAGGAAAAAAAGAGAAGGAAATGTTTCCTTCCTGTAACAAAGCCTAATTGACTATGTGGGAGAATTAGTTATAAGAATTTGTTTATATGTGTGTGTGTATATATATATTAAATGAACACCTCACTACTTGAAATAATAAGATATACATGTCATTGACGTAAATTTGTTAAAATGTAGGAACCTGTCTTTTGTAGTCATTTGGTTGGACAAGACTATGTTGTTGGAGAAATTGTTGAGACAAATCAGGTATACATATTCCTTGTGATTTTTGCTACAACTTGAACCTATATTTTTCCTAAGTTTTTTTTTTTTTTATACATATATTTATATTTGGTGGCATATTTGCAGGTTTCAGTAGCTCTTGATGATAATTTATAATCCTTGAAAAACACCATATTGGAGACTTTTTGAATTATATTTTTGCAAAGCATGTCTTATTTGGCAAGCTAGTCCATATTTTTGGACAATTTTTTGTATAGCCAGTGGACAATATATGATACATACAAATGACAGTTAGTGGACAACAACATATTGGACAATTTGTTAGAAATAATATCTAACAATTTTTGTAACTAATGAAGCTACTCAAACATGTTAGGTTCTATATTTGCATGTTTGAGTAGCTTCTAGTTAGGCACTAATGATATGTGTAAAATGACATATTTTTAAATGCAATGGAAATATACATTTCTATATGTTAAGATCCATATGTGCATAACTGCATATTATGTAATGAAAAAGTTTTGTATATGCCTTTTTTGTTTCATTGCTAAGTGGTGTTCATTTTTGGATTTTATGTTTCAAGATGACTTTATTTCATGCTTCAGAATCTATAAACTAGAACAAATTGATATATTATAAAAGCTTCATAACTTTTTAGATTGCATGTTATGTTTGCAACTTCTTCAAAACAAGTGAATAATTCACTGTTAGCAACTTCTCTCACTTTTAGCATAATTCACTATTGGTAGAGGTGAAAAATTGAAGCAAATATCTCCCACTTTTTAGCAATGATATCCGCATTATTCCTTAAGTTGTGCTCATCTCTAAGAATATCAGTTAACGCACATTCCATATACAAAGTCCAATGGAAATTTTTCTTTTTTTTTTTTTTTTTGGTTAAAAGACAATAACATTAAACTAAAAAGCTACATCTAGTTCAATACAAAGTTTGTTAAAAAATACACCATTATAGAAATCCTCCAAAGCCTTAGCCAAGTCCACAACTGGACTTGTAAACAAAATGAAATCTAGTTCTTGGTCAACACCTATTCTAGCTATCAAATCAGTGCCTATTCTAACTCAACAATAAGGCAAGGCATACATAAACTCGTGGATTTCATGGTGAAGTCACACAATACATAAACTCCAATGTTTGGTTGTGGATCTCCATAGGCAAATTTGGATTTGGATTTTTCCTGTTGAAGACGTATGAATTTCTGCTCTTCCATATACTCCACACAGCAAAGTTGAAATAACTTTTGTCTTCTAGTTCATTTTCAATTCTTGGTTTTCTTTTCATTTTCCTGCTTACCCTTGCTTACATCCGTCATCCCATTCCCTATATGTTGAAATAATCATGATAAATAAAAAATAAAAATTAAACATCTTATAGATGCAAACATTACATGATATGACATATATGATAAAAAATAATAAATATAATAAGGCCAATGGTGAATACAGTTTTCAAACATAACTTATTAAGGGATAAAAGCAATATGAGAGCTTCTAAACCATAGTATAGAAGCTTGTATTAGCCAGTCCCTTTCTACTAAAATACAGTACTCAAACCACATGTACATGTCAAATAGCCCATGGTTTTTTTTTTTTTTTTTGGATAATGGGAGTTATATATAAATGAACATGTAGCACTCAAATTTGTAACATTATGAAGTCCGTTACAAAGTTTAGTGCAAAATTTCACAAAGGAAAATCTAGCAATGCCATTTTATACATTATGGTTCTTGATTAGTGTTTTTCTCTAGTTTGATTTAGACTTTAATCTATTCAAAGAAACTTATTTTAACATTTACGAAGCAAAAAAGAAAGTTTGAACTTTATACCACCTTTAAGCCTTTATAGACCTCTAGCATCAACAATTTTCAAAATTTCAATTACAACAATAGATTAGACAAAATAACATGACTTAGCACCTTTAAGCCTTTGACAATTGTGATCACAGTACATTAAAAAATGTTTTTCTTAACAGCTTGTATCTCTCAGCTTGGTATTTGCTTTCCATAACAAAGGCTGCAAACCTAAGAGCTACTATTAAGAACAAGTGCAGCGACTTTGTCTTTCAAAATACAAAGTACAAGACTTCACAAATTGCCGGATAAATGATTAGGAATTTCAACTAAGCCATCCAAACAAAATAGCCTATTGCATTTTGGTTACCCATTCAATCATTGCATAGAAAGTGCATAATGCATTTACATATAATACAAATATATATATATATATATATATATATATATATATATATATTATCAAACTACTAATTAACACATCACAATTTTAATGCCTACCCACAAACTATGAAAATCCACATATTATTTAAGCATGAGTTTGAACTTTGAAACCATTCCCCTAAGTCTGCTCTAATTATGCAGTAACAGATAGTATTGGCTAATTGTTTCTGCTTTAACACAAGTCTGTAATGGCCTTTCAATTATCCTGTCAATTTTTTATTTTCATTCTCATTATGTTCTTTGTAATCCTACCTAAAACCCCACCCAGCAAGCAAGGAACTCCACCATCAAATCCTCCTCCAAGAATCCTACCACCCTCCTTCACAACTTCTAGTATCCCTACTCGATTACCACCGGTAAAAAAATTTTAGCCACAACAAACCCAACTACCACTGATAATCACCACCAACAAAAACTGATAGGAAAATTAAATAGATAGTACAACATCAGTTTCAGATACAATTCCACCGATACTAGGGGCTACAAAACTCAAGTAAAATCAGGAAAACACCAATATTCAAACTTTGAAAATCAATCACAAACAATGAACAACAATAGAAATAACAAAACCACGCATAAAAATCTCAAATCTGTTAATGGAAAACAAACCTTGAAAAAGGTTAAGCAATCGCCTTTCTCTTCGTCATAGTCATTACCGCGAACGAAATCATCTGTCTTTGTCATGGGGATAACTGAAAAAGAATCGTCTTTATCTTCGTCACTACTATAACCACGAAAATAATCATCTTCATCACACAGGGAGGGATTGCCACAAAAAGAAGGGTTTGGAGGGGTAGTTCTCAACGGCGACAGTGTGGGTGAGGGATGGGAACAGCAGAATGAGGGATTCGATGGGTGGAATGGTGGAGAGTGGTGGATGGGTGGGATTGTCAGAGACAAGAGACAAATCGGGGGGACTGGTGGAGGTAGCATTGGTTGGTGGAGTTTGGGGCTGAAAACGATTGAATATAGAGAGAAGGGTCTGGAACAAAACAAAGAAATGGGAACCGATTTTCTTTGAAGGAGAGAGAGAGAGAGAGAGAGAGAGAGAGAGAGAGAGAGAGAGAGAGAGAGACAAAGGACTGATGGTTTTAATAAAAAAATATAACGGGAGAGTGCCTAACGTTTGGGTTAACGGAGTTCTCTTGAATTTGAGTTTTAGTGAGTGGGACAAGTGTCATTTTCTCCTTTTGACACCTCACGGTTTGGAGAGAGTTCCTACAATTCAGTTTGCAGAGAAACTTTCTCCAAGAAAAAATTAATTATGATGAATTTAGCACTAACAAATTCAATATTAGTTTTGTATATAAGATCAAATATCGAGGTCATGTGTGAAATTTAATAGAAAATGGCAAATATTAAAAAAATTGCTTATTTAATTTTCCAAAACTTAGATAACATAATTAAAGTTAGAGCTTTATGCATAATACAAATACTTTTTGTTTCCTAAGTGTAAAGGATAATGGTGCTGCCTCAAGTGAATCAGCCAACAGAGCTTTACTTTATAGACAAGATTGCATAAACGGCTTGTAGTTTAGCCATGATATTGTAAACTTGTATGTAGTTTAGTATGAGAGTTTTGAGTATAGGATTAGTTACACTATTGTCCACGTGCATGTATTTTGTTAGACTTTACAAGATATTGTTAGAGTAGTTTAGCTCATCTGTTATGATTGGTGAGCCTATATAAGTTGTATCTGATGTAATCTATTGATATATAGAAGATTAAGTTTTTCATTTCTTCTTCTTCTCGAACATTCTCTCTAAGAATTACAGATCTCTTTCATGGTATCAAAGCCTATAATGGTGTCTTCTACAAATTCTTCATCTTCTTCATCCTCTACAACAACAGGATCAACCATGAGTTCTTCAATCACTCATGGTGTCAATCCTTCGCTGCTACTCTTGTCAAATATGGCAAGTATGGCAACTGTGAAGCTTGATTACAACAACTATATGGTGTGGAGACATAAGATCGAAGTGATCTTGGTAGCATATTCAATGATCAACTTCATTAGTGATGATGATCATGCTCCAGATCCATTTCTCAAGGATAGCTCAGGGAATTTTACAACTGTGGCTAATCCAGAGTATTTCCAATGGAAGAGTTGCGAGCAAGCCTTATTCACCTTCCTTAATTCAACTCTTTCTCCATCAATCTTGGCTCTTACTGTGGGTCAAAAGTCTAGAGGAGGAGTTTGGAAGGTGCTTGAGAAAAGGTTTGCATTAGTATCACGATCTCATGTGCTCAATTTGAGGGATGAGCTAATGAGTATCAAGAAGGGTTCAGAATCAATGGATTCTTTCTTTCAAAGAATCAAAGAGGTTAGGGATAAACTTGGGGCTGTAGCAGTCTGTGTTGATGAGGAAAAGCTAATCCATGTAGCTCTTAAAGCCCTGCCTCCAGAGTATGATGCATTCTGTTCTGCAATCAGAACTAGGAATGACATTCTTACTATTGAAAAGTTGAATACACTCTTGAATGCAGAAGAAAGGTCAATCAAGAAGAGGTTCACTCATTCTAATCTTAGAGATTCTACATCATTTGCTATGGCAACCAATCAATTCAATCAAAGCTTTACAAAAGGAAGAGGCAAGAATGGAAATAATAGAGGTCGTGGCAATGGCAGAGGTGGTAATCAGTTCTCTGGTGGCAGTCAGTTTCATCATAATCAGTTCTCTGGTAATGGTCAGTTTCATAATACCAATAATCTAGTGTTGGATCCTCAATTCCTTCCACAGAACAAGTCTTCTTTTTCTCAAGGACAGAAGGTTGCTTGTCAGATTTGTGGCAAGAATGGCTATTCTGCTTTGGACTGTTATCATCATATGAACTTTGCTTACCAAGGTAGGCATGCTCCAACAAAGCTTGCTTCCATGGCTGCAAGATCAAAGGTTGCAACTTAAGGTGCTAATCAGAATTAGAATTGGTTGACAGACACTAGTGCCTCCAATCACATCACACCAGATTTGTCTCAGCTTTCTCTTGCTCAACAACCTGCAACTGGTGAGTCTGTAACAGTTGGCAATGGGCAAGATTTACCAGTGACACATATAGGCAATGGTAAGCTCATTACTTCATCTCATAATTTTTGTTTGAACAATATTCTTAGTCCCTCAAATTGCTTCAAACTTGCTATCTATTCACAAATAATGCCTTCAAAATAATGTCTTTTGTTATTTTGATGCATATCAGTTCTTAATTCAGGATTTACCTACGGGGAAGGTTCTTTACAGAGAGTTGAGTAAGGATGGAGTTTATCCTATACCCTCTTCTACTACGCCTTCCTCATCTTCTTCTCATCTCAATTCTAGTGGCTTTGCTGCAATGTCTCCATAGACTTTACTTTGGCACAATAGGCTTGGTCATCATTGTGCTAAGGTTTTACATTTAGCTACGTCTTCTTATTCTTCAGTCAAGTTGTCCTGTGTTAGTGACATTTGTTCTAAATGTACTTCTTGTATAAGTGCTAAAATGCACAAATACTTTTTTTTTTTTTTTTTTTGTTAACACATTACAAATACCTAATTGCCTATCACCCAAAAAAAAAAAGTACAAATACCTTTTTTTGGAGGGGAAAAAAGTCCAAATATCTTATTGTACACTTTTTTTTCCTAACTACTATAAACTCAGCTATAATTAATGATACTACCACACACCCTTAATATGATAGTCATTCCACAAATACTAATTCTTGTAGGGTGGGGAGTAAGAAGTAGGATTCAAGTCTCCAGAAGAAAAATTCACACTAATCTACAAATGATATAATGACAAAATTACTAAATTGTCCGATCAAGTAAAGAGACAAAACCACTAAACTGTCATGTCAAGTGTGGGGGCGCAGGCCCAAACATATATTGGGCCTTAGGCCTTGTCCGAGGAGGCTCAATGGTCCGAGAATAGATCAATAGTAAGGAAGACGTAAGACTTTGAACTTCACGAGCAAGCTATGACTGTAAAAGCTGGGAGAGGTGGGCCGAGGAGGAATATCCCCTCGTCTAGGCAAAACAAAGATCAAAATGTATGTCCTATCATCCAGGGTGACGTTCCAAAAGGTTTTATTGATAAGGACATGCATTATAAATGTACGGGTGAGAGCTAGGAAATATCTAAGGGAAATCTGCTGCCACCGCATTAAATGCTCTACAGCTAACTCTCTGGCCACATTAATGAGGAAGTGATGCCTGAACAATAGTTTTCAACCTTACAGCTACTCTCCAGAGACTTCAGGAAGGAGTTGATATGACAAGAATCAACACCAACAATCTAACCTACACGTGGAGGGCAAAGATGAAGGCAGGGTAGAGATGAAGGCAAAGAGATAGTATAAAATAAGAAGAAGGCAATGAGAGATGGGGATCGAGAAATCGAGAGAAAAACACTGTAGCAATCAAGAATTGGACTTGTAATCAAATTTGAGAGAAATATATAAGAACCGATTTCCTCGAACTATGCCGAGGACAATTTTATTTAGAATAAACCAGTCTATCTTCATTTTCTTGTCATCTGAATCCACTTTACTTGTTGTCTGATTCATTAAAATCCAGTTTTCCAACCCACTCTCTACAAATTCATTGTATTAGACTTTTTGGGCCTAAATTCATTTATCCTTTGAGTTAAGGACCCAAAGTGCATCCTTACATCAAGTAAAGAGAAGTAAGGAACAAAACCAAAGCTAATAAAAACTGATCTTTTACATAGTTTATATGGACAAAGTGCAAAGGAAGTGGTAAACATTATAGTATTTTTAATTTTTTTTTTTTTTTTTTTTTATTGGCTAATGTTTGGGGCTTAGTTACCGTTACAATTTAGAGCCTTATTCCACAGGGGGGGGGGGAAGAAAAAGAGAGGACCTTGGAAATGTGGGATTGGAGGTCGGAGATGAGCTCATCCATGGCCTTGGAGTTGCGAGTGAAGGAGTCGGAGTTGCGGTCAATGGAGTCGGGAAGGACTCCGAGTCCGAGGCAGAAGTCCCTTCTTGGGTGAGCTATCATCCATGGATTCCGTGAACCCCAACAACCTACTCTTCTCGCCAATGCTCTAAGCATTTCTCTCTCTCTCTCTCTCTCTCTCTCTCTCTCTCTGTACGGGTCACTGCTACTGCTGGATTTGTATATTGTACAGGAAGGATTTGATCTGTCATGCTATTCGTTCAGCTTCTAAATACTTTAAAAAAAAAATTTAAAAAAAAAAAAGGAGGCAAATAAAATATGTCAAGATCCTCTGAACGACTCTGAAAGATTTCTTCAATTATATATCAACTTGTCCCATGTGTTTTGCCTTTGGTTTATAATACTGAACTGGATTCTAACACCATTTAACTTATATATGTGTGTGTGTGTGTGTGTGTGTTTTGTTGTCGTTGTAAGCTCAGTAGCTCACAACTATAAGTGAGAACAGAGATAAATTCAATTTGCTAATTGTTTTGAGTAATGCTACGGAGACACTCCAACTAACACCTAAATCCACGTTGTATCAAACTTTTGGTTGAATTTTAACACTTCACATAAGTCTACCACGTGTGAAAATTTGATATTATTTAAGAGAACCATACTAATTCAGTTCCGTTCTTCCAGAGTTTTTGTCAGTTCACAATTGCTCTATGGGGGTATTGGTTAAATGACATCTAAGCCAATCACATGTTTAGTCCCGAAAAATCATACATTTGTAATTTTAGCTTAAATCAGAAGGAATATTATTAGTAATGAATACCCTATTAAAAGATTCCCAATGTCATCAAAGAACTTAGATATATTCACTAATTTCAATTAAAACATATGCAACATTAGGCTTCAATATTGGCAAAACAAAACAGAGAGCAAATAAGGAGGGAAAAAAAGGACCAGAAACAAGACATTGAAGATTGGAGAACATAGTATGTTCAAGAACATTCCTTACTGGCTGAACTGAACTGTTCAATGAATTAAAGTAAACTAGACCAAAGCAGTTACAAACCGATTTCGAAACTTCACAATTTACCTACTTTGGCAGCATGTAGTGTAGGACTTTACTTCTTACCAAATTTCCCACAGATAATTAGAAAACTTCACATTAAATGTCCAACAACGAATTAAAAAAATATCTCTTTTACTCCATGAAATTGTGATTTAAAAGATCTCCATCTTCGTAAATCAACACGTCATTTTTTTTTCTTTATTTACTTTTTGTGTTCTGCTAACTATCCTAGTTATAATCTGGCCTATTTTTACAGCGAAACTCCTTTAAACTCTTCTTCATTGGAAGGGCAACAACTAAAGTAGTTGTGTAGATTAAAAGAACAACGTTAGTCATACATCATGAAATTATTAAGAATCAGGAAGCAACAAAAATTTATAGAATACATAGTAAAGAAGAAGAAGAAAAGAAAATTAAACCAGGAAAAAAAAGCAAGCTTCCCACCAACCAAGCAATCACCAGCCCCTGTGAGCCTCATAGTCACAACTGATGCTGAGGAAATGCACAGCAAAAAGAAGAGAACCTCTTTCCAAATCTGTAGTACCAAACCAATGTGGATGAAAGCTTGACGTCACAATCTTATAAAATTGTCCACAAGGGCCGCATGGTTTGATTCTCTATGATCCAATTCTCATGAAGCTAGATGGATCCTCCTTTAGAGCATAAGAACACTCCATCTTATGCTGAACCAAGGGTCATAAGTCATAAAAACTATTCTGATACCCTTTTCCAGCAAAAGCCAGATTGCTGGTTTTAGTTTTTGTAACAATGATTATGTCAAATATTTATTTTCCCTCTCAATTAGAGGAAACCCATTTGCGCAAGGCCAAATGTGATTAGTACTACTTTAACAACATACAGTAATAAATAAAGAGTGATGCTATGAATACTATAAATTTTACAACATATAGCTTACAAACTTATTTGTCATCAATCACTAAAAAATAATTCAAATATTCATTTATCATGTTTTGAGATCCCCCAATTACATTCATTGTTATGAATTTGTAAAGGTTGTGCAATAAAATTTATAATATCTTTAGCATTCTCTACAAATAAATAAGTGATACTATGAATGCTACAAGTTTTACTACATAATCTACACAAACTTATGTGTCACTAATCACCAAAATAAAAAATAATCATTTGTTATGTTGTTGATATCAAGTATCAACCAGTCAAGTCAAGTTCACTGACAAGTCAATTTATATACGTTATGTAACAAATTTTGTAGTCGGTTTAGCATTTTTCTAAGTAAATATTAAATTACTTTTTTATGGTTAATGACACATCAATTTATAAGATTTATGGAGTAAATTTTGTATACCTTTAGCATCAATCAAATAAAAGGAGCTGACTGGCTGCAAAACTAACCGTTTCAATGAGAGGAAAGTATGCTTTCCATAATTTTCTTCTATTTATTCTTTTCTTCTTCTTTTTCCCCTCACCCTTTTCAGTTTATTCCCCCATGTTTACTTTACAGAAAAGCATACAAGGTATCAAATAATTGATCAGGATGTGCATCGGACACTAGGATGCCAGTGCTTTCCTTGATACAAAATGACATTCCATCACATTCTAAATACACCATATGTGGTATCTTCTGCGGGACGATTCATGGAAGCAGAGATGCAGAGACCTATGATTTTTCTTGTGTCAGCTGGATCAATAATGCCATCATCCCAGAGCCTTGCTGTGGAGTAATAAGAACTTCCTTCTTTCTCATATGCCTCCACAACCTTTGCCTTGAATCTTTCCTCTTCTTCCTTGTTCCACTGCATTACATCGTGCAAAGCGTACATTAGGACAAATAAGAAGACCCTGAATTTGGTGTAGGGAGAAATATGATAAGTCATCTTTCCTTAGAGACAAAACGAAGCTTCTACCTGAATCCCTTGCTTTTTCTTGTTGCCTTTTTCTATTTGAGCTAGCACACCAGCAGCCTGATATTCAAAGACAAAATGATATGTAATTGAAAAAACAAAAAGAGGCAGATCTTTATGCTTTATCTCATTGGCATCTCAGTCATAAGCATGAATGTGTTGAGTGAAGAGCTACCTGGGCACCACCCATCACGGATATTTTGGCATTTGGCCAAAGGAACATGAAGTTCGGACTATAAGCACGGCCACACATTGCATAATTTCCAGCACCGAAGCTTCCACCAACGATTATAGTAACTTTGGGAACCTATATCAATTGATTGGAAAAGGTGCAGAGGTAAATCTTTTTGTTTCATATGTTTCTTTTGTTCTTTTTCTAGTTTTTTTTTTTTTTGGATAAGCTGTTCTTTTTCTAGATATACATTAAAGAACCATGCTAGTAGATTATTTTCAAGTTATAAAGTCAACATGATGTTATACAAATAAGGAGCTAAACAACAACCCTGAAGGCACATTCATACAGCAATAGGCTTGGTATATCTTAAAATTTACTCAATAATCAAAATGAAATTAATATTAAGTATGAGAGACACCAACCTTTGCACATGAAACTGCCATAACCATTTTTGCTCCAGATTTTGCTATTCCATTTGCCTCGGATCTTGAGCCAACCTATTAAATGAATATTAAACATTAAGGTTCCATGCTTTTACCAACTTTAATGGACCTCCCGTTTCTATGAATATTATACCTCAAAGTGGATTGAAAAAAAATATAGAGCTTACCAAATCCAGCTCCTTAAGTAAAACTATTTTGCCCACAGACAGACAGACAAATGGATAGTTTTAAGGAAGAGCAATGGATGACATAAAACAATTGATTGTCATTCATCTAACAAGCAATGCTAGAGAGGTGGGGGCAGATTCTAATGGCCACAGCAGTTTAAACCAAAAGGAATTCCAACCATAACTAATCTTCACAACTGAAACTCTGAATTAGGAAATATGTAAGGTCACTCAACTAATCATCTAAAAAATATTGATACAAGGAAAAAACCTAACTTATCAAGAACCAATATTCTGAGAGTCTACAAATATCCATGCAATAAATTTTGAACAGAAGGGAAGCTTTCATTGAGCTAAAACTGTGTACAGCTTCCTCTCTCTTAATCAACAGAAGAGACTACCATTACTTAGATTAGAGGTCTAGGGTAAGGCTTTCAAATCCTTGTTCTGATCTGTGTGACTCAGTCCATTTTTATTTCCTAGTCCTACATTTTTACTTTAAAACTGAATTTCTATTGGTACTTTCTAAATTCGTTTAAAATTGAATCCATCAAAAATAAGTTCACTTTACCCTTTAAATTGCCAAGCATATCACAGATTACATACCTTCCCTCCTTTTCAATCTGTTTTATTTGCAAATGTAATTACAAAGAGATGTTAGAAAGCTTTATGAACAGTGAGATGGCATACCATAAATCCAGTGATGTTCTGAAGGAAGACCAAAGGAATGTTTCGTTGAGTGCACAGTTCAATGAAATGGGCCCCTTTTAGAGCAGATTCATTAAATAATATCCCATTGTTTCCAATTATTCCAACTGGCTGTCCGAAAATTCTAGCAAATCCTGTTACAAGAGTCTACATTGACACAATTGGGATTACAAAATTAATAAATATCAAATCCTAACACATAAAATTCTAACAAGCTTAAGTGATTCAAATGCCCTCACAGTGCCATACAATTTCTTGAATTCATCAAATTCGCTTCCATCAACAATGCGAGCAATGACTGACCGTATATCAAAGGACTGCTTAAGGTCAGTTGGTGCAATGGAACGAAGTTCGTTTACATCATATAATGGTTCTTTAAATTCATGGTTTACAGTTTCCAATCTACTTAGCAGTCCCTCTTTCCCAGCCATGTGCAAGTTTTTAATGATGTTTCTCCCAAGAGCAAGTCCATGCAGTTCATCTACAAGAACAAATAAAATTACACATATCATCACTAAAAGGCAAAAAAAAAGTACATTATGCACACCGACACACACACACACACACAGAGTTATTCTAATAGCTCAAGAAAAACAAATTTTAGTATCACAAATTTTTTAATAAGTAAATAGTCTCATTGAGAAAGTGAAAATGGGCACAACCCAAGAACAGTGGAAGTGTACAACTGTTTCACAATCTCATTGAGTTCTGGATGTTGAAAGTTGAAACTCATCAGGCAAACTTCTGCAAACTGACAAGGAATGGCCAGCATAAAGAATCTTACTGAAGCAGAAAGCACAGGGAAGATCATAGAAACTTTCAAAAGAGGTGCCTTTTAGATGCAAAGGCAGAATGGCAAAAGTAAATACCTTGAGCAAAATAATCTGAAACTCCTGATGTCTTGCAATGCACAGCAGCACCCCCCAAATCTTCTGCAGAGACTTCTTCTCCTGTAGCAGCCTATTGAAAATTTTTGAATAATTTATAGATTTTAGACACAACTATAGACAAACCAATATTCACACATACATATAAGCACACCAATCCACAAGCAAGCACAGACATACACATATGGACAAAATTTAATATTTCATATAACATAGAAAGATACCAAAAAAATCATTGAACAGATCTGGGAATTACCCCATGAAGCATTTTGGAACACCAGAAGGCCTGTAACTAACCTTCACAAGTGGGGGTCCTGCCAGGAAAATAGTACCATTTCCTTTGACCATGACACTTTCATCAGCCATCGCAGGTATATAGGCACCCCCAGCTGTGCAGGAACCCAATACCAGTGCAATTTGGGGGATGCCTTCAGCAGACATCACAGCTTGATTATAGAAAATTCTACCAAAATTATCCTTGTCAGGGAAGACATCAGCCTGCTTAGGAAGGAAAGCACCTCCACTATCAACGAGATATATGCATGGTAATTTACATTGAGTGGCGATCTCTTGTGCCCTAAGATGTTTCTTAACGGTGATGGGATAGTAAGTGCCTCCCTTGACAGTCGGGTCATTAGCCACAAACATACAAAGTCGTCCATGCACCGGACCTATCCCAGTAATAATCCCAGCAGATGGCAAGGCTTCTTCATATAATTCATGGCCTGCAAGCTTTATGATAAAACACACAATTAGCTGTCAAAGACATTGCATATTCTACTATAAAATGCATCAAGTCCAATGAATTGACAAACAGAACATTTGCTTTCCAGTTGACATGTGAATTCTGATTCTGATTCTGAATCTGAACAAAATGCATGATTTCTAATACATTAAATAACATGATTAACGTTCTTAAGTTGTACTAGTGAACAATGTATCAGAAATATGTACAAATTTCATTCCTACTACCATCCCCATAAAGAGACAGTAACTATATCTGGACTATATTGCATGTCGCAATCCACTTACTTTGGAACAAAGACACTCAAAAAATAAATCAACTTATCATCTCAGGGTTTGGTTTGGTTTGGTTGAGAAGAGAGAGAGAATATCTCAGCTAAATAAGGCTGTGTGACGCATGACAAAATTCAATGGGAAATTTGGGAGACAATTGAATAGGGAAAAAAAAAAAAAAAAGGATATTCCAACATCAAATTTTGTTCATTCATATGTCCCTTATATTTTACTGGAGCCTTTTTTTAAATAGGCTTCCAAGAAACATCCATAAGAAAAATCACATAATCCACAATCATGATAAAATTATATTAATGAAATTCAAATTTAAATTAGCAGTAATGTTCATATCTATATCGTCCCTCCCAGGGTGGGAGAGACTCAACCCTGTTGAGGAAATCCCTGAGTAGTGTTCTAGCATATTAGGGTCTAACTGTAGCAGCTCTTCTCTGGCGATCCATGTGCAATATGACTCTGGTTGTCCCTTTCAACAAATTAGGTAGCACTCAACTTTTCCTATCCCTGGTAGAAACAATATGCTAATCCAAAATAGCATTAATATGCTCTTTACACGTTGAAAAAAGGTTTGGTTGAGTTGGATGAGTCACAGGGTTTATAAAAGGATCATGGGAAAGCTCATTGAAAGTATCATATGAGATAAAAGTTGAAGCTTTAAAAAATTATAAGTAACCAGTTTCTTAATATTAAAGGGGGAGCTACTTTCATAATCGAATGAAAAATCATTAACATATGCATTTGGTCCAACCCATGTCAACACTTTGAGCATTCCAGCATAACAGGCTTGCAGTTGCCTAATGGCTTCATAGGGGAAACCATTCAAGCCTAACTAAAACCATGACATAATCCATTACCGGAAATCCAATATAAAGTAAATAAGCTTGATTTTTTTTTTTTTAAATTGATCATCACTTGCTTGAGATTGTTTGCTAACCACAAGACTCCACTCATAAACATGATGTGTGTATGTTTCTATTGAATCGGATACTTTTTAACGAGTGGGGAAGGTGGGAGAAGATTTAAAAGACTTTTGACGTCAAATGGACTCATACCTATATAGTTAGCTCGTTTCCCTCTCAACAACCCCTTTAGGCTCAAAATGCTTGGGTCCTTTTCTCAATCACCTCTTTAGGTTGTACAAACCTACACTCAACCTTACATCCATCATGACTATTCTCAAGGAGCTCAACTTGAGACGGTATGGTTTGAATGAAACCTCACAAATCTTTATGTTTGAGAAGTTTCATGGAAATTGATGTATACTCAAAGAGTAATGTACAGGCACAACATTTTTCACAATAGTTGTATTGGCAAGCTTTTATTGGTTTTCATATCGACCCATCACTGATATCACTTATTTATCTACCAATAACAACTTACCACCTCAGAAATTTGAAAATTTTGTACCTCTAGACAAAATCCCAGTTCATTAAACAACCTGAAGTTCCAAAATATTTTGAGTAATTTTTTATAATAACAATGTACATTAAGACCAAAAGTCAATAATCAGAGAAAGAGAAATATGATAGTGAACAAAGTGGGAATGAAAGACAAAACCTGAGAAAGTTCAAGGAATGAAGAACCAGGATCAAGAAGGCGATCAATTCTTTCCCTGGGTAGAAGCTTATTCCTACTCCTATTCCTCTTCACAGCCTCTGCTCCTCCTCCACATAGAACCTGAACTTTTTTCACAAACCCATTAAAACATTTATATATATTTACACACAGAGCGAGAGAAAGGAAGGACCTTGGCTATGTGGGATTGGAGGTCGGAGATGAGTTCATCCATGGCCTTGGAGTTGCGAGTGAAGGAGTCGGAGGTCCGGTCAATGGAATCGGGAAGGACTCCGAATCCAAGGCAGAAGTCCCTTCTCGGCTGAGCTATCATCCATGGATTACGTGAACCCCAACAACTTGCCCTTCTCGCCAATACTCTAAGCATTTCTCCCTCTCCCTCTCTCTTTCTGTGTGTGTCTGAGTCACTGCTATCTCTAAGAGCTGATGTGTTGTGTCTATCCTATCCTATCCGTTCTGCATCAGAATCAGAATTAGGCAGCTTTGCCCATATTAAAAATACTATAATAATAATAATAATAAAAATGGCAAATAAAGTCCTTTGAACGATTTCTCAGAGAGATTTCTTCAATTATGTATATCAATTTGTCCCATGTGTTTTGGGTTTATGATAAAGAAGTGGGTTCCAACTTCTAATGAACAACTTCTAAGTTTCTAAGTTCTAACACAATTTAACATATATTCAACCAAAAAAAAAAAAAATCTAACACAATTTAGCATATATACAGCTAAAAAATAATAATAACACAATTTAACATTTTTTTTTTTTTAAGTTCACAACAGTTTCTAAAATTTTTATTACTCATCTAGTATCTGATGTATTTTTTAATGGAAATATCTAAAATTCAAATCTTTCTCTTACATTAAATCTATTGAGTTATAAGTACAATTGAACTATAATATTCTTTGAAAAAAAAAATCTTTGACATTAGAGAGCCTTTCTTCATCATCATTTTCTTAATACAAACTTCTAATTTTGTGTAATTTAGATGTTATTTTACTTCATGGAGCTATAAATTTACTTTTAGAATTTTAAGACTTTATGGCAAATGGTATCCTCTGCTTTCTTATAATAAAAAATTAACTTGTTTTTATTTTAGCCATATAAAGTTTTTTTTTTCTTTTTTGTTATTTAACTTCTATTTATTTTCAATGTAATTTTTTCGTTTATCTTGATAATTGTGCACCATTAAGTTAATAAAATTAATTTCAATTTGAAAAGTACTAAAAAAGTAAAATTTAATGACAATGAAAGCTTTTTTTTTTTTTTCAAAAGTGAGTTTCAACCTTAGCTTGCTCTTTATTATCAAGAGATTAAATTTTAAATTTCTTATTCAACAAAAGATTTTATTAATTGAGCTAACAGAAACCCATACGATGAAAGAAATTAGACATAATATATATATATATATATAACATCACCAAAAAAAAAAAAAAAAAAAAAAAAAAAAAAAAAAAACCTCTATGTGGTTTACCCTTTCTTTGTCATTTCTATTCTTTTTTTTTTCTACAATCCCTTCGTCCTCAGGCCTCAAAATATCTTTTACATGAATTTCTCTTTTGTATTTACTTTTTTTTTTCATTTTTTAAAATATTCCTTCATTTGTGTATCTTTTTTTGTATTTTTACTTCCATCACCAATGTGTTTGTGTAATGGAAAATATTTTTTGTCATTAAGTTCTTGTATTTTGTAAGATCTTTTTTTTTAAAAAAAAGAGAGAGTTTCAACCTCAGCTTGCTCTTTATTATCAAGAAATTGAACTCTAAATCTTTTATTCAACAAGAGATTTTACTAATTGATCTAACTGAAACTCACAAGACAGAGGAAATTAGACATAATCTATATATATATATATATATATATTATGTATGTATATTAGTTGAATTTCTAATATTTTACCACATAAGCTTTGGTAGTCCAACAATTTTACACATCATTTTTTATCACTTTATTTATTATGTCAAAATGAGAGTTTTAAACCACTACTTAGCAAAATCTACTTAGCAATGTGAAACGGTTTAAACCAAACCGACCTAATATATATATATATATATATATATATATATATATACACCACACAAAAACCCTCTATGCGGTTTACCCTTTCTCAATCATTTCTTTTCTTTTTTTTCTACATGCCTTTCGTCTTCAAGCCTCAAGGTATATTTTACATGAATTTCTCTTTCATAATTACTTTTTTTTTCTTTTTTTTTTTTAATATTCCATGTTTGTGTATCTTTTTTCGTATTTTTACTTCCATTACCTACGTGTTTGTGTAATAGAAAATTTTCTTTTGTCATTAAGTTCTTGTATTTTGTTGTTACATGTTTCATTTTTTAAAAAATATACAATATGGTTATTTTTTTTCAAAATATGTATATCTTTCTTTCGCATTATAAATATTGACTTTCATTTATTTTTAACTAATTGTAGTATTAAAGATATTTAAGAATCGTTAAACAGAATAAGTCAACATTTTTCACTTGTGATAATTTTCTTACAATCTGTTTCACATAAAATAAGGTTTTGGTATTGTTGGAACATTTTAATATTAAATAATTAAAATGAGTAAATATTATAAAATAAATGTAAAGATGTGGAGTGAATATGGAAGATGAAGAGTTGTGAAAAATGTTTAATCCCACATTGAAAAGGAGAGAGACTTTTTTATTCTTTTTAATTGTGGTGATTAATGGGCTAACATGAATTGTCTCAGATATTGGGTTAGATACGTGCGCAAGGGGGAGGTGAAGAGTGGAGGTATCAAAAATGGAAATGAATTGATTACTCAATACCACCAAAGCAATGAAATTAAATTATCATCATTCACCGGGGAAAATAAAAATGGATTGCTGCACATTGAATGGGCTTTAGGGCACTTTGGGTAATAAGCTCACCTCTTGAGGTCATTTTTGTCATTTCATCATTTATATTTCGTTTTGTTTTAATTAATTTTTTTTAAAAAGGATGGGAGTTCCATTGTTTCTTAACTTCTCAATACTTATAAAAATAAATAATAATAAAAACTTTTTTTTTGGGGGTGAAAAGACGATTAAATTAATAACTAAGAAAGAACAATAGATTCAAGACAAATCCAATTAAAATACATCCAATTGAAATCATCCTCATAACCATCAATCAACACATTTTATGAATAATGAGTTGGTACCACCATATCTCCATTATTAATAAGTTGGTACAAGCATATTTCCACTTATCTACATATAAAATTAATTGTTCTAGCCATACAACACTTGTTGGGCTGTTGTATCCTGGGAGAGACAAGTCAGAGAAGGTCTACACCGGTTACAAGAGTTAGCCAACCAAGGACTTGAATCTCCTTAAAGAGAGCGAGTGTCGCGCCTCAGTCCAAATAGTGTTGTATATTTCCTTTCTTTATATTAATAATATTCAGAAGTACTATTCAGTTTCTCTTTGTGTATTATTTCCATTATTATTGTGTTTGCACCAACAGGTATTTTTACACCATAATAGGTATGCATGTGAAACTTCTGAATCTTTTCAAAGCACTTGCGTTTATCAGGACTAATTTTTCACCGAGGTAACATTTTCAATGAGTGAAAATTTTGTAGAGAGGATTTAGAGGCCATCTCCTATTACACTTGAAATTTTAAGTGTTTTGCATATAATCCAGCTCCTATTTCTCTCTATCAACTTTTCTATAACTGATGTTTTTACATACAAATTTAATAAGTAAAATTGCAAAAAGGTTTTTGAAGTCACAAACTTTCCAAATTTCCAAAGTGGAATGGGATAGTTTTAATGGGTTTTTTTTTTTTTTTGGATAAGTGGACATTCATCTGGCATCCATGTGTTACATAACAAGTTCTGTTTTGTGTTTCAAATCTTTAACTGAAAATTTTACTTATAAAAAATTTTAAAAAAAAATTAATGGGAAAAGAATTTATTATTTTCTTAGTCTCTTGTATATTCTCTAGAGTGGTATTGTACTTTAATGGAAAGCAGAAATTATAACCAGCATGAATTTCCTAGTCTCTTGTAAATATTTCATAATGCTAAGAGTACTATTGTAGTTTAATGGAAATCAGTAATTACCACCACCACAATCTGGTGGATTTCATTTCCGGTGATAGTTTGAGGATTTTTGGTCAAAGTCTTGTGATTTCCTGGATGAAAATTGCTGAGATGATAGACAAAATATACAACTAAAAACCACCCCTAGAAAAGTAAAACTAATACAGCACCCCCAAACCATATCACACTAGATCATCATAGCACCAAATGCTAGATGATAACCACAGCAAGTCAGCAACCATCTTAGCCCGCTTATACAAATTTTACTAGAGAAAATGGTAAAATGTTAATATATCCAATTAAATGTTAAATCAAAATCAAAATCAAAATCAAAATCATCTATCTTCCAAACAGGTCACCTTCATTTTAGTCCACAATACGTACCCTGGGATACCTACTCCCAAGTCCCAATATACTGGCAGATGCTTTGTTGCCTCAGCCTCCTCCACCTCCTCTGCCTCTAGCTCTGGATGGTTGAAAGGCTAGAGTTGCGAGTCAATGTCATCCCCTGTTACATCTGTCTCTTCCTCCTCTACCACTGTTACCTCAGCCACCTCTGTCACCACTGCCTCAGCCTCCACCACCTCCTCTACCTCTGCCTTTGGATGGTTGAATGTTCTGTTTGTTTCGTTGGAAAACGTTCTGTAAAGATAGTTTTCCACATTTTCCAGTGTTTGGTAGCACAAAAAAAAATTGGTCAACAGAAAACATTTTTTTATAGCTATTTTCCAAAAACATTTTTTATAGCTATATTCCAAAAACATTTTTTGGAAAACAATCTCTCTCTCATGTGTTGCATCTCCTATAAATATTATATTCATCTATAGCTGTGGGAAACATAATTTTTTGCCGTCTTCTCTCTCTCATAATAAGTTCTCTCACTTTTTCTCTCCTTAGTCCTCACACCCTCACTATCACTAGCTATGGTCTCCCCTCTTCCCATAGATCTCTCTCTCTCTCTCTCTTTCTCTCTCTCTCTCTCTTCATGTTTCTCTTCTCCTCTATAATACAGTTCTCTGATTATATTTTTTTTTCCTCACTGATTGGTCAATAGCTCCGACTTGCAAAGGAGAATAGATTTGCAGCATTTATTATTTCATTCCTCTCTACCAAAATTTCAATTCCTTGTTTTGAATTTCAAGCTTGATTTTATTTTTCTCTAAGAAATTTTCGATTTAATGGATTTCAGTAAGAAGTTACTTCCTTTTTGCATATAGAAGTGCAAAAAGAAGAAAAAGAAGAATGAATGAATGAAGTAAAAGAATAAACTTTTAAATATAGTGCCTCTATGGCTCTAAATTGCTTTTATATAGGACAATATTTACAGTAAATTATAATAGGCGTAAATGCACTTTTAGTCCCTACATTTTGACCTTTTTCCATTTTAGTCCCTACATTTTATTTTTTCCACTTTTAGTTCCTAAACCAATTAACGCAGAACATTTAAATCCTTGAAACACTATTCCGTCACCAAACTACCGAAGAAACTGACAGATTAATAAAATAATAATAAAAATTCACTATAGCATTGACACATCAGCATATAAATTTAAAAAATTAATTTATTAATTTTAACTAAATAAAAAAAATAAAAACAGAATTAAAAAATCATGTTCAAACCTTGCCCAGAATAAAAACATGTGTTCTTCCCCTTAATCATGTTCTTCATTTTCTTCCCAGCAAACCTTGCCCAGAAATTTAAAAAATCAATTTTTTTGTTTCTCTTCTTGCATTTTCTTAGTAACCAAACATGCAAAACACACAGCAATCTACAAATGAGAACAAAACCAACAAACACAAAAATACAGATCTCCTGCAAAATCAATCTCCAACAAAGAACCAAACCCAAATCTCCAATAAAATAACCAAACCCATAAACCCAACAACCAAACCGATCTCCAACAAAGTAAACCTTAACCTTCAAACCCATTAATCTACTTGGGAAACAAATATAAAAAAAAAATAAAAAAAAAAAAAAAAAAAATCGGGTCAGATACCCACAAGAAAAACAAACCAAAACCCCCCAAAATTCTCCGGTAAACTAACGAAATTGTTAGCAAAGTAAGGTTATTTGGAAAAAAAAATCTAAAACCTTGTATGTAAAAACTTGTAAAATATTTTACTAGAAAAACAAGTATAAAGTATTTTACAAAAATATCACAGCCGACTGTCTTTCATACCCAACTCTTTTTCCCCCTTTCTCATACTTTACTCATCCTCTCTCACACTTGCCCAAACCAATGATAACACCCATCGATGACGCCACTCTTCGATCCACTCCGCCAGCACCCCTCACCACTCTTCACCTCCACTCCGTCGACACCCTTCGCCTTCGTTCTGGTGGCACCACCATCAGATCTTGGCCCGTTTTGTCGTCGAAGAAGTTGCTGCGAAAGGGCCGAGGTGAGCCTTGTCACCGCCGCTCCGTCGCTCGTTGCTCAGATCTGGTTTCACTAGAAATGCCGTCACTAAGATCTCTGACCTGGAATCGGTGAGAGTGAGTGGAGTTTTTTTTTTTTTCCTTCACGATCTAGGTTTTTGGGATGGCTTGGGGGTTGTAGTGGGTGGCTGGGTGGGTTTGTGGATAGTGGCTGAGTGGGTGGGCTGTGGTGGCTAGCTGGCTGGCTTTTGCTAATTTTTTATCTCCGATTTGTGATTTAGGTGGCTGATTTAGGTTGCTAACAATAACAAAATACTTTTAATTTTGTTTTTATTTTTTTTATTTAGTTAAAATTAATAAATTAATTTTTTAAATTTATATGCTGACATGTCAGTACTACAATGAATTTTTATTATTATTTTATTAATCTGTCAGTTTCTCCGGTAGTTTGGTGACGGAATAGTGTTTCAAGGACTTAAATGTTCCGCGTTAATTGGTTTAGGGACTAAAAGTGGAAAAAACAAAATGTAGGGACTAAAATGAAAAAATGTCAAAAATGTAGGGACTAAAAGTGCATTTACGCCTTTATAATATTGTTATATAATAAATGATAATCGTTTAGGGGAATTGCATTTGTTGGCGGATACATTATGCTATGATGATATATTATACAGATACATTACATAAATACATAATTTAGAGTAATATTGAAAACTTGTAGTTGACCATTGTAAACAATTAGTGTACTAGTAAAAATAGTAGACAATTAAAAGTTATTGTTATTTGTACTTATTGAAAATATATTCCCCTATCAATTTATATATGTGTGTGTGTATGTGTACATGTTTTAAATTATACAAGAAATATAAATAAAAAAATTGCATACCAAACACCAGAAAATATTCTTAAGTTCATTTTCAAGGTTGTTACCAAACACCGGAAAATGAAATAGTTTTCTAGAAAATGCTTTTATTGACACCCCATTTTGCAACCCGCATTTAACCTCACCTGAAGGGTAAAAGGATATTTTTTTCCTTGGAAATATGCATCTTTATTCTAGTCACTAGATCATTAATCTCATTTCACCAAAATGATCTTGATATTATAATGATCAAATCAACTGGTCATAACCTTAATCGGACCATCAGATTGAAAGTTATCATCAAATCAAGTTCTAATGGCCGAGATGCACTATCACAAATTGAGTCCAACTATATGTGATTATGAATAATTGATTTCAATTGGTTAAAAGTATAATCAATTTGAGAACGATGATGTGTCATAATTTGATTGGTTAGAACTACATTTTATGGTAGGATCGCACACACCTAATTAACTAGATAATTAAACATTAATCATTTAATGAGTAATTTGTACAAGTATCTTTTAATTAAGGTAAATTTGGAACTAATTAGGTCTGAAATGGGAGTAATTGGAGCCTATTAATGTTAACTGGAAACCAATTTGGGACTTATTAATATTAATTGTGCTGAAATTGTTTTCTAACAAATGACATTTGCTCACCATTTCATCGATATCTCTTAGAATATTTTAAATCTATGAATAAGATTAATTTTCCCAAAAACTAGACATTTAAGGCTTCAATTTGAGCACAAGAATGAGACAATTCCGATCAGAATTAAGTCAAATATAATTTTTCGAAATTGGCTCTACAGGCTGTTATAACAACTACGGGAAAACAGAATTTTGGCTTACTCCTCAGTCCCACCAATCTCTCCATTTAATGCACCAGATTTTCCCCAAAACTAAAATGAGGTCTAAGTTCATATTCTTTTTCAACCCTCATTAAATGGCATTTCATTCATATTTCCTCCACCACTACTATATAAACCCTCCCTTTCCTTCATTCCAAAGACACACGAAAACCCCCCTCTTTTCTCCTCTCTTAAGTTCTAAGAAGTTGAGTAATCTTGTCATATCTTAGTCTTCTTGAGACTCAAGGTATTGAGTGAGACTCATTCTTCCTCTCTTAACTCTTCTTTTCCTCCACTCTTAGGACCTCCCTCAAGAGTCTCCTCCTCCACCATATGGATCTTGCATGAAGATATAATCATTTTCCCTAATTTTGGTGTTTTCATGATGAGAGTTTAAGATTAAAGTATGATAATAATCATTTAAATTCCTTTGAATATATTTGAATGTTCTTAATTGTTCTTATATGTTCTTCACATGTTCTTGACTGTTCATCACATGTTCATACATGACACTAGTTTTGATCTTAAATCCACATCAAAAACATGAAAAATATGTTTATTTAATAATTCTTTTAAATTCTTAAATCTAGGATATCACCATCCACACACATTCACTAGAATTTATTTTTCAATTCAAATGAAATGCTTAATAAATGGAATTAGGGTTTATTACATGCACACACAATAAATTCAACATACAAATAAATTGATAACATATTGGATGATGTAATATGAATGTTAGTCACCATAGTCTAGAAGACCGGTTTCGCCGGAAAAGGTGGGGTGCCTAACACCTTCCCACCTTGTAACATAGCCTCTGAGCTTAGATCAAGGGTTAGTAAATCGAATGCTTATCCATGTAATTTTCAATTTTTAGATTGTAACTAGGAAACAAAGTCATGTACTTTATCTTAGATTGTATCTAGGACCAAAGCCATGTAATTTCCTATGATCAATGTAAATTCAATTTCAAATTAATAAAATAAGGAATTTTTCAATTTTGGTTTTCGTATTTATCTCAATAATTAAATAAATAGCGACTCCATTGTAAAACCCTTAATCTAGAGGGGAAAATATAACTAGTCGAACCTTCATTTTGAGAGGTAATAACACGACTCCACCCATTCACGTGGGTTTAGCCCAATATCCTACAAAAATGGGCTGGGGGCGCGATCTCTCACAACTTTTCGAAAAATGAACCATTTTCTAGAAAACAATAATGTTGAAACAAACAAAACAGAAGGGCTGAAGTTGTGGGTCAATGTCATCCACTGTTACATTTGCCTCTTCCTCCTCTACCTTAACCACCTCTGTCACTGGTGCCTCAGCCTCCTCCACCCCCTCTACCTCTACCTTTTGATGGTTGAAGGGCTGGGGCTGTGGGTCAATGTCATCCACTGCTACATCTGCCTCTTCCTCCTCTACCTCTGTTATCTCTGCTACCTCTACCTCTATTATCTCTGCCACTGTTGTCTCAACTCCATATCCTATGCCTTTGCCACTGGAGGTAACAAAGGAGGAAGTGGCAGATGTAATAGTGGATGACATTGACCCGCAGCCCCAGCCCTTTAACCATCCAGTGGTAGAGGCTGAGGATGTGGAGGAGGCTGAGGCAACAGTGGCACAGGCAGCAAAGATAACAGAGGTAGAGGAGGAAGAGGCAGATGTAACAGTGGATGACATTGACCCACAACCCCAGCCCTTTAACCATCAAAAGGTAGAGGCAGAGGACTTGGTTGGAAATGGCTAATAGTCTGGAAATGGGTAGGGATTTGGCCCAAGTTGAAGTCGACCTTGTAATTGTGCCACTTGTTGCTCTAGCTGTTGGACATAGCCATGAACACCATGGACCCGATCCCTTAATCTGTGATTCACTTCAAACATCAAAAAGTGAACCAACTCCAGTCTTTCATGGGCCTCCATAGAAAGAACTTGTCTTTTCACACAATTTATACCCTAAACATCTGCCATTGTTTTGAAATTCGTGTCATTCTCAGGAAAAATTTCACCGAACCTATAGCCTTCATTGCATTCCTGTTTCCGCCTATACTTGCAAACAGCACACCTAACCATTTCTATTTAAAGCACAAAACATACTAGGTAAAATTCTGAAAAGTAAGAAGCAATTGTGTTCATGCGTGTTTCGCCACTTGTAGGTTTCTTGCATCATGAGAGAGTAGGTTTTGTGAGCCACGGATGATGACGGTGTAGTAATGGTGGGTTTGGCGATGGTTTTTTATTTAATTTTTGGGTGGTTTAAGGTGGGTTTGGTGGTGGTGGTGGTGATGCTTTTGTGGGTTGCTGGTGGTGCTGGTGGAGGTGTGTGTGGTGGGGTGGTAAGCTTGGCGGTGGCAGTGGTGGCTAGGGTTGATGACGGTGCAGTAATGGTAGGTTTGGTGGTGGGGTTTCTTTTTGTTGTTGGTGGTTTATGGTAGGTTTTGTGGTGGTTTTGTGGGTGGTGGTGGTGGTGGTGGTGGCAGCCATGGTGTTTGTGGCAGTGGTGGAAGAGAGTAATTATAAAAGTGAAGAAGAGGATTTAGTTTATTGAATCTACTACTAGAATTCAGGATGAACTAGGATTCGGGGTGATCTACAAAGAATCAAAAGTGGTGTACTCACCTCATTAATGACTGAATTCTACTTTTTTGATAGGTTAAAATCATTTTTAAGAAAGTGAAGGGTGATGAATAGCCAAACAAAAAGATCAAAATTGGATACCTCATATGAAGGTTGGAGTATCTATAAGTTTGCAATAAACAGCTTTCAGTACTTCTATAGAACATTTAATTAAGCAGATCTTTAATTTCCTCCAATATTTCATATGAAAATTTATATTGAAAATAGATTGATATTTCTTTTGGATAATTTAATAATTGAGGGTGGAGTGATTAAGCTACAACAATATTATTTTATATGCTTTGATCACATGAAAATGGTGTCTAAAATAAGTTGTTTTTAATGAGGGATAGAATTCATAATTAATGTATGTGTTGATGAAATTTTTTTAAAAGAAAATAGTGGTAAAAAATAAAAACAACACATCCACACACATAAAAATAATAGTTTTGAAATTTATTATAAAAAAATTATAAAAAAAATGAGCATACATATTGCATGTGCAATTAGACATAATGATGAAACTAAAAACAAGGTAATGTTAAAAAATCGAAATTAAAAAAAAAAATTAAATAACTTAATTGAAAACATGTTAAATTTAGAAAGTATAATTTAACATAATTGTACATATTTTATAAACAAAATAGTTAATAATTTATTATCATTTAATATAAGGTATTATAAGTAAATTGATTAATAGAAAGTTATTGAGTCATTAAAAAAAAAAAACTCAAGATAGTAAAGAAAATTATTTGAGATGTATAACATTGATTAAAAAATTAAAAACAATTGTATTATTTTAGCTTTCTTTTCATTTTATTTTATTTGTTATGAGAAATGATATGTCTACAACATTTTTACAACAAATTCTAAGTGGCAAATTATTACTAGTTGTTATTGTTGGGCAAAAAAGTAATCTTAGTGTTAGTTTGAAATTTAAACCAATAAGAGCATTCTCATCAGGTGTGCTAAATGCCAAATATTTGGCATTTGGCACACCAAAAATAGCCCCTCATGAGATGTGCTAAATGTCTCAAAATTATGAGACATGCTACAGTACGCTCTCAAATATGAGAGCATACGGACATAAATGCTATAATTCTTTTGGTTATTTTATTTACTTTTCTCTCTCCTCCCAACACATATCTCTCTTCGTCTGCAACACAACTCTCTCTCTCTCTCCTTTCTAGTCTCCATCTCTCCGTTGCTTCCTATTTCTTTCTCACTTTCATTTTTTTTATCTCTCACTATCTTCCTCTCTTCTGCATTTCAGTATTATCGTCTCTACGCCTCTTTCTCTCTCTCTCTCTCTCTTTTTTTTTTTCTCACTCTCTTTCTTTTCTTGTCACGAAGAAGAAGGCGATTCTGATTTGAAGTAGAGCTCGCCGATTGAAGCTCGCCAATCTGAACCTCTGCTTGTTGATCTGAAGCTCTACTCACCTAGGGGCAGTCGCCGATCCTTGCTCGTCGTCCTCCACAGCTCTCATTGCTAATTTCGCCGCCAATAGTTGGTTGAGTTTGGTCATTGATTGATCTGTTAGGTTGGGGTTTTGTTAAAGATTTTGAGTTTTTTTTTTTTTTTTTTTGGTTGAGGTTTTTGGATTTGGAATTTGTTGAAGGATCCGGTGATTGTGGTTGTAATTTGCAGCGGTGGTTGTAGTGGTGGCTATTGGTTCTTGGGTGGTGGCAATTGCCACTAGCTGTGCATTTGTATATTTGTCGGGTTTTAGGTAAATATATTATTTTAATGTGTAGTAAATATTATTTTAATGTATAAAATTAAAGAATAAAACATATGATAAATGGGGTATTGTAAAATGATGTGCTAAAATGATAAAGTAGGTTTTTAGTGTATCAAAATGGCATTTTTTATGAGAGAGCTGATGAGGATGCACTAACAACTAACCACCTATGATTTGTTATAAAAATGTTATAGACGTAGAATCTCTCATTTTTTATTTGCAAACGAAATGGGGCCGAAATGGATAACTAGCTATAATTTTCTAACTATATAGTTAGTAGTTCTGGTTCTCAAACTATATTATTTACTAGCATCTCGAGTCTTTGAGACTCGATTTTGGCCTATAAATCGAGTCTCAAAGACTCGATTTCCATTGTCTGGTGGCATTTTTTTCCTACCTGGAAATCGAGTCTCTAAGACTCGATTTATAAACCAAAAAAATTTTAAAAAAATTCTAAGTCTCAAGTCTCTCATACAATCCGAAATACACAAATTTTTTTTTTAAGAAATCCAGAAACGCAACAATCAGATCAAAAGGAGAAAGAATCTAGAGACTCAGATCAGATAGGAGACCTGCCCAGAACATATCAAAAAAAAAAAAAAAAAACCAGAACATCAGAGAAGAACCCAAGCCGCGCGCTGCCTAGGTCGGTCGCGCACTGCTTGGCCTAGGTCGCCGTGCACCACACTGCCTGGCTTAGGTCACCGCCTAGCCTAGGTCGCGCATGGTGCGCGCTACCTAGCCTGGGTCGTGCACCGCCGCACTGCCTGTGTTCTTCTCTCTTTCTGTTTCTGGTTTTTTTTTTTTTTTTCTCTGATATGTTTTGGTCTTTGATTTGTTGTTTATAAGGGTTATAAATCAAGTCTTAGAAACTCGATTTTCATGTGGTCGCCATGTAGAAAAATATGCCACATTGGACGTGATTAGACCATAAAAATCGAGTCTCTGAGACTTGATTTATAGGCCAAAATCTCGAGTCTTAAATTGAGTCGCAGAGATTAGAAATGCTAGTAAATAATATAGTTTGGAAACAAGAATTTCTAACTAGGGAAAATTATGGCTGGTTTCCCATTTTGGCCACGAAATGGTGTGAGATGTTCAAAGAGCGAAGAGTTTGAAAACGAACTAAACCCCGGATAAGGATCTCTCACAAGTCACAACAGTCTGGTTCTGCGGGTTGGAGTTGATGCTTTGCAAACAAGCATCCATTCCCATGGAGTCTCTCTCGTCTTTTCTCTCACCAACGCCTCTCAACTTCTCTTCTCACAAGCTCTCTCCAATGGTTGCCTCTGCAACTACTTTTTCTTCCTTATCATTTGCATCCATGCCCTCCCAACACCAACGAACTTCCACTCCAAAACGCACTTCAAAACCCACTAAAACCCTCTCTCCAACAATACCAACACCCACAATCTCAACAACAACAACAACCACCACCACTCTTCCTCCAAAGAAGGTTTTTCTACAACACCCACTTCTCCATTTCGTTAGAAAAGTTTAAATTGCTGAGAAATATGATGAAAGAAATGAACTTTATATAATTTTGTATTTCCTCGGCAACCAAACGGAACTTAAGTGCTTAGCTGAGAAACTTTACTGTTTTAGAAAGATTAAAGTTTTGTTATTTGCGTGTGTTTGTGTGGGCAGGTTCTGGTTCCTATTGGATTTGGTACAGAGGAAATGGAAGCTGTTATTATAGTTGATGTTCTACGCCGAGCTGGTGCGGATGTGACCGTGGCCTCGGTGGAGCCACAGCTTCAGATTGAAGCTTCTAGCGGTTCCAAACTGGTTGCTGATACCTCCATCTCGACTTGTTCTGATCAAGTTTTCGATCTGGTCGCATTGCCGGTACAAATTTTATGCTTGTTAAATTATTGCATAACCTTAAAAATTACAAGTTCTTTTCATTATAGTTTAGAAGCAAAGAATTGTAGCTGCGTGTGGCCATGATAAAGTTTAGTCATTTGGTAAACAAGGCACTGTGTTAAAGCCAAGAATTGTAGTCAAGGGCATTATTGAAATGAAATGAACAATGAGATGTGAGATTAAATTCCATTTAGTTAATAGAAATTCTGTTTGCACTTCTATCTATCCAACTTGAAGGATTGGGTTAGGAGATAATTAGTTGTTAATCAAGCTTTACTTGGTAAATGGTCGTGGCTTTATGCGGTGGAGACAGATTCCCTTGGAGGAGAATGATAGAAAATAAACATGGGAATTCATGGGGTGGATGGTGTTCAGATATAGGGAGGGGTCCTTATGGAGGGAACCTATGGAACCCTCCCTATATCTGAAGAGGATAGGATGATCTGGTCCCTTTTTAAAAATCATAGTTTTTTTGTAAACACTTACTATAAGGCTTTGAGAAAAAGAAAAAGAAAAAAAGGGGGGGGGGGGGGGTGGGTAATGTGAAATAGCGCATGAGGGTTGCACACCTTGTATGTCAATCTTTGATTGAACTGTTAGACAGCATCAAAGGGTAAAATAACTAAAATTTTAACAAAGGATAATTTGAGGAAGCAAGTAAATTATTTATTCATTGGGGATGAATGTGAAAATCTAATGGGGAGTCTGTGGATCATATTTTTCTTCATTGCGTGGTAGCTACAGATTTATGGATGCCTATTTTGAGCTTATTCAGGATTAGTTGGGTAATGCCAAGGACAGTGAGTCGGTGACTGAATTGGCTTGCTGGAAATATTGTTTTGGAAAGGAAAAAAAGTCAAGTCTGAAATTTGGAGGGCTGTTGCATTATGCTTAATGTGAATTATTTGGAGAGAAGGAAAGCACTCTCTTTTGAAGGCCATAAGCTCACAGTAGTACTTTGTTCCTGCAGTCTTTACACGCATGGGAGTTGGCTGCTAGTTCATCTTTTTCTTCTTCGATTTTATCAGCTTTCATTGATGATATTGATTTTGTATGTTAAATTGTTAGTCCTGTACTTTTTTTTTTTTTTTTTTTCCTTTTTTCTTTTTCCTTTTCTTTTGGGTGTTCCATTGTATACTCCTCATGTAGTTTGGTTGAGCGGGGGGTTTGGCATCATAATTCTTCAATTGCATCCTTACTGACCCATCAATCAATTTATGTGGGAATCTGGTTGTAGACTAACAAGTTGTGCAAATAGGTTTGACAATTAATTTGTTTGGTGATTAATGTAATCTGCATTGTTTTAAGGGAGGAATGCCCGGCTCGGCACGGTTAAGAGACTGTGAAGTTCTGCAGAAAATAATGAGCAAACAAGCTGAGGAAAAAAGGCTATATGGGGCTATCTGTGCTGCCCCTGCAGTCACGCTGAAGCCTTGGGGTCTTCTGAAGAAAAAGCAGGTGGCTACCTTGGGTTGATTTTGATTGAAATTTAATGGATACATGCATATAAATGTATCATGGTTGGCTAATTGTGGTGTAGTTTGTCCTGCAAGACGACCTGTCACCCTGCATTCATGGACAAGCTTCCAACCTTCTGGGCTGTTAAATCTAGTATTCAAGTTTCAGGAGAGCTTACAACAAGCCGTGGTCCCGGAACTACTTTTGAGTTTTCTCTTTCCTTGGTGGAGCAGCTGTTTGGAGAGTCAATTGCCAAAGAGGTTGGACAAGGGTTGGTAAGGCCTCTACTCTAGTTGGGTTTGCAGCTTAGACTTTATCCTTTGATGGTTATTTTCACATTTGTCATGGAAGGAATTTCATGATACAAGTTAGAGTTTTTTCTATTTTCTGTAACAAAGCATGTGGATTGTCATGCAATTGATGCAATCTTTCTCTCTGATACAATCTGCTGAAGCGGTAAAGGTAGATTCATATAGATGGTAATCAATAGTATAAAAAATAAAAGAGCAATTTTTGCTTGAGAGAGAGTCTAGCAGGATTTGAATACATTATGCAACTTACCAGATCTCATTTGATTAAATTATATATTTATACTGTAAATTAGCATACCAAAGGATAAGTACTGTAGAGGTTGAAGGTGTCCCTTTTTCAGACGCTTGGCTTAATTGAGGTTCAAGATACTTGCATTTTTTAAATTCTTTGGATTCTGAAATATGGATCAGAAGCATAAAAGAATTCAACTAGGGTGTCTCTGTGGTGCTAACCCTAGTTTGGATAGGGGGAGAAGAGGGAGTATGTTCTATCCACTCTCCCCTCTCTTCTGCCACTGCTCCAAAACTTGCACTAAGATTGTTTATGGCTTGGTCAAAATGGAAAATGCATAGTAACAAAAGCATAATGAAAAATGGACAATAAGGAGTATTTTAGATACCCATTAATAACACTAGTAAGGAAAAAGGTGATATTCTACAGAAATCAAACAATCGCAAAGGCCTCTTTCCATCAAAACCGTTGAAGGTTGATGGGCTCATTATTGTTGATAGTAAAGAGAGAGATGTTCAACACGTTATAGTTTTTTTTTTGTTTTTAAAGTAACACACACACTCACGTACAAAATTCTAAATCTTGATGTAAAGTATATTCAAGACACAGGTAAAAAGAAGGCAAAGTGGTGAATGTGCTGAGTCCCCACACTTCTGATATCCCAAAACTAAACATGTCATTCTTTTCTTTGTAGTTGAATAACAAATTTATCATTTCACTCTCATCAGAGTTTGTCTTATATATTTTGCCTAATTTGCTTGAGCTAACACTCTGGTTCTGTTATATTAGTTGGTGTCTTCTGCTGATGATAATCTAACAAAGGAAGAGTTCAACAAAGTTGAATGGTCTGTTGATCACACCCCTCGTGTAAGTTGCTTCTCTTTTTCCTTAATTGAGAAAGCCTTTTGTGTTCAGATGTGCGACTTGGTTAATGATTTTTTTCTATTTATTTACTACTACTCTTCTACCTCCTACTACTACATTGATTCTTCTATATTCTAATAGATAATGTCCCTTTCTTTTATGGATGAACAAAAGGAGATACTTAAATTCTGCTTATAGTTCTTATTTATCATTTCCTTGCCATTGTTAACCTCCAAATGATCATTTCTTGGCATAAAGTATTTCTAGAAATAATTCAAAAACCTTTTATGGGAAAGCAGTAAGTCATTTGATAATTGCAGTCAATGGGTACTTTGTAGTCTGAACTCTCAACTATTAACAGCACTAGTAAGTTACAATCCTCGTTTCCCTCTTTAAAGGAACGGTTAGCAACAGATCTGTGATTAGGGAAGAAATTTTCAACACAGAATTATTATCTTTCCATTATGGTTCTTACCCCAGAAAACTTCAATAGGTTTTTTTTTTTTTTTAATCATATAAATATGCTGCTAAGGAGTTGCTTTCCTCGTTGTATCTGTTAGCTGAATAAGATGGGCACATAAGGGTTGAGACTGATTGCCATGACTTGAAAGTTTTTTTTATCACATTGTTTGTTCTTTTGCTTGCCCTTCATGTTTTACATGCTATGTAGCATATGTTTAGATACAAGTTTTATCTACACTTGACATGTACTGACGCATACCTGCACCCTTGATGTAGGTTCATCCAACGCCTATGGATGTTTTTTCATTGTGTGTGTGTAGGATATTTTCTCATCACTCATGGTTATGCAGGTCCTCATTCCAGTTGCAAATGGCTCCGAAGCAATTGAAGTAGTAACTATTGCAGATATTCTACGGCGAGCAAAAGTAGATGTCATCATTGCTTCACTTGAAAAATCTGTGCAAATTTTGGCATCTCAAGGCACAAAAATTGTTGCTGACAAGTTAATCGGCGATGCTGCTGAGTCAATATATGATATAATCATTCTTCCAGTAAGATAAACAAGCATCTCTTTTTGATAATACAAGCAGCATTCTTGCTCCTTTCTTAATAGTAGTTTTTTTTTTTTTTTTTTTTTTTTTTTTTAAATATCTTGAATTTTCACTTCAGAATCGGTATTGGTCAGATAGATTATATCTTTGTGTGGCCAAGATCAAATGAAATATGAAGTCTTAGAAGTTCTTTGTATTAATTGGTTGAGTCAGCACAGGCTTCATTATAATTCACCATGTTGAAGTTAACGTATTGGTACTTGGTTCATTCTTGCTACCTTCATTTTCTCTTCTATATTTGGTTGGCTGTATGCTCCATTTCCCAAGATGCAGTATGCACTAAGATTTTTTGTATATTTTTCCCTCTCTTTTTTCTTTTGACATGATGCACCTTTTCCCATCCATCACCCCCTTGTCTCTTTTAAATTTTAGTGTTTATTCTGCTTATTATTGACCCATGCTTTGTTGTCAGAATTCACTCTTTATGCGTGATATACTCTTAAAAATAAAATTGTTTCTTTTCCACACTACACCCATTAAGATTTTTCTATTGTAAAATTTCAGGGAGGAACTGCTGGGGCTGAGCGGATACACAAATCTAAGATTCTCAAGAAGCTGATCAAAGAACAAGATTCAGCTGGAAGAATATATGGAGCAGTCTGCTCTTCCCCCACAGTCCTGCAACGACAGGGTTTACTGAAGGTAATTCAAAACCAATTGTTATCATCCTGCTTTGAACCTTCATGTGTTAAAGCTTTGCCATTCCTCTGCCAAGATACAGGATAAAAGAGCTACTGCCCATCCATCTGTCGTAGACACGCTTACAAAAGTAGTGGATGGTGCCAAAGTGGTCATTGACGGTAAACTGATTACAAGCAGGGGACTTGCTACAGTAGTAGATTTTGCGTTGACTATTGTAGGCAAGCTTTTTGGTTATGGAAGAGCAAGAAGTGTTGCAGAAGGTCTTGTTTTTGAGTATCCAAGGAGTTAGGGGATCTATGTCAAATCTTTGGTGGTTGAAGGCAACTTTTTATGTCTGCCATAAGAAATGAAGAGTTTATCCCCTACTCAAATCAACACGAGTAGAAAATTCTTCGTAAGTGCATTACTCTATTTCAGTGTTAAAGAGTCTCTACAGAACATCTACGAAGTCATGGTTGCTTTATCCTTTACTAGAAGACTGGTCACCATGTAAAAGTGATGTTGCATGTAACTAATACATAAGATACTTTTTTGGTCATGATTTATATGTCAAATATCTGCAAATTTTGTGAATTTGTTCTCAAACTCCGATTTTTAGTCTAATGTCAAATAGAATGCATTGAGATTAAAAGCTTTAGACCGTATTTCAATTTAGTCTTTAACCTTTTGATGGAAAAAGTTGACGTGTTAAAAAAAATAATAAAAAATTATTTTCCATGTCATATTAGCTGCCAGTTGTATGGCCATGCCAGATTTTAATAAAAAGAAAAAACTGAGACACCAATGCCGCCAGAAGAGAGAGAGACCTGCTTGCCCAAAATCACTAATCATGGATTCAAGAGTCAACGACTGCTTTGGGCGAGATTTAAAAAAGTGTGGGTGGAGAAAAAATTGTTTAGGATGGCAAGAAGCAATCGCAACATTATCTGTTCAATTGGACCATGGAAAGCTTACACCACAAAACAAATCTCCAGGACCTAAGATTTGTTCTTGTAACTTGCTTATGGATTGGGTTCTCCATTTGGTGGTTTGCTGTACCGGAGCGGCGGATCAAGGAAAACTTGTTCAAAATACTAGGATATGTATGTGAAGTGTGAACAAGCTTTGTAGTACAGCATCTGCCAAGCCCATTTGATTGTGGAAAACCACTCAATTATACCTTATGGCAACTATTGGAAAAAGAAGAGTTTGAGCTGCCTGGGCTACAAACAAATCTAATAAAAGCAACATTAGTATTTGTAGCAGCGATTATTCTAAGTATGGCTATATTAGAGTCAGTATCCATGGACGGTAGGCTTTTGATGGGCCTGATTAAGCTATGAAAAAGGAGGTGATGCAAAAAAAGAAGAGAATATATAGTGTTTGGTTGGTGGGATCTCACATGTCTCATTTTTAAATTTGATTTGATTTAAAAAAAATTAAAAAAATTTGACGTGGCATTGCAGTTGTTAGCTAATGTGGTATGGAAAAAAAATTTTATATTATTCCATTTGACACATCAGTTTTTTCCATCTAAAAGATAACAGTAGGTACCAAATTGACCTGACTGAAAGGTTAGAAACCAAATTCAAATATGATATAAAGGATATGACCAACTTTGTAATTTACCCAAAATTGTTTTGCATAAGCTTCATTGACTTGTATATTTGCACATATATGATAGCAAAATCTCATTTTGCATGACCAATTCATAATATGATATAAGTGATTTTTGGGCTTTATTAGCTATATTTTAGGCTTTATACTACTCTACATGAGCTTACATTCTTTCTTTACATATAACAATCACTATCCACTCTCTTCGCACTCAAAAAAATGCAAAAATAATAATAATTTTTGCATAAAATCTCATTTTGCTAGCGTGAGCTAGGCTAAAAAGGATGTCAATGTTTTTTTTTTTTTTTTTTTTAGAGAAACAAAAAGGATGTCAATGTTACAAAGAGGTTTCATAGTGGAAGAGTTAAAAAAATATTTCCGTTGCCGGGACTTGAACCCGGGTCACTCGGGTGAGAGCCGAGCATCCTAACCAACTAGACTACAACGGAGACTTGGTCATTGCACAACGTGTTTTATATTTAATGCTTACATATCCTCAAAAAGGGGTTCTACATTTTAGCATCCGTTGTACCTTACCAAGGTGCAGTTTCCAACCCAGGTGTTTTTTTTATATCAATTTGTTATTGAGAAGTGCTACGTTCACAATATTTTCATAACAAATCATAAGTGGTTAATTGTTAGTCTTGTTATTGGTTCAAATTTGAACCTAACACTAAGATTACATTTTTGCCTCAACAATAACAACCAGTAACAACCTACCGCTTATAATTTGTTGTGAAAATATTGTGAACATATCATTTCTCATTGTTATTAGTTTTTCTTTTGAATTAGCACATACAAATCGATACGTATATGATAGAACAATCCTCACCACGCTATAAATACATTCAATTATGCAGATAAAAAAAAATGCATTCAAATTATTTAGTTAATTTTAGGTTAGGTATAACCCCAAATTTGGCTAGTATAAAACTCAACACAAATGTCTCTTCTTTGGGCAATCCGGGGAGGGTCAGTGGAGGGAGCCTAATCTGAGACCCCATAGGGCTTTGGGTTAAAAAGGCTTTACTTGAGCCATAGGGGTGTCCACTAGTTGATGCAAGAGTGCTTGGTTGGGATACTGAAGAGTATAACAATGATTTATATCATGCCTCTCTTGCCATGGATTGTAGGACTCTCATCAACTAAATTCGAAAAAAACCTCACTACTGGACGTGGAAATTCTTGCTCTTGTTCTTGCCGAATGCCTTCTAGGCAAAGGTGAATCAAGTCCATTCTCTCTACTTATTTATATATTTATTTTAATTATTTATTCTTAATAATAATTATTTATTACTATAAACTTATTAATATAAAAAATATATAATTAAATAAAAGATTAGATTATAGAAAAAATTATTTCTTAAAAATTAGAAAGTTATCTAAAGGAATTTCTTTATACCTATTCCTGAAGTAGAAAGCCCCTATCTCTAAAGGGGGCGTAAGCATTTCACTCGCTAGGGGATGGGATTCATTCACTTGCATTCCTACTAGCACTACAAAAAGCTCTAGTCTTAACGCCTCAACTACTGCTATGCAGCCTTTCCTCAAGTTCGTAGAGTTGGGTTTCCTATTTACCCATAATGGAGGAGCCACCCCCACCAAGCAGGCGGCCACGGGTTATAACGCACTCTTCACACAATAAATCCACTTTGAAGTTGACTTATTCACTCGGCCAATAATTGAGATGTGTACGAGATACCGTAAGGGCCTAATATCTCAATAGCACCTTTGTTTAAAGTTTCGAATGCCCTGTGCCAATTTAGCTATCATATTCAATCAAAAGGACTCCATCACTCAATAGAAACTCGAAGTTAGCTGTTTGGCATAAGTAGCTTGGCTTGCTCATGCAAGGCTTTGGAAAGAAAGTAACTAAGGAATTCATATACTAATCTTCTAATCCAGCTTGAGAACTTTTATTTTGAAAAGTAGATCGAGAGTATAGCAAACCCTTCCTCGGCTGGAGAGCGATTTGTTTCTCGAGAGTACCAAAAGCAAGGTACCTGGGCTTTTTCCAATTGTTCAATGGCTCCCTTGCGTAGTTCTTCTGAATTTCAAATAGTCTTCAAGATCCTCTGTTTTTTATTATCTAATAAATCACTTAATGAAAGTAAATTATCTTTTCATTTATTTCAAAACTTCCACGATCCTTTCCCAAACCAAAAGAAGCAGGCAAGACACTCTTGTTGGACAATATAAGGTCTCAAAAGAACGTTTAGAGCATTTGAATTGGAACCCTCAAGTGAAAATGAGTCACTGCTTATGTGTAGCAAATAAATGTGCAGATACTTTGGCCAGAAGAGGTACAACTTCAAGCCAGGATTTTGTGCTTTTGGATAGTCATCCTATGGACTTGTGTATACTCCTTTTCTATGATAACTTGAGTCTGGATTATGAGAGGTTTTGTTCTCTGTATTCAGATGTTTTTGTTTCTGTTTAGTTAATGAAATTTGGTTTCAACAACATTTTATTATCAAAATTCCAATTTGAGCATAATTTTTATTAGTGTGTGTATACACACACATAATAAGACAGTTGAATTTCATGTTCCTTGTGTTTTTAACATACATATCAAATTTCTTTCAAATCAGATATTACTTACTATTCAATCAATAAACTTATTTTTTATACACAATTTTAGATTATAAAAACTTGAAATTTTAACAATTATTTGATGACATAGCAATTGATCATTGATCTTCTTAAAGTTTTGCAAGCATGAATGATATAATAAGAATATGTAATCCAATGGTTAAATATTTGAAAAGTTTGAAGGGTTTATCTCCGAACTAATTTGGAGAGAAACTTTGTTCCAACTTGTTTACCCATGAAAGATATATCCAGGGTGCTTTCTGTCCAAAAGGGTTCCTCCACAATTGTTTTTGCACCAAACACCAAGCTCTTATATCAGATATACAAAATTTGATACATTCTTTGAAAATTTGAATATAACCACACATTGTTGTAAGGTTTTGATATTAAATGTACAGATTTTTCACTTAGTAATTTGTGACGAAAACTGTTCACACATCAAAATATTGTGTACATTAAACATATAGTATTGTGTACATTGTTTTAAATTTTTTATATATTAAATATGCAAAATTGTGTACATTCTTTGAAAAATTATGTACATTGAATATACAAAGTTTTTTACATTCTTGAAAAGTTTGAATATTAAATATACAGACCTTACACTCTCAACAATTTGTTTTAAAAATGTTCATACATCAAAAAATTGCATGCATTGAATATAAGAAATTGTGTACATTCTTTAAAAAAAAGTTAAATAAATACTTTGAATTTAAAGAATTGTGTATATTATTTGAAAATTTGTGTACATTTAATATACAAAATTGTGTACTTGTTTTGAATGTTAATATATTGAATTTGAATGTATAGACCTTATACTCTTAATGATTATGATTAAAATATTTCACATATTAAAAAATTGTGTGCGTTATATATGCAAAATTATTTATATTATTTAAAAATTTGTGTACGTTTCCTAGGGTCCAGACATTGAACTTATTAACCTTTTGTAGTTTTGTCATATAATTTAAAGTAATTTTTATTTTATTTATATTAACTGTTTTTTGTTCGATTTCACTTATATATTTGTGATTTTTTTTTCTTTATTCAACTTGATTTTTTTATTAATCCATATATTGCACGAGCATATAGCTAGTGAATATATATAACTATACACAATTTTACTGGTTTACAATTCTAACTCCCATTCCAATTGCCCTCTATGTGATCAGAGGAGTAGCACAAAAGGGCATATATGCCTTCGACATAATAATTTTGTTACCTGTTCCGGTTAGAAATAGGTCATATTTCTCAATCTCAACTTTGTTTCTGGTTTTTGAGCCAAACTGAAGCATAAGGCTTGCCTAAGAATCTCAACTGCCCTAACAGTGATCAGAGGAGTTACAAACAGGTATCACACTAACACAAGTTTTAATCTACAGGATAAAACTCTTATTTCAGTTTATAATTTACAACTCAAACACTATCTGCTCTATACATACAGGTACCTACCCTCTGTAGTATAAGACTGTAACCAGATACACACTACTACCCTTATATCACACTAATGCCTATGTCTCCATACTCAACCACCAACCCTTATATCTGAAGTCCAGTTCATCATCTCTACCAAGGGCCTGTCAGAGTCCTTCTCAAGCATTGTCTTTTACCTCCCCACTGCCGATTCATTGTCTCTAATTTCTGCAAAAACAAACAGATAAAAAGAGTTGCTTAAGCCTCCAACTCTACCAGTACTATTAATCGACTAGTGTCAGTGCATTTTCATAATTTACAACAATAAGCTGTTGAAGCAACAAAATGAAATCTTGCTTCACTTGTTAAGTTAATGAATTAGCGAACTGGTTTTGTTTCTAAATATGTGTGCGCGCGTGAGAGAGAGAAATAAATATGCATTTTCTTGTGAATTCAATTTCCTGACTGCCACCTTATTTGGTCCAATAACATGATTCTTACCCTTGGTCAATGGTAATTCATTTGTAAGACTCATCTTTAAATTCAGTACTTCATTGCTTTCTCATATAGTAAGTGTACATAACGTAATGCATAAAGGTCTAGAATGTGATTACTATCAATTGTTAAGTAGCAACTTTTTAGACAAGAAATACTAACGTTGTCCCCAAGGTATAGGCTTACTGCCAAGAAATTAAAATAGGTGCCAAAAAAATAATTGATTTTATTAATTAGCCTTCTTTTTTTTCTTTTTCTTTTTTATCAAAAAATTTCATCTCATAACAAGTTTTGTTTCAGTACATCCACTCCTTTAATGTGCTATTTTCAGTCTACATTGACAAGAACTAAAATCTCTTAACCATTAAGCTGACACAGATGCAGATGGAAGAAAAAGATGTCTACTCTAAGAAATACCCCTTTGATGTAGCCTGCTAACTTGTAACAAAGATCATGGTAAATACGGAGTGATTTGTTCATTGAAACACTAAAGAGTGGATAAATATTTTTGAAGTTATGGGTATATGAAAATGTGTTTGTTGTTTGATGGAATACTCTGTATCAAATATAAAATGTAAGATAATGAGACAACTCAAAGGGGACATCTACCTGGTTTTTCTCCATTTCCTTAATTTCTTCCTGCAAAAACCAAAATAAGGTTAAATTGGGTCTCTCACAACCAAAATTACCAAATAAATGACCAAGATTTTTTTTACTTTCGTTAAAAATATACCTGCTTTCTCTGTAATTCCTGGTTCATTTCTTTAAGTTTTGCAACTTCTGCTTCCAGTTCCAAGGTATAGGCCTGCCAGAAACCCAAAAGAGAAAAGTGAAGTTTATTATCAACTTCTATAAACAAAATCGAAATCTCATAAATTTATAAAGCTGTAGCTGATACATGATTCAACAAAATATCTTCACTACAAATGAATACAATCACAATGATATGGACTTTTTTTTTTTTTTTTTAAGTAATATGATTTAGCCTTTAGACATTAGTCAAGTTAATATGGAAGAGATTTACCTTTTTTCCTATTTATGATATCTAAGTTACTTTTTTTCCTATTTATGATATCTATGTTACACTGGCTGTCACTTGATTGTCTCCCAAAAGCCACAAGTTACTACAGATCCTAAAAGCCAGATCTGTATAGTAGCTTTAGAATTATTGGCTGCAATGTTTATCGTAGGACTGTTCTAGGTGGTGAAGCCTAGGTTGTCCTGCTGCATCAGTTTCTTTTTTCATCAATTTTTTTAATAAGTATTAAAACAGTACAAATACACACACACACACACACAAGATCTCCAATTATTACTATCTGAAAGAAGGAGAAACAAAATCAAGAAATGAAAAGCAGTTGAAAGTCCTACTGCCTACTACAAGCATCCAGTTATGCAAAAACCTCATGAAACATGTACTTAGTAAATATAATATAAGTTTGACGCTGTTGAAGGTCCTATTGTTTCACTTTCTCCATAGGATCCACATAATGTGCAAAGGAACTGCACACAAAGTTTGCCATAGGGTGTACAAACTGCTGCTATTAATTAAGCCCTTATATTGTTTCACTTTCTCCATAAACTATAGTTTTACTGCTGCTGTTAATTAAAGCCAAATATTTTCTCAATTATCAGATTGAAACGACTACAGATAGAGTGTTATAAATTAAAATAAACTTCATATTAGCTGTAGCTTTGCACTGTGCACTAGCATTCTATCTGTATTTAAGGATATAAAGTAGTATAGGACTTTAAACCACACCAAAATACTTGTACAAGGATTCATTGTTATTACACAATTGGCTGGCGTAAAAATACAAACATAATAGAGAGTGAATTAACTGCTATATGTGATGGAAAAATCATATGCTTACCTGCTTACGAGCCCGTGATCTTGCAGCCGACTCCCTATTCTTTATCATTCTCCTCTGCCTTCTCTCTACTACTTTCTCCAAAGCTCCACCACATTTCCTTCCTCGATTAAATACGTATGGAACTGGTGATAATGATGATGAATCTATAGTACTCTTTGCCTCTGATGATATCTGACTTACAGGAGATCCGGCAATGCTAGTGACAACTCCAGGAGCTAAACCGACCCTGCCAATTCCTCCACCCTGAACTAAAGCAGTATTCATAGAAGGCTCTGCAACTCCAACCACTGAACCCCTACTTCCCGGGTTAGCAATCTGAGCATTGTTTACTAGATGGACCGGTGAGGCAAAAGGCACAGTTGTTGGTTTGGGGAAGAGTGGCTGTTGCTGTTGCTGCTGCAGCTGCTGAATTTGTTGCTGAGAAGATCCAAGTCCACCTACATTCATTGCTAAACTAGGAGGCTGATTAGGAACTGAATTATTATTCTCCATGATCCGATTACCAAAGACCCCATTGCTTCGATTTGGTTGTTGAAACTCGAAAGTTAAACCGGTGTTATTATTTGGTCGCGGTAATTCACCATAGAACACACTATTATTTGGCCTTACAGTTGGTTGTATATCCTCTCTCACCACTCCTGCTCTCACTAAAAACTCCTCCAAAGTTACCTCTCCCAAAGTTGGTTGCCTCTGTGGCACATTTGCATTTGATCCCCCATTGGCATTGCCATTTCCAACTTTAGCACCACCACCACCACCACCACCACCACCATCACCATCACTACTCTCCTTAACCAAGTCTTTCCAAACTTCATCAACAGTTTTCTGACTAATTGTCCGGGGCAATGTCAAAGATCCTTGCCTCTGCAAATTCCCACCAGGGACATTTCCTTCACTCCCACCAACTGTACAAGTCACGCCTTGAATCTCCTCAGCAGTCCATATATTTTTCAAAAGTTCATCCATGTTCATAGATCCAAAATCCTTTCCAAATCCACCCATGGTGTTCTGGAACTCATCAAATGTCAAGGAGTATACAGAAGACTGCCTGGCCAAGGAGTAATTTCCCTGTAGCTTCCCCTCCCCAGGTGGTGCATCACCAAAGTTCTTGAAGTTTATATGAGACCCCATTTTTTGGAAAATTCAAGTAATGGCAACAGGTTGACTTAATTAAGCAAACTGTCTTATATGCAGTAGCATCCACTTGGAGAAGACCAAGAATAGTAATTTTCTGTTTGCTAGCTTTGTCTTGGCTTCTTTAGATTCAGATCCAGAATTCACCAAATCAAGAAAAATAATTGGGTCATTGAAGCAGAAAATGCACACTCAGATCCATCCATGGACTAAATGAGTAAAATTAAAACACATAAACATCAAACTGCAAACATAATAATAAATTCTACCAATGAATTTCACCCAAAATTAAGTTTGGAAACCCCATATGAGTAAGCAAACCAAAATACTGAATTTCATCCTGGATTACTGGAACCATGAAGACAAAAAAACATCACATAAAAATCCCATTTTGAAGAATCTAAAGTAGTAAACGTCCAACCAATAGCCTCAAAAGCCAAAACTGACAAACTAGTAAGAATGCTTCTCCCATGTTAGAGAAGAAGCTCAATTAAAGCTTGACAAGAATGAAACCGTGTAAAAAAAAATATATTGAATATGATCCCATTTAAAAGAAATCTGATGTAGTACAAAGCAGAAGTCACTAGAACCGGACATATTGTCTTATATACAGATGAGATCAGAATAAATAGTTGATCACTATAGTCCTCTATATTTTCCAACTTCATTCAGATCCAAATTTCACCAACTTATATAATCCAAAAAATTATAAATAAATTAAAAAAAAAAAAAAAAAAAAAAAACAAGTACTAGATTTCAATTCATTCCATCATTAGATTCATAATATCCATTAAATTCATCAAAACCAAAGCCAAAGTCATTACTTTCAAATCTTAAACAACATGATAAACCTCCAAAAAAAAAAAAAAAAACTACCCCATTTCTAATTCCATTTCCTGCAACTGATTTTCACAACCAATTTTTTTTTCCTAAACTTAGCATACAAAGTAATAAAACAACCAAGCTCCTTAATATTAACAAATTTTCCATCAAAAATTTTTTGTAATGACTTCAAGAAAAAAAGGAAAAAAAATTATCATAAAAGACAATAATGAAAACAAAAACAGAAGTAAAAAAACAGTAGTAAAAAAAAAAAAAAAAAAAAAACCCAACAACAAAGATAACTTAAGAAAGAGAGAGAGAGAGAGAGAGAGTAAAAAATAAGTTAAGAACTAAAGAAGAAAGAGAAGGGTGTTTTAGTTTTTACCTTGTACAAAATTTTGGGAGCGAGTAGTATGAGAGAGAGAGAGAGAGAGAGAGAGTGTCGTGTCCGAAGCTGCTTTCTCAGTCTCAATGGCTTGGGCTATGGTGGAATCGACAAGTGTCTTGGCCACGAGTCATTTATTTAAGGTGGTCGATTTTGATTGTCTCATTTTTTTTTAATTTTTTTTATATAGAGAATAGAATATGGGAATTTGAGAGGAGAGCCACCCAGATCTCGCAACGTGGACCAATGGTTGAAGTGTTGAAAATGTTGATGTGATTGATGGCCAATAGGGTGGGGCTAAGTGGGAAGATCTGGACCGTTCAGTGGAGCTTTCCGACATAGGGATTTGATGGTGATCTTTGCGTTTGGTTTTATTGGTGCCGAATAGTGGCTGGGTGTTGGTGGGTACTGGGTTTTTATCTACTGTGGTGGGTTTCTATCTACATATTTTGAAGTCCCGTTTGTATATATCAGCAGTCTTTTTTTTGAGAAGTATCAGCAGTCTGATCAACCGGACTAGGCGTTTTGATAATGACCTATGAAGCCCTCGCCGCCCATCAACTTCCATTTAGAGTATTCGTATTCACAACTTTTATTCTATTCTATTTTATTATCTTTAAAAATTATTTTATTAATTATATCATACTATTTTATAATATAACTAACATTCTAATTTTTATTTTTCTATTCTACTCATTAAAATAATATATATTTCCTACTAAAATAATATAATATATTCCAATACAACTCTCTCTTTTTCTTCACCCTCATCTCTCTTCCACTTTATCAATTAAAATAGAGAAATGATATGTCTACAATATTTTTACAACAAATTCTAAGTGACAGATTGTTACTGGTTGTTATTGTTAGGGCAAAAAAGTAATTTTAGTATTAGTTTTAAATTTAAACCAAAAACAACTAACCACCTGTGATTTGTTGTAAAAATATTGTAGACGTAGCATTTCTTATTAAAATATATTATAATTTTTACTAAAGTGTTACAGTGCCATCCTACATTTAGGATGGCATTGTAACACAATTACAAAAAAATTTGCAATTGTAAGATTTTACAAGTCTTGTTGTTGGGCTTTTTTTGTGCTTTTATGCTAAATTTTTTCTACATATATGATATACTATTTACAATTGTCAATGGGAATGCTTAGTGCTCAGTGGTCCAATGCCAGGCAAGACAGATTTAAGTAGACCAAATTCAAAATTGTAAGTTCAAATAGTGGTACTTCTCGTTTAATGCTCAGGCAATTCCTTGTCATGCAAGACAAGATTTAAGTGGGTTGAGTATTGTTGATACTTACCCTTTTGTTTTTTATTGGTTAAATATACTTTACCATTTTGTGCTCAGTGGTCCAACGCCGTGCAAGACAGATTTAAGTGGGCCGAATTCAAGATTGTAAGTTCAAATAGTGCTGCTCCCCATTTAATGCTCGGGCAATTCTTTGTCATGCAAGACAAGATTTAAGTGATCAGAGTACAGTGATCATGGGCGGAGCCATGTTGAAGGCATGGCCCCCCCAAAATTTTGAAATTTTTTTAAAAATATATATATATTTATAATTATTTTAATGTTTTCAAAACTTAGTTTACAAAAATAAGTGTTGGCCCCCCTAAGTATTTGAATTAGTCTAATGATGCTTTAAAAAAAAAAATTGGTCTAATAGTTATAAAGACAACTTTATTTTTCGCAATTCTATTTTTTATTGTAAAATGTGCTTTTATATCTGTTAAATATTTGAAAAAATTTGGCACCAAACATGTGTGAATTTATCTTTTTCAACCTGTTATGTGGCGATTAACAAGTCATTGACTCATTAAAAAATTATTGTCATTAAAACTACACATGAAATGTCTCTTTAGTTGCCATATAATGGGTCAAAACAAAATAGTTTCAAATATGTTTGGAGCCTAATTTGTTCCTCCAAGTTTTGGATCATTCTTGTTTTTGAAAATAACATTAGTTCAATTGAATAATTTTACTTACATTAGTATAAAATTTGATATATTTTATAGAAAATGAAACATTTTAAGAATTTCACTATGAAAATCGTGAAAATGTATTTTATTAATTTTATGAAAGATAGCCATCAAACATAATTTTGATTGAAAATATTAAGCTCTTTTTTTGTTGGGTGTCTTTATATATATAACTTATCAAATAAAAAAGTGTGTGTATATAATAAAAAAAAACGTGTATTTATGTGTGTGTATGAGGTTGTCTTGATAAATATATTAGTGTTGTAACTTGGCCCCCCCAAATAAAAATTCCTGGCTCCGCCCCTGACAGTGATATATACATATAATCTGATATGGGATCATCCTGCATCATCCATTTGGGTTTTTTCAACTCTAAAAAATCAAGTAAATAAATAGGGAAAAAAAGTTTTTGAATAAATCTCATTACACAACATTTTTTGTAATTTTTGAGGTTATAAATTGTAATTAGTAAACAATAAAAATAATATTTATACTAGTAATCATATATGAATGTGATATTACACTAATCATTGTGTATCACTCTAACAAATTGTGAACATTTTTGTTTCTATGGCGACGATGAAAGTTTATTTTTGGGTTGCAATATACCAAAATAAGCTCAAAAATATATAATAATATATATAATAAGAAAAAAAAAAGAATTGTTTTCTTTAATCTTTGTGCTTGCCAAACGCACTAATCATATTTCGTGTGGGACATAAACTAGATTTTGCTTACCTTAATTGCTCTTGGCGGATAAAACAATGCTTTGACGATAGGCACTATTGTGGTACAATGGAAATATCTGATTGCAGGTGACATAATGATTCAATGTTCAATAATGGGTTTCTTCAAAAAAAAAAAAAAAATGTTCAATAATGGGTGTATTCAGAATCAGCAATTGGAGAAGGGTTGCAGTCTAAGATTCAGTAGGTCGTATCCAATGCAAATTTTTTGGCACTTCCTTGATATTCAAACTCTCACTCCATTCAACCCTTATCTTTAAAAGACAATAGTCTCTTGCCCTTTCAAGTATCAACCAATAATTTCCTCAAAACAAAAAAAAGTACGTGTAACAATGAACTTGTTAAAGATTCAAACACATGAAGCAAAAGAATATGATTGATCTCTATCTACAATTTTTTTTTTTTTTTTTTTAAATGTGGCAAGATCATTTTTGTATGCAAATCTTTTAGATATAAATCACACTACTTGAACACATGATTTTGCTCTCTCCTGTAATAGAAATTTTGGTTTTTACTGTTTATAGAAAAAAGGTAAATTATGTTTCTAATACATATAACTTCTCACTTACAATATGTGGATTTCATATAAGAGACTCGAATGTTATGAATGAGAAGTTATATGTATAAAATACATCATATAGTGGATCCCTTTTTATTGAGATGAGAGAATAAAGTAAGTAGATATAATAAATAAATAAATTATAATTTTAAAGGAATTAGTTCTAGTCTTCTAGGCTTGAAAAAATAAATATTAAAATATACAAAAAAAAAAAAAAAAAACACCATCTTTAAAGATAAGCTTTTAATTGTCAACCATAACGTGGACCAATTAACATGGTTAACACAATGTTTGGATGGAAAGAAAAAATGGGGGAAAATGATTAGATTTCCCTAAAAGTTGACATAAGAGAAAAGAAAATAGCCTTATATGGAAGAAGTATGCACTTTTCGTGGGGCCACATTTTTGTTATCAATCCAAATTGGGTGGAAAGGGAGGGGTAGGGAGAGATGTTGAGGTGATTTTGACTTTTATAATATAAAATTATTAATGTATCCTTAAATTTTTCTCACAAGTCACGAGTGATTGGTATTGAATTTTAAAGAAGTGCTACGTTTATAATATTTTCACAACAAATTTTAAGTAGTAAGTTGTTATTAGTTATAACTAGCTTGTAAGGCCCGCACCCAATAGAATCCTTTTTTCTATGCAACCAAAATTAAAAAAAAAAAAAAAAAAAACCCATTAAATTTAGGTATAGTGCATTAGTGTATTGAATCTGATACGACGTGTGACTAATTTAGACATCTGTCTAAATCGTATTGGGTCTAGAAGCTTAACTCAAGGCCAGGGTACTGAACGCGATGCAATTGCTCTTATGTCTCTCACAGTACTTTTTTACTTCTATATTTTTTATTTTTTACTTTTATATATATATATATATATATATATATATTTAATGGTTATTATAAAAATTTAGGTTATGTTTGATAACAGTTTTTCTTTTCTATTTTCAAAAACTTATTTTTGGGAATATAAAGAAAAAACAATTTTCTTGTATTTTTAGAATCAAAAACATGTTTGGTTAGTTCAAATTTTTTTTTTTTGTGGAAAAAAATAGAAAATACTAAAATATTTTGTTACTAGGATTTGAACTCTAATGCTAACTCATTAAATGAAATAGGTTTATTAGATTAAATGCGTGTTTTCATTGACTTTTGAAAATTAGAAACTGAAAACAGCTTTTTGCATGTTTTTAATTTCCTTTATAAATTGAGTTTTGAGAACAATTTTTATTTTCTGTCTATTTTGAGTTGCCAAAAAAAAATTTTAGCCTCAAAAATAGAAAATTATTTTTGAAAACAGAATATAAAGGGAAAAAACAGTTACCAAACATACCCTTACTTTTTTCAACTCTCAATATTAGCCATTGAAAGTAACTACATCAAGTGCACCTATTCTCAATTACCATTAGGAGGCATTAAAGGCAGTGGAATTAATAAATAATGCTACGAGATGAGCATATGAGCTATGAGTACTCCAAGATTACCATGAAGACTTGAAGGGAATAGGGTTGTAAGCATAATTGAACTAAATATTAAAAGTTGAGACTTATTTATTTAATTTTATTTCGAACATGAGTTGAGCTCGAGTTCATCACTAAATAAGATTATATATTCAAGCTTAATTCATTTTCTTATCGAATAAATTCAAGGTTGTTCACGAGCTATTTGATGAACTTTTTCTCCATATTTAGTCAAAATCAAAACTAAAATATTTACTTCTCCACAAATCTATGAAGTTTTACTACAAATTAATTGTTTATATTATCAATAAACTACAAATGATATCTAATATTATATAAACTAATTTAAAAACTTATAAGATCAAATCTCAACTCTGTATATGTATGTTTTTAAACAAGTATACATATAAAAATATAAAATTACGTAATTAAATCAAGCCTTTATGTTCATAAACTTGTTTACGAATGCATTATTATATTTGAGCTTGACTCATTTAATAGTTGAGCTTAAACTTAACTTGTTTGCTAAACAAAAGAACATAAATAAGTTTTTTCTTGAACTGAACTTGAACTATTTAGTATTTATAAACAATATGGTTAATTTGTAGCCTTATAACTTATAAAAGAAGAGTTAATTGTTATAATTATTTTCATCAAAACTATATCCACGCATTTTCAATTTGATTCAACAATACTATATATATAATTATTTTCATAAAAAATTTATAATTTATTATCTTGTGTGATTATAGGTGATCAATAAAAAATGTGTGAATTGCAAATGTCAGCATGACTTATGTGACTTAGTGATAGACAAGTATCCACGATCACATAAGCTAACAAAATGTGAAAATAGGTGGGCAATAAATATGTATCTAGATCTGTTCCAATTTGAACGCAAGAAAATATGTATCTAGATCTGTTCCAATTTGAACGCAAGAAATATGGACGGACAAAAATACGACGGAGACTGAGACTGAGATCACAATCGGAACAATCTGACTCTAAAAAAGAAACAATCCGACACACCACTAAAAAGTAAAAAGCACCATAGACTAGTATCTGATCACATCTTGGACCATATAAAAAAAAAAAGGTGTTTAGTGGGAGCCATTATCTACGTGGCTTCTACGCCGACGTAGTTTTTTTTTTGGGTTTCTTTTTTCTCTTTTGATGGGACGCCGACGTAGTTGGTGGAGAGATTTGTGGGATTTGAAATTGGAAAATGTTATGCATAGTGCGTTGGATACCCATATTTTATTGAAAATTAAAAATTAAAAACGATAAAAATAATAATTTCTTATTATTATTTATTACTGTTTATTACTGTTAATACTGTTTATTGACTTAAATATAGGCAAAAATGGTCCATTACCATCAATTTTGGAAATAATTTGCTCAAAAACACTGTTTCCGAACTATATAGCAATCTACCACTTTTTCGGGCCTATAGCAGCGTTTTCCTGAAAAAAAATTTTATAAGTCCCATAACAGGTTCAAGGGGCCCTATAGTGGCGTTTTTAAGCCCTATAGTGACGTTTTTGGGCCCTATAGCGGCGTTTTCCTGCAAAATTTTTTTGTAAGTCCCATAACAGTTTCAAGGGGCCCTATAGTGGCGTTTTTAAGCCCTATAGTGACGTTTTTGGGCCCTATAGCGGCGTTTTCCTGCAAAATTTTTTTTATAAGTCCCATAACAGGTTCAAGGGGCCCTATAGTGGCGTTTTTTAAGCCCTATAGTGACGTTTTCGGGCCCTATAGCGGCGTTTTCGGAAAAAGTGGTATTTCCCTAATTATTTCCGAAACAGTGCTCTGTTGCTAAATATTTCAAAAATTAATGCTAATGGACCATTTTTGCCCTTAAATATATTCTTCATGTCTCATAAACAGTGCATTAAGTACCAGTTAAAAAAAAGAAGTCAAAAACGCCAGACCGCATGAATGTGAACTCGCAAGCCAAACGGACACATAATCTACGGATAGTAATTGCAATTACTAAAAAAATGAGACAACATTTCTCATAATAATTTCGCAACGAATTTTAAGTGGTTGGATACTATGACTATCAAGTCTATCATTATTCCTGGCAAGAAAAAAAAGTAATTCTAATAATATGTTTATAATATAATTAATAACAACTTACTACTACTTAAAATTTATTATGAAAGTATTATGAAGATGTTATGAATATAGTGCTTCTCATATTTGAAATTGTTTTGTCATAATTGATGACAATTAATTTGTAAATTAAATATTGTATAGGAAAAAAAGTTAGCAAATATCTTTAAAAATTAGGCCAAACTACAAATATAATTAAAAACTAAACATCAAATATATTAATTCATTTTAGTTTTAAAAACTAAACATCAAATATAATTAAAAAGAAAAAGATTAAAACCTAAATAACCAATTCTCAAAAATCCCCTATCTCGTGGTCCATTCTAGATTTCTTTCACACCGTCAACCTTAATCTTGAATTGCACTGTTAATCTCATTGATGTGCCATTATACTTTTGTAAAGTGTTTAGACGATATAATTACCTAAAGGCACAAAGATGACAAAGAGAAGAAACCAAGAAAATCAAGGATAGGCGCTGATTATAAATTGTGCCATGCATCCATTTTGCTTTCGCATTAACAAGTTCTACTCATCTTCCTTTTGAGTAGACATAACATGCCAACAAAAACCAACATGGAAGCTGCCTAAAAATCAACTTTGGTCTTAAGAAGGGACAGACCTAGGTCCACCTTAGGTCCAAATTATTATTATTATTTTTTTTTATAGTTATTATATATTTCATTTTTGTAGCTAACCTCTTTCAAAATCTTAGGCCCTCCTTCTTCCCAATTAGTCTAACTAGCCTAACCCAAATAATAACTATCAAACTCAAAAACTTAACAAAAATAATAAAATTATTCACAATGGTGATTGTATTTTAGCAAAAAAAAAAAAAAAAAAAACTATTTTACAACCAAATAACCAAAAAATCATGTGTTATTGGAGAAAGTAAAGCTAAATGTTTTATAGTTACAGTAAACTAGTATAAATACCAGTTGACTGTAGCAAGTTGTTAAAATTATAATATTTTATTTTATTAAGATTATATTTCTTCCTTCAATTAAAAAACTTAAATTATCCTTCTTCTTTTATTATTTTAATGAGTTATTTATATTATTTTAAATGAAGTGATAAAAGAAATAGAACATTTGATATTAAGTGTATTTTAAAGTGGGGTGGTAATATAGATAAAGTAGTTTTTTAAGCTGCTAAAAGCTAAAATTATTAGCACCACCACTATGAATGATCTAACTTCAAAAAAAAAAAAAAATCCTAGGTAGCCTAGTATTAAAAAAACATTATTTTGTTTTTGTTTTTGTTTTTGTCTTTGTTGGTAGATGATTGCATTTTAATGTATTTAAAAACAACGATTTTGTGTATTTATAATTTTTTAATACAATATAGATGCCTATTTGAAGTTTATTTATTTATTTATACTCTAGCCCTTACTAACTTAAAATCATGAGTCCGTCCCTGGTTCTAAGATCATGACTTATTGTCATTTTGGTGATTATTATTCTTGACAATTGGGAACTAGCTAAAGGAGATAACGAAGCCCAATCCCTAATCTAGGTGCAGTTCAAGATTGGTGCCGCAATGAGGAGAAAATATGGAAATGAATGATGAGACTGGGAACTTTTTAAGATGGTTTTTATTTTATTTTATTTTATTTTAATCTTTGATATTTTTTCTGTTTAGTTTTTAAACTAAGATGAATTAATATAAATAAATTTGATTTGGCAATTTAGTTTTTTAAAAACTAATATGTCATCTCTAGTATTTGCCATATCATTGTTCCATTAGACACATAAGCAATGAAACTAATGGAAGTTAACAGATGGACTAATAGTACTCATTTTTTAAATTTTAGGGACCAACAGAGCTCATTTGAAACTTGAAAGACCTAAAATGCTCAATAGATAAACTTTAGGGACTAACAATATTTATGATATATTTTTTAAAAAAATTTATAGAAAAATTAAATAGTAATTAATTTTTTGACAATTTTTTATATTTTCCATAAAAGTAATATAATTTTTCTTTTCTAAAATTGTTTATTAATAAGAGAAATATTACCAAATGCCCTAAAGGCTAAAGATATTGGTTTGATTTGAAAACTATTTTTAGGTGAATTGAACCTTAAATTTTTTATTCAACTATTAAAGACTTTACTAATTAAGTTACTCAGAATTTACCATTATTTTGAAAAGTACACGTAAACATAACCCCATAGTAAAATTGGCAATAGAAGCCCTTTCCAACACAGACAAACTTAGTAATACATTCATCTGAATCCTATTTTTTTTTTAGTTAGAAGCCATATTCATCTGAATCTGATAGGTCATAAGAGAGACGGTACTATATGTCTGGTTCCTCAAAAAAAAAAAAAAAAAAAAAAAAAAAAAAAAAAAAAAAAAAAAAAGAGGAAGAAGGTACTATATGTCTGCAGCCATGTACTATAGAGTAAGCTACATTCATCTGAATCTGATAAGTCATAAGAGATAAGGTACTATTTGTCTGTAGCCATGTACTATATAGTTATCTTATTACTAAGCATGTCAGATCATATGTCATCAATTTTTGGCCTTATTCGCATTGGCCCTGTCAATTACTTGGATATATCTTGATTCTTATTAGGTCAAGTTAATGAGTGTCTTAAGTACACACATTAAATTATTTATTTTTAAAAATATTTTTTTGTAAATTAAAAAAATTGTCAATATTTTTTAAATTTTCGAGAAATTTTTTTTCAAATATGAAAATTATTGTTTTCCCTTAAAACACACATTAGAAAAATCCTTCTTTTTACTATTTTTTTTCAAAAAATTGAATGTTTATAAACAAATTGGGTTTTACCCCCTAAAAAAATTGTTTTTAATTTTTTATTTAGTAAATAAGTCAAGTCAAAATTTAAGTTTGAACTTGTTAATCCTATTAAAAAAAAATTTTTGAACCTGTTAAGAGTTTTATAATTTAATTGGTTGGTATTTCACATTGTTTCCAATAAAGATATTAAGATTCAAATCTCATTTTTACCAACTATTGAATTATTTATAATAAAAAAATCTAAAGTTTTAACTTGATTATTAAACATGTCAAATTCAAATATAATAATATATTCATGAACAAACTCATAATTATAAGAGAGAGAGAAGGGGGATACAAAGTTTTGATATTTACGGAGTCTTAGAAAGGTAATTGATAAGTAACCTTATTAAGTAATGGTTTTTCAATTTCTGGTTCTGAAAAAACTATTGAAAAATGCTCTCTACTGAAAGCTCTCGTTCTCTCATACTCTCAACGGAAGAGTAAGAGGAACTCACACGTAGCAACAAAAAGGTGAAGAATGTTGGCCATGCAGGGTTCCAAGAAGGTATGGACACGTCCTCCTCGTCACCTAGACGTAGCACTGGCTACTGGAACCAGGCTATGACCTTTAAAGATAGATTGATGGGTGAGGTCTCGGGTGCCTACACCCAGGCTTTTAGTTTTGAGGATCTCATGGACAATGATATTGAATTGGATGACGAGGTGGAAGCTCTTCGAGAAGGTCTGGTGGCAGAAAAATTTTCTAAAGATCTCAAGCATGAGATTCGTAGCCCTTGGACTCGTGCTCTCATTGTGAAAGTCTACGGTAGGTCTGTGGGTTTTAATTTCATTCACAATAAGCTTCTATCTATGTGGAAGCCTGCCGGAAGATTTGACTGGGTAGGATTAGGACATGGGTTTTTTCTCACTCGAATATCGCTCAAGGAGGACTACGAGAATATCCTTAGGAAGGGACCATGGTTTATTGGAGGACATTTTTTATCCATTCGACCGTGGGAGCCAAATTTCCATCCGGCGACGGCTAATGTATCCTCGGTGGTAGTATGGATTAGACTAAATGCGCTACCTATTGAGTATTACAATGCGAAAGCTCTGCATCAGAATGGCAAGTCCATTGGCAATGTTCTCATAATAGACACACATACAACCACTGAAACCAGAGGTAAGTTTGCCCGACTTTGTGTGCAGATAGACATCAATAAACCTCTGGTCATAGCCATTCTGATAGGGAAATTCAAACAACCTGTCTGCTATGAGGGTATTCAAAAAATTTGTTTTGGGTGTGGTAGAGTGGGGCATCAAAAGAACCAATGCTCGTACATTATCTGGCATGACGTTTCCATTGAAAAACCGGAAACGACGCCTAAAGGGAGCGTGCCTTCCTTTCCATGCGAGACGCATGCACCTGATAAAAACAAAAAAGGACAAGGCAGTAATGAAAGTGTGAGTGGGAGTGCAAAGGAGGAGGACTCAGAAATTACGTACGGCCTATGGGTTGTGGTGGCACGTAAGCGCAATAGGACAAGGAAACAGGCAGCTGATGGGTCCCTACTGAGTCAGGTACATGATCAGCCGGGGAGTGGTCCTATGATGAATGGGAGGAGGATGACAAATGATATGGATAATGTACAACCCAGCCATAACGCTGGGCTTGGGAAGGATATGAAACGTAGACTCTCGGCCACTAGAGATTTAAATGGGCCATTGCTAGATAGCTCATTGCAGCGGCTAGGGAAGACGGCCAATTCATGGGAAAAAAAGGATGTTAAGGGAAGCCCAGGGAGTGTGGGTGTAGAGATGGTTAGGGGCCGAACTGGGCTTGGAGAGGAGCAAGTGCCCAAGCCCAGCCGTAGTGCTCCCAACCAAAGTGGTTTGATTAAAGGAAAAAATTCTCTTGCGCGTGCTAGGGCTCTTAATGTTAACTCCCCTGACGCTGTTAGAGCAGCTAAGAACAAAATACACTCACCGAAGCACCACACACAAGACCGACCTGTCCATAGCTACGATGCCGACCAATAGCCACGGTTTTCTTCACATTTCCAGTTCACAGTTGCGACATGCTTGGAAGTGGGCCTTAAGATTGGAGGGAGAGATCGCCGAACTGAAACCAAGGTGAAGCAGGGGTGGCCTAGTATGGAGTGTGTTAACGCGGAGCTCATCGGTTTCGATACCGGGCGAAACGACCTCACCAAAGTGCCTAGCCGGTCTGAAGACGCTGGTACTTATTCCGAGCATCATGAATTAGTTGGGGTTCAGACCCATGGCAGAGGTTGTGTAAGTCTTCCATTTGGCTGTACTGGAAAATCTTCAAATGGCTGCGCAGAAGGTGAAATGAAGGGTGATGCAGGAATTGCTGAAGCGAAAAGAATGGATTTTGAGGGAGAAGGGGAAATTGTTACTAACTGTTAAGGTTTGTTCCTCCAAGCCAATTTTAATCATGAATATTATCGTTTGGAATTGTCGAGGGGCTTTGAAGCCCTCCTTTCAAAAACATGTTGGTGAGCTGGTTCAGATGCATAATCTAGCGATGTTGGTTATTTTGGAGACCCGTGTTGGGGGTGACAGAGCAAAAGGAATCATTGGCAGATTGCCTTTTGATGGCTCAGTTCATACGGACACCGTTGGGTTTGCGGGTGATCTCTAGATGCTGTGGGATTCAGAAGGGTGGATGTCAGTCCGTTGGCTAACACTGAGCAGGAAATTCATGTTATAGTTAAGGTACGTAATGCAAATTCTAGCTGGCTTTTTACTGCTGTGTATGCTAGTCCTAGAATTGCTGAAAGACATATTTTATGGAATAATCTTATTAAAACTGCTAAGTTACATGATTTGCCTTTGGTTGTGGCGGGTGATTTTAATGAACCTTTATCGGGGGAAGATAAATTATGGGGAAGAGTAGTGAGTGTCAGTAGATCGTTGTTATTTAAAGAATGTCTCGACAAATGCAATATGATTGATATCGGGTTTTCGGGGCCCCGGTTTACTTGGACTAATAAAAGAGATATTCAAGCACTTATACAGGAAAGAATAGATAGGGTTTTTGTTAATCCCAGCTGGTGTTTATTGTACCCGGAAGCTCGGGTGATCCATCTTACTAGATGCCATTCTGATCACTGCCCTATTCTTTTGGAGATGCAACTAATAACTAATATAGGGAGAAAGAGGCCTTTTAGATTCCAGACCTGCTGGCTATCTGAACCTTCTTTTCCTCCTATTATGTCAAGAGCGTGGAGTGATTCACCCGCTTTAGGAGAGGTAGTTAACATATTTACCCAGGCATCAATTAGATGGAATGCTTCTCATTTTGGCAATATCTTTTCTAAAAAGAAGAACATTATGGCTAGGATCAATGGGATCCAACGGGCTCTAGTTGTGAGACCTTCTGCTTTCCTTGTAAATTTAGAGAATGAGCTGCTTATAGAGCTAGATAGAGTGTTGAGCCAAGAAGAGGAGCTTTGGGCTTTAACGTCCCGTGTTAATTGGATGATCCAAGGTGACCGTAACACTACCTTTTACCATGTCTCCACCCTTGTTCGAAGGAAAAGAAACCAGATCTTAGCTATCAAGGATTATGTAGGGCAGTGGGTACATGAGGAGAGCATTATTAAGGAGGCCTTTAGAAGCAGTTTCAATGGGATTTATACCTCTTCCTTTGTTTCGGGCTCTCAAGGTGCTCCCGGTATATCCCAATGGCAGGCTAGCTTAACGAATGAGGAGAGAGAGAGTATTGGTAAGGTTGCATCGGAGGAAGAGATAAAAGTTGTCCTATGGTCTCTTAAAGCTTTCAAAGCCCTGGGATCGGATGGGCTGCATGCTGGTTTTTTTCATAGATTTTGGTTGATTATGGGTAATTCAGTGGTTGATGTGGTAAAGAAGGTGTTTGCGGAAAAGTTTGTGCCGGAATACTTGAATAGAACTCTTATTGCTTTAATTCCTAAGATTCAAAGCCCTGAGACGTTGAATAATTATAGACCTATTAGCTTGTGCAACACCATGCATAAGATTATCACAAAGATTATTGTTTCTAGGCTTAGACCTTTCTTAGATAAGCTCATTTCCCCCCTCCAAACAGCTTTTGTCCCGGGAAGGAAAGGTATTGATGATGTGATTATAGTGCAGGAAATCATTCACACTCTCAGTAAGAAGAGAGGAAAGGTGGGGTATATGGCCATTAAGATTGATCTTGAAAAGGCATATGATAAACTTGAGTGGAGTTTCATAAGAGATATGCTCATTAGGGCTAATTTGCCGGCTGATTTGATTGATGTTATTATTAGTTGCATATCCACGGTTTCGACCTCTATTTTATTTAATGGAGAAGCTCTTGACCCGATCTATCCTTCGAGAGGCATAAGGCAGGGAGACCCGCTATCTCCATATTTGTTCATCCTATGCATGGAATTTCTAGGTCAACTCATTGAAGAGAAATGTAATGCTAATCTTTGGCAACTTGTTAAGGCTTCGTGTGGCGGGCCAGCTTTTTCTCATTTATTTTTTGCAGATGATTTGGTCTTATTCGCCAAAGCTGACCACATCAATTGCTCGGCTGTAAGGGATGTGATTGATGCTTTCTGCAATGCCTTGGGTCAATCAGTGAGTGCCTCTAAGTCTAGAGTTTATTTCTCACCAAATGTGGATAGGGACTCGAGGGAGTCGTTCTGTGATATCCTTAGATCTGCCTCAACGCTGTCGCTTGGCAAGTACCTTGGAATTCCTATTAAGCACCCTAGTTATTCTTCTCAAGATTTTAACTACATTCTTGATAGGGTGAAGAATAAGTTAGTAGGTTGGAAAGCTAACTTGCTCTCCTTGGCTGGTCGGGCAGTCCTTATTCAAGCATCTTCAACGGCTATTCCTGCATATGTCATGCAATGCACCTACATTCCAAATAAAATCCTAGAGGGAGTTGATTAGGTGAATAGAAATTTTATTTGGGGGTCGACGGAGTCGTCCAAGAAAATTCACTGGGTTGGGTGGCAAAAGGTAACAAAACTGAAGGAGGTAGGCGGCCTTGGTTTGCAAAATGCTAAGGGCAGAAACACCGCCTTACTAGCCAAGCTTAATTGGAGGTTGAAGGTTGAAAAAGAAGCTTTATGGGCCCGGGTTTTAAGGCATAAGTATTGCAACCAGAGGAGAATCAGTTCAGCCAATGCAGACAAGTTGCCATGTTCACAGATTTGGAAAGCAGTTAAGAAAGGGAAGGGTACTTTCAATTAGGGCAGCATGTGGGCGATTGGAAGGGATAGTAATCTCCGGTTTTGGTGGGATAATTGGACGGGCAAAGGGCCTCTTCGCTGTATGATACAAGGTCCTTTAACCCGAGGAGCCGACCAATGGAAGGTTTATGAGATTCTTTCAGATTTTAGTTGGGATTGGGGGTGGATTCCTTTCGATCTCCCTTTCAAGGTCAAATCCTTAATCCAAGCCATCCCCATTTCTTGTAGGAGTAGAGGGCAGGATAAACTAGCATGGTCGGGCAATCCGAGGGGTACCTTTGACCTCAAGAGTGCCTATTCTATTGCCACAACTAAGGAAGCTATTCATCCCTTTGATTTTGGGTGGATTTGGAAGCTTGAAACACTGCCTAAAATCAAAACTTTCCAATGGAGATGTCAGCATAACAGCATAGGTGTAATGAGTTGCCTTGTTAGAAGAGGGGTGGAAGTTGATGAGGTATGCCTAATCTGCCATAAAGAACTTGAAACAATCATCCATGCCATTAGAGATTGTGATTGGGTTAAGGGAGTTTGGATGCAGCTAGGTGTGAGTATATCTAATCAGGAATTTTGGATGAGTAATCTCCAAGATTGGATCAACCTCAATGGGAAAGTCAAGTGTAGCCGTGCCCAAGAAAAACCTCCCTGGAAAATTACCTTCTCTTTTGCTATGTAGTGTATATGGTTAAACTGGAATATGGATGTTTTTAAGGGGAAGAGGGTGAATCACAATTTGTCTAAGAATATTTTGAACCAAGTCTTGGAATTTATATACTGTGTGCACTCTCCAAGGAGCCTGAACCGGAAAATTAATAGGAGTATTCGATGGGAAAGGCCGCCGTTGGGTTGGAAGAAACTTAATACTGATGGTTCATGGTTGAGGGCGGATAGAGCTGGTTGTGGTGGCTCAGTAAGGGATGATCAAGGGGAGTGGATTGCGGGTTTTACTAGATATATTGGTTCAACAAACAGCTTCACAGTAGAGTTATGGGGGTTGCGAGAGGGCCTTATTCTTTGCTGCAATTTAAATATTGAAGCCCTTGTTGTTCAATTGGATGCTCAAGCCGTGGTGGAAGTCTTGAAGAACAATGATTATGCAAATAACACTGTCTCTCCCTTACTAGATGATTGCAGACACTTGGCAGCACGCTTCCAACAAATCCAGTTTAAACATTGCTATCGTCAAGCCAACCGGTGTGCAGATTTGCTTGCTAGAATGGGTGTTGTTCAGGGAAGTGATTTTATTTCTTTTATTAGTCCACCTGTGGACATTTGCAATGTGTTTGAGGATGACTTGAATGGTGTATATTTTGATAGGATGTGCACCGAACCTTTTGTATCTGTTTAGTTGTTTAATGAAATCGTCTATTTACCAAAAAAAAAAAGATAAGTAACCTTATTCTCAATTTATTTTGAAGAAGTTGATTCCTGGACTCGAACTTGCAAATTGTCATAATATAAAACTTTTATCAAGTAAATGGTTGGATCGTGAATGAACGTTAGTCTAGGGGTGGCTTAAGGCCTAGAAACCCCCCCCCCCCCAAAAAAAAAAAAAAACCCCATAATTTTATTTGTAGATTTATTTTAATTTTGAATATCTACCAACAAATATTAATTTGGGTACTAAAAATAAAAAAAAAAAAAAAATATATATATATATATATATAGAAATTGATTAAGCCTCAAATATCTTGATATATTTGCTATTTAGTAATATAAAAATTCTAAAAAGAGTTGTAAACAATAGGGAATTAACAATAAATAATGTATTCAAATACTGTATAAAATTGTTTTCTTTTTCTTTTCTTGTTTTTGTAAAAGAAAACTATGTTTTGATAAACGATTTTACATTTTTATGTGGTTTATTATTATTATTTACTATTCTAATTCAAAATAATAAATGTTTGACGTACTTTTTGTTAGGATCTATGATGGAAAAAATAGAGGAGATTTAAAAGGAAAAAATTATTAAAAGGTCTAAACAATTTTATTTAATTTAATAATTATAACCATTATTATTAGTATCTCGACTTGGATATTGTGATCTTAAAATACTAAGATCCTACTTCTCTAAAACATCCTGGATCTCATTAGGAATTTGGGTAATTTTACGGTACCCCCTAAAAAAACGGGGTATGGTACCCACTAGTAGATAACCTGCTATACCAAGTTATTTTTTTCTCACATTTGATGATTCCATCCTCACATTGTGTAGTTTCAACATTACATGTAACAGTTCTTTTCTCACATTTGATGGTTCCCTTACTTTTTTCTCACATTTGATGGTTCCATTCTCATATTGTGCAGTTCCAACATCACATATGACAGTTCTTTTCTCACATTTGGTGGTTCTCTTACTTTTTTTTCTCACATTTGACGATTCTATTCTCACATTGTGTAATTCCAACATCACATGTGACAGTTCTTTTATCACATTTAATGGTTCCCATACTTTTTCTTACATTTGACGGTTTTATCCTCACATCATTCAGTTCCAACATCACATGTGACAGTTCTTTTGTCACATTAGGTGGTTCCCTTACTTTTTTCTCACATTTGACGGTTCCATTCTCACATTGTGCAATTCCAACATCACATGTGACAATTCTTTTCTCACATTTGGTGGTTCCCTTACTTTTTTCTCACATTTAACGGTTCCATTCTCACATTGTGCAGTTCCAACATCACATTTGACATTTCTTTTCTCACATTTGGTGATTTTTTTTTTCTCATATTTGACAGTTCCATTATCACATTGTGCAATTCCAACATCACATGTGACAATTTTTTCCTCACATTTGGTGGTTGCCTTACTTTTTTCTCACGTTTGACGGTTCCATCCTCATATTGTGCAATTCCAACATCACATATGATAGCTCTTTTCTTACATTTGGTGGTTCTCTTACTTTTTTTTTTTTTCCACATTTGACGATTTCATCCTCACATTGTGCAGTTTCAACATCACATTTGACAGTTCTTTTGTCACATTCGATGGTTCACTATTTTTTTCTCACATTTGACTGTTCCATTATCACATTGTGCAGTTCCAATATTACATTTGCTAGTTCTTTTGTCACATATAGTGGTTCCTTTATTTTTTTTTTCTCATATTAGATGGTTTCATTGTCATATTAAGGAGTACCAACATCACATCTGCTCTATTTTTGTCACATGTGATAGTTCTTTTGTCACATTGGGTGGTTCTTTTACTTTTTTTTCCTCACATTTGATGGTTCTATCCTTACATTGTGCAATTCCAACATCACATGTGACAGTTCTTTTCTTACATTTGGTGGTTCCCTTACTTTTTTCTTACATTTGACGATTTCATCTTTATATTGTGCAGTTCCAACATCATATGTGACAGTTCTTTTCTTACATTTGGTGGTTCCCTTACTTTTTTCTCACATTTGACAGTTCCATTATCACATTATGTAGTTTCAACATCACATTTGATAGTCATTTTGTCACATTCGGTGGTTCCCTTATTAATTTCTTATATTTGACGGTTACATTCTCATATTGTGCAGTTCTAACATCACATTTAGCAGTTATTTTGTTACATTTAGTGGTTCCTTTATTTGTTTTTCAAATTTGATGGTTCCATTATCACATTGTACAATTCTAATATCAGATTTGACAATTCTTCTGTCACATACAGTGGGTCTTTTATTTTTTTTCTCAAATTTGATAGTTCCATTGTTACATTAAGCAGTACCAATATCACATCTGACTCTATTTTTATCACATTCAGTGGTTCCTTATTTTTTATTCTCAAATTTGACAGTTCCATTATTACATTGGGTAGTACCAACATTACTTCTAACCGTATTTTTGTCATATTCAATAATACTCTTTTTTTTTTTCCTTACAATTGATAGTTCAATCGTCACAGTAGGTAGTACCAATATCACATCTAACCATAATTTTACATTTGGGCCCATCACTGAAGTTACTTTTTTACTTACTAATAACTACTAATCAAAATAGTAATTTTTTAAAAGTTATTAAAAAATTTAGATCTAAAATATAAAACCAAGAAAAAAAAATCCTAAGAAATTAGCCCAACCACAATAATTACTTTTGTTTACCAAAAAAAATCAACTGGAATTATCTTGGTTTCTTCCATAAATATTTGAATATACCAATTAAATTCCTACTTATCTCCCTTGGTAGCTTCCATCACATTCAGGGGCATACCTCCCTATAAAATAACATAACTGAGGTCACTTTCTTGATGTTTATATTTTTATTATTTTTATATACTATAAAACTGAAGATGTATAACCTTATATGCTCTCTAATTGTTCTTATGCAACATTTGCAACTTAATCACAGTTGTGTGTTTATTGTGGTGTCTAAGATTGGAAATAGGGTGACTATACAATTAGCAAGTTATGCAAAAAATCCAATCCAAAGATTGTTGACAATTTTAAAATTTTCTAACAGTTGAATTGAAACTACAGATCCAGTATGAAACAATCATCAATCATGGCCACTACACCAAATTATATATTTTTTAAGCATTTTCATTAGATCCACGTGTGCGAAAGTGTCAAATGACTGTGTTCGACACAGGTATAACCACCCCAACTAAAGTGTCTATGCAATTTTGTTTCATAAAATTATTATTACATTTAAACCCATCTAAAACAAAATAAACATCCCAAAAAATTTCCACAATAACAAAAATTACCAATAGAAAAGCTAAAAACAATGAAGCACAATTGACCAATTTTACCAAAAATGAACAACCCAGTCCTTTTTAAAAAAATTATCAAAATAATTTTGTCATTGAGAGTTTAGCATTTCGATGATAAGTGTGGGCCTCATTTGAGTTAGTAGTGTTGGAAAAATACATGTTAGTATCGCATACAAAACATACGTAACGGAAAATTAACGGATCTACTTCATTCGCAATTGATAACATGTACTATGTAAGTTTTAGAATTTAAGAACAAGAAAGCATACCTTGGTGTGGTGAAAAAAGATTAGAAGTACTTGGGAACACTTTTAATTTTCACTCCAATTCCACTTTATGCCCAAGTGATCTCTCAATCAGTTTCCAAGGGAGAATAATAGAGTGGCTTACACTCACATACACATCATTTCATTCCTTATGAATACTCTTCTTAATAAAATTTTGTATGTTTCTCTCCTTATATTTAACTGACTATCTAATTGGACTAGCATTTTGGGTCATTCCAATTGGGTTTTAGTATATGACTTGGAGTGAGACCAAAAGGGAACAAATAAGACTCTAGCTCCAATGGGCCTTGGGCTTTTCTATCGACTCTTGACAAGTCCAAAGTTACCATTAATTATATTTAATACCACTATATAAATATAATTGCACTCTAGGTCTTATTAATAAATTATATCTCAAGACTTTATTATACATGCAATCCCTTCATTAAAATATTCGTAATAATACAAAGGCATGAATGTTGACTGCCACTTTGAAGATTATTACATCTTAATCCTTGAGTACCTGGTTTAATCCTTTAAATTATTCATCATATATTTATGAAACTCAATTTCATAAATATATACTTTAGTAACTCCTCATTAAAGTGGTTGGGCCCAACACTCTGAATAACCAAACTCATTAAACTTATCTCAAGGGAATATTTTATATCTTCGTTAAAATATTATGAATTCTATCTTGAGAATATATGTTTCATTAACATTAAATGCGGCTGCCCAACATACTGAGGTTTTGATCGTGACTTTAGATCTCACTCTTGATATATCAAAACAACCTACACCTCATGATCGGGTTCATTATTCTCTTAGGATTTAGAGTTGATGTAAATAGAAGTTGTGAAATTTATTATTCATTTGACAATCGTTAAGAGAATAATAAATCTCATAATGGTCTAGTTCAATATGTCTTAACTCTTAAAACATATAAACTAGAAGTCTCCACTTCCATGATCAAGACAAATCATCTTAGTTGATATGTTATAATCTTTACAGATGAAATGCTCAATTTCATCACCGACTACGAAGTAAAATTCTGAATTTACAAAAAACTTGTGATCTATATTTTTTGTGACTAAATCACATACTATGCATCTCATGGACTAAGATAATGTCTCATTAGTTCATTTATAAATAGTCTCATTTAATTAAACAATTTAATTATTTATAACATGCCAATAAATTGGTTTTTAGGGCATAAACTTCAATAAGTAGAGCCTCCACTAGCTAAGTCTGAGAGAGCCCTAATAGTAATGAAATGTTTTTGTTGTTGAAGACTTATCAATGCCACAAAACACTTATCTCTCTCTCTCTCTCTCTCTCTCTCTCTCTCTCTCTCTCTCTCTCTCTCAAAATTTATACAAACTCTTCATTCTAAAGCTATTTGACATTCGTTTCTGTAAAATATTAGAATGTGTAATTTGAACATAATTGGTTGTTAAAATGTCAATTTTCATCTCTATACTTTGTTCATTCATATGGATGGTTGATAGTAGCGCTTAGCCGCTTACTAACTCCTTAGTGTAAGTAAGACCTATTTACTAGGATTTGAGACTAAGCCATATAATTTATAGACTCAAAATGGTTGGCTTGGCAATGCTTAGATTCTTGTAATGGTCAATGCATACCTCCTTCTAAAATGACATAGTTGAGGTCATTTTCTTAATGTTTATCATTTTCTAATTAACATTAATGTGTGAGATTAATATTGATATATTAATTAGTTAATTAGTTATTTAGTTAGTTAGTTATACATATTTATATATTTTATAAGTTAAGCTTTGTAACAACTTAGTGCATCAGCATGGTGGTAATTCGGTTATGTTTTTGATGAGCACTCTGGTTTGAATCCTAGCACTTCACGCCTCCAATTTTAATTTTTTGAATTTTGAATTTTAATGTGACTGTATTTGTCACATTTGGTGGTTTCCTTATTTTTTTTTTTCACATTTGATGGTACCATCCTCACATTGTGCAGTACCAACATCACATGTGACTGTACTTGTCACATTCGGTGGTTCCCTTATTTTTTTTCTTCACATTTGATGGTACCATCCTCACATTGTACAGTATCAATATCATATGTGACTGTACTTTTGTCACATTTAGTAGTTCTTTTATTTTTTTCTCACATTTGATAGTACCATCATCACATTGTGTAGTACCAACATTATATGTGACAGTACTTTTGTCACATTTGGTGGTTCATTTATTTTTTTCTCACATTTGATGGTACCATCCTCACATTGTGCAGTATAACATTACATGGGACTGTACTTTTGTCACATTCGAATGTTCCTTTTTTTTTTCTCATATTTGATGGTTCCATTGTCACATTGGGCAGTTCAACGTCTTATTGGGCAGTTCAACATCACATTTTAACATACATTTCTCACATTCGATGGTACTTTAATTTTTCCCTTACATTTGATAGTTCCATTATCACATTAGGTATACCAACATCACATGTGACTATATTTTTGTCACATTCGATGATTCCCTTTTTTTTTTTCCCTCACATTTTATAGTTCCATTGTCATATTGGGTAGTACTAACATCTCATTTGACCATACTTTTGCCACATTCGGTTGTACTTGTATTTTTTTCTTACATTTGATTGTACCATCCTTAAATTATGTAGTATCAACATCATATGTGATTGTACATTTGTCACATTCAGTAGTTCCTTTTTTTTTTTTCTCACAATTGATGATTCCATTGTCACATTGAGCGGTACTAACATCTTATTTGACCGTACTTTTCTCACATTCGATGGTACTTTGATTTTTACTCACATTTAATAGTTCCATCGTCACATTGGACAGTACCAACATTACATGTGACTGAAATGACTCCAAAATTTTTTGAGAGGATTGAAATACCCTTGAAACCTAAGAAATGACCAAAATACCCCTAATTCCTTCTAAAATTACCGAAATATCCTTAAAACCTAAAAAATGACCTTGAAACTTAAAAAATTACTAAAATACCCTTTGAACAATAAATTGACCGTATTGCCCCCATTACCTAGAGAATGTTTGAAATACCTTTAGAAACTTAAAAAATGACCGAAATGCAACTAAAAAAATTACTGAAATGATCCTAAAACTGAGAAAAGTACTAAAATACCCTTGAAACATAAAAATGACCAAAATAGCCCCAATTAATTAAAATTATGTCCCAATTAACACTGTTAATATTTTTTTTTAAATCTAAAAAAAGTTTGATTATTTACTTCTACTAATTTTTGTTTTTATTTTTTCACACTTTTTGCCAAGCATCTGGTATGAGTCACATGACCTGTTATCATCAATAACACGATTACATTATGCTTCCAAAATAAAATGCCATACTTGAGATGTCATCCTGGTTGCATATGAAACTCACCACAACAATTTGAGATGTCATTCCTTTTTGCCCTCTTTGCATTTGAGATATTTTGAAATTTGAAATTTGTATTTTGATAAAAAAAAAAAAAGAAAAAAGAAAAGAAAAAGATTGTATAAAGAGTCTTAATGTGTCTTTTAGTCTCTCACTTTCTCTACCTTTCCAAGAGACTCTTTGGCATGGATGGCTCAAATTGTCATTGTTTATCAATTTTAATAAAACCAATGACTGTGATTTTGTATAAGTTCCAAAATATCATCATTGTCGTCTTAGAGTTAGAGAAATGCTTTAATTTTTTTTTAAAATTTTATATATAATAAAATTAAAGGGCAAATGGGTCAAAATATGTTTCATTATTCTATGCCGAAAATTAACCTTAAGAAAACATAATAAATTAAATCAAAGGGTTATAAAAGATGATTCATGACCTCACACAACTTTTGAGCACAATGGGCTTTGATGAAACCACTCATAAACCTTTAATATATGCTAAAATGTTAACCAAAAATGCTATAGATTTACACGATTCTTTGGGAACTAATATAAAGAAACCATTACAATAATCTAATGATAACTCTTGCATCATAACTTGGTGTTGAGATAGACCATAACATTTAATCTAAAGCTCCCTTGAGTGCATGAAAGCATATCACTTTTAGGGATGCCAAATATAACATCATCGCCTATAAAAGCTATTACAAAACGCTTACAAAAAACAACAATGAACTATATCACTTGGAGGTGAAGCTTCAATGTCATCCTTTGCAGCTCAAGGGTGCATAAAGTTTAAGAGAACTTTCTAAGGGATAAACACATTGGAAGCTTATTTGCTCTAGTACAATTACAACATTACTCTATGCAGAGACCCCAAACATTTATATTAGCTCGGGACAAACAATCAACTCTCACTTAGCAATGGTGATTCAATGTCATCCTCCGAAACTTGTTAGCAATACATATGAATTGATTCTAACACTTACTAAACAAAAGATGAGTTAGTCCACTCAGAAGTCAATGGACTCATTACAAGCGGTGATGACAAACTTGATAATGATTCCACACTAGCCTCAAATCCTTGTGCTTTTCCCTGCACAAACAATTGAGCATGCATGTCAATGGAGTGACCACAGTTTAAGTGCTTTGTAATTTATTTATCTCAAGAAGTAACTCAACACAGAACAAGTTATTTTGATACAGGAGAATCCCATTTCTATTTTTATTCACTACAACAAAATGTATTTTTAGCGACAAAAATTAGTGAGAAAATATTTTTTGTCGCTAAAAATACAGCTTTAGCAACGAAATATGAATTTCATCACTAATAATGAAAAAAAAATTATAACATTTAGCGACGAAAATTATTTTTCATCGCTGTTGTGATTTGAAAAATGGGCGCCAACGGAGGGAAACTTTGGCACGAGCTTAATTAATCTATAGCGACAAAATATTTTGTCGCTAAATGTTGAATTTTTTAGTGAAGAAATATTTCGTCACTATAGGTATTGCTGTGAATAGTTTTAGTGACGAAAATCCTTTCATCGCTATAAGGAAGAATTAGCAATGGAAAATAGTCGTCACTAAAAATGATAATAGTTTTGCATATCATTGTTTTAGCGATGAAATCACAATTCATCATTAAAAGTATGCTATAGCAATGAAATATGAATTTCATCTCTAAAAATATTTACAAAATTTGGGTTCTTTAGTGATGAAATTGACCTTCGTCGCTAAAAAGTTAAAAACCTAATACCTTTTGCGACAAAAAGGAAGCAATAGCAACAAAACAATTCGTCGCTAAAGACTTCACTATAAATACTCCCAAATGTTTTAGTACATCAAACTAGCCCCATTTCAATACCCAGTGAACTCTATCATTTCGGTCCAAAAAAAAAAAAAAAATACCAAGCTCGACTCTTCTAGAGTTTTCCCAAACCAAAAAACGTGCCATCGATTAAACTTCGTTAAGAGCCAACCGTCGCTGATTAAGCTCCATTAAGAGCCAACCAACGCCGATTTGAAGGAAGCCAACCGTCGCCAATAAGGAGATCTCAAACCGTTGCTGATAAGGAGATCTCAAACCGTCGCCGATAACCACATACCCAACTGTCGTCGATAACCACAACCCCAACCTTTACGAACCAATTCGCAGCGGTTCCGGCAACCAACGCTGATACAAACCCATTCGCGACAGTTTCGAAGTCATCACCACTGATAACCACAAACCTAACCCATTCGCAACGGTTTCGGTAACCAACGCCGATACGAACCCATTCGCGACGATTTCGAAGTCGTCACCACTGATAACCACAAACCTAACTCATTTGCGACGGTTGCAGCTACCAATTAATGCAATCTTACATTAATTAGTATAATCATGAAAAATCTCGTGTATTGAACGAGAACATTCATGATAATGAAATGTCGGATGGTGATCATATGGATGGTGTCAATGCCTTAGTAGATGACCGAATTAGAGGGGAATCAAGAAATGCAACCGAAGATGAGGAAGTGCGTAACTTTGACAAACTTGAGGAAGATGCAAAGCGTGAGTTGTATCCGGGTTACAATGATTATAGTATCTTGAAGTTTGTTATTAAGATGTTGAATGTAAAGGTAATGACTAACTTGAGTAATAAGGGACTTGATATAATGCTAAAATTGCTGACAAAGGTTTTACCAAAAGGTAACTTGGTTCCAAGGTCAACTTATGAAGAAAAGATGATATTACGTGACTTAGGTATGTCATACGAGCATATAGATGTATGCAAAAATGATTGTGCACTATTTTGGAAGCAAAATGAAAACCTTGATAAATGTCCGATGTGTGAGGCGCCTAGATACAAGGATACACGTTGGAACCAATATACGAGGTATTGCGTTACTTCCCGTTGACATCAAGACTGAGGAGATTGTACATGTCAGGCTAAAGAGATAAGGATATGAGATGGTATATAGACAAACATGTGGACGATGGGATAATAAGGCATTCGACTGATAGTGAGGAGTGAAAGGAGTTTAATTTGCAACATCTTAATTTTGCCCTCGAACCTTGCAATGTAAGGCTGGAGTTGGCTACAAATGGATTTAACCCTTTTAAGAATATGAACAACAACTATAGTATGTGACTTGTCATACTTATCCTCTATAACCTACTGCCTTGGTTGGTTATGAAGGAGCCATATTTTATGTTGTCCTTACTTATTCCTGGTCCCCATCAACCAAGAAATGAGATTGATATTTACTTGAAATCATTGATTGATGAGTTGAAGGAGTTATGGGAAGAAGGTGTAGAAACTTATGATGCTTATAATAAAGAGCATTTTCTGATGCGTGCAATTTTGTTGTGGACAATACATGACTATTCTGGATTTCGCAACATGTCTGGGTGGAGGATAAAGGGTTATCGTTCTTGTTACATTTGCAACAATAAACCATATTCAGAAGCTCTGGAAAGTAAAATTGGATTCATTAACCATCAAGCTATTTGCATATGAAACATCGTTGGAGACATAGTCGGTTGCATAATGGTTTATCGAAGAAACGAAAGAGATCTTTAGAGTTACAAGTGGGAAATATACAAGAGCAGCTAGATAGAACGCCAAATATAATTTTAGGAAAACATCTAAGTAACAAAAAGAGACAACTCATTGGGAAGCCAAATTGGTCAAAGGTAAATATTTTGTACAAGCTTCTATACTGGAAAAATAAGAAGTTTAAGCACAACATTGATATCATGCAGGTGGAAAAGAACATTAATGAGAGTACTTACAGTACTTTGTTGGGCATTGAGGGGAGACACAAGGATACTAACAAGGCACGGATAGACTTGCGAAATATGAACTTTAGGCACACGTTACATTTGAAACAACGTCCTAATGGATCATATGACAAGCATCGGGCTTTCTTTTCATTAAGTCCAAATGAAAGAGATGGTTTCTATGACTTTTTGAAATCAGTCAAGTATCTGGATAGCTATGCAGCCAAGATATCAAGGTTAATGAATGCAAAAAATGGTAAATTATCTGGTTTGAAAAGCCACGACTGTCCTGTGCTACTACAATAAATTTTTTCAATTGAGTTGCAAGGGTTTGCACATAAAGACATTAGTATTGTATTGTTTAAGTTGGGTAACTTCTTCTAAGACTTATGCTCAAGTACCTTAAAGCGAAATGAATTGGAGAAACTAGAAGAACGTATAGTTCTTATACTATGTAAGTTTGAGAGATTCTTTCCTCCAGCATTCTTTGATGTTATGGTCCACTTTGTTGTTCACTTGCCTCGAGAAGCAATTCTAGGAGGCCTGATACAATATCAGTGGATGTACCCAATTGAAAGGTAATTAGATCCTTTGATGCATCCATCAATTGTATCTTTCCCATGTGGTATAAAATCATATAATGTGCTTATTTTTTCCTTATAGGTACCTTGGAAAATTGAAAAGATATGTTTCCAACCGAGCTCGACTAGAAGGTTCGATTGCAGAGGCTTACATTCTCAAAGAATGTATTAACAATTGGTCTTTGTATATTGATGGGATCGAAACTGTGCATAATCGAAGAGAAAAAAATGAAGATTTTGATAAATCTAACGAAAAATTAATAGTTTTTTCATAGACTGCCCAACCTACAGGTGGTAAGCGGAATGATGGCAACTTGTCTTGTGTATTGCTTGATACTGCTCATTGGTACTTGTTGTACAATAGTCCTGAGTTAGAGCCTTATTTAAAGTATGTGATTTCATATGCATGTATTTGTTTGATCAAGTTTTGAATATTATCTGCAATGCTTAGCTGAAAATAAATCATCTTATTTTTTATAGTGAACACAAAAACACATTGCATAATCCTACTAGAGAAGCCAACTCAAATCTAACGACAAGAGTTTCCCAAGTGGTTCAGAGAATATGTAAGACATTTGAAATTTAATCACTCACTAATAAAAATTAAACATTTAAATAGTTTCGTCATTGCTTATTACTAATTAATATCACTTGTTGTATGTCATTATAGATGAATAGATTGAAAGTTAACGAGTCACCAAAAGCTACTAAACAGTTATGGTCATTATCAAATGGTCCTAAGCCACATGTGAAGGAGTACACAATTTGCATGGTCAATGGTGTATAGTTTCATACAAGGGACCTAGATAATCGTCGTGTAACCCAAAACAGTGGTGTATGTACCGAAGGGGACCATGAGGGAGAAATGTACAACTTCTATGGTCATGTGTGCAAAATTTGGGATTTGGAGTACGTGTTTCGCCAAAAAGTTGTTTTGTTCCAGTGTGAATGATACAATACTGGTACCAATGGTTGAAGGAGAACGATAAGAACCGATACACTGCACTAGTATTAATGTTACAAGTCGGTGGTATGAAAATGACCCTTTTATACTTCCTAGTCAAACGAGATAAGTTTTTTAACTTCAAGATACCAAATTGGGTAAACCTTGGAAAATTGTGCAATCCATCCAACATAGGGGAGTGTTTGATGTCTTGGAAGTCGGGGGTGGAAAATCCAATGATAATATAGAAGATAGTGACGCATTCCAACAATAAGCGATTGTTGATGCTATCTCTATCAATATTGAGGACAATATTATTTACTATTGTATGGGTGATGTTGAAACTAATGTTATTCTTGAAGGTGGAACTTCAAGAAATACTAATCAAAATGAAGAACATGACATACTTGATATTGATCTTGATATGGATTATGATATGTAGATTTCATAATAATTGTCTTAAATGTTGTGTACTTGTCTTAAAGTTTTATACTTGTCTAAGTAGCAATTTTTTATATTTATTTTGAACTTGATATAGATATTGATGTGATCATTTGTTGTGTTAAGCTGTAGTAATTGTGTTCAAATTTAACACTTGTGAATTACTTGATATGGATAATGGTGTAAATTATGATATGTAAAGTTAGTAGTAATTGTTATTGAGATGTTTTGTACTTATTTTAAACTTGATATGAATATTGAAATGGTCATTTGTTGTGTTGAATTAGTAGCAATTGTGTTCAAATTTTGCACTTGTGAATTGCTTGATATGAATAATGGTGTAGACTATGATGTTAAGTTAGTAGTAATTGTTATTGAGATGTTTTGTACTTATCTTGAACTTGATATGGATATTGATGTGGTTATTTGTTGTGATGAGTTAGTAGCAATTATGTTCAAATTTTGCACTTGTGAATTGCTTGATATGGATAATGGTGTGGACTATGATGTTAAATTAGTAGCAATTGTACTTATCTTTCATGTCAATACATAGTTTCAAAAAATGCCCAAAAAGACCAAATACACTCATAATATACCGAGGTATGAGATGACAAGATTTGATAGAATGAGGCAAAACCAAGAGAGAATTAATACTTTGGGATTGAAGCACATCTCAACTTCTCTAAAGGATTCTGCTCAGTCTAATTGTGTAAAAGGGAAAAGAAGTAGAGTTAGTGTTGTGGTAGATGATGATTATGTACCACCTATTGGTGACGATGACAATGATGATGAGTCATCTAATTCTGTAATCCATAAGGTACAATAGATGTTCCATAGGGTACAATAGATGATAATAACTTTATTGTTCCATTACTTATAATCACTTTGTTATTCCATTACTTATAATCACTTTGTTATTCCATTATATGTATGTTTGTTAGTTACAGATGACAGTAGGATGACTTACACGCTTGTAAGGTGGGGCATCTATCCCAGTGGTCCAATCTACAGAAACACCTCCCGAAACAAATCCTCCTACCCAAAGTTCTTCTAGTGCGAAAGCGCAGACTACCGGCGCATTAACTAGCACGACTAGAAATTATATAGAACATACTTAATTACAACTACACCTTGTTTTTACTATTGAGATTGTGCTTCACTTAATTTAGCTATAATGTACATGGAATGTATAATTTTTTAACATTAATAATGTTTAAATAGGATCTACTAGCAGAAATATTCGTGGAACAACACGTGGTATAGCAGTACAGGCACTTGTTGAAAAAAGTGGTAAGCTGCCAATAAGTATAGCTGCAGAGTATGATACTTCTGTTGGGAAGAATGCGTGCAAGCTTATCAATCAAATTGGCGTACAAGTGCAAAGTAATTTGTCTAGTTACAACGTGAAAAATTGGAAAAATGTTGATACTGCTATCAGAGATGTGGTGCTTCAAAATATCGTGGTAAATTTACATTGATAACGTCTAACTCGTCTTTGTTGTTACTAAGCATATTAAATTCCTATAATAATATTTTTATAATACATATACACTTCATTTTACAGGATCAGTTTGAGTTATAAGGAGATTCCAACTTGGTAACGAAAACATTAAATACAAAATGTGGAAGATCATTGAGTTCTAGCCCCAACAAGTTGCATTAGGCTTATAAAAAGCTCGTACAATCTCATCGTGCTGACTATGTAAAAAGCCACCCGCAAAAGAATACCATACTTGAGCAATGGACTGAACTCATTGATGGGAGATGCACCAATGAGAATTGGTTGGTAAATTATTTATGCGTACATTATTATTATCCAATGTTTACTATATTATGTTGTCAACTGATTAGATTAATACTTAGATGAAGTAAATGTATACTGTTTTATTCATGATCTAATAAATATCTTGAATGTTGTTTATTATAAAAAATCAAGAAAGAACTCTGAAAATATGAAGAAAACTTCAGGCAAACATAGATGTGGGACAAAGGCACTTGCTGTTAGGATTGATGAGGAGGTGCATGTTTTTTCATTTTCTTAAACCTTAGTATATTACATGTTGTGATTAATTAAGTATATTTATCTAACACTTAAATGTTAATTAATCAGACAAATAACAATGATGGTCAAGTTCCTGAATTGACAAAAATCTTCAAAGATGTTCATTTCAATCCAAATACAAATATGTGGATACACCATGAGGATGAAGCGATATATGTATGTGTATCATTCCGTCCCTATCATGTTTGTAAAGTTATAACATATGTAGTATTAATGTTTTGATTGTTTGTTTGTTTGTTTGTTTCAAATGATAGGAAAATATTCTCAAAGTGCAAGAGGATCATTGTTAAGATCCTAATGCAATTCCCCTTACACAAGAGGAGATCTCAAACTTGGTTTTTAAGAAGTCCGATATTGTAAAAGGACTTGGCATGAGACCTTTCTCTTTTTTAGTAACCACCGTCTCATCTAATTCCTCGATGGAGTATATCCAATGGCTAGAAAATGAGATAATTGAGCTCAAAAAGGCAAGAGCTAGGGACCAAGAGGCATGAGCTAAGTAGAAAGAGGTCCAAAATAATATTCTTAACTTTTTGAGGAATAAGGGCTATGATTACGCTCTTATCTATGGGGGTGGTTCAACTTTAAGTTAAAACACTTTTTGGTTTATACTTTATCTTAGCAATTGACCCACACTACATGGTGTGACTACCTTTTTTGATGCATTATTTGAAACTAATTGTATTATATTACACTTGAAAATCTATATTTGCTTTCTACAACTTATACATTAGGAGTTGTGATTTTAATTTATTGGTGTGGCTACTCTTAATGCATTGTTAGAAATATTTCTTATAACATAGTTACTATTTTTACTTTACGATTTTAATGTAGTTGTTTTTATATTTGTGCAGATTTCTTATTAGTGGCTTTTAGGGGATTTACTTTTGACATTACTTGAAGACATATGAGGACATCTTCCGTTAGTTCTAATTATATTATGTTACACTTTTTGTATTGTTATAAAACATCTTGAGTTATAGTATGTGTTGCAAATTTTTTACTTGTGGAATGTATGAATTTTTTAATTTATTTATTATAAATGTGTTGTTGAAATAAATGTGTTATTCAAATATGAGGTTTTAATAATGTAATGACAGGTTATAGGTTAATATCAAAGCCATGAAAAAAATAAAAACAGAAAAAAAGTTTTAGAGATGAATTTTTCGTCACAAATATAGCAACAAAAAATTGTTTTAGTGACGAAATATTTCGTCGCTAAATGTAGCAAAATTTTGTAAGAAATGGTTTTAGAGACAAAAAATTTCATCGCTATATGTGTCTGGATTTTCTTAAAAATAATTTTAGTGACAAACTTTTTCGTCACTATATGTACCCGAACGTAGTTTTAGTGACGAAATATTTTCGTCATTGAATAGCGTTTTTAGCGATGAAACGTTTTCGTTGCTAAAGTTTTTTTTTTAAACAAATTGGATTTTTAGTGACAAAATTTTTCGTCACCAAGACTTTTAGCGACGGGGTTTCAGTGACGAAATGAGTTTTGTTGCTAATTAGTAGATTTCGTCGCTAAAGGTTCTTAGCGATGAAAAACTGGACTTTTAGTGACGAATTTTTTTGTAACTAAAAATACATTTTGTTGTAGTGATTTCTTTTTGGTTTGGCGTACGCCTAAAATTCTCTATCAGTCAAGTGAATTTCATTCGATAACCATAGATAAAAAATCGAAAGAGAAAAATAATTGGACCAATTTGCCAAGAAAGCCGCCACTTTAAACTCAAAACTCACTACTATGTCATGCTGACCTGATTCGTATTAAGCACATGTTGATGAATCTACCTGATTTTTCCCAACTAAGTTCAAAGTTCAATCTAATGAAGTAGAAAACATCCAGGTCTAGATGACTGAGATGATAGCATTAGCTTTCCTCAAACAACGTTATCTAATTAAGCAACCTCACTCTACGTATGACAATATCGAGAATACAGAAACTAGGTCTTTCTTTATATTGGCAAATAAGAGTAGAAGTTTTTTTTTTTTTTTTTTTTTTTTGGTGGAAATCATAATTTTCCAGAAAGAATATCAAGAACTATGGAATGCAGAACTGTAAGTAATGGGATCATAGGTATTTTCCAAACTTGATCGTTTGAGCTTGATGCTCTTGAAATAATGGCATAAGTCTACATGTAATTTGACAGGAAAAATTGAAAGACCATTACAATTAAAAGGTGAATTGAATAACCACATTGAATATTATTTTATGAAAGAATTGAGTATTAAGCTATTAGGATTATAAGCTGAATTTTATCTTATCTTCAAAGACTTTGAAAGGATTATAAGCTATTAGGAATCGAGTATTAAGAGGCATAATACACGCAATTTTAGAAATCATAAAATAAACTTCTTAATTAAAAATTTTCAAATATGAAATATATTGTACTCATTAAGAGGGAAAACAATAAAATAGAATACAACCCTAAAAATTGTTTCATTTTTATAACCATGATGCCTTAGCATTGTTTTCTATGCAGAAGACAAATTAACAACCATTACAACACAAACCGAAGGAATTCTTATTTTGATAACTTCAAAGCAACCAAGCAGAGGATTTAGAGAAAAACTATGACATATGCCAACCAAGTAGATAACAAAATAACATAATAGCAGATATTGATATGCCTAACCTATTGATATGCTACCTTGACTGATGGCTAAAGAATAATTCACATCTTTAGTATAAGGGTATATCAATCTATTAAGTAAATAAAAAAGGGAACTTTTGCTCTATAATACACTTCACCTATGAATTAATTGAACCAAATCCCACAAGCATTAGAATTTCTGAGAACTCATTTTTGTCAAAACCAAAAGCTACCTTCAGATAGTACTGCATAGGTAGTAGCAAAACCATCAAGTCATTGAATCAAAAAGAAAACATTGTTTCACGAACTATCTTTACTCAACTTCATGGATTGGTTAAATTGCAACTATTTTATGAGCAGATAAATCTAGCACTATCTTATCCTAAACTATTGATTAATAAGAAAGCCATCAAATCAATAATGAAAAACCCTTTCAATTATTTGGATTTAAAACCAATAACTCAAATAGCTAAATGTAAAACAATTAACCCAAAATAACAAAAATCCTAAATAATATTTAACACATTTTTTGTTGTTTAAAAATACCTATACTGGTAGCGATTCTTGTAGTTTTCTCTCTATGGCCATTGGTGGTGGTAGCCAAGCATTGCAGAGATGCATATTTTAGTGTTTTGAAGTAAAAGAAGAAGAAGAACACCCAACTAGGTTTTCAATTTGAGAGATAAGAATGCGAGAAAGAAAAAAATCAAAAGATTGTCGTTTGTTTGTCTATGTGTTTCTTGCTTTTATACATTACCTGCCTAACCGGTTACTGGTTTTCCATTAAAAATAAATGAACAGTCAAGATTAAAATGTGTAAATTCTATGGTCTAGATCTAAGTGGGTACCATACCCCCCAAAAAAAAGAGGGGGTACAGTAGAATGATCCTAAGATTTTTATTGAAATGGGATATGTGTGGAATCTCAATCTGAATCTTAGGATCTTATAGGATCCCAATCTCATAGTGATACTAAAGACCCTATACTATGAAAGAAAATTCAAAATTTGTTTGGTACCTTATTTTGGGCCTCCAAATGGAGCCCAAAGGCCTCAAATTGATAATTAAAAAAAAAGTAATAAACAAATTAGCCTAGCGACCCGGCCCATATTGATTAAAAAAAACAAAAAAAAGAAGCCAAAAAAAGCACCATAAGTCTCACATCACCTTAATGACTTAACCTAATTAGCAAAATCACATAATACAAAATATAGTAGAAAGTAGAAAGCAAGAGCGAGAAGTTGAGAAATTCAGCTTGGCGCCATTGTGTGATAGACCATCGACGCTAACGAGGATTTATTTTATTTTAAATTTTTGTAATTCCAATACTAATTAGTTACTTAGTTCCTTGATATGGACACACACTCATTATAATTCCTTAACGTTAGAAAGATTATTTTGTGAATCATAGTAATTGATTAATGGAATTATGGTTGTCCGTTGCTTACTCACGGGAAGATTGGCTAAATAAGATTAGTATAGTTTAATTAAGAATAAAATAAATAAATAAATAAAGGGTTAGTGATTTGATTTGATAAATAGAAGTGTAGAGCCGTAGAAAACTAGAAATAATGAAGTAGTGAATTTTTTTAAAAAAAATTTAAAAAAAATGAAAAAGAAAGAAAAGCAAATAACGTTGGGGCTATTGTGGGCTGGGCTTTTAGACCCAAACTCATTCAGACCAAGCCCAATTATGTTCTCCAAATTTCACTGATCTCTCCCCTCTCTCTCGCCAGAACTCGCCGGCGATAAGTCTGAGTTTATTTCTATTGCAGTTTGGTAACTAGGGACACACACAAGAAACAGTGTGTAGCAGCGGCACAAGAATCGGTGACGAAAATCACTTGGGGTTTGCTGATACAGGTCGGCCGTTGAGGGTGGTTGATGGTTCACCGGTGACTTTTTCTTTTCTTGGTTTTCTGTGTTTTATAGATGGTGGTTTCAAAAAATTGGATCAGATTTGATATGGGTTTCTGGCGTGGTGAGTGAGAGAGTGCCGAAGTTGGAGAAAGAAAGACCGTATTGAGAGACGTACGTGGGACTTTTTTTTGGCCTTTGGATTGGTTTTTTTGGCCACGTGTCACTCATCTATATTAAAAGAGGGTTTTAAACTTGGACGAACTCAAAAACCCTACTCGCATAAACCCTTCTCAGCCAAAAGCATTTCTCAGTGGCAGTTGATTTAGAGCTACATGTATGTTCAGGTACGGTTACTTTTGCCCCACACTCTGTAGCATTGTACAGTTGAAAGTGTTCTGTCCTTAATGTTTGAGTTGAGTTTTAGATTCTTAATGTTGTTCCATCTAATTCCTTAAATATTTATTTCAGTGTATGGCTTTGTTTTTGTTCTCTAATATGTTTGATAGGCTTGCTAGTTGTTCTTTGAGTGCTTAATGTTGATGTACCTTCCAAGTAATTATTAGATGGTAATTCCTCCCCACTATGAATGCAAATTTTTAATGAATATTTACTATAAAAAAAAAAAAAAAATCTTCAAATCTTGAAAATTTTATTGTTTGGGGCCCAAGATATTAAAAAGAAAAAAAGAATAGAAGCTTTGATCAACTGAGCCTCATCTAGTGAATTAGCTTTGTTCTTAATGTAATTTTCCCTCAAGACCAGTTAATTTTTAAATTTTTGTATTTTTTTTTCTTTTATTTTCCCAAACTAAATTAGTGTTTTTGTTTTTGTTTATAAATTATTTGGTTTTGTGGTTTATTTTCCAATTGAAATCTGGGTAGAGTTTTGGCTACTTGAAACTAAGATGTGCCTCTTTGAAGCATTGAGATAAGAAATATGTCTCTTGAAAAATTGTTTTAGACTCATGAAATATATATGTCATTGAATATCTGTTGTTGAATGCGAAGGTTTCCTTCTGTTACGTATACAGTGATGCTAATTGGTGATTAGATTCCACTTGCATGTGTTAAGTGTGTTGCCAACATTCATCCTGAGTGAGGAACTGAGGATTGAAATCTCCATGATATTTATAGTTGCATTACTTATAGCTTCCTTGTAGTTCCAGGTAGCCAAACAACTGTCAATCACTTGCCTAGCAAATTTACTTTGCAAAAAAAGGAAGTGAAGAAAAATTCATTTGGGGTAATCTCCCAATTCCAATAAAATGCAACTACATGTAGCGTGTTTTTGGCAGTCAGATTGTTTACTAAATTAGGAAAAAAATTTCCTTGCAATCAGTATTTTCTTGATGAGAATTTGGTAACCTTATAGAGTCTATCTGATTTGTGCTAACACCCTATGATTCTGTTGTCAGATTGCTGCCGACCTGCATAGGTAGGCATATTTCCAAATCTTTGCCATCACTTCAAGCCCATTGCTCATTGTTTTCAGCTGCTATCTCTTCTCGGCAATTCACTTCAGATGGCTTCGACAATGGGAACAAAGACATTGATTTTAATATTTTATTCTCATCTTGCACAAAGGTGCACCTTGCCAAGTGCCTTCATGCCTTTCTTTTGGTCTCAGGGAAAGGTCAAAACATCTTTCTTTCAGCCAGGCTTGTCAATCTTTATGCCTATCTCAGTGATGTCTCATTTGCACAACGCACATTTGATCAGATTCCGAAAAAGGATGTTTATACCTGGAATTCAATGGTATCAGCTTATGTTCGCAGTGGCCGTTTCCGTGATGCTATAAATTGTTTCTATCTGTTCTTGTTGACCTCTGGCATTAGACCTGATTCATACTCTTTTCCGTCTGTGTTAAAAGCCTGTGGAAATCTAGTTGATGGGAAGAAGATGCATTGCTGGGTTCTAAAGCTGGGTTTTGAGTGGGATGTCTTCGTGGCTGCTTCTTTGGTCCATATGTATTCCCGGTTTGGCTTCTTAAGTGCTGCGCGTAAATTGTTCAATAATATGCCAGTTCGAGATATGGGTTCTTGGAATGCAATGATTTCTGGGTATTGTCAGAATGGAAATGCTGCGGAGGCATTGGAGGTCTTAGATGAGATGAGACTGGAGGGGGTAAAAATGGATCCTGTAACTGTCTCAAGTCTACTTGCTGTTTGCTCACAATCAGATGATAGCTTAAGTGGGATGCTCATTCATTTGTATGTCATAAAGCATGGACTGGAATGTGATTTGTTTGTGTCCAATGCCTTGATTAACATGTACGCCAAATTTGGTAGTTTGGGGCATGCACAAAGAGTTTTTGATCAGATGGAAGTAAGAGATGTGGTTTCATGGAATTCAATAATTGCCGCATATGAGCAGAATGATAATCCAATTACTGCCCTTGGGCTCTTTAACAAGATGCAACTAATAGGAATTCAGCCGGATTTGTTGACAGCGGTGAGTTTGGCTTCAATTGTTGCTCAATTAAGTGATCGTCAAAGTAGTAGGTCTGTTCATGGATTCATTTTGAGGAGAGGTTGGCTTATGGAAGATGTTGTCATTGGAAATGCAATTGTGGACATGTATGCAAAATTGGGTGCAATAGATTCTGCACGTACGGTTTTTGAAGGACTTCCTGTCAAAGATGCGATTTCGTGGAATTCTTTAATCACAGGTTATGCTCAAAATGGTCTTGCAAGTGAGGCGATTGAAGTGTACCGTATGATGGAAGAGCACAAAGAGATAATTCCTAACCAAGGGACATGGGTAAGCATTCTACCAGCATATTCCCATGTAGGAGCCTTGCAACAAGGGATGAGAATCCATGGACGGGTAATTAAGAACTGTCTCTACTTGGATGTTTTTGTAGGTACCTGCCTTGTTGACATGTATGGAAAATGTGGCAGATTAGATGATGTCTTGTCCTTATTCTACCACATTCCAAGGATGAGTTCAGTTCCTTGGAATGCTGTAATTTCTTGTCTTGGTATTCATGGGCATGGTGAAAAAGCTTTGAAGCTTTTTAATGAAATGCTGGTGGAGGGGGTGAAGCCAGATCATGTAACCTTTGTATCTTTATTGTCAGCTTGTAGCCATTCAGGTTTGGTTGATGAGGGTCAATGGTGCTTTCGAATGATGCAAGAAGAATATGGGATCAAGCCTAGTTTGAAGCACTATGGGTGCATGGTAGATTTGCTTGGTCGAGCTGGACGTTTAGAAATGGCATATAATGTCATAAAAAATATGCCTATACAGCCCGATGCTTCTGTCTGGGGTGCTCTTCTTGGTGCTTGTAGAATTCATGGAAATTATGAGTTGAGTACATTTGCTTCAGATCGCTTGTTTGAGGTTGAACCAGAGAATGTTGGCTACTATGTCTTGTTGTCAAATATTTATGCCAATGTTGGTAAATGGGAGGATTTGGATAAAGTGAGATCATTGGCGAGAAATAGGGGACTGAGGAAAACCCCTGGCTGGAGCTCAATTGAAGTGAACAATAAGGTTGATGTCTTTTATACTGGAAACCAAACCCATCCAAAATGTGAGGAAATATACAATGAATTGAAGGTTCTGACCACAAAAATGAAGAGCCTCGGTTACATTCCAGACTTTAGCTTTGTGTTGCAGGATGTTGAAGATGATGAAAAGGAGCATATACTGACAAGTCATAGTGAGAGATTGGCAATTGCTTTCGGGATAATTAGCACCCCTCCTAAAAGCACCATTCGGATTTTCAAGAACTTGCGGGTTTGTGGTGATTGCCACAATGCCACTAAATTCATATCTAGGATAACTGAGAGGGAGATTGTTGTGAGGGATTCGAACCGTTTCCATCATTTTAAGGATGGAATTTGCTCTTGCGGTGATTATTGGTGACATGAACTGCATAATTGATAGTTAGGATTAAACTTGCCAGGCTTAAAGAGCTTTCGAGTTCAGAATTGATGATACAGTTGGAGGGTGTTGTACCAAAGGGAAGTCTGTAAGTGTTTATGAATTTTTTTGTGAATTGAACTGGTAATACAGTTGTCACTTTTTCCTAGACTCTAGAACCCATCAATTTTGTGGTTATTTTATTTTATTTTTTAAAATTTATAAATACCATAGGCTGTGAACCTACAGCGTCCTCTGAGGATTGATCTGTACTAGCAATTTCATGAAATTCTTATCATCACATTTTTTTTCTTCATCAACTAATAAATCACCTTCTGTCAAAACTCACTATCAAATATATATATATATATATATATATATGTATATTAAAAATCATATCAGGAAACACCCTCCTCTTTCAACAATTCCTTAACATTCTTGTACCACGGACCCTCAACCCCTTACTCGTCACAGACAACATCATCCACCTCTTTCATGACAACCATATCTTGCCTTGCTCATGCTTCTCCACTTCATCATATTTTAACTTGGGCAGTGGACTTGGCAACTTCCGATCCATGACCCAAGTCATAGCTGCCAATCCAGGTATGACATTTTGGCAATGATTCGGTTCAGGCCATTGAGGTACGGCCCAGCATGTCATTTGCTTATAAGATACCAACTAAACCATAAACCCAAAATTTCAAAAAATAAAATAAAAATCAAATACCAAATGCATAAGCCATACTTGGAATAATTATATCTGTTCCTTTCATGGGCAATGAGTATAATTTTTATTTTTTTATTTTTCGTGAAAAAAGGGCAGATCTAGCAAGAGGGTTTCTGAGTTATTTTTATTTTTATTTATTTATTTCATTTTTTTTTTGGGGGTTTTTAATGATTTTTGAGTTTTGAATGTGGCAAATTAACCTTGGTCCCATGAAAATCCCACGAGTCTTTATTAACAAGTTGGCATGCTAATTTGGAATTTGACATTTCAACTTGGCATTGAGTTGTTAGATCTTATTCACATGTAAATTTCATGAAACAATATCATTCTTTTGGTAGTGGTACTGAGTTCATAATAGTGAAGTCTTACTATTTTCATATTAAGTAACCGTAATGGACATTTAATAAATTTTTTTGACTAATATTTGTTACTCAGAATCTATACATGAAAATTAGAAAGTTTGGTATCATAATTTTGCCAAGATTGAATTCAAACTAAAATTATTCACAACTGTCTGCTTTTCTATACAATAACTGATTTAAGATTTTATTCAGCCTTTCTTTTGGATGTAAATTAATGAATTTGCTAAACATTGTTTCTTTTCACTTGTCTGTTAAGAAGGAAAGTCCAAAGAAAAAAAAACCCTTTGTTGGTTGATTAATCTTCTCAGTAATGGAACAAGGCAAGAATGACCTTGACTCTCTTCTTTTGTTATTTATCTCCTCAATTTCCTTCCACACTATCTACTGCCATGTGAGATGGACCTTCACTGTTTTAAAATAGCTTCATGATAGCTAATCGTACGTAATATGACCCAGAAAATTAATTAATTCTTGGTGGCCTTATACTGGCCTCATAGCTAGTAGTAGCATGAAATGTCAAACACAACTACTTTGGATTTTCTCCCATGTGCAAAATATTTTGTTGTAATAACAACACCAACAGCAACAACCAAAGCCTTAGACCCAAAATTTTGTGGTCAGCTTTGGATTCTTAAATTAATTAGGGTCAGCCATGCTTATTCTTTTCTAGTCATTTAATTCTATCTGAATTCATGTCCTCCTTAATTGCCATGTCCTTGATTACATAAAATCTCTTTGGTGTTAAAACTCCTGTTTGACATTAGCTATATGCTCCTACTAGCTATATTCTGTTATTTAACAAATGTTGATACTTACATTGAGATTTGATATTTATGATTTGAGAAAGCAGAATATGAACAGTATGTAAAAGGTACTGGGTTGACAGCTGCTTCTGCATTGCCTACAAAGGAAGGAGAAGGTCATTTTCTTAGGAATGGAAAACGGTTTTTTTTTTTTTTTGGGGGGGGGGGGTGGGGGAGGGAGGGATAAAAGAATGATTTAGAATTAAAATGGATAGATTTAAAGATGGGTTTTGAAGATTCACAGTTAATGAAACCAGGAGCATTTCATGCATGTAATTCTAAAAAACAGATATTTTTTGTGGAAGTAGGAAAATCCAAACAAACAATTTTGTTGAATAGTTTGTTTAGTAACCTGTGGCAAGAAAATGTCATGGAAACAAACCAATTCAGATTTACATGATCTATTCTACCTTAGGTCCCTAAACTTGTTGTGATATTAAGCACAGTGAAAGAGAGTTTGGTATTGTTGGGAAGTAATTGGAAATGAACTTTCATGTTTCTGGGCAATCAAAGCAGACACATACACACACACAACTATATATATGTATATATAGTTTTATTAAAAAATAGATGTGCTGGTATTTTACTTGATGAAAAATTACACAGCTTGAATAAGTTGTGGAAAGGGAAGTGCTATTTTAGGTATTGACGAAAGAAGTAATTTAAGTTTTGATGACATGATTAATTTGTTGTTGATTTTGTTGCTGAGTTTTAATAATCACTGATTTTTTCTTTGATAAATGGTATTTTGGGTGTTGTATATCTAGGAAGCACCGACGCGGCTGGGAGGGTGCCACACTGGAGTCCGATGTGGCCCGACACGGGATGCGTCCACCGACACCGCTGCCCCCCGCGTCGGTGCTGCATTTTTTTTTTTTTTGGGATTCGCGCCGACTTGGCTTCGATTCGGGCCAATTCATGCCGAACCGGGCCGATTCGGACAAAATCGGGTCGTATCAACCGAATCGGATTGTATCGGCTGACGGCTGAAACTAACCGAAACGGTCGAAATTAGCCTTGAATCATACCGGAACAGCTGAAATTGGCTTTGAATGAGGTCCAAACATCCTAAATCTGTCATTCCTCAATTTTATTCTGAATATTTGTTGCTTCTTTTGTGTTTTCTTTTTTGTTTTCTATTTCTTGCCTTCTTCTTTCTTTGTTTTGTAAACCAAGGCCATGGTAATGTGTTTTTTAAGAATATTTTAATAGTAGAAATATATAGAAAATATAAATAAAACTATTTTTAATAATTTTTTAATCGCCGCTCCCCGCTGCACCCGCATCCTATTTTTTCAAAAATTGCCGAGTCCCGCACCCGAATCCGGAAACACACCCGTGCTTCATAGCTGTATATCACTATCCCGAATAGGGACCTCCTTGTATTTTTGGAAATTTCCCTTTTCTTTCTCATGCATTTGTTTAATTATTTTCTAAGATTCTCATTTTACTAGAATTGTGCGGTCCTATGCTAAATGCATAAGAATGCCTCTACCTCTCTCTTTGATTCTTTCATCAAACTCTAGTCCAAGTATGAGGAACCTCATTTATTTATGTACATTTTCATTTCCTTTTTCTTTCCCATCCATTCATTCTTTTGTTTGGATTTATTTTGCATTAGAATGTACATTGTGTTTATTTATCGCCCTTTTGAACTTCATTTATGTGTGTAGGTCCCTTTGTCTCAAATTATTTATTTATTTATTTTTGACATATTTGGAGAGCTTTTCACTGTTTCATAGGGTGCCAATCTTACAATTTGTAGCCAACCCGATTATAACCTCCAAAATTAGGGGTTTTAGCTTTGTTTGTGGATCACTCCATGTGCATTCTTGGATTGAATTTTGGTTTTGTTTTGTCACATTATATTGTGCTTTATTTAAGTTCGTGTCCATGTTAGTTGATTCTGGCATTATGTGCGCTGTTGCATTTAAGATTGTAGTTTCTCATAGCGTTCGCTTGCTAATTATACTCTGATGGTAATTATTCTCTCTTATAAAACTCGACTGTTTTAGTCGTTCAAATTGGCTTTACAGCTGTGGGGATGGTACTTTTGGGATTCCTAGCTAATGATGTGATAATTATGAAAATATGATGCTTCTTCTCTAACTACAACTATCAGTCCAATTACTTCCCAGCAATCAGAATTTGACTGTTTTAGTCATTAATTGCATTTTATTCTTATTTTGATAATTTCTTTGTTTTCTAATATATTTGCTGCAGGTGATTATGCTTCGCTTTTCTTGTAAGAATTTGTCGGGGGAAATATCAAAGTGGGGCGAAGTATATATTTTGTTTCCAAATAAGCATCTTCTGAGTAGCAATCAATCCATATTATTTTATGGGTATCAATCAGTCTATCTTATCTAATGAGTACCAGTGAGTCCAACTTTTCTTACTAAGTAGATCTCCTTGAAGGAGGAATGCAAGTTTCCATTAGAATCATTGAGGGGCATGTTGAAGTGTAAACAAGAAAGCTAAATTTTTTGCTTTCATTTGTAACCCTGATGTCATTATGCTATGTTCTTGTTTTGTTTATGATATAGGAGATTGTCAATTGCTTAAGTCTATGGCATTGCTTTAGGGGTAAAAAAGGTAGGTGAGGTTTACAAGGTTGGCATTTGGTATTTTTTGCTAAAATTGAAATGACCTTGCTCCAATATGTTTTTTCCTTACTTGTTTAATTTATTACATGTTAATTGATTACTTAATGAAGGCAACAATGCAAGATATAAAAGTTGTTTGAAACTCAAGGTTCTATAAATGTGTGGTTAGAAAAACCAGATTAATTAGTCTTTGTCATGCTTGTAGAATTGAATTTGATTTGTTGTGTCATTATGGTCTGAGATTTTTAAACAATCAATCTCCTTTCCTTTCATGGCCAATGGGCTACAGCTCAATTGGGTTCAAGACCCACTGAGTGCCTGTGTAGCTTACCAATTAAAAGAAAATCTTCATTTCTATCATGATATCATATTCTTATAACTGCATTTTAACAGTTTGAGAACAAATTACGACTAGTGAATTGGGAATTTAGTGCCTTTGTTAACTTGTATTCCAAACAATCAGCAGAAATGGTTAAAGGTCTCAAAACTCTATTGGGTTTATATGCTGACTATAGGATGCCTCTGTTCTGATTATTAGCTGTTTTTGTTTTCTTTATAGTTTATACTTTTATTTTCCTTTTAGCATCCTAAGGTTCTTTCAAGTAATAGTCACCCAAATTTCTTGGTGTGGTGTTTAAGTTTAACAGCATATTTGTCTATTAAGCTTGCTTAAGGGCTTGGAGGAAAAGTAGAGTAACTGGCTGGAAATTAGCCCAGCTGATATTATTTAGGCTTTGTTTGCCCTTTTGCAATATGAGTCTTTTAGGTTTTATATGTTGTTTTGTATTTTCTTCAATTTCTCTATGATATGGGCCCATTTTTTTTCATGCTGTAATAAATTCAATAACGAGCAAGTCTTTTTATTATATGTCCTTTTTTCTAAAATGTTTTTCTGTGAGGAATGCTTATTATTATTATTATAGAGCTTCAATCTATGGCATCCGCTTGTTTGAATTAATGTTGTTATTCTATGAAATTTTACAATTAACTAATACTATTATTTTCAATTACTAGTAATTGTAAATGTCACTCTATTACTCAAATTTATATTCATTGTTCATGACGTAGATTGATTTCTAATTGAAACAAGAAGCCTAAACTTTTTTTTTTTGATAAGAAGAAGCCTGAACTTTAGCCAAGCTCATTTGCATCACCCTACTAGATTAGGATGTGCTAAAGTTATTTTCTTGTTTGAAGATTCTTAATTTTTCATTGTTAGGCTTCAATACAAGATATCAATTATTTATTTTTTGATTTTTTTTTAATGGTAGAATTGAAGTTTTTTACTTTTCAATTGATGGTCATGAACTTTGAGTAAGAATTCCACTTTCTTAAGTTTTTTACTGAGATGATAATAAATAAATAGTGAGATGCAATTACAAATGTTGAGATACGTCATGTTTCAAGATATTTGAACAAATGCTGTTGTTGAATACTCTCTTGTTGTTTCATAGTTTTTATTGTGTTTGGTAAGTTTGACCATTAAATATAAAGTAATTTTTTTTAATAAGTCAATAATACACCAAATTGTGTCTAAAAAATCGTCCTTTTCAAATTATTAAGTATATGTTTGGATTTAGCTGACTGTGTCTGCGCGTTTCGCGTTTGGTGTTTTCTCTTTTTTTTTTATGCACGCGTTTTAGGAGACATAAAGCACTGTTTGGTGGGTCTCGTGCACTGTTCATAGGACCTATAAGTACTTTATTTAGAAAAAAAAAAAAATTAAAAATGAGTCTCACGGCACTATTCATATATTTAAAAATTATTTTGCTACAGTGTTTTCAGTTTTTAACAAAATAAACTGTATCTAAACTAACCTAATTTTTATTTCAAAATTTTATAAATATGGCCATTAATAAAAAATTTTAACATGATTGGTCTATTTGTTTCTTTCTTAGAAATTATTGACTGATAATAATTGTGAAAAAATTTATTATCGACACTAATTTGCTAGGCTTTATTTTTCTAAACCTATAATCTTACCTAATGAAAACTATATATTGACACATATGCTTTTTTGTTTTCTTTCCTTTCTCTTTTTGGTTTGAACTTTGAAGTGTTTTCATGAAAAAACTAAACTAAACATCCAAGATAGAGGTATAACATGTAAGAGAATAAACAAGAAAATTATGAATAACAAAATCTTCATTTTTGGATGGTTGCAGTTGTTTCTTAAAGAGCCTCATTTGTAGCATATGACATCATTTATCTTGGAAATTTTTAAACATCATGACAATGTTTTAGCAAAACTTAATACTTGCAATTGGAAACAATATTGTTCTATATTGTTGGTGGAAGTATTTGGAGGGAGTGTCTTTAGGCAATATAGGTTTTGAAAAACTGTCAATAGTCATTTAGAAATACATATATGTTAAATAGTTACTCTAACAAAAATCTTATATAAATGAGATTGTAGGTTTTTTAGTGTTAGATTTTATTTATCTATTTCGTATGGAACCGCTGTCTTAATTCTCTCACTCATTGAATAGCACGCCACCCGAACTAGTATAGTGCAAAAACCTTGAACTCAAATATACAGTTGGTGTGTCATGACTCATTACCTCAGGCAATCATGTTTGAGTCCTCTTTATATTTTCTTCCAAACCAGCAAAAAAGGGTGCACAAAACAGAGCATATACTCTGTGCAGCTTCAATTGCAGATGCCAACCAGGCTCCATGTCAACAAAATTGAAGTGGGTCTAGGTTCTTATCTGGAAAAGGAACCAAATCCTTCTATACCTTCTTTGCTGTCTCTATCTGTATCTTTATTTATTTATTTAGAACCCGTGGAATACCTGTCTGTCAAGCCAGCAAGAAAGAAAGAAACCAAGGAATATAACCATTGACCTTTGGGTCTACCTTAACCATTCAATTTTCCAGCCTGTCCCTCTCTCTCTCTCTCTCATTTTTCAACCTTGCAATGATCAGAAAAATTATTCAAAATTTCAGGAGCAATGCTCATACACCTCAGAAGATTAGAGAAAGTAAGTGTATAAGAAATAGTTAATGCACTTATTGTACCTTATTGTACCTAATTCTCCACCAATTTCCTATGAGTCATATTTGGTAGGCTTATTTGTACCTTAATGCAGTTATTAGATTCTTTTCAACTTTGGTATTAGTTATAGTGTTTTAATGGAAAGAATATATATATATGTTCTGTCTAAACCCTTGAGGTTGGTATTTTCCAATCCATAAAATCTCTAACTTTCATGCTTTAAAAGGATTTGAGAAGTACTATTAAATTATGTGGTTATTGACTATTCCGTACTCTTATTTGAACTTTCTACTTTTACCAATTTTCATTTAAATCTCATTCTTCATTCATTGCTTTCATGAACATGAAAAAAAATGAATGAGTTAGATTCAACTTGATAAGTAAAAGATATTGCAGCATCTTTTAATGGTTTAAAACCTTGAATTAATACCATCTTTAAGTTTTTAGGTTTTTAGGGTAATTTCACCATGAAATTCCTAAAATTCTATCCATTCATTTTGAAACAAATAGATTGAATTTCACCACATTATTAATAATCTAAAAAATATCAAAATTGTGATAATTAACATTTGTTTAAATGTTATTCCGCAAAGTTTTACTTCATATTAAAGCTCATTCTTATTTGTTTGCATTTTAAGACTATCAAAAAAATGAATGACTCGGAGGCTACTTAATCACTAAACATTATAATATTGTTATAATATTATAGCAAAGGTATTGGTTTAAAATCCTCATACTGGTTTTCTTTCATGCGGATGTTCTTAGGCATTTATTTATATATATATATATATATATATATATATAAACAAGACAATAATTTTATTGAATTAACAGAAACTTCGGTCAAAACAGTACAAAATGGCTAACTTGTTTGCCGTACTATTTTCCTTTTCAGTGTACATGACTCATGAGAGAAAGAAAAAGATCTAAATTTATTGGATTCGGTTTATTCATTTTTATTTTTTTGGGTTTAAGTTTGATTGTAAAAGAATAGGAAAAAACAAAACAAAAATATAATCAAACAGCAAAACATGGTTCCAAACTTCCACTTTGCTTAAATAGGTGGTTGGTGACCTGGTGCTTATTTGGATCCCACTAACCAAAAAAGAATTAGGCCCCAGCAGCCACTGGCCCATCTCGAGGTCCATTCCAACCTCATTCTGACTCGACTGACAGGTGGCAACTGGCAAGTGACAACCAAGAAATTCCCAAAATTCAAATAATTATTATTCCGCGAATATTGAAATGTTCAATAAAACATTATTCCTCTTTGAAAAAAAATTGATTATCTTTATTTTATTTTGTACATGAATATAAAATTATATAATTATGATTGTAATTAATATTCTTTTATTTTAATTATGTTCTAATACTAACTATGAAATTTGATATTTTATTTTGAGTTTTAAATATAAAATTTGATAGTTATGATACCTTTTAGGACCAATAGATTACAATCATACTTAATATTTTATATTGGATGTAAATTTTGATATATATATCGTTGAATTATATTATCTTCTTATATTCTTCATATTTGTAAAATTTTTAAAAGATAAAAAAAATCAATAGTTTTATCATCAAACAAATATTTAAATTTTTAGTTTTTGTAGTATAAAATTATGTATAAAAAATAAGTTTATAGATGAAATAGTAAATGAATCCGAATGACACAAAATTTTAAATGTGTATTAAAAATATAAAAAAATGTGTAAATTAGCAGTTAGATTTTCATAATATATAATCATGTTATTTTTTAAGCAGTTTGTCATAATTTTTAATAGGTATTTATTATACTTATAATTTTATAGAAAAATATTAAAAATACAATTATAATTTTTATTAATACACATATTTTAAATTTATTAATAAAAAAAATATTTAATAAGTGGGTATTAATTATGATGGCATTTTCATATAAATAAATATTTATAGATTAATAGCCTTATTCCCTAAAAAAAAAAATTATAATTCCCTTATTCCCTTCCGCCGCCAAAAGCAATATATTTGACTAAACAAACACAATCATAAACACAAACGCACATTGATATTCTTAAGAAAACCACAGGAAGCCCCTCTCTCTCTCTATCTCTCTCTCTAAAGCAAAAACCCTCTCAGCCACAAAACCATGTCGAAACCTCACGCGCCGCCACGGCCTCTCTATAAGCAACACTCGTGGTCGCCCGATATCCACCGCGACGAGGCGTGGCTGAGACGCAAAGGCAGCAATAAAAATAGCAGCGGGATCCGCCGCAATAAGAGTGTTTCGGACGATGATTTGGAAGAGTTGAAGGCTTGCATAGAACTCGGGTTCGGATTCGATTCTCCGGAAGTGGATCCAAAACTAACGGATACTATTCCGGCTTTGGAGTTTTTCTACGCTGTTAATAAGCAGTACAGTAATAGCTTGTCGAGGTCTTCGTCTTCTTCGTCGTTAATGGCTTCTGATACCGAGATTGAAAGTCCCAACACCATTATTGATCAAGGTAATTAATAAATGTTATAAAAAAATTAAACATAGATGATAGATCACATTTTTTATAAGAGAAAAAATATAAAGAAATATAATTTGGTAGTATATATTAACAGAGTTTTTTTTTTTTTTTTTTGAAATCTGATAAATAACAGAGTTTTAAATCGTATAAAAATAAGTGTTTCAAAATTTTCAAAAGAATTATATTTTTTGGAATAAATTATTTTTACAATTTCATAAAAAATTTTATTAATTAATAAAATTTAAAAAGAAAAGAAAAAATATATATATAAAGCAATGTGTAAAAAATGAGGCATCATGTCCACTTTGATCAAATTTGTGACGTTTATATTGAAACATCAAACAGGTGATCTAAGTATAAATGTCAAATCTGGCTTAGTATCATTCTTACATTTCATATGAACATTGGGCTTTATATAACAAGAAACTTTAGTACTGGAATAAAGCATAATATCCATATAGCCAGATTGTTAGCTTAATTGATAAATTTTTTTTTATAAACTTTTGAAAGATTTGTAAAATTTATTATCAAATAAGAGATTTAAGTATCAAACCTCATCGATATAAAAAGTTAATTGATATCTTTGTCTAACAATAACAAGCAAACAAGTAGGAGAAGTTAACTCAAATCAAGTCGTCTCCTTTATCTTAAATATATTAAAAAAATGTTTCTAAATTTATTTTACATTCTTAAATCTTCTAGTAATAAAATCTAATAAAAGTTGTATTTTTTTTTAAAAAAAAAATTAGCAATTGAATTGAATTCTGCCGTATTATTTATTTATGAATTGGTTGTGGACTACTTTTCTTTTTTTTTTTTTTTTTTTTTTTTTTTGGTTGTGGACTTTTTCTTAATTTAAACGGTTGTGACTGATTGAATTATTCTTATTTGGGGATACTTTTAGGTGAGGATGCTGAGCTGGTGAAGACGAGGCTGAGGCAATGGGCCCAAGTGGTTGCTTGCGCGGTACGCCAATCCTCTTCAACAGCAAACGGGACATGATTACTGATTAGAAACATGTTATATAGTACACCACAAAACCACAGTGTTTTGATTCATTTTTTTTCTTTCCCATTATTTGACATTCAATTCTTCTAGTGTGCACATTGACTTTTTTCTAATTTTAGTTATAAATTCTATTTTATTTTTCATTATTATTTTTGTTCTTGTTTTCAATAATGGTGTGTGAAGGGTTGGAGAATGAGGGTGGTGATTAACAGGGTCTAAATTCCCTATAGGGCAAGATCAAGAATTATGTTCTTAACTCTCTCTCTCTCTCTCTCTCTCTCTCTCTCTCTCTTGGAATTGAGGATTTGGAAATTCTCAACAAAAATAAAAATAAAATTCATCAAGGCAAGTAATTAGATGATCCAATTAAACATAGAGTGAGTGTGAAGTAAATTTCTTCAAATTGTTGTAAAGCAATTATGTGAAAAGTAGATTTTTGTCTATGTATTATCAAATTTTAGGAAAATTTAAATAAATTTGTTTTCTCCATTTGGGTGGGTCAAGCATCATAGTTCTTCTCCGTGTAACTGAGCTAAGATTCTTCTAGGTAAAGAAACTCTCAGTTATGCAAGACTTTCCAATTTTTATGTATCCCTCGTAAGAAATCTCTTACCTATATGCACCATCTTTGCATATAGCACATTCTTATCAGGATGGGAGAAGAGGTCGATGTGATTATTTTTATTTTATTTTTTTTTTGAAAGCCACCTCAGTGATGTATTATGCATTAATATGAATAGAGTCAAAGTACAAAGCAGCTACAGCTGGGGGAGGGGAGTCTTCTAACCAAAACATCCCATCAACAGTATTCTTAGCATGTCTAGCTAGTATATTAGCTACCTCATTACCCCCCCCTCTTTACACTGTTAACAGAAAGCACTTGCAACCCACGCATAAGCCATTTAATATCATCATAAATATTACCCAGCCAGGAGTGGTTCTTAGACGAGGAAGAAATAGTCCGCATAACAGTTTCATTGTCCCCTTCAAGCATCACGTTTGAGAAGCCTGCATCCACTGTGAACTCCAGCGCCTTCCTGCAAGCAAGAACTTCTGCCTCTTCGCTACAGGTAACAGGTGGTCCTTTGACAGACATAGCTGCCATCACCTCCCCTTTATCGTTCCGGATAATTGCACCAAAACCTGAACAGTTCAACTCTGAAAAAATGGCGGCATCAAAGTTAACTTTATAGACAGAAACTGGAGGAGGTTGCCAACTATTTCTTGACACCGTGGGAATTGAAGTAGACAGCTGCACTTGAGAGTTATGAAACTCGTCCAAGACCTCAGTTGCTCTTTTGTTAAGCCAACCCGGTTCCTTAAAAGCCCCACCATGAACCACTGTATTTCTTTGATTCCATATAAACCAAGCCTGTACGAGAAATAGCTCAAACTCCGGCCGTGAGAGTCTATCCATAAGCTCTTCAAACAGCTGCAAGGTGTCACGTTGGGCATTAGGAATTTTTTGAATTCTAGCCAAGCACCCCGCCCACACGTTTTGGGCCGCACCACACTCCCATAGTGCATGCACTCCTGTTTCAGGACAGCTTCTACAGCAGTGACATAAGTTATCAGGGATAATTCTTCTTTTGGCTAGATTCACCCGGGTTGGGAGGATTTCCTGACAAGCTCGCCACCCAAACACCTTGATCTTATTAGGGACTCTAAGATGCCATAATTTCGACCAAACCCGCATACCACTTGGACCAGCCGAACACTCTGTCCAGCCATCCTCTCTCAACAACCGTCTTGCCACCTGATACCCAGATTTACAAGAATACACTCCATCCTTAGTGTGCAACCAGTATAAAGAGTCCGGAACCTGTCTATGGCTCAATGGAATCCTGCAAATTGCCTCAGCATCCTCTCTATGGAAGCTTGACATGATTAGTTCTTTGTTCCACCAATTAAGGTCCGAGTCTATAAGATCTTCTACCATCCAATCCTCTTCCTCCACAAGACTAGGATATAGCACCTTGTTAGCAGGTTGGTTGGGTATCCATTTATCCAATTTAACTCTAATTGATGAGCCATTACCCACCCTCCAACAACATCCTTGCTTCAAGATCGGCATAGCTGCCATTATACTTCTCCAAGTATAAGAGCAGTTTTGTGATTCCAAGGCATCAAGAAAATGGCACCGTGGGAAGTAACGGGCTTTAAGGCATTGGAACAATAATGAGTCTTGGTCCTGTAATAATCTCCAACCTTGCTTGGCAAGCATAGCAAGGTTAAAGCTCCGCAAGTCACGAAATCCCATACCACCCTCTTTCTTAGGCCTAGATAAGTAGCTCCAACTCTTCCAATGGATTTTCCTCTCACTTCCATTTTGGCCCCACCAGAATTTTGCACACAAGGCATTGAGTTCATCACATACTCTCAATGGCAATTGAAAGACCCCCATCGTGTATGTGGGTAAAGATTGGGCTACCGCCTTTATAAGTACTTCCTTTCCCGCCCTAGACAACATCACCCCCTTCCACCCTTGCAATTTTTTCCAAACTCTATCCTTAATATAGGAGAAAGTTTGGTATTTTCCACGACCAATCAATGTAGGCAAGCCTAAGTACGATTCAAATCTTACCACCTCCTTCACTCCCAGTGTAGATCCAATTGCTTGTTTTTGTTCCAACGGAGTGTTGCTACTAAAATACACAGAGGATTTTTCCAAATTAATAGACTGGCCTGAAGCACCTGCATAAACTTGGAGAATCTCCGTTATCACACTAACTTCAGAAAGAGTGGCCTGGCAAAAAAGCAATGAGTCATCTGCAAACATCAGGTTGGTAAGTTTAGGCGCCCTTCTACAAATAGAAACTCCATTAATTTGTCTCTCCTGTACAGCTTTCTCCAACAGAGCAGTAAAGCCCTCAGCACACAAGAGAAACAAATATGGTGATAGAGGATCACCTTGACGGAGCCCTCTAGAGGGTAGCAAGTTACCATACGGCTTCCCATTAATGAGAATAGAGTAGGATGGGGAAGTCACACATTCCATCACCCAACTGATCCACCTTTCTGGAAATCCCAATTTCACCATAATGCCTTTCAGGAATGGCCACTCCACCCTATCATAAGCCTTGCTGATGTCTAGCTTCAAGGCCAATGAACCCTTCTTCCCTTTTTTTCGAATGTGCATGGCATGGAGTGTTTCATATGCTAACAGAACATTGTCTATGATAAGCCTCCCTGGAACAAAAGCACTTTGGGTCGGGGAAATAACATGGGGGAGAATCTGCTTCAAACGGTTAGCCAAGACTTTAGAAATAATTTTATACATGACATTGCAAAGGCTGATAGGGCGAAAATCAGACATTTTCTCAGGTTGTTTCACTTTAGGAATTAACACAATATTAGTATGATTAAGTCCAGATGCCATACAGCCTGAGCTAAAGAAATCCAACACCGCACTAACAATATTATCACCCACAATATGCCAAAACTTTTGGTAGAAAAGGGCATTCATACCATCAGGTCCAGGTGCCTTTGTTGGTGCCATCTGGAACACTGCCGCCTTTATTTCATCTGCACTAAAGTCACTGGACAGAGTCTGTATCATACTGGGGGTCACTTTGTTAGACACCTTGCTTAGGCACTCCTCCATTTGGTCACAGTTACCTGCAGCAAATAAATTGTTAAAATAATCAATTGCCACCCTAGCTTTATCCTCCTCCTCCTCCACCCATCCACCATCAGATTTTGTAATTTTTTGGATGTGGTTCCTTCGCTTCCTTTGTGATGCCTTGGCATGAAAAAATTTTGTGTTTTTATCCCCATGCTTGAGCCATGATATTCTTGATCTTTGAGCCCAAAATATTTCCTGTTTGAGTAATAGATCATCCAAAGTTTTTGAAACAGCCAAGTACTCATCTCTAGAAGCTTCTGTGATCTCCCCTGAATTCAAAATATCAAGTCTTTTTTGTAGCTGTTTGATAGCTTCCTTGTCCGGGTTTGTTTTTCCAGCACCCCACGTCTTTAGTTCCATCCCACATGCATCAATTTTCTGTTTTACTTGTGATAACCCGAACCCTTCATTCCCATGCAAAGTCCATGCATTCTCCACCACGGCAGCACACTCTTCCCACATAAGCCAAGCTTCCTCAAATTTAAAGCCTCCACCCCCATTTGCTCTATGCTTTGGATAACCCTTTGTTTGAAGAAGAATAGGGAGATGATCCGAGGCATGTGGGGAAAGATGGCAAAGTTTGCTTAAAGGGAATCTATCTCTCCACTCCTTTGTTGCTACAGCTCGGTCTAATCGTACTTTTGTATTAGCTTCACCTGGTCTTTTGTTGTTCCAGGTATAAGGGTAGCCATGGTAACCCAAATCTTCAAGCTTACAATCATCCAGTGCATCCCGAAAAGCATCTACTTGGCTCATTTGACAAGGTCTCTTACTTAGCTTCTCTGAAGAGTGAAGGATAGCGTTGAAGTCCCCAATACATAGCCACGGGCCATCCACCAATGTCCTTAAATGGTTAAGAAGTGCCCAAGATTTTGCACGTTGGGCTTGATCCGGCCAACCATAAAAGCCTAACAAATACCACAAGAAGCCATCTTCCTCCTTTACCTTTACTAGAATATGATTAGCAGTGAAGTTTACTAGATCAATATCCACATCAGTCTTCCACAGCATGGCTAGTCCACCCCCAGTATCTGGCTGTTTTACAATTATACGATTCCGATACGACAAATCCCCATACAGCTTGTCGATGTGATTATTATTATTATTATTATTGCCATAGCATTCGAAGGCATCAAGGTAAATAAATAACATACTTTTATGAATATAATAATTTTAGGTTTGGAAGCAAGTACTACATTATTTAAATTTTTTTTAAAAAAAATTGAATGACATAACACTTGATATACTTCTAGATTTACAATATCTAACATGATTTCAAATCAGTAAAATAAATCTATTCCAAATAAAAAATAGGAGAAATAGGTAGGCTCATTAAAAATAGTATTTAATATGAATTCTAAATTATAAAATGAATCTATTCCAATTAGGGAATATATTTGAAATAGGAGAAATAAGTAGGCTCATTAAAGTGCTACCACACATGCTATACTATAGACATTTTAAGGGAAATAATATCAGTTTTCCTTGGCCATTGCTTGTGTCGTGAAGGAAAAATAAAATGTTAGTGAGAGCGAGAGTTGTAGTAGTCTAATTTGGGTGGGTATATGCCAAAGAATGAAGATATTTTCCCACACCACCATCATGCAATCCAGCTTCTGATCAATACTTCAGTAAATCCCGACAAAGAATTGATGGAATATGCTAGGGAATCAAAACCACCAAACAAATGAATAAATTAACAACATCTGCTTCACGATAAATTGATTGTTTTTATCATCAAACGAAAATATCAATTGATTTTTAATATAAGCAGATAATGAATTACAAATCTTTTATTTTTAACATAAAATCTCTAAAATTTATTTTCTTAAAAAATTCAAAGTTAATACTTAATACATGTATTCAGTAAAAGTGTGATTAAGAATTGGTCTATCTAGGAAACTTGCCTAAGAAGTATACATGCATTTTAAACTATTCATAGGATTTGGAAAATCAGAATGGTTGACCCATAAGGCTATAAGCTAGTACAGTAGTACTTACTAAATTCTCTATGGGCGGTCTAGGTTGGAAACTTGCGTAAGAAATATATTTGCATTTTAACGTGTTCATATGTGCAGGGAATCAGTTTGTTTGACCCATAAGCCACAGCCTAAAATTCCCTTGGGCTCCGGAGGACGTGGGATTAAATTAAATCTGAAAATACACACATTCTGTCCCATTCTAATCCATACGTGTTGCTTGCGATTAAGGCTATATGCCTATATCTAGGAGTGCCTTCTTATCCTTTTTCTCAAAATATCTCCAATCCAATAATATGAAATACTATTCTTTTACTTCTTTAGTACACTACTTGAACAAGAAGAAGGAAACGAGAAAAAAAAAAAAAAAAATCTAATTGTTAGTTCATGCTTTTTGTTGCATACAAAATGCACATAGATTTTAATTAACTTAATCGATTATTTTTTTTATAGTCGAATAAGAGATTTGGGGTTCGATTTTTGCCTACACCAAAAACTAATTGACATTTTGATTTGATGATGAAGAGCAATCATTAAAAGTGAACATCATAAGTTGAGACTATTTCTTAAAAAAGAGGTGCACAAGTTTATTTTTGCATATAAAATCGTGACTTCAAAATAAACTTAAAGTAGTCTCGTAAATAGAGGTCATTAAAAGCGCGTTTTGGATAACCAAACGGCAAGAACGCATCAGGAGTAAAATCAAAAGACTGTCTCGTAGACCGGTGCATTTCCTGGGCAGATGGAGAACCGCCAGCATTAGTGAAAGGCCGAATTGAATGAGCCATAAAAAAGGCTCGGTGTTACCAAAACCCCCCTTTCCAACCAAGAGGTTGGATAGCAGGGTTTTGAGGGGCTATTGTAGGGCCCAAATAATTTATGGGCTAGACCCATTTACCCGTGAGGAGACCAAAAGCCCAAACCGAGGAGGGCTATGGCCCAAGCTCGACAAGATAGCCTCGGGATACAGCCGAGGACAGTTCAGTCCTCGGCAGACCCAAAATCCCACCAGAAAGAGGGGTAAAAACGGTATAGGACTAAAACTTGGAAGAAAAATCTAAAATATCTAGGGAAAGCTGCCTTTACTGCCATTCAATACTTTGAACCTGACAGAGCCGTATTCTTTGGCTTTTACAACCACCCCCAACGACTTTGAGTATGGGCTGATGGGACAAGTATCAGTCTTGGAAAGGTTGACCCTATACCTGGACGAAGGACAATGAACGCAGGCGGATATAAAAGAAAAAATAAGTAACCTAGAGAAGAGGTTGGGAAAAATGGCAAAAAACCAGAGCCTCCCAGCCCCCCTCCAGGAGAAAGACTCCAGGGGCGAAGAAAACTTAATCATGCATGAACACTATGAAAAACCCACCACCTGGTGACCAATGCCTAGCCTTTCAAACCCATGCTCTACAAATGATATTGTTTGGGCCTTTTTACGTGCGAGCCCTACACCGCTACGGTTCGTCACGAATCAAGTCCTTACACTATACTATATACATTTTAAGGGAAATTATTGTGTATTTCCGGAGTACCGTAAATGCGTACTCTTTCCGAACATGAATGATGGGTCCCACGAATTAAATTCATGATGTGATCCACTATTTATGTGAGAAGAAAGAGTACGTATTTATGGTACTCCGGAAGTACTTAATAATTTTTCACATTTTAATATTAGTTTTCTTTGGGCCTTAGCTTGTGTTGTGAAGGAAAAATAAAATGTTAGTGAGAGCGAGAGTTGTAGTAGTCTAATTTGGGTGGGTATATGCCAAAGAATGAAGATATTTTCCCACACCACCATCATGCAATCCAGCTTCTGATCAATACTTCAGTAAATCCCGACAAAGAATTGATGGAATATGCTAGGGAATCAAAACAACCAAACAAACGAATAAATTAACAACATCCTCTTCACGTTAAATTGATTGTTTTTATCATCAAACCAAAATATCAATTGATTTTTAATATAAGTGAGTATTGAATCACAAATCTCTTATTTAACATAAAATCTCTAAAATTTATTTTCTTAAAAAATTCAAAGTTAATACTTAATACATGTATTCAGTAAAAGTGTGATTAAGAATTGGTCTATCTAGGAAACTTGCCTAAGAAGTATACATGCATTTTAAACTATTCATAGGATTTGGAAAATCAGAATGGTTGACCCATAAGGCTATAAGCTAGTACAGTAGTACTTACTAAATTCTCTATGGGCGGTCTAGGTTGGAAACTTGCGTAATAAGAAGTATATTTGCATTTTAACGTGTTCATATGTGAAGGGAATCAGTTTGTTTGACCCATAAGCCACAGCCTAAAATTCCCTTGGGCTCCGGAGGACGTGGGATTAAATTAAATCTGAAAATGCACACATTCTGTCCCATTCTAATCCGTACGTGTTGCTTGCGATTAAGGCTATATGCCTATATCTAGGATTGCCTTCTTATCCTTTTTCTCAAAATATCTCCAATCCAATAATATGAAATACTATTCTTTTACTTCTTTAGTACACTACTTGAACAAGAAGAAGGAAACGAGAAAAAAAAAAAAAAAAATCTAATTGTTAGTTCATGCTTTTTGTTGCATACAAAATGCACATAGATTTTAATTAACTTAATCGATTATTTTTTTTATAGTCGAATAAAAGATTTGGGGTTCAATTTTTGCCTACATCAAAAACTAATTGACATTTTGGTTTGATGATAAAGAGCAATCATTAAAAGTGAACATCATAAGTTGAGACTATTTCTTAAAAAAGAAGTGCACAAGTTTATTTTTGCATATAAAATCGTGACTTCAAAATAAACTTACATGTACTTTATGTGTAATAGTACATGTAATTTTTTTTTTTTTTTTTTTTATTGTCATGCAAGTATATTTTGAAGTCATAGGTTGAATTTTTTTTTTTGGCTTAATGAATGGACTACAAACATTATTATGGTATAAGCAACTTACAATTGGAACTTTTTATTTTTATTTTTTTCCATTCCGAGATTTAAACAAATAAGTTATTGATGTTAATGCATTATAGCTTTGACAACTTGCTATTTTTTAAAGATGGAATTCAGAAAATAGAGCTTTCGGTCTTACGCAAGTTAATACCATTGACACTGCATGTGTTTATTGTGAATAATATATTCCTACTTTCACAGAAAATAAGCCGCCTAGGTAGGACCATATATGTGCATGTCATGGCTGCCATGAGCCTGAGTCAGTCCCACCTGAAATGTAAGTTACATTTTGTCGTGGTATGGATGGTTATAAATAAAATAAACGCGACCTTCTTCCCATTCAAATCTGAAATCTAGGACAACCCTAACTTTTCACGTGTTTTTCCCTCCACCATTTTTTTGTTAGGTTAAAAGATTAGCTCCTTTGGAATAATCGTTTTTTGTAAAGTTTTATGGGTAAATTATAGTAGATAACTTGAAATTACGGGAATTGACTATGGAAAAATAGAGAATTGTTTGGTAGGTCAATGTTTTGCTTGGCATAAATGAACATGTTGTATACAGTCTTAAGATTGTAAATAGACCAAACTATTTATGATATGTTTGAGCCTGATTTGAGAAAGAGCTTGTTTATATTCATTTGTTTAGCAAACAAACTAAGTTCAAACCGTAGTTTAGGCTAGATTATTAAACGAGTTAAGTTCAAACATAATAATATTTTTATGAACAAACTTGTGAACATGAAACTTGATTAACTATATATAATATAAATCAAGCTTAAACTTGTAATTTTGTTGGTTATGAGCATAAGCTCGGCTTGTGATTGAAATGAAATTAAATGAACAAACCTAAACTTTTAATACTCAGCTGATCAACTTGGTGCATTTAGAACCTTAATCACCTACTCTGATCTGGCTCATTTACATTAAAATAAAAAATGATTGTACAAGTAAGTTTGTCTCTCAATCGAAAGAATAGGCCTTTTCCATAATTTTATTTTTTTAAAATTTAATTATTTGCCTATTTGGATCTGACTTATTGGTGTTTGCGTTTAGCACTTGCACGTTTTTTTGTTTTTTTTAAAGCCGCAACTTTTGACTATTCTCCCGTGAACAGTGCACTCGTGCATTGTTCACGGATCCCACAAACTTCACTTTTCAACAACTTTTTCATTAAAAATTGATCCAACGGCACTATTTACATATTTAAAAATTATTTTACTACAGTGTTTTCAGTTTTTAGTAAAAATAAGTTGTATCCAAACAGACCTTATATATAGGGTATAAATAAGGATATATATATATATATATATAACTTGAAATTGCCAGAATTGATATAGAATCAACTAAGCCCAAACTCGAATTTTTGTAGTTTTTAAGATATATTTCTCACCATTGAATACTTAATGGGTCAGGCTTAAGTCCAGTGTTCAGTAGTACTGGACTTGTTGAGATGATGATATGTGTCTACTTTTAGACACGTGTCACCATCTGACTAGGTCCATATTTAATACTAATGCAAGTCAGAACTTCATATTGTATAACCGTACTTAAAAACCATATATGTGTATATATATATATATATATATATATATATATTAAATTGGGGAGAAAGGTTTTGAAACCAGGCTTTTCCCGATAGAAAAATTTGATAGTGTCTTTAAATCAGGACTCTTGGCGATATATAAGATTTACATTTGATCTTGGGGTAAGTATATATGCCTATTAGGTTCTTCCTTTCTATCTTTTGCAAAATAAATAATTTCTTATTCAGATAGACGTACACAACAAATAAAGGAATCAGACGGGCCATCTCCTGCCGATTGTACAGAACTACAGATATACATTTCATTGACAAACAAAAAAGAAAAAAAGAACTACATATATGCATTATATAGATGTAACGATGAATTCCAGTTGTTAAATACTACTACTACTTTTAAGACATGACCCATGAGTGATTCAAATTTCAAATTACTTCTCTAATTTGTCTACAAATCTATGATTTTAGGCTCACTTATCATTTTGGGTCTTAGTGCATAGGAGTACTAAACTCAAGTTCTTATTTCTTACCGAATTAAATTACACAAAAAAAAAAATTTAGGCTCTTAATATTCATTATATACCTTATCCCTTTACCTCTTTGTACAGTTTAATGTTTATACCTAATTTTTTTTTTTAAACCTTCATATAATTCATTATATATGTGTGCGTGGGTTTTACTAACATATGCTCTAAGAGCATATGTTAATAAACTATTTTAGAAATTTCTTTTATGAAAAAGCAAAAAAAAAAAAATGATTTAACTTTTTTGACAATTTTTTCAATTTTTTATAAATTTTTTTATAAAAATAGATATTAATGTGTATGACCAAAGAGTATATATTAAGTTATTAGCTGAACGCAAAATATATATATATATATATATATATATATATATATATGAGAAATGATATGTTCACAACATTTTTACAATAAATCCTAAGTGGCAAGTTGTTACTGGTTGTTATTGTTAGATTAAAAAAGTAATCTCAATGCTAAATTCAAATTTGAACCAATAATAACTAACCATTCATGATTTGTTGTAAAAATATTGTGGACGTAGTACTTCTCAATATATATACACACGCACACATATATATATATATATATGTTGGAGCATTTTAATATTAAATAATTAAAATGAATTAATGTTATAAAATAAATGTAAAGATGTGAGAGTGAATATAAAAGATGACGAATTAGTGAAAATGTTTAATTCCATATTGAAAAGGACAAAAATTATTTTATTCTTTTTAATTATGGTGATTAATGAACTAACATGAATTGTGTTAGATATTGAATTATATACGTCCACACAAAAAAGGTGAAGGACGGAAGTATCCAACTCATCATATTAATATCCAACAAATAATGTTATATAATTTATCTCCTTGAATTAATAGTATTATCATCGAATATGATGTCGTGCATGACAAGACAAGTTCACGTGATTGATTCCAAATCCCATCAATGGTGTGATTCAATTATGATTTATGACCCATGCCATTGACATTCTACGAATTCAAAGGGGGCAAGCAAGCAAGCTTTACGACTTACTCGCAAATCGGAATTGATTTGTTTATTATGCTAGATATTTTTCACGAACTCCTCCAATTACAGGGTTACATGCATAACATAATATCTTCGTTTCTATTCCAACCGTATGATTGCTTTGGCCTCTCATATCTTAATCTTATACCCTTGTATCTGGACCCCTCCGGATAATATTCATTTCTTACTTACCAAGAAATTTAAATATAAAAAAAAAAAAACACACACACACATTTTTTTAATAATTAAAATTTTTTAATTTTATTGACTTGACCTTCTTACGTATCTCGTTTATGCTTGCTAACGATTGGACAGTCCTTTGGCGTTTGCGAAGGCACAAGCTGCATCATCACCACCGCCTTTTTCTCACCCTCCTATTCTCGATTTGGAACAGATTCTATTTTGTCGTTAAATTTTACTTTTTCTAAATTTAATATTTATTTTAATTCTTCACAAACTCTTATCTTATACTATATAACTTAAAATCTATTTTTTTAATGGACAATGGTATCATAGCATATCTTTTTTTTTTATATGATATATGTGTCCTAGTGGTTATGCCAAATGTCCATCTCTTTATATCGTATATTATTTAAATTAATTTTCTCTTTTATGCCTTGTGGACAATTTTTTTTTGTTATTTTATTTTACATATTTACAGATTTTTTTCCAACTAATAAAAGAGTCCAGGACAACTATCTTTTCAAAAAAAAAAAATATATATTTAAGTTAATTTTATTGTAGGTGAAACTTCTTTATCAAAATTTTCATGTGAGAACAATTGTAAGCATCACAAGTAAGTTTTTATCACAATAATTTTAAAGTTTGTATATCTATATATGTACTACACTACTAGTTATGGATGAACTTATTAGAACAATTCAAATTAGAGTCTTTTGGTGTATACTTTTTGCAAAAGATTTTAATAAATGAAATTAGTTGTAGAGTTGATGCAAATTTGGAAATCTGGACGAGGATTTAGGTTAAGTAGGTGTAAAATGGAGTATGTAGAATGCAAGTTTAGTAAAAGGATAAACAAAGATTGAGGTGTTGCAAAATTTGATGGTCAAGGGATACTTGAAGAGTAAATTCTTTGGTATCTTGAATCAATAATTTATAAAGATAAAAATATCAAATAAGACGTGAATCATAGGATAATAGTAAGATATATAATGTGGAGATTTGTATTGATAGTATTATGTAAGCATAACATTACTTATCAAGTTAAAGATAAAGTTTTACAAGACTACCATATGACTAAGCATGAAATATGGTATTGAATTTTGGGCTATTAAGAAGTAAATATTCATAAAATTAGTATACCTAAAATGGAAATGTTATGATATGTAAGTGAAAAGTTATTAAAACGTAGTATTCAAAATGAATGAATTTGTTTATAGATAAGGGTGGCTCATATTGATAAAAAGATTAGTGAATGTTGATTAAATTTATTTAATCATGTGCAAAAAAAAAAAAAAAAAAAAGTACTTAATGAATCACTAAGAAATAATTATTTCATTTGAGTTAACCATGCGTTTGGAAGTTTGGAGAAATAAGACAGTAGAGGGTATGAAGGGGAAGTAGAGGAAATGAAATGAGAGGGAAGGAGAATGATTATCTCTTCCCTTTGTTTGAATGTTGTAAAAATTAAGCGAGGAAGAGGGGAATAGATATCCATTCCTCTTATTTAGATATTTTCAAAATTAAGTCCGAAGTGAGAGGGGTTAACAATGAAGGCTTTGGAAGGGTTACATTAGATAGCCTCTTGATTCCCTTCCCTAGACTCTCCCTTGTTCATCCAAACACACCCCTAAGAAATGGAAAAAAGAAGAAGAAGCAAAGATATACTTAAAAATAATACTAATTGAAGCAGTGAAACATGATAAATTAGTTTGTATGATTTAAAATAAGATACTATACTATGAAAAAATATACGTGGTTAATTAATTTCATTGAGTATTCATAATAGATTTCAAAGTCTCATAACTAAGGATCTTTATTGTTATTGCAATGGTATTTTATCATGCAATTTCAATGATTTTTGAGAAAATTTTAATTAATCATGATCATATTAATTATTTATATTTTTAATACTAGTATATTATATATTATTAACTAGCCTACTAGTGTGTAACATCGTGCATATGCATATATACAGGTACATTTAGAACCATTCACAATTTTATATATATATATATATATATATGATTACAACAATAGTTCACAAACTCACAAAAAGGAAAAGGCTTTTATTAGAAAAAACTAACTAAAAAACCAACAAAATATCTGGCTGACAATGGCCCGAAGATATTATCGCCCCCTGGCTGACGTGGCGTTAGGCTGATGGCACTGACACGTGTAAAAGCGACGCCATGTGGAGCCTTTACTGGCCCCCACTCTTAACTAAAAAAAAAAAATATAACACAACACCCTCTCTTTCTCTCTCTCTCTCACATTTTCTCTCTTCTTCATCAGAGAGACCGAAACAAAGAGAGAGAGACAGAGGGCTTTGAGTTTTCTCTGCTAAACGCAAAATTGAAATTGATAATTTCTCCGCTAAATTTTAAATTTTTAATTTTTTTTTTGGAGAAAAATTTTGTTTTTGACACTATTTTTTTCGGTACAAGAAAAGAAAGAAAGAATGGGAGAGAATCTCCGGCCGAATATTCCGGATCCTGACGCAACTCGGGGTTGCCGGGTCGAGTTGACTCGGACGAACTCCGACTCCTCCGCTATCACCGTCGACGCCGTTGCTTCCACACAACCTTCTTCGCCTCATTCTCAAATTCCACCGCCGGTAATTTCCTTTTTTCAACTTTCACGTTCACAATTTCCCGATATTTTTCATTAATTAAAAAAAAAAATTATATTCTGATTTTTGTGTTAGTGCTGTACCTATTTGTTTGATTTCTTGAGATTATCTGCTGAATCATACAATTTTTTTTTTTTTTATTTTGCAGCGCATTGGATTTTTTAAAAATATATTTTTAAAAAAATTTATTAGTAAATTTTGTGTGAAATGAGTATTATAAAAAAAAGAAAATAGAAAAAGAAATATATAAAATGATTTCACTTCTATTTTTTTTTTAAATTTATAATTTCCCTTTAAAATGTTCTAATTTTCTGTGTTCATAATAGCTTTGTGCCTTGTCATTTTTTTCTCTTCTTAAAAATATTAGTTATAATTGTGGTGCTAATGGTTAAATATATATATATATATTTATTTATATATTATTTATATTTATAAGTGTGTGTATAGAGACACACACAAAGGTTCAAGACTAAATTAATACATGGAAAATAAAACTAGCATATTTTCAATGCTAAATTGGTAATTGTATATAAATAATATAAAAAACACAAAATAATTATTTATTAATACACTGTAGATCAATCAAATATCATGAAATTTGACATTATTTTAAATTCTGAAAATAATTTATTTTTATATACTAAGATTTTTGCAGTAATTTCCATTTCAATGTATATAATCAAATAGTCATTTAGAAAATAGTCTTCCTTTGCTGTCTTGAAGCCCAGTTTTGACAATATTTCAGGGAAAAAAAAAAGGAAAAAAAAAAGAAAGAAAAGCTTGTTCCATAGTTGGGATGGAATTTAGAAGAGTAAGCACAAGTGCAACCACTCTATAAACTAGTTGGTAGGTTGTTAATTTTCTAGTTCATACTTCATACCAACCATGAATTGTTGGCAAAATTCAATAAAAAATGATGATTAAATAAAACCCATACGTGTGTTTTGGATCTACCATCATCTCCATTAATTTAAAAAAAAAAAAAAAAATTTTTACATGAAATATTGATTAAAAAAGTACACATGCACATATCTGATAGCAAGGAACTACCTTTATAATAGAAATAAAAGAGTAAACTTGCTTGAAGCTCTTAGTCTCTTATTTCTCAGTTTGTCCCCTTTTTTTTGTGATTAGGAAAAGATTTTGTTTTACTAAAGGATTTTAATTGCATAAAACACCAAAAAAAAAAAAAAAAAAACTTAGAAAATAATATATAAAAAAAGTTTTATGTTAAAAGCACACGTCATGGACCAGTTTTTTATTTTTTTATTTTTGGGTGTGGTCTCTTTGAGCCAATTAGATTATTGGGGTCAGATGTAATTTCTAGGGACCAAAATGAAATATTTATGTAATTATATGTATAATAAGAAAATTTAAATTGGAGCGAGATAGAGGCAGGGGGAGCCATGGACCCTATTGCCCTTAATGTACGTCTGTCTCTGATTGTGGAGCTAAAAGAATTATATGAATAATAAGGTTGTAAATTTTTATTTATTTATTTATTTTTTTTGTGGAGGAACATATGGTTGTTAACTTTGATTATATAAATAACACAGTTAATAAAACCTAAAAGAGAACATCACAACCTTCATTTCCCTTCTGCACAAGCTGGTAATATGATTATATGAATAACAAGGTGGCTAACATTGATGTTTTAGGTTCTATATTACTAAAGTATATTTTAGATAATACTGTAACCTGTCAATATATTTAAGGTTTTTAATTTGTATTCCCCTTGCTTTGTTTAGACCACAAGATCCTCCTGATTTTCAAGATTGGAGGCTATAAATACTTGGCAGAGCACTATGAAAACCCCACTTTTGCTCCTTAAAAAAGGTTAAATATAAATCTTAACATACAGTGGACATTGTGTCAAAAGAAGGATAATTACCTATGATATAGGTTGTAATGAGAATTAAATCTTCAGAAAGGTACAGAGTAGATGCAAATAATCTTTAAGGGCAACAGGGTTCAAATATTTTTGGGTGGTGAATATCATTCAGGGCTCATGATGCAGTCAGAGAATGAAAAATTAAAAAGATTGTTTTTTGTATTTAAAAAAAAAAATTTATTCATATTGATTCCAAATATGTAATCACTTGATTTGATTTGAATACTTAGTTGAGCCATGAATTCAACTGATCTTATTAAGAGCTGTTTTATGTTTTCGTGTGAATAATTAAGGGCTATGATGTTATGCCTTAGATATTTGAATGTCCTGTTTTGAGAAAGTAGAACCACTCTGCTTTCGCTGACAGCCATTGGATATCAGGCCCCCATCGAATCCGGATATGCTGATGGTCCCCGCATGGTGGGTCTTTGTTACTAATTCCTCCATGGAATAGGGGATTAAGCCTATAAGTAGCAGTGTACTCCAGACAGGAACAGGGGATTTTGCTCCCAGGTTTCTTATATAAATAGTGCAGAATTTCCATCCTGTAGTGTACGTTGAACCTTACAGTGTAAGCTTTTTCATGAGGGATGAAATCAATATGTTGCTACAGGATAGGTTTTTGCTACTATGATGCTTATCTTCCTCAGGGCAGAATTAAGTGTTTTACCACCTGGTCCTTGAGCCTGGGTTATAGTATTTGCACTTGAAAATTTCCTCCATTGCTTGCCAATGGATAAGAAGAAGTGTAAAAACATGTTAGCAGGATCTTCGTCAATATGTTGGGTTTAAAATTAAAAGATTTCATTTGTGGTTTATGAATTTTTGTTTTTCTTTTTAACGTCTTTGCTCAGTAACTAATGAAAAAGCTCTACCCTTCCATTGTTGGTCAAAAAATATTTAGCCATCATATTGGTATTTTTGTAGAAGGGGCACTTGACAGAGTGGACAGATGAGAAGCACAGTTCATATCTTGGTTCTTTAGAGGCATCATTTGTTACTGAGTTGCACCGTTCCATGCATTTGCGTGGTTTGCGCTCACAAGATAACATGTGGAGGGCATCTTCATCTGAAAAACCTCAAGCAAAAACTCGTAATTCTTCAGACCAGGTTAGAAATTAAATGATTGCATATGTTCAATATGTCCAATGTCTGTTTTCCTCGTCTTACGCAGACCCCTGGTGTCGTAATCTTATTTTTTCTTTATTCATGGTCAGTTTTTTGTTCTTCGAGATGGCTGCTGGCAGAAGATTAACTTTAAAAGAAATGACGATTTCTCGGACAGCACTGCTGATTCTCATGTTGTTTTAGGAACTCCATGGATACGCCGTTTTACATCTTCAAGTAAACAGCGGACTGTGAGATCTCCTGATGCCCGAGGACATGGTATGGTTTGCAATAAAGCAGTCCTCTTAAAAGAGAATTTCACTTCCTCCTGTGGATCTTCAAGAGGTTTGGAGCAGCACTCTGTTTGTCGCCCGTGCCATCAGGATTTGGTTGGCAACATTACAGGTAATTTTAACTAGCTTTGCTTTTCCAGCTTTTCCCTTCTCAGCTTGTATACAATAGTTATTCCATGGCATAATTACCAATATATTCTTTAAAGTTTCAATCCCGAATTTCATTTTTTATATGCATATACACATGCCTCTCTCTCTCTCTCTCACACACACGCACACACACACACACGCCTGCAAGTCATTCACTAGGTAAAAAATAGTTGTCTGAACAAAATTGTTCGATTTCCAAGGATACTGACTAATGGTAGAGGTTGTTAGAGGAGTGTATATTTATTGCAGGCAGACTTGATAAAACCACTTCAACACCCCCCAAAAAAATGGGTGGCATGAAAATTAAATGTCTCCACTTTTCTCAGGTTGGAATTATGATAAAATAAGCTTTTTAATTACATTACTGGCTTAACTTATAGAGGCTCTAATACTAATAGTATAGATCTCATTTTAAGGTCTCAAGAAAAATTGACCTGGAAATTAAGAATATCTGCTTTGTTCTTTGCCCAAGCACCTCAAATCTCACGTTGGAGCTTTTTTTAGCAAGTTGCTTGGTTGCTCTATAAATGTAATTTTCAATACTTGATAGTTGATACTACTGAACTTGGACAACAATAGCAGCTGATGAGTCTGGTTTAACCATTTTTTTCAAATAAAAGTGCCCCTTTTCCATTTGTTTTTATCTTGACATTTTTTTTTCCTGATAAGAGTTTTTATCTTTTTATTTTTTATTTTTTATTTTTTATTTTTTTATGATAAGTAATTGATAAGAGTTTTTTATCTTGACATTTAGAGAGGCAATTTCAGTACCAACTGGAAAATAGCATGGATATTAGTACAAGTTGATCTGTTCTTCCCCACTTCTGTCAATAGATTGAGTTCAATGAACTATTGGACTTATTTTAAATTTCCCAGATATCTGCACCATGAAATTATGAACTGGGGTCTGATGGCTTCTTAACATGTGCTGAATGCATTGGGAAGTGAAATTTCATGCACTAAAATTTTCTTGACCAAAGCTAGCACAAAATATTATGAGAACGCTAAAATTAGAAAGGTGGCACTGAGAGTTTTTTGGGGGGAAAAAAAAAGAGGAATTTATTTTCCTTGGGTTGTTTACCAATTCTTGTAATTGAATGAATAGGAAGGGTGAAGCATAGTTTTTAGTGTACCCATTATCTCTTTTTCCCTTACATATTCATTTTTCTATATTTATGCTAGTAATCCTTGGATGTCACAGGGATATCATAGTGTTATTGTTCTGGGGTCAAGGTCATAGTGCTGCAAAAAATTTCCTATGCTTTGTAATTTCCTATGCATATTTGAAGTTTGGTGTTCTGTGTTTAGTTGTGGATGTTTGTATGTTTATCTATCCTTAAAAGTTTTTTATGTATATTTATGTGATGATTCTGTGGTTATGGTGCATATTAGATGAACAGCTTTACTATTTTGAATAATCATCTATAAATATATATTGGTTACAAATTCTGATTGCAGAAACTCTGGTTACACATCATTATGTTACAGTGTAGATGGGTTAAGCCTGCAACAGTTGAAAAAAATATCCAGTTCGTTTGGGCATCTTCAGTCTTACTTTTTTCCTAATGTTTTTCTTGAAATCTAAAGAACAAGTGAGAGTGATGTTTATTGTAGATTGAGAAAGAGTGAAGCAAGAGAAAATGATAACACAAAAAATGCAGGAGTTCACGTAGTCTATATGTCCATCGCAGAAAGCCTAGACAGTAACGTCTTTATCATGATGAATTTGTATTCACAATGAGCCCTAAGTAAGGTATATATATGAGTCAGGTTAACCCTAGTCTCTCGGTGACAGTACAATGACAATATGCTAACAGCTTTTATAAATATTATATACATTTGCTTTGGCAAAGGCTAGGCAAACCATAATGTGGCACTATCAAATCCTTCCTTGGGCACAAAAAATGTTAATTCATAATTGCCGAAAACATGTAAATTTAGTGTCATAAAATAGAAAAAAGAAAATACAAATAGTAATTTCTGAAGTCTATGGTTATGCGTAACAGCAATGCAATTTTAAGATGAAACCACAGGTCTTGAATCATTAAGTAATAATTTCTTATGATGTCTTTAAGGTGACTGAAAATGATTCAGTTAAGATGGTCCAGAAATATCACTTATTAATTTGCACATCCAGATAATTGACTAAATTGAGAACTCAAGCATTGGTGATTGCTGTAGAAATCCCTTTCTTGCAAGTTGTTTGGTGTATTATGTTAATTCTTATAGTCATTTGTGATATTTCTTTTATATTTGTTCTTATGCATTTTGGTTTGTCTGCAGAGGTTTCAGATCAGAACTTTGAGGATGAAGACCAAGGAGAGATGTCAAGCCATGCGTCTATGGTGAAAAGGTTGAAGACAGCTTCAGTTGATGCTACAAACAATGATCAAGTAATGATATAAAAAAAAAAATGTTCCTGCTATTTGGCTTATCACATCTATCTTTAAGATCATGTGTTTGTTGCAGACTTGTTATTATTTGGAGTCTTGACTTTTGTCCTCTCCTTTATGTGCTCTTTCAGGTTGTGCCTCTTGGAAAGTTTCGTATGACAGATGTTGCAACAGTCAGTAATGCTTCATCAGAGAGGGAACAAGAAGGAACCTATGAACTGCTGTCAGAGCACCCTGAGAGCTTTGTCTGCCCCAAATCTGATCTGCATTATTGTTTGAAAGGGAGCTGAGTTGTGACTTGGAATCTGAAGTTTGATAGATAGCTATTGACAGTGATACACCAAAAGAAAAGCAAATTAAGAATTGCAGAAACTAGTTGATCAACAAACTTCAAAGATGTAAATGGTGACTATTTCTTATAGAGGTGCTGGGGTTCATGTGGTGGTAATGCTGATAGGAGATTTTTGTAAAATTCCGAAGGAAGAAAAAATTCATATTGGCTATGAAGCTTGCTTGTATCTAGTATCTATCTTCGTTAGGATCTATGGAGTTCATGAAGTTGATGATGACTGCCATGTTGATTAGCTATTCAAGATAAGATTCTCTTTTCTTTTCGTATAATTTTCCTCAATTTTGCTTTCAAAGTGAAGCTTGAACTCCTGTTAGACAGATAAAGTAGGTAATGTAATTGACATATACGGGTTAGCGTGTGGATGCATCTAGCTGATTGTCATTCATGTCGTTGTGTTCCACGTATTGTATAATATTTTTGCTTCCAGTGATATCACACTTCTGCAAGGGTTCTTGAACTTTCATATGTTAGTTTCATACTTTGATTCATTGTTTTGCATATTATAGATCAATTTTGAATTAATGTATCTCCAGAAAATAAGATTCAGCAACCTGATGAGACTCACTGATATTTTTGGTAACTTTTGAACATTTCATTCAGGTATAAAACATAATGAAGTGTTATGTAATTTGGCACACCTAGGGGTCTATTTGGGATTCGTTTATATTGCTGAAATTGAAAACTTTTTGCTGAAATAGTACATTGGGAGACTCATGAATAGTATCAAAAAGTGCAGTGAGCTCATGAATAGTATAAAAAATAAGCTGAATAATAAAATAAGTTGGCTTTTTAAGTTTGAGCCAAACGCACGCCTAATTGATTTTTAATTTTTTTGTTAAGGGTTTGTTTGGATATCGCTTATTTTGTTGAAACTGAAAGTATTGTAGGTAAAGGTAAAAGTTAGTTGAAATAGTATAGCGGGGTCATGAATAGTACCAAAAGTACAATGAAACTTATAAATAGTAGCAAAAATAAGCTGAATAGTAAAATAATTTTAATTTTTCATTGGTATCTAAACACACACTAAGTACCTGTTTGGATTCAACGTCCCACGTTCACGTTTTGCTGAAATCCGCGTTTTCACTTTTTTTTTTTAAGCCCCGCATTTGTTGACTTTTTCCAAGGTGAACAGTCCATAAATTACACATTTCAGCAACTTTTTTATTAAAAATTGGTCCTACAGTACTATTCACACATTTAAAAATTATTTTGTTACAGTGTTTTCAATTTCAATTTTCAGTTTCAACAAAAATAAGCTCAATCCAAATAGACCCTAAGTGTAAATAAGGGAATTCAACTCGGAATTAAATCCCACAAGGGGGGATGTCACTAGATTGAAATTTGAGGATGTCACTAGATTGAAATTTGAGTTTCTAGCCAAAAAAGAAAAAAGAAAAAAAAAAGTTTAAGTTTTACATATACGGACGCATATTTTGTATTTGTGACTATATGGTTGATACGAGAATTTGCAGTGGGCGTAGTGTATACTGTATCAGTTTCTACATTTGTTATTTAGATATATAAATTATTGAGAAATCCACACTTTACAAAGCACTAACCAATCAATAAGCTCAATGTATCACCATTATAAGACGTACAATCCTTTTAATTTTTCCTGAATCTTTGTACCACTCGAATCTATGGGGACCCAGAAATTAGATTTTTCAACTACAGGCTTTCCTGCAATTTCTAAATAACAAGAAATTCACTCTTAACAGTGAGATATATGCATAGTTAAGACTTGATGAGCCTCTTAGTAGTGTAATATCACAGTCGATAACTGCATCGGATGTGAGACATTTGATACGTATGATCTGTGATTAGCATGTAGAGAGATTAGGTGTCTTTGTGAGTAGTAAGGAAATGTGAACTCTTTGCAAGAAAAGGTGAGATGAGTTTTCTCAAGAAGATGGAAAGATTTCAATTATGGTCCAGCCATCTTATCAAACCAATCAAATGTGACCTCACCTTGGTATTATTCTCACTTTTCAAAAGTTTCCTAAAGCTGATTCTAGATTCATTGCTTGCAAATATGGTAGAAATTCCATGATATGTGGTTCATCTTATAATTTCCAATCTTTGTTAATATTGATAGTTCTATATTTAGAGAAAGCCAATCCTATGATTGGGAGAGTAATATCTCACATCACATCACAATATATGCTTTAAAAAAAGAGGTTTAAATACAGCGCGATGCTATATCTTTTGGGACGAGGTGTAATTTTCTCAAAACTTTTTATTTTTGAGGCATTTGAATTCCAAAATCTTTTTTATAGCTTAATTTTTGTTAGTTGATAAACATGACAACTTTTAGTTGATAAGCATTTGAATTCCTAATTGTTAGTTGATAAACATGACTTGAAAGTGTACTTTATACCCCGATGCAATCTTCACCCCTACCACTAGTCACCTTAAATAATACTAGTAATCAAGAATGAGATATAGGTTTTTGTCATCAAAAGATAAGTTAACTTTGGAAATATAATTTTGTAATTATTAAATCGCCTTATTATCCCGTTATATTTGTTTTAATGAAAAACTTTGTGTAAATGTAATTTTTCGTGTTTTTGGATATTTGGTAGTATAAAAAAACTTCCTAAAAAAAGAAAAAGAAAAAAAGAAGAGTCAAAGGCCTAGTTTATAACTACAAAGGTTAGGTCATTTTGTAGTTGTATTTTGGTTATGTAATGCATTATAAACCCGGTTTAAAACACTATTATTATTTTAGTGTGTTCTAATAAATATTATTTACTCAAAAAAAGAAGAAGAAGAAGAAAGAATAGAGATGTTTGTCTCACATTGGTTGTGTGTATTTAGTGTTTGCTATTTATAACCCTAGTCTACAATTACAAAGGTTAGACCCTTTTGTAGTTGTATTTTGATTATGTAATGTATTATAAACCTGGTATTAAAAGTTAAAATTTTATTTTTCAACTCATTTAAGAGTGCTACCAAATATAGGAAAAAGTAACAGTTTTATAAAAATTGACTTTTTTTTTAGAAAATACTATTGCCGAAACATACGGAGAGTAAATACCAATCTCCTTTTTATTTTTTATTTATTTTTTATACAAGATAGAATTTCTACTATAATCTAATCTAAGTGTATACGTGTGTGACGTTCCCTTCTGGAGACTTAGATTCCGACCCTTACTCTCACACCCTATAAATATTTATACTTGTAAAGTGACTACCGCACCAAGGGTACGTGGTGGTCCCTTCTTTTTATTTAGTGTTGTAACTAATGCCTGCCATTATTACATATAATTGGCCTCATTGTCACAATTGAAAAAATCGAACTTGACTCTGTTTAAAGCATACAAAAACATGATCAAAAGATTCAAAATCCATTTCAATTTTCTAGGAATATATTGATTTTAAGCTTCTTTCTTATACCCAAAAAAAAAAAAAGTAAAAAAGAAAAAAGAAACAGAATAATAAAAATGTCGGAAAGTTTTCTGATCTCGAATTTTCGTTCTTTCCTTTAGGTCCAGTCTTTTCTCAATTGGACTTTGTGGGTGGTTCATAATGCGCAAACCCTCCTTTATTCGTATTGAATATTCAAATACACCGTAATAGTATTTCAACGTGGACTTTTGAATTGTGAAGAAAGAAAGTATCTATGTTTGGTTGATCCTCAAGACTTTGCTTTATACTGAAATATTAATAAATAAAAACACGCACACATTTTTTCTCTTTGAAGAAACAACGCACAAAGATTTATCATGTTGTTGTTTGTCAGATATAAAAAATGCTCCAAACCCAACACACAAACTAAACCATAACTCAAAACCCTTCTCTTTTCTCGTACCCTTGTTTTCAAGTCTTACTATTTTGTCTGAATTAGAGCCATAAGCAAATTTAGTTAACCCCCACAAAAAAAAAAAAAAAACTCTCTTTTTCTCTCCCACTTTCTCGGCAAAGAGAAAAAGGAAAATCTGATCCAAACAAAATACAGGGGATATTGATTGATGGGTGTTCTTTCAAATCTAAGAGGCTTAAGAGGATCATCGACGACGACGACGACCCAAGAAAGCTTACCGATTACTGATGGGGTTTCATCGGTGGCAAAGAAGAAATGGTCAAATTTGATGCCTTTGGTGGTGGCTCTTGTGGTCATAGCAGAGATCGCCTTTCTGGGTCGTCTTGACATGGCCAAGAACGCAGCTTTAGTTGATTCTTGGGCTGACTTGTTCCATCGCTCGCCGCCTCAGGAAGATTTGTTGGACTCGTGGGGTGTAAACAATCGTATTTCGGAGTCTGAGAGCTGCGAGGACTGGTTGGAGAAAGAGGATGCTGTGGTTTATTCTAGGGACTTTGAGAAAGAACCCGTCTATGTTTCTGGGGCCGAAAAGGTTTAAGTTTTTTTTATTTATTATTTTTTTGTTTTGTTTTTGGAAATGTTTTATGCAACTTGATTACATGTTCTTTCGTGTGTAGCTTTTGTGTTTTTATGGTCAAGCTAGTTGGTTTTGATGGTAATTTTATTGGGTGGTTGTTGTTTTTGTTATATAGTGGTAGTTTTGGTGGATTATGGTTTTTGACTTTGAAAATGGGGGTAGTGGTAGTATGACTTTGGGAGATGGAAATATGGAATTGTATGATCAGTTTCAGAAAATTGTATTTTGGTTGCTTATTTGGAATGTGGATTTGGAGGAATTTGAAATGTAAGTGTTGTGTAACTGTAATTGTGAAGCGTGGATGAGCATTTTCAAGGATCAAAGAATAGTGGGTAAAAGCAATCACTTCAACATTATGAGTCCACCCAAAAGGACTCAACGAGGTGAAGCAATCTTAGTCTAGATGATAATCTTAGGAACATAAGAACATAAAGTTTGAGATATGGAACTTGAGTCACCATGGTAACTCTAATTGCTTTCATTTAAATGGTGGTTAAATGTTGGTAGAGTATGGCTTAGAAGCTCTAGTTGAAATGACACTTAATTCTTCCATAATAATGGTATGGAGGGTGAGGTCCTAGGTTCAAGACCCACTAGATGTGTGTGTAACTTACCAATAGAAAAAACATGTTGGTGGAGTATGGTTGTGGACTGAAATCATTTTACCTTGTTCAGCTGGGAATGTCTTGTAGAAATTAGCTATTTGTAATCACTAATAATTCTATTATTAAGTTATAATGTCAAGCGTCAATAGTTGAAAGCTCTGCCCATAAAAAACATTTTTGAAGATTGGAATCCTTCATAATTCTTTCCGCAACTCCCTAGTTTGATCAAATTCTTGTTTACTCAAATTGTGATAGTGAAGAGTTAAGCATGTGATCAATCAAATTGATTACAGATTTATGGATGAATTCAATCAAATTCTTTAAATGTAATATAGGCCTACGAGTATTTTGTTTCTTTTCTATCTACATTAAATGATACTTTTAAGCTTCTCTTTTGTGGTCCATAGGAAGATAATTTGAAAAGCAAAAAGTTTATGTAGTTTAAGTGGACCTTTCTCCTTTTATTAGCTTTTAATATAATTCGTATAGGTTCTGAGTAATTCTATTTCCAATTTATTTTGTTGGTTCATGAGATAATCTTTGTAGCTCTGGAGTCTATTTTGAGTTAAACTTCTTCCAGGAATTCAATAAGGATCTTTGAAAAGTAACTTATTTCATTTTCCATTTTAAGTAATATAGTAGTTTGCTTATGTCTCAATGCATATTCTTAAATTTTTTGGGTTCACTTCTATGTAGGAGTGGAAGTCTTGTTCTGTTGAATGCCAGTTTGGATTTAATCCCAGTAGGGCTCCGGATGCTGCATTTGGTTCACCTCAACAAGCTGGAACAGCTAGTGTTCTCCGGTCAATGGAATCAGCTCAATACTATTCAGAGAATAATCTTGATGAGGCTCGACGGTGGGTAAGCACAATCTTATATAGCTTCATTGCATTTTGATAGAACTAGGTATTCCTACTATTTGAGAACAAATGCAAATACATTTCAAGTTTGTTTGAATTTGCTATTTCTTTTTCTGTGGGAGTTACTAATCTGATTAGTGTTTCCATCTATGTTATTAATTTTCTATAGTCAGTTGTTTGGAAGAAAAAATCATATAAAATAAAGTTGTGTATTGGTTATGGAGCTGAATTTTAGTTAGGTGTAGCAAGCATTTTGCCATCAGTTACTGTTTGAAGTGCATGGAAAAGAAGTGTAGATATTGAACTATGAGTATTAGCTGGGGAATCAAGAATGATGGGTCCATTTGAATGTAACAATTCAAAACCACATGATTTGAGGGACTAGCTGATGGGGTTGGAAGGAGTTAGGCACCGACCTAATTTTAATACTAAATAGCTTCACCATGTGTACCATGTTCAACTTTAAATAGCCACAGTGAATCAGAAAGTGTCTTTTTTTATATTGGACTGGAGAGATATTTGGCCTCACTTCTATCGCATCCACAGATTTAAATGAGAACTGCACCAATATTAGTAACTAAGGATCAAAAGCAGACTAAAGAAGCTAGAAGGGGAAAAAAAAAACTTCTGTTTATGGTTGTAACTTCTTTTATTTTTATTTTTTAATGTGTTGTTTTGATCTTATTCTGCATTTTTTTTTAAAGGAAGCCATTTTGATATTTATTGTACAAGGTACAAACACAATGATCTCAAAAAGAAAGATCTTGGTGCATTCAAGGAGATTTTACACCATTGAATGTTCAGTTATTTCTTTCTATTTAAATAGATCTTTTTCTAGACATAAACATTTTGCAATGCAATAGAAATAGCATAACTATTTGGAAACATTTAAGAGCAATCCTTCTGTGGCATGTTATTATATTATTCTATTGGTAAGCACACAAACCATAAAACACCATTAACTTTCCTCAACCAGATTTCTTGCTGTTTTCTGATGATCACTTTAAGTTGTAATTTTTTTCCAGGCCAATGATTGTTAGTAAGACTAATTTCTTTCTTTTTTCTTTTTTTGGTTGTATTAGGAGGGGATATAATGTTATAATGACAACTAGTCTATCATCAGACGTTCCTGTTGGATATTTTTCCTGGGCTGAGTATGATATCATGGCACCAGTGCAGCCAAAGACTGAGAATGCGCTTGCTGCTGCTTTTATTTCCAACTGTGGTGCTCGCAATTTCCGCTTGCAAGCTCTTGAAGGACTTGAAAAGTCAAACGTCAAGATAGACTCCTATGGTGGTTGCCATAGAAACCGTGATGGAAGAGGTGCTCATTTAAATATTTTTTTAAAACCATTTTAAGACATTATCTTTGGACTAATTTATTTTCCTCTGTTCGGTAAACCTAAATTCAGAGCATTCTCTTTTAGGATGCAAATACAGTCCATTATAAACGTTTCCTGGTAGTTCTGATCTTGCCTAGTATTTGGTTCTGAAGCTGTTTGCATAGCTTTAACCTTGGAGATATAATTCTACTTGTGCAATATGATATGCAAATTCTTCTTGATGTATTAATCATATACCTGAGGCTTCATCAACTTACTGCACTGCAATGCTCATAATGATACTTGATTTTGAAAGCAGTGCAATCTCTAAATTTTGATTCTGGGTTGAACATATCTCTAGGTTTCTACAGGTCTTTAAAGTTGCAGTTGTTCCATAAACTTGGTGGATCTTCTGTATAGTTTATTATATATAGAGATATCTGGACTGTTAAGAAGTAGAAAATGCAACATGTATATGTTAGGAGCATCACATTAAGAATTTTTTGCAAAGAGTTTGGGTTGTGCAGTGCTGAAGTTGTATTGAGAACTTAAATGCATTCATTGTAGTTAAATGTTTATATCAACTAACCATGAACTGTTAACTATGATTTTTCATAGTTGTAAAGTTTAATCATTAAAGTGTAAGTTGTTACAACTTGAAAGGATCTGAAGTAGAGCTGTAGTTGAAAACTTGACCTTGGACATGGAAAGTTGTGGGGGTTTGGGCAGGTTGATTGATGCAGAACACAGTAGAAAATAAGAAATACGAAAGTAACAACAGAACAAACCCTAGGCTTTACCACCTAGAATCTGTCTGCAAACCCTAGGTATCACCACCTAGGGAAGTCTGGTATCGCCACCAAACAGAGAGAACAAAAGAGGAGACATTCTCAACTCATAATAATTAATCTTATTCAAATTCATCTCTCTTTCACCATTACAGGAGTGCTAGATAAATAGGTTTTAGGGATTATACTAATATGGAAGACATTTAATCAAATCCATAAAAACCGTTAACATTAATAACCAAATTCAAAAACAAAATTAATTGCAAAATCTTGGTAAAACATAAAATCTTAGTTCCCTGCATCATTGATGGGTTGGGTTTGCCTCCTTAGACTATTATCTTTCTGCAGTATGGAACACACTAGATGATTATTAACAATCACTTAAAAAGTTATCTTCTTGCAGACCTATGCCTATGGCCCCCTAATAGTGAAAGGCCCAAAATGGGTAGGGAATAAGTGATTTTTTATTTATTATTATTTAAAAAAACATGTAAATTGTACATTTTTTCCTCCATTTCTAAGAAGGCTAAAAAATTATGGATTAATAAAAATCCAACTGAAATTAGTCTTATTAAAAATTGAAAATAATAGATTTGAAACAAACAAATTTATAATGTAGAACATTAACACTATACTATCTAAGTGATATTTAAATATAAAAAGGCTCATTTAAAATGGTTGCCTTAGGCCTCAAAATGTATTGAGCCGGCCCTAGCTTTCTTAATATCCCAAGCAAGCTTGGGAAGGACGACTGGAAATGCTTGTTTTATTTTTTATTTATTTAATTTTTTTTATAAACGATTTATGGTCTATTTAGGTTAGCACTATTCTGTACAGATAATCTCTTCAGGTCTCACTGTTTAGATCTAGAAAGTGATTCTCTACATACTTATTGAACTGTACATATATGGTTCTCAATGTGAAATATGCATGTGTGCAAAAGGGCAATGCCCATTTGGTGCAACTTATTTTTCAGTTTTTTGAAATGGGGTTGTTTGAAAAAGCTATACCTAGAACAAAAGTGAAGTTTTAAAAAGCTGTACTTTGAAAAAGTGTGGTTTGAAAATGCATTACCGAATGGGCACTGATCAATGTGTTTTTAGGAATTGCAACAACAAAATTATTTGGTCTGATATTTCAATTGTGGATTAGGTTCTAGCTACTGATGTAACTCTTTGTTGATGTTACACCACTTATTAATTTTTCATTGAACTAATATTTTGAAAATCCTAATGTTAGATTATATTTTCTATTTACTCTTAACATGCACACCAATTTTCATTTCAATTAGATGTTAGTTACTATATGATCCATAAACTCATGCTCTATACATAATTTTGAAATACAAAAAACATGAATTAAAACATTTTATAAATGACATAGTTGTAAATCTTTGGATCATGGGTGGAGACAATGTAATCTAAAGGTGAATTTGTCAAACTACTCATCCTATGCAAAGTTATTAAGTGGTGTAAACATCAGCAAATTTACATCAGGTTTAACTTGAATGTAACTCATCCTTTGTGATGTTCTTATGTTGAATTTTATGGAAGGTTTCTGATTATTTGAGAAAAACTAATATCTTCTTCTAGCTAAAAATTGTGTACAATAATCTTGGTTCTATTTTTTTTTTTCCTCCAGTGGACAAAGTACAAGCTCTGAAGCACTATAAATTTAGTTTGGCTTTTGAGAATTCCAATGAGGAGGATTATGTGACTGAGAAATTCTTCCAGTCTCTTGTTGCTGGTATAAAATCTACACCTCTCTCTCTCTCTCTATATATATATATATATATATCCTTCCTAAATCCTATTAATTATAGAGCTGTATATCCCACATTGCCTTGTTGCCATCACTATATTTTAATGAGTTTGATAGACACTTAAGTCATTTCTTCCCCCCCCCCCCCCCCTCGTTTTCTTTTTCCTATTGATGGTTTGCTCCTGCTTGTGATTGGGTTGGAGTTCAATTCCATTCTTCAACTTTTCTGTCATTCTGATAATCATAGTAGCCAAGTTATATCTAGGAGTTCTTTAGTCGTGAAAAATCGCAGATAAATCAGGATTTTTTTTTCAAAAGGTTGAGAAATCATGTTATATTTAGGGAAAATTTTTGGATTTTTGGAATGGATCCTTGCTATATTTGAAAGGAAAAGAAAACAAAAAAGTGCTTTCAACTGAATTTGCAATTATCTGGCCTTCAACAGTTATAGAAGAATTTTCAGTACTTAGAATTCACAAAATCTGTAAATAATTTGTGCGTGCGCGCGCGCATGCATGCACACACATGTATGTATGTATGTAAAAATTTGGTTGCAGATGCTTAATGAAAATCCATATACTACCTGAAGAATATGGAAATTTTCATGATGCTGAAATTGGAAAATGGTTTTAATCATCCGTAGGTTCTGTCCCTGTGGTAGTTGGTGCTCCAAATATTCAAGATTTTGCCCCTTCTCCTGGTTCAATTTTACATATCAGGGAGATAGGAGATATTGAGCCAATTGCCAAGAAGATGAAATACCTAGCTGAAAATCCTGATGCATACAATCAATCATTAAGGTAAAATTTAATTTTACATGGTGAAAATGATGATTCACTAATGGGCAAAAAATGATGGTTAAACCATAAGTGTAAAACTAAATTATGGTTACTTTTGGATTCTTTTCCATTGAGTATGTGCCAGAAATTGATTACTTCCTATCAAAGAATTTTGTTAACAATAAGATCTCCATTGATTAGGTGGAAGTATGAGGGCCCATCTGATTCTTTCAAAGCGCTTGTGGATATGGCAGCAGTACATTCATCATGCCGCCTGTGCATTCACCTGGCAACAATGATTCGAGAGAAAGAAGAAAAGAGCCCAGGGTTCAAGAAACGTCCCTGCCAGTGCACCAGCGGCTTAGAAACCGTGCATCATGTTTATGTAAGAGAAAGAGGGGCATTTGAGTTGAAGTCCATTTTCTTAAGGTAGGCTCATTACTTTTCATAACTGATGTTCCCCATCTTTCTTTTTTCTTCGTTATGTAGTATAAACCAATTTTTGCTAGAATTGGCATTTTTTTCCATCAGAAACTTAACTGCTTGGATTGTAGTCATAGTGCTCACATTTGTTTGAACTGATAGAGGAGGAATCTTTGTTGTATGACTCTTTTAGTTTTTGCTCTTTCTGCTCCATGCAATGTGGTAATGGATTGAATTTTTAGATATGGAACAACATTGTTAGATATGATAATCCATCTCCATGCAACAACCAGATTTCCTGAAGTCTTTCTTTCTGTTTCTGATGTGGTGAAAATCTTATTTTGGACTTTGATGGGCAGGTCTGGGAATATTACTCTGCAGGCCTTGGAGTCTGCAGTGCTCTCAAAGTTCAACTTTTCGAAACATGTACCAATTTGGAAGCAAGAAAGACCTGAAAGCATCAGAGGAGGGAATGAACTTAAAGTTTATAGAATATATCCGGTCGGTATAACACAAAGGCAAGCTTTGTATACTTTCAGATTCAAGGGGGATGCTGATCTTCAAAGCCATGTGGAAAGCAATCCTTGTGCAAAGTTTGAAGTCATATTTGTTTAGGTTGAAATTTGCACTCTCAGACTTTTAACATGGATTTCCTGATTTCCGCATTTCTGCTGAAATATTTGCAGAGGGTCAAGGTGCTTTCATTGGAGTATATTGTTTTCCTCTGACGCTTCATCATCTTTGTACATGCTTTGATACTAAGTTAATGAATTGCTAGATTCTAGGGAGGAAAATGGTTAGCATATTTATGGCATACTGAGCCATTGATACAATGATGCAGGTGGATCTTTCCCACATTAAATTTTTTTTTTTCTGATTTTCATATTCATACTCATTGGTGCGTTCAGAAATTATTTGTGACAACTTAAGCTTGATTTTAAGCATAACGCATATGGATTTAGTTATCTTCACCATTCCTTTGGTTGAGCAATTGTACTTGCAATCTGGAATTTGATTGAACTCCCAAGGGAGTTTATCTGAAATTTCACAACAGAGACTTGAGTTATCAAAGCTCACATCTTTTGCCCGAGGATTGAAACCCAATTAAACTTCAAACTACTGAACCTCTGACATCTTGCTCTCATGTCCAGCAGCAAATAATACACAAAGAAATTCGGGCACTCCCATGAAGATGGAGGTTCAAGTTACCTAGGTGTAACTTCTCAAGTTTTACACATTTTTAAACTGTTGATTTTGTTAGATCTAACAGTGTTTAAAACTATATTCTCAGGTCATTAGGCCCATTTGTTTTTTTGGTGTTTTAATGCGAGCATCCCTGTAGGTTTAATAGCTGTAAGTGCTCATGATGTTATTCTTACTTAGGTGCACATCGAATAAGCTCCTCCAAGTAAAAAAAGATGATAATGGATTATATGTCTAGCTATATATATTTGCTGCCATGTGTGCAACATGATAAAGGATTTAAGGTGCCAACCATGGGTATGGTTGTTAAAATCGCGATCTGGACGTAGGATTGCACGATTCTATGATCCCATTTTACCAAAGTGTTTAGAATCACATAAGAATCGTAAAAATTGTAGGATTGTGTAAGATCGTATAGGATCGTATGAGATCTTACCGATCTTACCAAAACGTAAAAATTAGTATTTATTTATTTATTATTTTTTTTAAGTTCATCTTTATAAGTTGTAATTTGTAATCTCAAAACTAAGACATTATACTTAATAAATGTATAAACTAAGTGGTGGTACTCATATGGAGATGACTTTCTTGAATTAAATTTTTTTTTCTATAAGAATAATAAGCTTAACATATAGCTCTTCAGGTTGTGAAAGTAATTGGAGTACATTTGAAATAGTAAGACCAAATGATTTTGGTATATTATCCTCCAATTGAGAATTTTCTATTAAAATTGGTACAACTTTAAGTACACCTAAAAAGGAGAAAATTGTTTAAACAAAAAAAAAAAAAGGGATAAGTTGGTATTTATGTAAAACTTGAAGATAAAAGAGAAAATACCTAATTCATCAAGTGCAAAAGAAGAAATTGGTTTGAAGAACTTGTCTCCGGATGATGAGTGGTTAGCAAAGGGTGTCGACCAAAAGATGATGGTACAGATTTTGATGAAGATAATGAAGTAACAATTCTAAAGTCTTCTTTTATAGATTTAAAAAAAAAAAAAAAAAAATTACATGTGTATATTGTGAATGTGTGATCACTATTGTATCATTTGGTTATCAATGTTAGGTTATGATGAGAGTTCAAGAGCTGCTGTCGAAGGAAAAAGTATGCTAATATTTTGGTAGGTTTCTAATTAAACATTTACTGAACTTTTTAAATACATTATATCAAAACTTAATGTAAGATATGCAAATTACATCATATGATCAAAATCTTTATTTGTTTTTATGGAAGAATTCATAATTTACGTGATTATTTAATATACAAAGTTATTATCAATGTGTTTTTTGCTTTAAATCTGAAAATAGATAAGATCTTACGATTCACGATCCGATTCTATGATCTACGATTCTATCTACCTCCTGCAATCCTACCTAGGATCCTGATTTTGACAATCTTGACCATGGGTTAATTTCTTCAAAATAAGTAGGCTCTTGGTAACTTGTAAAGTCTTAGGAAATCGTAGACTAGCTAGAAATAATAATCTGGGATGCACGGGCGCGGCAAAACACATGCCGCACTCGCGTTCGACATGGCCTGACGCGGTGACGCGTGAGGGATGCCGTTGCTTGCGCGCCAGTGCTGCGTTTTTTTTTTTTTTTTTTTTTTTTTTTTTTTTTTTTTTTTTTTTTTTTTTTTTTTTTTTTTTCCACGACTCGCGCCAATGCGCGCTGACTCGGGCCGAGTCACGCTGAATCAGGCTAATTTGCGACGACTCGGGCCGTATCGGCAGAAATCGCTTCCGAGTCAGGCCGTTGATATGGCGATACAGGCGAAATTCAAGCTAAAAAAAAGAGGTGCGAAACGCACCGTTTCAAGTCCAGTTTAAAACCTAACTCTCTAACACAAAAAAAAAAAAAAAAAAAAAAAAAAAAAAAAAACTCTCTAATCTCTATACACTCTCCGCCTCTCTACTCTCAGAGTCTCAGCTCTCCCTCTCGCCTCTCGGTCTCACTGTCTCCGCTCTCTGCTCTCACTCCGGCTCCCCATACTCACTCTCTAAACTAAAACAACTTCAAGTCTCACACTCTCACTATCTCAGTCTCAAATCCCAGAACCCGTGGAGAATCAAAACTCGGTTTCAACTCTCAAGCTCACCAACCCAACTCTCAACACAGGTATCAAAGTTCTCATTCTCATTTCTCAGCTGCCTGTAATGTTGAGAATAAATTTTTTTTGATTGTTTCTTTATTTATTATACAAGCTACCCGTGGAGAATAAAAAAAATTAATTTTTTTTTTTTTTAATATATATAAGCTGCTTGTAATGTTGTGAGTTGTTACTTGGGTTTGATTGTCTCCTTAGTTATTATATATTTGTTAAATTATTTGTAAGTTAAATTGAAATTATTAAATTTGCAATGAAGCCATAGCCACTAGCACAGGCATGGAATCTTATTTTTAGAAAATATATAGAAATATATAAATAAAAATATTTTTAATAATTTTTTAATCGCCGCACCCGTACCCCACTTTTTCAAAAATTGCCGAGTCCCGCACCTACACCCGCACCCGAATCCGGAAACACACCCGTACTTCATAGATAATAATAAAAACATTTATAATTATGAATGTGAATCTTGTTGATGAATCAATAAAATAGAAAGCGTTAAATTACACCATCAAGCTCTACCTTATCATACGGTTCATATCAAAGCATTTATCTAGTTTTAATTTTTTTTTTTTTTTTAGATGAAACAATGTCGTCTTTCTCTCTTTCCTTTGCCTCACCGTTTCCTTTGATTCTTTATTCTGGATTTTAGCACAATACAAGAAGTCAATGTCTTCATCTGGAGAGTATTTTTGAATGGACAGAATGGAGATGCTCAGCCCATTGTCCTTTGGAGAAATCTCAAGTATGACACAATAAATATAGCGAGAAGCAGGATAAATATAGTGAGAAGCAGGACGAGTCATAGAAGACTGCAAGAGAAGGAAAAAAATTATGATCTTGTAAATGGAGAAAACCAGGAGTAGTAGATATCATCAATGTCTTCATCTGGAGAGTATTTTTGAATGGACAGAATGGAGATGCTCAGCCCATTGTCCTTTGGAGAAATCTCAAGTATGACACAATAAATATAGCGAGAAGCAGGATAAATATAGTGAGAAGCAGGATGAGTCATAGAGACTGCAAGAGAAGGAAAAAAATTATGATCTTGTAAATGGAGAAAACCAGGAGTAGTAGATATCATACTGGGATATTCACCCTCGCCAAAAATTCTGCGTATGCTCAGACTGTGTTTGAACCGCATATTTTTTGCTAAAAGATAAGAGTGTATAAAGCATTCATATTGATCGTCATCCACGAAGGAATGCCAATAAAGGCCTTCACCACCAGTCACTGCTATTCGTCCTGCATTTGGGTCAACATTCAGTACAGAATTTTTAAAGTCGTTCCAAGACCCGTCATTGATATTGTAAGTAAAGAAATCACCATCTTCACATTCATCCCAATGCTCCAAATTCGGTTCATCATTGATAAGGGAAATTTTGTGGTATTAATAAACTCGTCCATATTAGGCAAAGGCGGTGGTTCTAATAAACTCGTTAGCCTCGCTTGTACGTTCATAGCCCAACAACGATAGGATAAAGTCGACTGTTCCACCTCAAAGCTGACGGCAGCACCTTGAGGTCAACAAACACTTGAACGAGACGACTAGAATATATAGACAGGATAAGAAGTTGACAGAATGAAGCAAAAGAGGACAAGCAAACCTTTGACAAGGCTGACATGGCCTTACTTGGCCTCCACGCATGAGCATATAAGGAAATATTTTGCACTCCTTGTTTAATTCTAATTAAGAGAGTCCTATAAGGAAATGATCCTGTAAGATATGCGAATTGAAGAAAATCTCTCCCACAAGGAAAGATCTTCTAGGCCAAGGAACGAATATGCTACTATAAAAATCCAAAGGCCCTCACAAACAAGGTACGCATAATTTCCCCAGCTCTGATACTCTAGAGTTGTGAAAAGTTCCCTAAGGGTGTAATGAAGAAAGAATTTCCCCCACAAATGCATAAATCAATACTACCAAGAATTTTGGAAGATACCTGTTTGCTTAACGAATGGTTTGAGTCTTGATTGCATTTGCCAATCTCAATTCCAGACCTGTATTGAAAAGCACATATTGAACAAATTGTCAAAAAAAAAAAAAAAAAATTACAGAGAAAAAGAAACATGAGATTGATGAGAATGAAACTTGGCCTTCACAAATATAAGATAAATATAAAACTAACTAACAAACGTGGAGGTTAGTGATAATAAGGAGATCGTGAGTGAGAAAGTGAAAAACAAAAATAAAAGTGTGAGAAATTACATAGTAGTAATTGCTTTTTAGTGGGGATGTTGGGATGATAAGGATGGATAGAAGTTATAGTACTGGTTTTATAGTAGGAGTCCTTTTTTTAATAAAGAAGAAGAGATTTGGGAAAATAAAAACATGAGATTAGAGTAATGAAATTTAAAAAAAAAAAATTGAAAAAAAGGAGGACAGAAGAAACAAATACATTGTGATAAAGTAAAAAAAAAAAAAAAATTTGAATACGTATGGTGAGTTTTGTGGATTGGAAGAATTTTAAAATTGACAAAAAAGTAATCCTATTTTGTAGGGAGTTAGTGAGTAGAAGTAGGAATTTAAATCAACATAAAAGTAGGAGTTTATTAGAAGCAGGAAGGCATTTCAACGTAAAAGTAAGAATTTATTATTTTTGCCAATTTACTATTTTAACCCTATTTTTAAGTTTTAGGTAGGGGTATTTTTGACAGTAAAAAAAGAAATAATTAACTTTCTTTTGCCAATTTACTATTTTAACCTCATTTTTAAGTTGTTGGTACTACACCGGTACTCTTCTAAGGTTTTCTTTGTTTTTGTTTCGTAGGTGTTGTCTCGAGCACGTGAGGACTGTGTGACTTATTGACGATTTTCGGCATCATCAATCATCCTCGAGGCTTGGTGATTCATAACCATTATTCTCGGAGCTCTATGATACAGAGCCAGTGAAATCCCTGGTGTTGGAAAATCTAGTTTTGTATCTCATACAAAACACACAGCGGAAACAACAAACACAGATTTACTTCATTCGTGAGAGATAACATGTAACCTTAAATTCTAGAACAAAGAATAGAAAGCGTACCTTGATGCAATGAAATTCAAAACCAATACTTGAGAATACTTCTAATCAACATCTTAATTCCACATGGTGCCCAAGAAGAGTGGTCTCTCAATCAGTTTACATGTATGTGTTCAAGGGAGAATAAGGAAGTGACTTATACTCACATACACACCATTTCCATATATTTGAAAATTCTGTATGTTTCTCTATTTATATATATAACTGATTATCTAATTGGGCTAGCCTTTTGGGCCTGCCCAATTGGGTTTTAGTTTGTGGCTTGAGATGGAGATAAAGGAAACAAATAAGACTCTAGCTCCAATGGGTTTTGGGTTTATCTGTCAACTCTTAACAAGTTTAAAGTTATCATTAATGATATTTAATACCACTATATAAGTATAATCGCACTCTAGGCCTTATTAATAAATTATATCCCAAGACTCTAATGATATCATTTGACCTCTCTATGAAATATCCATATTAAACAAAGTCATGATGAACTGTCACTTTGTAAATAACTATTTTATCCTTGAGTACCCGGTTTAATATTTTAGTTATTCATATTTATTGAAATCCGATTTCAATAAATATAAACTTTAGTAACTTCTTACTAAAGTGGGCGCCCTGAATAACCAGTTCTCATTAAATTTATCTTAAGGAGATATTTCGTGTCTCTATAAAAAGAGATTATGGATTCCATCTTGAGAATATGTGTTCCCTTAACACTATGTGTGGTTACCCAACATACTGAGGTTTTGACCGTGAGTATTAGATCTCACTATTGATATATCAAAGTAACCTATATTTCATGATCGGATTCACTATCTTCTTAGGATTGAGAGTCTATGAAATTAGAAGTCATGAGATTAATTATTCAAGTAACAGTTGTTGATTGAATAATTAATCTCACAACGGTTCAGTTCGATATGTCTTAACACTTAAGACACATCAACGCATCAACTAGAAGTCTCCACTTCCATGATCAAGACAAACCACCTTAATTGACGTGTTATAGTCTTTGCAGATGAAACGCCCAATTTCATCACCGACTACGAACTATGTTTTGAGTTTAGAAGGAACTTGTGATTTATATTTTCTGTGATTAAATCATATAAATCACATACAATGTATCTCAAGGATTATGATAATGTCCAATTAGTTTACTTATAAATAGTCTCATATAATTAAACAATTTAATTATTTATGTTATGCCAATAAATTGGATTTTAGGGCGTAAACCCCAACACTTGGGACTTTACGATACAGAGCCAGTGAAACTCGACATAGAGGTCGATGGGTTGGAGACAATAATTTCTTTTTTGGCCAGAGCAGAAATCGATCATATGATTTGAATTAATTTGAGATGAAGGATTGGGTAAGCTTGTCCATTTACCTAAATTGGTGTCAAAAACCTCCATCCAGCCTATGTCGCCTTTTGGTTTGAAAACATTTGAAACCACCTAACACATATAGCTTGCCATCTACGACCAGTGTGTGAGGATTCCAATGATGAAAAATTTCATTTGAGGACCTGCCTTCCAATTATCCCAAGGACGAGTGAGGTCTAGGATCCAAAAATCCCTGATCCCAATGGTGTTTTTGCAAAAGGATGTCATTGGCTGAAAGACATCCTCAAGATTTGGGTAAGTTTGTTCATGACATACTTCGATTGGGCCACCCATAGAATAGAGATGGGTGCCTACCATTGCGAAGGAATTGGAGTGTGAAAATTCAGCAACTTCCAATAATGGAAATAGCTTCTTTGGGTTGAACTCTTCCTTTTCCAGTTTTGTAAAAGGTGAATAATAAGAAAGAGGAGGACATGCCTCGGGGTCTGGGACCTTAATGAGATAGCAGTATACAAATATAGATCTGAAATTCATTAGACAGACTTCGTGGCGTATCGAATCTTAGATTTTTCAAAAAATGTTGTATCCTTGTACCCGTACTGTACCAATACTCGTATCCACATCGGTGCACCACATTGGAGACTATTGGGGAATATTATTATTATTTTTAAAAAATTAAAATATCAAGTGGAAGTAGCAAATTATAAATAACTAAATCATAAATAGCTAGAATTACAATTTATAGGTTTGTAATATCATTTTTGTATTTAAATGTAAAAACTCATAAAAAGAGCATTATAAATTATTACATATGCATGTATGTGTGTGTATATATATATATATGTATAGAGAGGGATTTAATTTTAAATAAAAAAAATAAAAATAATAACTTACAAAATTGAAATGTCTTTCTCCAAGAAAATTTCTTCATAACCGCATAAAAGTTCAGATTCATATTTCAAAACAACATTTATAATCCAAGGCAAACTTCAAAATTCAAATAGTTTTACTCTTGTTTATGGACTTTAAGCTTCAGCTTTAAAATTTTTTATTTTATTTTATTTTTTTTAAGTTTGATGTTATCAAATAGTTTTAACCATGCTTTTGAAGATCTCTTTCAATATCGTGATTACTTCCTCTTATAAATATACTTGTACATGCCATGGTAAATTGTTAAAAAGGTTTCAAAATCCAAAATTAACTACTGCAAGATCAATAAGTAGTAAGAAAAAGTCTAATGAAAGAGAACAATGGAAATGAGATATCAATTTCTACTCCTTGTTCAAGAACAATACTTTGTTCTAAATAGCAATACAATTTCTCATTTTGTATCCAAATATCTAACATAAAATGTTATTTTTCCATCTAATATGATAACTCTTTGCTCCTACATGTACACTTACTATAAAAAAAAAAAAAAATTAAAGAAACAAATTGGTTCTTTTTTTTGTTCTAAAAAAGAAAAATTTCTTCTCAATGTTGTTACCAAATATGAAATTATCTGTAAAAAAAAAAAAAACATTACTAAAATATTCTTGGAGAGCAAAAACTAATACAAGTAATGGGCATTCAAGAAGAGGAAAATTTTCCAAACGGGCAAACTGTGATAAACTATAGGACCATGTGAAAACACAAATCAGACACTAGACACACACAACCAATATGGGATAAACATCCTTTTTTTTGAGTAAATAGTAATACTTATTAGAACACACACGAAAAGGTTAGGTCCTTTTGTAGTTGTATTCTGGTTATGTAATGTATTATAAACCCGATACTAATATTATTATTTTTGTGTGTGTTCTAATAAGTATTACTGTTTACTCAAAAAAAAAAAAGTGAAAGCACAAATCACATCAATTAATTGTACAAATGAGCTGGGGTCTAATTGTAGAGAGTAATTCTACCACTTAGAACCAATTTGCAAGTAATTTTAGGACATGAAATTTGAAAGTACATATTTAAAAGCCTCACTTAGATGATGTTAGGGACTCTTTGAGTTCAATTGTAACAATTTTATCTATTCTCTTGAGACTTGTTTGAGAGCTGTATATATATTTTTTCTATATTTTTACTAAGAAAAAAAGTGTTTAAAATGAAGTTCGTTGAAGGAGATGAATGAAAAAGTTTTGTTGCATTAAAAAAAAAAAGGGTTTGGTATGAATTTTCTCAAAAGAGATCTCAATCTTTTAAGAAAAATATCAAATTTTAGACGTTTGATCTGAGATGAATAACAATCTAGCTCCTTAAACAATGAGCTTCACAATTTGGTTAAGACAAAATCTCTCTCCCCAACTATTGAAAATTTAAACAAAAAAGATTGTCCTTAACTCTTCAACTGAAGGGTTTTGATTTGTACTAATTGCTCCTATCTCCACACCCCAACAGAAAATTTTGTTCCATTGTTTAATTGGAGATTATGGGTGCCACAAAAAATAAGGAGGGAGAGAGTTATTAATGAAGTAGATGACGTAATTCAGGCCTAAACCAAAAATTCTAACTACACCATTGAAATCTTCAGCCTAAGCTGGGGAGGAGGAGCACTCTTTGGAGGCAGAGACATAGATGATATGCCCGCTAGAGTCACAACCCACAATAGCAAGGAACGAAGCAAAAGGGGTGATTGTTGCATGAAAATTGAGCTTGACCCATCCTTGAGGTGGAGGGACCCAAGGGACAAAGGGTGGGGCCAACTTGGCTTTCCAAGCTATAGAATGGGAAATGAAGGCCCAGTTGATGTCGGAGGCAATGTCAACAAGGTTGGAGGGAGACCCTTCAAAAACTAATTTATTACAGCTCCACCAAATTCTGTCACAGGCAATGGCAGCTAAAAGAGAAGAGTTATGAGCTTTCTCATTATTAAGACTAAGATAAGGAGACGAGTCAATAATAAAATCAACCCAATCCAGAGCCAACTTAGGAGGGATGGCTGAAAGATTGAGGGGATTGGTTAAGTTCCTCCAAACAATGATAGCAAAAGGGCATTCAAAAAGGATGTGAACAAAAGACTCATGGTTACATTGGCAGCGAGGACAAGTAGGGTTAAGGTCTTGGATTCTTTTGTGGAGGAAATCCTTTGATGGAATGACATCCCAAGCGATTTTCCAAAGAAAGAATGTGAGTCTTTCATTTATTTTAGGGACCACAGCTTCTTCCAAGAATTGCTGAGGAGAGGACCAAGATAAGAAAATCTGGCAAATTGGTTAGTAAGGAAGGCTGATTTGATGGTAAATTCATCACTTGGGGTTTTAGCCCAAAAAGCAGTATCTTTAGCAGGGGAGGCAATGAGGTGGATTTGTTGGATATGGTTGATAGTGGGTAGGTCAAAAAGAGATAAAAGGAGGTCTCTATTCCAGATACGAGTGCCAGGAATGAGAAGCTCGACAACTAAATGCTAAGCAGGAGGAACTAGAGGGGTGGGAGGGATGAAGCCTTGAAGGGAGGGGATCCATGGATCATGCCTAATATTGACCGATGAGCTAGAATTAATACTGAAACAAAAGCCTTTTCAAAGAAGAGGAATGAAATTGATGATACCCTTCCAAATAGGGGAGGCACTGGGTTTAGCAGTTGCAGTAAGCAAGTTTCGCCCTCTAAGATATTTGGCTCTGAGCAGCTTAACCCAAGGTTTGTCCAACTTCATGCAAATACTCCAGCCCAATTTAGAAATCAAAGCTTTATTAATATCAAAAGCATGCCTGAAACCAAGGCCACCAACAGACTTAGGCATGCAAAGAGAGCCCTAAGCCTTGGGGTAAGGGTGATGCTTAGAATCTAAAAATCCCCAGAAGAAATCCCAAAGCTTGGTGTTGATTCGATGGCATGTGGATTTGGGAAGCTAGAAAGAAGGCATCCAATAGGTGGGGATGGAGGAGAGGACTGACTTAATAAGCATGGCACGACCAGCTTAAGAAAGAACCTTGGCTTTCCATCCAGAAACCCGATTATTGATTTTTTCAATTGAAAGATGAGACCTGGCCATGCTTGATATGGAGGGGTAAATCGAGATAGATAGCCTGAGGATCAGAAGGCTTGAAGCCAATATGGCTGCAAATGGCATTTCTGGAAGATTGTGGAACATTGGAGCTGAAGGAGATGGTAGACTTTCGATGATTAATAGAAAGACCAGACCAATCATGGAATTGGTTAAGACAATCTTGGATAGCTTCTAGGTTCGAATGAGAGGCATGAAAAAACATAACTAGGTCGTCGAAAAACATGAGGTGAGAAATGGGGGAATAGTTCCGAGCAATTTTAATACCATTAAGAAGGCCTTCTACTTCTTTCTGCAAAATAAATTTAGACAAGACGTCAGTAACCAAAATGAAAAGGAAAGGGGAGATAGAGTCACCTTGGCGGAGACCACAGTGAGATTTAAAGTGGCCTTCAAGGGAACCGTTTATAAGGATAGAAAAATTTGGAGTAGATATACACTGATTGATTAGATTGATCCACTTGTCTAAGAAGCCAAAATGTTTAAAGATGGCCAGAATAAAAGGCCACTCCACTTTATCAAAGGCTTTCTCTATATCAAGCTTAAGGGCAACGAACCCCACAGAGCTGGTGTGTATTTGGTGCATGGAATGGAAAATATCATGGGCCAAGATAGAATTGTCTCGAATATTTCTACCAGGTATAGATGCAGCTTGCCAAGGTGTGATGAGGTTAGGAAGAAAGGATTTGAGGCGGTTGGCCAGGATTTTGGAGATAATTTTGTAGGAGAGGTTGCGAAAATTGTTAGGGTGGTATTGGTGTACGGTGGTGGGGTTAGGACATTTTGGGATGAGGGTAATGAAGGTGTGGTTCATCTCAGACAATAAGAGACCATCAACAAAAAAAAGCCTTAACCATGTCAATCACCTCACTACCAACAATATTCCAATAGGTTTTGTAGAAGATGGCAGATATGTCATCTGGCCCAAGGGTTTTCAAGGAGCCAAAGCTGAAAACAACAGACTTAATCTCATCATCAATTAGGATACTGCATAAGAGCTCATTATCAGCATCAATCATTGAAGAGGGAATGAGAGATGGAAGATCAATATGTTGGGCGTAGTGGTCAGGTTGGGATGTGAATTGCTGCTTATAGTGATTGATAAAATATTCGCTGATTTGGGGTCGCCCAGAGAGCCATACGCCATTCCCATCTTTGATGAAATCAATGGTATTACTCCTTCTTTTAATGATGGTAGAGAGGTGGAAGAACCTAGTATTAAGGTTGGAAGAGTTATACCATTGATTCCTGAACTTTTGGTGCCAGTGCAAATCTTCACTAGTTAGACACTCATTGAGCTCGGATAAAAGCTAATTTTCTTTGGAAGAAATACTAGGAAAAAGAGGCTCAGCCTGGACCTTGTTGATCTCGTCAGTGAGGTCTATGATTCTAAAGTGAATGTTGCCAAAGGACTCTTTATTCCACTTTTTTAAGGAGTACTTTGACTCCTTTATTTATTTATTTTTTGAGGTAAAAAGCGGCAGAGCTGTGAAACAGCTTACTCTAAGCGGTTTTGATGATATCATGACTAAAGAGTCCACATGGCTTTAAACTTGAAAGGCTTAGGATATGATCAAGACTCACCCATGGTGGACAACAAAATAGAGGCATGATCAGATGCAGTGATAGGGTGGTGGAGAAGATTGGCTCGAGGGAAAAGAAGCCTCCACTGATCATTTGCGATAGTTCGGTCAAGACGTTGTTTGATAGTCCCAATAGGCAAATTGTTAAACCAAGTAAATTTATTAACTTGGAAGCCCAAAGCAATGAGGCCATTATTATTGATGAAACCACAAAAACCTCCATTGGAGGAAGAAGCAAAGGGGCAGCCACCAAGTTTCTCAGCTTGAGAAGTAATGCAGTTGAAGTCACCAATGCCAATCTAGGCATCGGCAATGGAGTTAATAGAGGTTTCGAGATTTTGCCAAAAGTTGGCTTTGAGGGAGGAGTAGGGAGGTCCATAGACAAGAGAGAGCATCCAAGGAGTGTTGGGAGGATAAAAAAGGACAAGAACATTGATGGAATTTCTATTGAGAGGGATTGGTTCAATATTAAGGCCGGTTTTGCAGGCAAAATAAATGCCCCCAACTTTGCGGATAGGATTTTGGTACAGAAGATTTGTGAAATCGAGGTGGGAGATAAAGGGTTTAATTTTGGATTCTAATATTTTGGTTTTAGAGAGAAAAATGCAATTGGGGTTGTAGTTTTTCATAAAGCCCTTGAAGGCTAATTTGGCCACAGGGTGGGCAAACCCACGACAATTCCAAGCAAGGAGCTTCATGGAGTATGGGGACGTGCTTAAGCTCGCCTCCTCGGCTAAGGGAGAGAAATAAGGAATTGGTGACACCAAAAAGGCTTGTGAGGATTTTAGTCTAGCTTGTTTTTTCCACTGAATTTTTGGTTGTCTTGGGCTTGGGGGAAGTATAGGGTGGAAGAGAGGACAGTAATTAGGGGTAGGTGGGAGAGAAAGGGTTTGGGTAGGAGTTATTTTAACTTTTTTGGTATTGGTTAGGTAAAGGTCAATGGATTTGCGCTTGGGGTTGAAAGAGTGATCCATCATGATATGAAGTTGAAAGGAAGAGATGTCTATTATGGGTGATGGGGTGGTATTTTATTAAAGGGTGAAGGATTCGGGTGGGAGTAGTGGGCTTATCAGCAAGATTTACAAAGGAGATCCATTGTACAATATGGGCTTGGGTATTGGGGGAACTGAGCCATGATGAAAGAGGGTCCGGTTCGGAAGGTTCAAGGCTCGAAGAGGTGAAATGGGACGTTAGGACATTAAGTGGGCTGGAGAAGGAAGGCCCATGAGGTGGGCTAGGTGAATGGGGCCCAGGATGATGGTTAGATAGAATGGGAAGAGTTGGTGGATATGTAGTTAGGATTTGGTTGGTCTTTAACGTAAAGATGGGGGAATGGGAACTTGATATTTGTGATTGAGATTTGGTGGGGTGGGGAATCGGGAAGGGAATATAGCTACTTGAGCTAGATGGGATGTTTGGGTTTGTGACAGAGGGGGGTGTATGGTTTAGGACAGAGTGGTGAGAAGTGTTTGGGGTACTGGGAAGGTTTGATAGGTCATGTGATGTGTCAGAGGTTAGGGTTTGGGGAATCCCAAGAGATGAAGAACTCACCAAGCCAATGGATGCCGAAGAAGGCGGCGGAGGTGTGGAGGTGGCCTTTGCTTCATCCTTTAAAAAATCAAGCCAAGTGAGGGGACGAAGGCCGAAGATGGAGGCTTTTACCCATGGCTCGAAATCTCAAGAACCAAGGTGAAATTTGTGTGAAGCATCTTTGGGATCGATAGGGCCAGAGCAAATGATTTTTGAGTGCCCCAGTCTACCACAACCATAGCAAAAGTCTTGAAGTTTCTCATACTTGAAGGAAATCCATATATCCGGATTTAGACTGCAATCTAGATAAAACCCACAAAGGAGTGGCTCTTGGGTATTGATATGAACCTTAATTCTTAGGAAGGAGTTCCAACATAGATCACCATTGGTTGGATACTCAATCTCAATTAGCTTATCCGGCTTGTTTTCGATTGTTTTGGCAATTTCTTGGAACATTCTATCAGGAGGAAGGTTATGGACCTAGACCCAAAAAGAGGACCATGTGAAGTCGGTATTGCATAGAGAAATTAATGGGTCACATGGTTTGAGGACGAGGACGAAGCCTTCATCAAACCAAGGTCCAAGATTGAGGATATTTTGCCTATCATCTTCCGAATGAAATTTGAATAGGAACAAGTTGCTGCTGAGGTCATTGATGGATATTCCATTTGGAGTTTTCCAAGCCTTGGATAGAATAGCTCTAACTTTGTTCTTGTTGACAGCTTTGCTAGCAATAAGCTACCCAATAAGACCGAATGAGGTGAGTTCAGAGGCAGCGTTGGGTTTTGATGGTAGGGAGATAGGTCTATAAGAATAATGATCTATTTTTGATGGATTGGTTATAATTGTTAGTTTTGGTTGATCAGGGTTCATGGTGGATAAGGTTTTGGAAGCAGAAGGGTGGAGGTGATGTAGAAAGACAACTACCACAAAAGGTGGTAAAAGCCCTTAGACAAGCTATGGAGGAAGCCACTACTGCAGAGCAAAGCGGAGATAATCTCTTTATTTGTTAATCTTGTGTCCTTATTTTAAGGCTTTCTTTATGTGGCGGACTAAAACAAAATAGAATTTATATGCACAAACCCTTGTAAGTTGTAAGGTTGACTATCAACATACCAACGGGCCCTTGGGCAGCCAATTATAACACAAGTCAAAATAAAACCTTTCATAATAAAATTTGGGTCTTGTTAATGGATGCCAGTTTTTTTTTTTTTTTTTGCTAGGTCCTAAAAACATAAGTTAAAAAATAACAAATGCTAAACTGTAATGCACATATTCTTAAGAAATAAATATATGTGTCACAATAATTTATTAATTTGCAAGAATAAATTCATTGTGGTTGTGTTTTTTTTATCGGATATTTTTGCAATTTGACTTTAATTTTAGGAAAATGTATAAAAATATTAGTCTGCGTTTGTTTTGGCTTCAAACCACTTCCGGAAATGGTTTTCCGTAAAAATGTGTGTTTGGTAAGCACAGGAAAATAAGGTCAACGGAAATTAATTTCAGCTTTGACCGAAAATTCCCCTCTTAAGTCGGAAATCAATTTCAGTTGCTATTTTACCTTCAAATGGATTCCGAAAAACACAGACAAAGAGAGAGAGAGAGGGAGAGAGCACACCCCTCCGGCCAGCCAAGCTCCGACCAGAAAGATCGCACCCAGAGAGAGATCACACCCAGAGCCCAGAGCCCTTTGACCTCGCACCCTTCCACTTCGCCGTTCGACTTCGACTTCGAATCACACCCTTCCACTTCACCGTTCGACTTCGACTTTGAATCGCACCCTTTGACTTCGCCAGCGAACCCAGAGCCCTTCGACTTCACCGTTTGACTTTGACTTCGAATCGCACCCTTCGACTTCGTTGGCACCGATCGCACTGAGATCGCAATTGAGAAATGGTTGGGTTTTGATGAATTTGACCGGATTTGATGAATTTTTTTTGGTTGGGTTTTGTTTCTGTGTTTATCTATTGAGAAATGGTATTATATATTTGTTTGGAAGCTGAAAAAATGTGAGGAACAAGAAGAAAATGTGTTTTCTATATTATTTTCAGCAACACAACCAAATACTAGAAAATATTTTCCAAAGCATTTTTTGGAATGCAACAAAACACTTGAAAATATTTTCCTTCCCCGAAAATAGCATTTCCGAAAAATATTTTACATAAACCAAACACAGCCTTAATCAAAATCCTCTGTAGTCTATATCACTTTTTATGTCCACTTCACCAACCTCTGGAAATTTCGGAACCTTATAGTGCTTTACACATTGGGTTGATCTTACCGTAATGTCAATAGATCTGAAATTTCAGATTAGGCATTGGTTTTTCCGAACATTATGGTAAAGATTAATTCATATTACCTTTGGATAAAATATTTTCCTTTCACAGGGAAAAGGGACAAGAAATTGAGTCAAATTGTTGTTAGAATAAAAGACATGGGTCCAAGCTTGGAGGTGACAAAATGGGGAGCACGTTTGGAATACGAGCAAAACACTCTGAGGTGGCATTGAGTGGTGGTTATCGTGAAGAAGCTCAGGTTTAGGCCACGGAGGCCGTGCCAATTCATGGGTATCAAAGGTTTAGAGAGAGTGAGATCAAGAGATAGAGATAGAGAGTGAGAAGGAACCATAGCCAGTAGTGTGGCTCATGGTGGCTGTGTTCAAGCTAGGGAGAAACGGTCAAGGAGGCCAAGAGAGAGAGATAAAGAGAGTTCGGTAAGATAGGAGAGATTAAGTGGATGAGGAAATTGGTAGAAGATTCAACATACCCATCGCTGCAAAGAAGATGAGGAAATCACAAGATGGTGTGGATGGGTTTATGATTGGAGATAGGAGGTGCCAAAAAGCCAATTGGGTAGCCGAACTTTATTACCCAGCAAGACAGAATGCCAAGTAGAGCAACAAGGTTGCCAATTGGGATTGTTTGCCTCTGGAGATTGGGCATAATGCTTCTGCAATGTAGTGATATTCCGTATTGTTTGTGATCTATATTTGTAAACCTATAAAAAATTTTAGAAGCTGAAGCATGAAGCCCATAAACAAGCGATAAAACTATTTTTAGTTTGAAGTTCGCCTTGGATTATAAATGTTGTTTTGAACTATGAATCTGAATTTTTATGCGGTTATGAAGAAATTTTCTTGAAAAAAGACATTTTCCAATTTTGTAAGTTTTTTATTTGTGATTCAAAGTTAAATCTCTCTCTACCCATATGTATATACACACGTGACACATGCATACATATTTGATAATTTATAATTCTCGCTGGGTCCGGTTAATGTGTGCCCTAAAGGTCACACATTAACAAATCCATTTTTGGAAAAGTTTTATTAGGAATTGAAAAAGTTATCAAAATTTTTTCAATTCCCGATAAACTTTTTCCAAAATTAGTTTACTATTGTGTGCTCTAAGGGCACACATTAATAAAATCCATTATTTTTTTATGAGTTCTTAAATTTAAATACAAAAATAATATTACAAATCTATAAATTGTAATTCTAGCTACTTATGATTTAGTTATTTATAATTCACTACTTCCACTTGATCTTTTTGTAATTTTTTTTAAAAAAATCCCCATTATTCTCTATGCAATATAATAATAATAGAACTTGATTCACTTGGGTTAGGTCTAGTGCACCGGACTCATTGAGTTGATGATATATGGCTAGAAGTAAACACGTATTACCATTCTAACGGGTTTAGTGCAATTGGATATATTAAGTCTTTTTTCTACCACCCGATTCTGTCGGGTCAGTTTCGGGTTAGGCACAAACCCAAACCGAACCGACCTATAAACAGCCCTAATTAATCCTGCAGGGACGCTATATATATATATATATATATATATATATATGGTATGTATGGTATATATATTTGTGGATTATTTGCTGGACATGAGAGCAATATGTCAGAGGTTCAGTAGTTTGAAGTTTAATTGGGTTTCAAGTCTCGGGCAAAAGATGTAAGCTTTGATAACTCAAGTCTCAGATGAACTCCCTTGGGGGTTAAATCAAATTCCAGATTGCGAGTATAATTGCTCCACCAAAGGAATGGTGAAGATAACTAAATCCATATGCGTTATGCTTAAAATCAAGTTAAAGTTGTCACAAATAATTTCTGAACGCACCAAAGAGTAATAGAGTATGAATATGAAAATCAGAAATTTTTTTTTTTTTAAATGTGGGAAAGATCCTCCTAAATCATTGCATTAAGGCTCAGTAAGCCATAAAATTCTAACCATTTTCCTCCCTAGAATCTAGCAATTCATTAACTTAGTATCAAAGCATGAACAAAGATGATGAAGCGTCAAGAGGAAAACAATGTACTCCAATGAAAGCACCTTGACCCTCTTCAAATATTTCAGCAGAAATGCGGACATCAGAAAATCCATGTTAAAAGTCTGAGAGTGAAAATTTCAACCTGGATAAATTTGACTTCAAACTTTGCACAAGGATTGCTTTCCACATGGCTTCGAAGATTAGCATCCCCTTTGAATCTGAAGGTATACAAAGCTTGCCTTTGTGTTATGCCAACTGGAAATATTCTATAAACTTTTAAGTTCATTCCCTCCTCTGATGCTTTCAGGTCTTTCTTGCTTCCAAATTGGTACATGTTTCGACGAGTTGAACTTTGAGAGCACTGCAGACTCCAAGGCCTGCAGAGTTATATTCCCAGACCTGCCCATCAAAGTCCAAAATAAGATTTTCACCACATCAGAAACAGAAACAGAAAGAAAGAGTTCAGGAAATCCGGTTGTTGCATGGAGATGAATTATCGTATCTAACAATGTTGTTCCGTATCTAAAACTTCAATCCATTACCACATTGCATGGGGCAGAAAGAGCAAAAACTAAAAGATTCATGCAACAAATATTCCTCCTCTATCAGTTCAAACAAATGTGTGCACTATGACTATCATCCAAGCAGTTAAGTTTCTGACGGGAAAAAGTGCCAATTCTAGCAAAAATTGGTTTATACTACATAATGAAGAAAAAAAAAAGGGGGAACATCAGTTATGAAAAGTAATGAGCCTACCTTAAGAAAATGGACTTCAAATCAAATGCCCCTCTTTCTCTTACATAAACATGACGCACGGTTTCTAAGCCGCTGGTGCACTTGCAGGGACGTTTCTTGGACCCTGGGCTCCTTTCTTCTCTCTCGAATCGTTGTTGCCAAGTGAATGCACAGGCAGCCTGATGAGTGTACTGCTGCCATATCCACAAGCGCTTTGAAAGAATCAGATGGGCCCTCATACTTCCACCTAATCAATGGAGATCTTATTGTTAACAGAATTGTTCATGAGGAAGTAATCAATTTCTGGCACGTACTCAATGAAAAAGAATCCAAAAGTAACCATAATTTAGTTTTACACTATGGTTTAACCATCATTTTTTGCCCATTAGTGAATTATCATTTCACCATGTAAAATTGAATTTTACCTTAATGATTGATTGTATGCATCAGTATTTTCAGCTAGGTATTTCATCTTCTTGGTAATTGGCTCAATATCTCCTAGCTCCCTGATAACAGTGATATGTAAAATTGAACCAGGAGAAGGGGCAAAATCTTGAATATTAATTTGGAGCACCAACTACCACAGGGACAGAACCTATGGATGATAAATACCATTTTCCAATATCAGCATCATGAAAATTTCCATATTCTTTAGGTAGTATATGGATTTTCATTAAGTATTTGCAACCCAATTTTTATATACATATATGTGTGTGAGAGAGAGAGACTGTGTGTGTGCGCACGGGCAAATTATTTATAGATTTTGTGAATTCTAAGTACTGAAAATTCTTCTATAACTGTTGAAGGCCAGATAATTGCAAATTCAGTTGAAAGCACATTTTTTTTTTTTTTTTTCCAGTGGTGTACTTAGAATTTTTTGTTTGGGCCCGAATTACCTCATCTACTTCATTAATAACTCTCTCCCTCCTTATTTTTTGTGGCACCCATAGTCTCCAATAAAACAGTAGAACAAAATTTTCTGTTGGGCTGTGGAGATAGGAGTAATCAATACGAATCAAAACCCTTCAGTTGAAGAGTTAAGGACAATCTTTTTGGTTTAAATTTTCAATAGTTGGGGGGAGAGATTTTGTCTTAACCAAATTGTGAAGCTCATTGTTTAAGGAACTGGATTGTTATTCATCTAAGATCAAACGTCTAAAATTTGATATTTTTCTTAGAAGATTGAGATCTCTTTTGAGAAAATTCATACCAAACACTTTTTTTTTTTAATGCAACAAAACTTGTTCATTCATCTCCTTCAATGAAATTCATTTTAAACACTTTTTTTCTTAGTAAAAATATAGAAATATATATATATATATAGAGAGAGAGAGAGAGAGAGAGAGAGATGGGTTCAAGTTACACATTTTTTAAACCATAGATCTTCATAAGATCTAAGGGTGAAAAATGCACAAAAGCCACATCATCAATATTTTGTTTATTTAGTTTTTTTTTTTTTAAATTCTGTCTAAAAATTAATGAGTTTGCCTCCACATTAATTTCCCTAAAATCAATGCTTCTCTCTTTAAAGTCTAAATCTGAAAAGCTTCTCTCTTTAAACTCATTTCCGTTCTCTATGGCTCCACTGCTCATATCAATTTCTGGTTCTTGCTATTTTTAGGTTATCATGTGATAATCTCAGCTCTTTTATGCTAAGGTAGGAAAAAAAAAAAAACAATATACCTCTCTTCTTCACTTATGAGTTTTCCAATGGTGAAAACTGGTGCCTTAAAATCCATAATTTAATTATTTTCCTAAAGTTATAGCATCTCTGATTCAACAATCCAATTATAAGTACTTTTCCTTATGCAAATCCTTAAATATGGAAGCGCGTGCGCGCGCGCGCGCACACACACACACACACAGAGAGAGAGAGAGAGAGCATCTTTGATTCAACAATCCAATTATAAGTACTTTTCCTTATGCAAATCCTTAAATATGGAAGCGCGTGCGCGCGCACACACACACACACACACACACACACACACACACACACACACAGAGAGAGAGAGAGAGAGAGAGAGAGAGAGATCAAAAACTGTTGAAAAATGCAATGCTCTCATACAGTAGGTTTCAATGAAAGAAGAATTTTCTTGACATCAAAAGAAGGTGGAATGCTTGTAGAGAAGGGGTAATACTGCCAATGGGCTATGCATGGAAACCTTTTTTTTGATCTTTTCCCTTTTAACCTTATTTGTTTGAAGATTTATACATTTACCAAAAAAAAAAAAAAAACCCAAAAAACCAAGAGTTATTAATGAAGAAAAAACACTAGTTTTCACACAAAACTATTCCACCACAGCCTCATTATGGTTTTGGATCCTCCACCGCAAGCACAAGCATCTTCTCCCTTTGCACCTAGCTAGGTTTATCATAGCTTGGGCAACTCAGCTGTTAACGGGGCATTGGAGTGTGGACTAGAGTTGTGGAGAAGAAGGTGAGTTTAGAGAAAGAAGCTATTCAGGTTTAGACTTTAGAGGGAGAAGTATTGATTTTAGGGAAATTAATGTGGGGGCAAGTGACTCGTTTATTTTTAGACAAAATATTGATGAAGTGACATTTGTGTATTTTTCACCTTTAAATCTTATATAGATCTACGGTTTAAAAAATGTGTAACTCTTATAGAGTTACACCAAGTATAACTTGAATATATATAAATATATATATATATATATATATATATATATACACACAGCTCTCAAACAAGTCTCAAGAGAATAGATAAAATGGTTACAATTGAACTCAAAGAGTCCCTAACATCATCTAACGGAGGGTTTCAAATGTATACTTTCAAATTTCATGTCCTAAAATTACTTGCAAATTGGTTCTAAGTGGTAGAATTACTCTCTACAATTAGACCCCAGCTCATTTGTACAATTAATTGATGTGATTTGTGCTTTCACAAGGTCCCATAGTTTATCACAGTTTGCCCATTCAGAAAATTTTCCTCTTCACGAATGCCCATTAATTGTATTAGTTTTTGCTCTCCAAAAATATTTTAGTAATTTGCTTTTTTTTACAGATATTTTCATATTCGGTAACAACATTGAGAAGAAAATTTCCTTTTTTAGAACAGAAAAAAGAACCAATTTATTTCTTTAAATATTTTTTATAGTAAGTGTACAGGTAAGAGAAGAGAGTTATTACATTAGATGGAAAAATAACATTTTATGTTAGATACTTAGATAGAAAATGAGAAATTGTATTGTTATTATTAGAACAAGGTATTGTTCTTGAACAAGGAGTAGAAATGATATTTCATTTCCATTGTTCTCTTTCATTAGACTTTTTCTTACTTATTGATCTTGCAGTAGTTAATTTTGGATTTTGAAACCTTTTCAACAATTTATTATGGCATGTACAAGTATATTTATCAGAGGAAGAAATCACGACATTGAAAGAGATCCTAAAAAGCATGGTTAAAACTATTTGATAACATCAAACTTATTAGAAAGGAATGGGATATATTTGGTAAAATCCGGGTATCGAGCCTTGTGCGAAGAAGCAAGGAGTGGGGGGAAGCATAGGGTTTAAACTCAGGGCTGATCGCTGGGTTTTGGTCGAGCATATGGAAAGCTAAACGTGCCGGGGAAGGTGAAACATTTTATGTGGAAAGCATGTTCAGACAGTCTGCCTACGAAAACAAACTTGGTGAAGAGGAGAGTGTTGACTGAATCGGTCTGTCATTTATGTGACCGAGCTGAAGAAGACATGCACCATGCATTGTGGGGCTGTGAAGCACTAAAACATGTATGGGATATAGACTTCCAGTGGGTAAATCAATTCGAAGCATCACAGGGTCCATTCCAAGACTTGGTGGCAGTTCGTGAAGTTTTTGCAACAAGGGCTTGGTTCATATGGTCTCACAGAAACAAGTCGAGGTTGCAAGATTAATCGGTTCCACTTAGCGGCATCAGAGAGGCGGTCTGCAATTTCTTGCAATTGTTCAGCTCCTGCCGTGAACATTCTGGCAGCACCAAGGTGGTGAGGCGACGTACATGGCAACCTCCAAACCCAGGTGAATATAAAACAAATTTTGATGGTGCTATGTTTAATGAATGTGATGAAGTTGGCGTGGGCATTGTGGTGCGAGATTCAAAAGCTCTGGTGCGATGGTGAAAAAAAAAAAAAAAAACCTCATTCAGTGGAATGTTTGGAGCTGTTGGCAGCAAGGCGTGATGTGCTCTTCGCAAAGGAAATCGGGTTACAACAGTCCCACTTTGAAGGCTACTCGGAAATGGTTATCAATGGGTTGCAAGGGGTTGGCATGCACTTCTCATCTTTGGGGCATTTGGTTAGAGACACTTTATTTCATGTTAGCTCTATGGGGAGTTTTTCTTTCGCTCACATGTTAAGGCAAAGTAATGCTGTGGCACATACTTTGACCCAAAGAGCAAGATTATCTTTTCCTTTTTATATTTGGATGGAGTTTATTCAGTCTAACATTGAAGTTTTTGTATGCGCTGATTTTCAAGTTGTTGAATAATAAAATAAAATGACGGTCTTTTCATTCAAATATATATATATATCAACAAAAAGTCACGTGAATAGCAAGTCAAGTAAATTTATTTTTTATTTAAATATTATTGGTAAAAACTTATTATAAAATTTATTACTTATTTTTATAAATTTAAAAAATTATTAATTATTTATTCATGATGTCATTGGTTCAACTATCATTCTAATTCTGATCGATCATAAAACTGAGAACCACTCCATAATCCAATTCTTTGATCGGTTCGGTTTTCATCAATATCAATCATGGAGCCATCTCAACTGACAGCCAAATAAAGCGTTTTAAAAATAATAATAATAAGAGAAAATAAAGAAGCAAATAATTACAAAGACCCCCACTAAGACGTTGAATCATGAAGAGCACCTTTCTAACGTTGGTCCAGAATCACTACCCCACTTTAAATGAAAATGTACATAGGTTCACTAAAAGGTGATTTGATTTTAACATGGGTCTCCATCATACACATCAAACAATGACAAAGGAAACGGTATCAATGCCCTTGAATATTTAAAGAAGAATTGAGAATTAATAAATAGAAGACATGTTAGACCCATAAGATAAAATCTTATCAGTGGAATAAAAGAAATGGACAGTTTTTGAAATGAAGAGGATACTGAAAACACAAATACAATAATGTCTGAAGCCAAAAAAAAAAAACAATAATGTCAATTTCCCTACAAGTTGCAAGTATAACATATGTAATTCAACAATAACTGCATCAATTTAAACCAACATTACAGATAATAAGACTTTTCTTCTAGTTAAAAGTGGCATAAATGATTGATCTCGAACAGAATTTGTACAATTTCATGCCGTATAATACTGGTAGTAAAATCGACCTAATATTTTCACTTCTCCCAAAACTTCAATAAACCAAAAAAAGTTGGGTGACTAGTCTTACTATTTCCTTTTCCCCTTATAAGTTTAACCAAAGCCAGTAATTATTATTCTTTGATTCTTTGAAATGCCTTTGAAAGAGGAAACCTTTTACCTCATGAGGATTGAAAACCAAACATTATCCCCAGCCTAATTCAAGCCTTCTTATCAAATATCTTCAACAACTTAGTCCAAGTGCTACTGCTTTGAGTGTTTTCTACCCAAATGATTGCTTCAAATAGATAGTATATTGTGAGGAGATTGAGGAGAACCAGTTTCAAGTAAAAAGCTCCTACTACAATATGACCTAGATGTACTCGAGGAAGAAGCAAGATATCTTCCATCTCCACTGTGAAAAATTGCATCAGCCCTATGTATTTTCCCCTTACTTGTCCTTCCTCTCCCTTCATTTCCTTCATACTCTTCGTCTTCAATTGCTTCTAAAAGACCACTTTGCATTGGGTCTGAACTCTCATACAGAAGCCTAAGAACCTGTTTAATTGAAGGCCTAGCTCGGCCTTCTCTCTGGGTACACCATCTCACGATTGAGACTAATGTTTGAAGCTGGTCTAAGTCAAATGAATCACTGATACAAGGGTCCACTAGCTCAGGTAGACGTGATTCTGATGTTGTGTATATTTGGGACCATTCCACCAGATTCTTGTTGTCTTGTATTGCACGTCTTCCGGTCACTATCTCCAACAGTAGCACACCGTAGCTGTAAACATCACTTTTCTCGGTGAGTTCTTGACTGACAATATATTCAGGATCCATATAACCTGGAAGCCACCCAACATGTAGATCTCTTTAGCACAAAAAATAGATAATTCATGTTCAAGAGGTCATATGTCTTTTCCCTGACCTGGAGTTCCCCGGATATCAGTATTTACTGGTTCAAAGCAAATAGAACCATCTTTTGAAGCATGTGCAAGGCCAAAATCTGCAACCTGGAAAACAAAACAACATTTTGTACACATTATTTCAAAGCCTTTAACATGGTGCTTGGATGTGCACTTCTTTTTGTTTAATGCATAATCCCAACAATAAGAAATATGAAGGGAGTAATGCATTGTATCAGACAATGAAATTCTTTTTGAGTTATTTTGATATGAGCATGTGCCCTCTTCCTGAAAGAAATCTAATTACAAAGGAGAGAATTAAGAGATACAAAAGTGAAGAACACTCATGGAATCTATTTTTAGAAAATTGTATCTCTTTCACTACAACAATTGAGGATTCAGATTTTCAAAAGTTTCATGTGCATCCAAGAGGTTACCCTACCTTAGCCACGAAGTTCTCATCCAGTAAAATGTTGCTGGACTTAATATCTCTGTGGCACAGAGGAGGATCACAGTAGAAATGGAGGTACTCCTGCAGGTGAGAACAGTAAATAAGAAAAAGCATTCTGCAAGGTATTAATTTAGTTGTACGTAGATATGAAAATTAATGAAACCAACAAGCAAAGAAGAAGAGCATAATTCTTTAGATTACCAGTGCATTAGCCACGTCTATTGCAATCTGCATTCTAGTCCGCCAACTGAGAGGAGTTCTACCTGGAGCTGCACATACATGAGACCAAATTTGTTTAGAATATACAGCCATGAGATAAGGGAGCTTTAGGGGGGGAAATTTTAATGGGCATGCATCAGAGAAACAGAGAACTGACAAAGAAAAGAGAGGGAGAGAAGGTGGGGAGCAAACAAAAAAATTGAAGAAGCGAGGAGCATACCATGAAGATGATCCTTTAAGCTTCCATTTGCCATATACTCATACAAGAGAAACCTGCCATGAAGCAATCAAAATTATATAAGTGTTGCCAACACATGAGATGCATCACTCAAGTGCACACATGAACGAACTACCTCTCATGTTTTGCAATGCAAAAACCCCTTAGAGCAACAAGGTGGCGATGATGCAGTCTAGCAAGAAGCTCAATCTCTCTGCAGAAGTCATCATCTCCCTGCTCTGAAACTTTGTTCATACGTTTTACTGCTGCCACTAAGCCATCACTAAATTGAGCTTTGTATACTGTTCCAAATCCTCCACGCCCAATGATGGTGTTAAAACTGCCTGTTGCCTTCTTTATCTCCTTATAACTGAATTTTCGGAACATGGATGAAGGGCCTGCACTTAACCCCAAATCCCCCCCAAATGCCACCCCCAGATCCCACCCCCCAAAGAAAAAATAAAATTAAAGGATTTCTGACATGTGGCATTAGCAATGCCAAGAGAGAACATGACTGTAAAAGATCCAAAGCCATACCTTCCTGAAATTTTCGCGCTGGCCAAGAAGGAGGAAAAGCTTTTGAAGATTTCTTATCTAATTTTTCAGAACCATCCAGCTCTCTGCTTTTCCTGCGAATAAGAAATACCAAGACTACTAGCATCATAACAGCAGCTGCTGTGACTGCAAGTCCAATGCCTGGAATCAATGTCAGGCGGTAGTGATGGTGGTTTTTGGTTAAGGGTGTGCCAAGCACTAGTGGGTTTGGGCTCGCAGCAACCAATGGAGTTGGAGAAGCCTCAGGCGTGTGCGAAGGTGGGGATGGCACTGAAATTGGAATAATGATTGCAACAAATTATTATCAGCCACATATACAGCACCATAAGGAGCCCCCGAAAAAAATAAAACCAAAAGAAAAGAGCATAACAAAATTATAGTTAGATGGGGCAATATGATTGGAAACATCTTGCCCTGTTTCCAGGCCTTTTCTTTATTTCATTCTTGAACAGAACTGGCTTTTCTTATTTAATTAAAAGTATTTTCCCAACCACTCAATTCAGTCAGCTATTTGTTCAATCAGGATTATTTGTATAACTTTCCCCCTGTGGCCTTAACTTTTCATCTGATCTCCTCCTTCATAAAATATCCAGTTATCTCCTCTCATGAACTTTTCATAATAAAACTGTTTTCTAGGGTTAAAAATAAACAAACTAAAAGAAAAAACAAGTTTTTTTCCTCTGAATTGCCATAAAGGATCCTTGCTGGGCCAAAACTCAAACATTACACAGAATCCTTCAACTACATGTTCAAATGACAGAAGAAGAATCAGCTCGAATCTAAACTACAAGAACTCTAGAGGAGCAAACTTATTATTATCCAACAAATGAGCATTCCAGCTCAAAAGATACAAAGTTACATGACTTGCTCATCACTGGATATTATGATATGAAACCACAACTATCTGCAAGGGATATCTATCAAGGAATGGTTCAAACAAAGCAAGCAAATTGATGCATCAACAAAGATACCCTCCTGCGTGTCCCTAGGACAGTATGAAAAACAAAAAAAAGAGATCTTTCTCCAACCCTTCCTTCACGAATAAAGTTATTAGCAATGACAGAAAATGGCAAGTACCTTCCACATTAAAGCACCATTTCACAAGTTCGAGCCTAGGAGTTAGCCTCTTAAAAAAAGGGGTGTGTGTGTGGGGGGGGGGGGGTTGTTGGTTAAGGGAGGGGGTGGGTGGGTAAGGCTACTTACCAATCACTTCTCTCAAGCCCCATAGAAGTGAGCCATGTGCAATGGATACGACTTCATGGATCAATGACTCAATTAGATCTCATCACAACTATACCCAGTAGAACACAAATAGGATAGTCATTCCATGTTTGCCAAAATATCCTAAGAGGCATATAGAAAAATTTGATGAACTTGAAGGTGAAAACCAAAACAAAAGAGCTCTTTCTCTAACCCCTCCTTGATCCTTGACAGAATATATTTATTAGCAATGACAGAGAAAATAGATGAATGATTCAATTAGGTCTCAACAGAACTAGACCTACTATACAACATGTATAAAGTTGTTAATGCCATGCTTACCAAAATATCCTACCACACATATAAAAGTTGGACAAACTTGAAGGTGAAAACTCAAAACAAAGGAAATAATGCAGATAATTGATAGGTTCTATTGAACATTTCAGGTCATTATTTTTTAATTTCAAAAGCACAAAATTCCAAACTTCCTATAAAAACAGGGATTTTCTACGATATGTAAAACTAGCACTGGATATAAGAGTAACAAGATAGCACTATGTAAGAATAGGAAAGCCTGCACCAATGACACCAACTGGTTTATCATCACATGCATAGACATGCACATATTAAAATCCATTTCTTCCCAAGATATTGGTTTAAGGACTTCGTTGAGTTGAGTAGTTATACCTGGAAAATTGCTAAGCCCTTGAACTCCAAAAAAACAACTTGCAATTTCAACAACTGAAACACCATCAACTTGGCTTGCAATTGCAGTGAAAGTTGCATCACGGCAAGTACTCAGTGTCGTATTATCTTCTGCTCCTACCAGCTGACGAAGGTACGTGATGCTAGCATTTACACATTTCCTGCAATTAGAATCCTCTGAAAGTGGCAATTTGCAATTTACAGTGACATCCGAGAATTTTGGAGACTGCAGCATCTGGGTGACAGTTGTCCGACCCTCACACACATAATTAACAGGAATTTTTGTCCCAAACCCACAAAATGCTGTTGCATTTTTTGGAACTCCATACAGTCCCAAGGTTTCTGATATGGAATGTAGGCAGGTTTCAGATAAATTTGCAGAAACCCCTAGGTTGCCTGTGGCATTTGCATAGTGAGCAACAGAAACTGCAATAAAAGCATTGATGTAGCGGCAACACTTTCCTCTGTCATTGTTAGTAGAGCAGATTGAGGCCACCAGAGTGAGGTTAGATCCAGTCAAATTTAAGGGGCAATCTGCAAAAGTAGCAAGGGTAATTATCAATCATGAGTCATTCTCTGATTTATACAACAACTCATGACCTATAACATGCACAATTGAATATCTATTTGGAGTGCACAAAAAAGTTCACCTAAGAAGAAAAAAGTTATAAAATATCAATCTGATTTACATAACTTCCTGACAATTTAACTTAAAAATTAAATGGAGTAGTTCCTAGGAGAATTTGTACAGCTATATAACATGTAAAAACTCTTATTTTCTTTTTCTTTTCTATCTTTTAAACACAAATGGATAGCTAGACAGGTATCATGACTCATGAAGTAAAGGTTACTGATTTGACTCTTCCCCTTCACCTCTCTTTGGGACTGCTTCTCATCCAAAACAAAAACAAAAACAAAAACAAAAAAAAAAAAATATTGGTGATGTTGCTGCAATGTCCTACATGTATGTGTTGGCCCCAACACCCCATTTTGCAGTTTCTTACCTTTTTCCCCCTTTCCCTGCACTGACAGAGTTGATGTCTTGTATACATGTCCACAACCACATCTATGACAGTCTCATTGTTTTAAATGAGTTTACTTAAAAACTAAACAGTCAGTTATCTAGGCATTTATCTCACAAAATATGAATGACTTGGGAGTGAATTGGCCAAAAATATTGAGAAACTAAAACCAAACGATTACAAAACAACATATGAGTGCACAGATTACCTGATTTAATGGTAAGAATTTTGGAAAACTTTTCCAACAAGTAGGCTACAATAAGATCTAGGTTTGATATATTCTCCTCTGGAAAGATACTTCTAGAACTAGATGGAGGTCTAGACTCTCTAGAGTAACAAGAAAATATCACATCATTCAAACTTCACAGAATCACAATGCAGCTCCTATATGTTTTCCATAATTAATGCTTATATTATGTGCAATGATGTTCCCAGGACTTTTTAATAGCTTAATAGCCTAAATTCTTTTGTACTAATATGCCCATGCTTGCAAGTTTAATTCAGAACCCAAACCTCATAACACAAATTAGAAACCAGGAAAAAAAAAAAAAAAAAAAATTTCTTCCACTGCATTCACAACAAAACACAAATAAGATCATTCAAACCACGGGAACCCTGCTGCATAGTGATCACTTCCTCAGCAAATTTGTAAGAAAAACCCAAAAATTGAGAGAAGACAGCAGCGAAGTCCCCATTAAGCTAAAACCAACTAAAAAACACAAATTTAGACATTACAATGAACTCAAAGTTAACACTGGGTAGCCCTAAATATTACTCAGTTCCACATCAACAGCCAAATAATGAGTCATAAAACCCCAAGAGCCAGAAAACCATTTACAGTGTAACACTAAAATCTCAGAACCAAATAGACAAATAACTAAAACCAATTTCAAAGCCAAAGAAATTGCCCCCATAAAAAGGGAATACTAATAAATGAGAAGCAAAATAGAGAAACCAATAAATGTAGCAACTTTAAAGTCTAAACAGTCCTAAAGGAAACAAAAACAAAAGGGCACTAAATGCTAAACAAGAGTAAAAAGAAAAAAAGAACAAAAAAGTGAAGAAACAAGAGGATGAAAAGTATAAGTAACACTAACCACCCGCCATGATTACAGGAAGCTGCACTCCAAGAAATGCTAGCAGACCCAGCAAAATCGGCGTCGAGTAAGCTTCCATGGTCGAGACCAAGAGGGAAACTCCTGACCAGAGAGAGAGAGAGAGAGAGAGAGAGAGTAGTGTGATTGCTTGTGAGTGTAAGAGGCTGGCAGAATGACTATGTGTGTAAATGGAATGCCCCACAGTCCACAGACAGGACACTCTCTCTCTCTCTCTCTCTCTCTCTCGTTTTCAAACCAATTTCCTAAAAATTAATGCACAGTTGTGGAAGAGGGTGGGCCTAGGAAGGATCACTGCCTCATTGTTGGTCTTGCTGGAAATTCCCCATGTCACCTTTAAGCTCAAAAAAGAAAAAAAGAAAAAAAAAAGAAAGAAGCTCACTTTATGACAAAAATGCACAACTTTTTCATCACAAATTTGCTGCGTGGCAAACTGTAATTGGGTGAGAGAAAGTAATAAATTCATATAAAAGTAATAGACATTTCGTCATAATTTATAATAAAAGTTATGAATTTGTTTATGATAGTATAAGAACTCCACTCTACGAGCTAAAAATAAAATCAAGGAAGAAAGTCCAATTTATTATTTCACTTTGTGTAATTTTCTTTGAGTTAGTTAGTTAGAAGAAGATATGTCAATAGATGAATAATGAATTGACAAGTTTTCACTCTTTCTTATTTGGGCCAATTACTTGTATAATTTTTTTTTACTTACTATTAACAATCTATCACATTAGTAAAATATCAATATATTTGTCAAATTTTTTGTGTGCCTAGACTTTCTCATCGCTATATTATGTCTTTGTTTTGTAATATAATTTTGGATTCAATTTTGGGCAAAGTTCAAGTGATACAATACGGACGCATGATAAATTTTGAATATAAGCCCGTAGCAAATCAGGTAATATGAGTCTAGTATACAGGAGCACTGTACCTAGTTAGTACTAATTTATTTTTGTCACTTAATTGTCTTCCATTACATTGCAATGACACCTTTGCCTCTCTCTTTCTTGTTGCCTACTCAATCTTGATTCTATTTTTAAAATTAGCACCAAAAAAAGAATTCTTAAGTATCTAATGTATGGGTTTATTTATTATTATATGAGATTGAGGTATAGGAATTAGATATATAGGTATATAAATAGATCATATATAATTGGGTTGCGTTATCATAAGATGCCCGTTAACAACACATATTTGGATAACTTTTCAGGTTTTTGGGTAGCTTTTAACAGCTTTTGGAAATTTTTTTATTTCTTTTGGTAATTTTTTTGACAACTTTTTTTCTTTTTTATAAGTGAAGTCCAAAAGGGAAATTCTTAACAAGCACCGGACGGTGCTTAACATTTCCCTATGTAATTTACAAAACTCTTACATTTGCGGCCCATACTTGAATCCATGAGCTTTTGACGTCGGTCATATCCATACTCGAATTGATGTCCATTGGAGTCATTGGACAGAATAGAGAATACATATGCCAGTTGTTATTGCAAAACATCTTTTAGAAAGCCCCAGAAATTTGCTGTAAATAGCACATCCTTTGTATAAAGAATAGAGAACAGAGATGATTGGTCCACTATCTATCACTAGTGAATAGTGATGGCAACATGTATGTATGTAAGAAATTCCGAAGGAGTCTCTGGGCCAGGGGTGGGTGAGTAAAGGCCGGACCCACAATTGTTGATTAGTGTGATGAGACAGCAAAGCCAAGGCAAAAAGAGACGCGAGCATGTCTGTACTGTTATTCTGTATATAGTGTATGGGCACGGGTTGTATGGGCACGGGTTTTTGGAACATTAGAATGGGAATATTTTATATTATAAGGTATTTTTTAATTGGTCCTATTAAAGCCTTAAAAAAAAAAAAAATCATATTAATAGGTGTACTTAAAGCATTCATTGATGAATAGTTTTAAGAAACTTTTTATGAAAAAAAGAAAAAAAAAAAATATATATATATATATATATATATTTTAACATTTTTTTCATAATTTTTTAAAATGGTTTATTAATAATTGCTTTTATAACATCTGTTAGTAAAATCCTTTTTTAATTACATGTATCACCATGTTTCCATGATAGGATTTACCCCAAGTTAGTTACTACTCATTTGACATTTTTTATTTCAATAATAACGACAATTTTTTTTTTTCAATAAATAAGTGAGATTTGTAATTTTGGACATAATATGATATAATTGGTATATAATAAAGTGGTGTTAATGATAAGCATTTCACTACACTTATCATATCTACTAATACCCCCTCTCTCTCTCTCATACAAGAGTGTCCCAAGCTTAAGCCAACCAATATAATGCAAAAGCTCAACCAAGATGATTTTGAAGTCTAACAAATGAAGCGCATTTTTTAAACGAACCTTCCCTCCAATTCAAAAGATTAATGAGTTATTTTGTCCAATAAGTTAAAAGAGCATTTATTTTGGGTTAAAGAAATATTTCGCCTTTATGTTTCAGCTATCTTAGGTAAACACGTTTTTTAATTTGTTTAAATTTCAATTAGAGTCTTATTTTACAATGGTTTTGAGAATGTAATGTTTTAATTGCTATTTTCATTCTTCTATGCTTAGAGGGTTATTCTAAGCTTCTATATAAGCTATTTGGCTAGAATAAATAAAATATAGTAGCATCTTCAGGAAAAAAGAAGAAGAAGCTTTTGTGCTTTAAGAAGAATGATTTCTTCTATTCAACTATCATCCCTTGGGTGGACCCTTTGGGTGATGAGTTTCAGTTTTTGTATCTCTTTAGGTGGTAATAATCAGTATCTCATTAAGTGGTGAGTTATTTCAGCCAAGTATGCTTAATAGAATTCGATCCTTTTTGGGCAGTAATATTTGTATTTCATTAGGTTTTATTTGGTGGTGAGTTGGTCTATGCATTTTAGTTCTTGAGTGTTTTCTATTCCATCTATCTCAAAAATATCAGTTTGGTTTCCCCATACTTTTTTCTGGTATCATTCTCTCATCACTTGGTTTTGTTTGTCACTATAAGTCCGATTTGGAGGACCTATAATTAAATCGGGGAACTTGTGGTTGTGGGCTATGCACCACCAAACATGCACAATAGCCTTAGAGCAAGGCAAGACTGAATGGGACATTAGGAGGTGTACGTGGGTCACGAATCACGATCGGCCAAGGGAGTCAATTCCGTACCGTACCGGCCGGTACTGTCGAAATATACTGTACTGGCAAGCAAACCGGTACATATAACCCCCTTGTTTCGTACCGGAAAAAATACCGGCCGAACCGACCATGTACCGGCAGTACTGGCCAATTTCGGGCAATACCGGCCAGTACAAATTATTATTATTATTATTTTTTTTTTAAGTTTTGTAATTTTTGAATTTTTGTTAGAGCAGAATGGTAACTTATTTGCATTAACTTATTAGCATTATTTGTTTTCTTAGTATGCAATGGTAACTTTTAAGCTTTCTATTTTTTATATTGTGTTTTTTTTTCTTTTAATTGACACCAAAGTCTAAAACCATGAATAATTAGTTATGAATTGAGGAAATATTTTATGGTAAACTTTTATATTTATTATAATATATACACACACATACATACATACATACATATATATAAATATATATATATTTATAAATATAAAAAATAGCGGTAAACTCGAAACGGTACACCGATATTAACCGACATCCAAAATATATCGTACCGTTGACCAAACCGGTATAGTTTCCAGTACAATATTGACTCCCTTGCGATTGGCACGCCTAAGTCTTTGTCAATTCGACTTGTTCTGTTTAATTAGCATGTCCAAGCCTTGTAGTTGTTTGTAAGTCTCTACCATGATTGACAGGCCGCCCGTTGCTTAATTAGGTCCCATGAGAACCATCTTATCGATTTGATTTCGTTTGTGGTGTTGTGGCGTCGGTGCATGAGAATACCAAAACATTGTCTTTGATTAGAAAATGTGACCTTTTAAAAAAAATAAACAAATATAAATCTATAATTTGATATAGTTTTGATTCAATTGTGATGTGATGTGATGGTGATGGATTTGTAACATGAATTTTGTTTTAATGGTAATTTGTGCTTGAAAGTTCAGTTTGGATGTGTTGCCCATCAAATATTGTGAAAATGTCTGAATGGTTATTTTGATGGCAAATTAATATGTATATATATTTATTTATTTATTGTCATGAAAATCATTTTTGTTTAACAAACAAGTCTTTTTACTTTTTTTTTTTTTTTTAAGAACTAATTTTGAGATGTATCAAACCAAAAATATATATATTTTTGTTCAACCTTAAAAACAATGTTGAAGTTTTGAAAATACTGTTTAGAAATGCAAACCGAGCAAACCTTAAAGGTGTGAGCCTTGCAATTGCGGCAAAAACTTGTTAAGTCGATTAGAGTTGCGCATGTGTTAAGGAAGCAAATAGCTGAGCTGACACTTTTTAACCGTTTTGAGGAAAACACAAGCTGTAGTGGATTTTCTTTTCGTTCCTTTTCCTTCATCTACTTTAATTTTAAGAGTATATTGTTGCTTTGATTCTTTAGGAAAAAAAAATTATACAAATACTAGAAGACCAGCTATACTCTATGGTACTAAATATTGGGTTTTTAAAAAGCAACATATTTTTCAAATGATCATTGTTGAAATGAGAATGTTAAAAGTATAAGTAAAAATACACAAAAATATAGGATTCAAATTGAGGGAATTAGGTTTAAGATAGAGTGACCTCTAATGATGAAAATTTGAGGAAAAATCACTTGAGAATTGAGATGGTTTAGTCATATTTAGAGGAAAATGGTTAATGCACTAGTAAGAAAGAATGCATTGATTCATATTGAGGGAAAGGAAAATTTTAGATTAATACAAAAAAAGAAAAAAGAAAAATAACATTAATAGAAGTATTAAAAAATGATGTGTCAATTAACTTCCATTCAAAGACGAAGCATGGACACTAACCCCAAATCCATGGTGGAGATTCCTCATAGACTGACCAACGATCCCAATGCCTCTGATGACTAGCTTAGAACTATCAGATCCAACATCAAGGAGGTTGCCTTTAGAAAAATCTCTGACGGAAGCAGCAACAGATTGAACACAACCTGTGATCTTAGTGAGGAAAATCTTATAGGACAAGCCTGTGGAGTGCATGATGATGGGGCATTTGCATCGGGTGAAAATGATTTAGTTTGCAGAGCCAACGATTCTAGGAACCATTCTCATTAAAGCCACTCAGGAAATGCTAGGGATCATCAAGCACTCAACGACTCTATTTCGGGGGCAGAATGGAGTCAAAGAGGGAGCTGATGGAAGCATGGAAATAGATGGACACAGAGGATAAATCCTCACTATCTCATTTTGACCCTACCACCACACCTTATAAGATCATGAATATCTTTATTTGGAACTGTAGAGGTGCCATGAAGCCTCAATTCAAGAAAACGGTTATGGATCTCGTTGAATGGCATATGCCTATAATAATGGTATTTACGGAGACAAGGATGAGTAGAGCAAGAGTAGATGAGATCATTGAAACTTTACCTTTTGATGGAGCTATGGTAGTTGACACGATTGGATTTGTTGGTGGGATATGGTTGCTTTGGTGCTCGGACTTGGTCCGGGTTGATGTTTTGGCGACCACTGAACAAGAAATCCACGCTCTTATTCGGGTAAGATCTCAAACCTTTTGGATTCTTAGTGCAATCTATGCTAGTCCTAGGCTTGCTGAAAGATGTATGCTTTGGGATAACCTTAAAATGCTTACTTCCCTTCATAATCTTCCTTGGTCTCTTATGGGTGATTTTAACAAAGTTTTATCTGAGGATGAGAAATTAGGGGGAAACACTATTAGCCAAAGGAGGGTTAGGGCCATTCAAGAGTGTATGAATGTTTGTCATATGCTAGACCTTGGGTCTTTAGGACCGAAGTTCACATGGTCTAACAAAAGAGGCATTGATGATTTGATAGAATGTAGACTGGACAGATGTTAGGCCAATCCTGAATGGAAAGCCCAATTTGCTGAAGCCAATGTCACCCACTTAGCCAGAGCTAACTCTGATCACTACCCTCTCCTCCCAAATCTTAACCCAACCTTGGGCCAATCCTGAGTGGAAAGCCCAATTTGCTGAAGCCAATGTCACCCACTTAGCCAGAGCTAACTCTAATCACTACCCTCTCCTCCACTATCAAGAGCTGAAGACCAAATGATGCTGCATCAATGTTTTGACACAAGCATTGGATGGAATCTATAGAACTACTCCTTTGTGTTACTTGACCAGATTATGGAGGGCATGAAAGCAACCCCTTTCTCATGTGATCCTAATGTTGAAGATTCTCTTTTATGGGCACTCCAAAAATGGTTCTTTCTCTCTAAACTTAGCTTATTTATTGGCAAGAGGCTTAAACCCTTTGAACCTGGACACTATATCTATGTCTTAGGTCTAGAAAACTACTGCACCCCCTCGAATTCAATTTTGTCTTTGGCTGTGCATGCACAATAGCCTTCCTACTAGTGAAGTACTAGGTTCAAGAGGTTTAAACCTTAATCCAACATGCCCTTTGTGTTCAAAAGAGACTGAATCCATTGAACATTTGCTCCGGAGCTGTGAGTTTGCACAAGCCTTTTGGCAAAAACTAAACTACCCTCACTTTCTTAGGGAATCTTTTAACAAACCCCTAAGGGAATGGCTGGAAGTTAATTGCAATACTAAAATTGCATCTAATTGCATGGCAATTCCATGGGGTATTGTTTTTCCTATGGGAGTGTGGCACTTATGGCTGCAACAAAACTTATGTGTGTTTAAGACTAGCTCCCTTAACACTAAGGCTACTGAGAAATGCATTCAAAGTGCTACAAAATTTTTTGCAATAGGAACACGAATTAAGCTTTTAGTATCTAAATCCATAATCCCAATTGCATGAAGGAAACCCCCTGAAGGATGGGCAAAACTTAACACTAATGGCTCGACTTTTGGGAACCTGAGGAAGCAGGGGGAGGTGGGCTCATTCAAGACCATAATGGAGACTGGATAATAGGCTTTTCCAGAAGTTTGGGCTTCACCAACAACTTTATTGCAGAACTGTGGGATTTAAGAGATGGACTCACCTTAGCCAAGGAACTCAATCTTAATAGCCTTATTGTTAAGATGGATGTTATGAGTGTAGTCCAATTGATGAATAATGATTCTGTTAACATGCTAATGGAGCCTTTTTTGATTGACAGCAAGACCCTCCTGAGAGCCATCCCAAACAAACGGATTGAGCACACGTTCTGTGAGGTGAATCAATGCACGGATCACAGATTTTTTGGCAAGAATAGGGTCTAGGCATATTTTTCCTTTTGCTATTTTTGTTGACCTACCACCTGTGGTGGATGCTATTTTAACTTTTGATATAACTAATACTTGTAATAGACTTGTTGTTTCTAATATATAAGTAGTTTGTTCTGACCAAAAAATAAGAAAGTAATATAGAGTTTAACTTTTTTTGTTTGAGAAACAAATACAAACACACAAAGCAGAGAAAAAAAAATAGAAAAAAAAAATATATATATATATATATATATATATATGGTCAACTCAACTAATTTAGGCAGATTTACAACCCACCTCAAAAATTTTTGTACTATACTTTGTGATTAATTATTTGTTTAAAATAACGTTTTATATTTGAGGTCACTTTTGGAGATACTACACAAATTTTCTTATCCTCGAAATAATCAAGACAAAAGAAGATAGAAATATGTAACATATTATATTATATTTATATATTTTAACATACTTTTTTTTTTTTTTTGATATGATATATTTTAACATACTTGATTAAATAACAATATATAAAGTGCCTTTTGAGGCATTCTTATCGACTTAAGATATTTAACTTGGTGATGACAAAAATGAAAGTATCAACGACTTTTTGTGAAATCAACGAACTTGACTTTGATATCAAAGCATCACCAACTCGCTCTCTCTAGCTCCCTTGCAAATAGTGTACATAATTTAATATCATATTATCATCTAACATTTTAAATATTATAGTACTCTATACAATTTTAGAATTATAATATCTAATCTAAATCATAAAATGGGTTAATTTAAAATACCTCATGTTCTTACTTGATCATTTTCTCTTGTTTTAGACAAACTAATTTTACTATCTATACTCTTGCTAGCTAGACTTTCTTGTGTACTAGAGAGAGAGAACCATCATATCTTGCAGTCTTCTTCCTATCTTACCTTCAAAAAAAAAAAAAAAAACTGACTAGTAGGTTTCAATTAACTCAACTGATAAACTCTGATGGTTAAATAAGAAATCTAGATTTCAATCTCTATTTACACAAAAAATTGATTAGTGTCTTAATCTAATGATAATGAGCACAATCAACAGAAGCAGATGCCATAAGTTTAAACTTCATAAAAAAAAATTAAAAAATAAAATAAAAACCTGAATAAAGTATTCAGAAAATTAAAGTACCATTCATTGTAATTTATCAACACTCAAAATGTTTGAGAGTTTTCCAATTAAAGCTCTATAGATCCATTGATTTTTCCCACAAATAAATTGACACCTATCAATATCATATCAAAGATTTTAGATAAAATTCATTGACTAAAAGATTATATGTCTATGTCTTTTTCTCAACAAAACAAAAAAATGATAAGTCTTAGTTAGATTTACTCTAACTTAATGACAATGTTTGGTTTCTTTTACGAAGAGGATCATAGTTCAAATCCCCCTCCCCTTTTATTTTTTAAAATCGAATTATAGGAAAAAAAAAACTTAAGATTTGAATGATAGTTCATATTGTTCTTATAGAAATAAATAAATAAAGGAGATATGGAAATAAACAAAAAGAAAGATATAACAAAATAGTACTGCTACTGTTCTTATGTGATAGCTAATAATATTTGAGAATTGAGAAAATTAGGCAACCTACTAATTAGCAAGTATTACTAAATTTTAACCCTTATTATGGCTTAGTTATTTTTAGGATAATCTAGCAATTAGTCCAATATGCAGGTGATTAACCAATTAACATAAGCATGTAAAAACACAATTATAATCCCACACAAAACTTCTTTGTGACCTCACTGTCGAAAATGATTAACCAGAATAGATAATTTTAGTACATAATACTTATAAAACCCTCCAAGCCTAGTACTATCTATGTACTTAAACCCTTTGAATTTCTGCTCACAACCACTGTTCAAGTCCTTTCTCTACACCAAGTCTCTGATTTGCAATTGAGCTCCAATTGCTACTTCAAACCTCCATGGCTAATTCTGTCGTGGCTCCAATGAAAAAGCATTAATTATGAATTTATGAATTATGAAAAAGCATTAATTGAGAAGACAGTGACAATTTGGAAAGTTTCATACAATTTTGGTCCCAAAATATGGATGGGTCTGGGCCATGGCTCCACATTTTCCTTTTTATTTTTCATGTCAGGCTGATTGCCCTATAAATGATTTTATTATACTATGTTTTTTTTTTTTTTTTTTGATTGGATTTATTATACTATGTTATGCTTATAACTAGTCAGTACTCGGTGGTCCATTAACATCTTTCTGAAGCTTTTGTCTCAGAACATGGGCTATTTAATTCATTCGGCCCGCTTTTCTAGTGTAATGATGATTGTGACCCATGAAACTGTGAAAGGGTCTCGTGTGGCTCACTTGATTCCTTTTTTTCGTGGTTGTTGGCGTAACTAGGGTTCAACCATCGTGGGCTTGTGACCTTTCACTTTTAGTGGTGTGGAGCCCTGGGCTTTTTATATTTAATAGTCATGAATCTTTATGTGAATTTTCTTCTATGTCCTGGACCTGTTTACACGTGGTTACATGTGTAACGATCGAAAATATCTATTACGTATTCTATGTCCTGTTCCCCATTTCACATGGAGACAGATCTCACAAGTCTGGAGCACAATATCATGGATGGAATACGTATTTTCTATCAAATGATATCACATTATCTGTATCAAAAGATTTAAAACCCAATAAATAAGAGATATATGTATAAAAATAACTATCCATTAACACATATTTCATTTGTTAATGGAGTGGTTATTTTTTACTGACGTGTCTCATACTTATTGGACTTTGATATCACTGACATGGTATCATTTGATACCAAATACATTTTCATAAGAGGATAAATACTTGTAATAATATATATATATATATATATATATACATATATGGTCAACTCAACTAATTTAGGCAGCTTTATAACCCACCTCAAAAAATTTTGTACTAAACTTTGTGATTAATTATTTGTTTGAAATAACGTTTTATATTTGAGGTAACTTTTGGAGATACTACACGAATTTTCTTACCCTCGAAATAATCAAGACAAAAGAAGATAGAAATATGTAACATATTATATTATATGATATATTTTAACATACTTGATTGAATAACAATAACTTCTTTCCCTCTCTCCTGTGTATGTGTGTGTGTTTGTTTCTAAAAAAAAAAGAATGGGTAAGAGCCTGTTTGGTTTAAGTGTTTTCGTAACTCAATTCTCAGTTTTCATAACTCATAACTCAAAAATAGTGGGACTCATAGCAAAAAGATTGTTTGGCCAAACGATAACTCTGTTTCCATTACTCAATTCTCTGATTTTTGAGTTATGAGTTATGGAAACTGAAAACAACAAAAGGCTGTTTTCAGTTTCCATAACTCATAACTCAATGGCATTTCTGTAAATAAACACACATGAGGGACTCACAGCCGCAACTTTTGACCACCTTTTGACTTTTTTTTTTTTTTTTTTTGGGTTGGCGTTGGCTGTTCGTTCCTTTTTTTTTTTTTTTTCCTGGGTTAGCGTTGGCTGTTCGTTCCTCTTTTTATTTTTTATTTTTTTACTGGTTTGTCTGTTCTGTTCTATTCTTTTTTTTCTTTAGTACCTAGACTCACCAAACTTAGTGAAAAAAAAAAAAAAAAAAAATACCAGACCGAACAGCTAACCTAGGAGGAAAAAAAAAGAAAAGAAGAAGCTGCTAGTGGAAAAAAAAAAAAAAAAAAAAGCTGCACTGTAACAGTTGTGGGGTCCATGAATAATGTGAAAAAATTGAGTGATGAAAATAAAAGTGATGTTGCCAAATGAGTGTGCAAAAATGAGTGATGAGTGATGGAAATTGAGTGACAAAAAAAGCTTACCCAAACAGGCTCTAATTGTCCCATATTGCTTAAGAGAGTGTGTTGTGTGTAGTATAACTTGCCTCACCCTCCCTTAAAAGTTATCATGGCTTTTGAGTGGAGTTGTGGTGTACTTTTGTGTTAGAATCTCTTTCCCTCTCCCTGTGTATGTGTGTGTGTTTGTTTCTCAAAAAAAAAGAAAAAAGAAAAGGAAAGAATAACAATATATAAAGTGCCTTTTGAGGTATTCTTATCTACTTAAGATATTTAACTTGGTGATGACAAAAATGAAAGTATCAATGACTTTCCGGGAAATCAACGAACTTGACTTTGATATCAAAGCATCACCAACTCGCTATCTCTAGCTTCCCTGTAAATAGTGTACATAATTTAATATCATATTATCAACTAACATTTTAAATAGACAAAAATCCAAAATTGACTCTTTAACTTTCAGCCTTTTTCATTTCAGTCCTTTAATTTTCAGTTTTGTCATTTCAGTCATTTAACTTTCAATTGTTATCAATTCGGTATTCTGTTAACTGTCTTCGTTAAATGAGCAAAACGATGCCGTTTTGGCTCTTTTTTTATTTATTTATTTAAATTTTTGTAATTAAAAGAAATTAAAAAACTGTTATTAAAAAGAAAAAAGAAAAAGGGGAATGACGTCATTCCCCTTACCCGAATCAAAACATAAATCGTGTAAAGTTTCTCACAACCCTAAATTTTCTCACATCAAATTGGTACTTCTTTATGGTAGCTTCAGCTGGAAAAGAAATTAAGCCAAGAAATCCAAGGAAAAGAAAAGTGAACAGAGATAAGACTTTAGCCATTTTCCCAGTCAAAAAAAGCTTCTAGTGTAGTGTTTGTATGGATGAGACACTTAGGTGTATATAGGTATGTATAGAGGTAATGGTTGGATATCAGTTTGTTAGAGGAGAAGCGGTTGTGGATGATTAGGTAGGAATTGTGAAGGTGTTGTACATCAAAACTTGTAAGCAAGATATTGATAGAGACTTCATAGGCCATTGATTAACGTAGAGGCTGGGATTTCTAAACCAAGAAGAAGATTGCAGGACTCTCTCTCTCTCTCTCTCTCTCTCTCTCAACCTAAATCTTGGTCTCTCTCTCAATCTCAGTCTCACCTCATTACTGTTGCCGACCCAGACCTCCCCTCTTCCTTCTTCCCCCAAAATTCACAGTTTAAGGCTGTGGGAAACTTTCACGATTTGTGTTTTGATTTCAGGTAAGGGGAACAACATCGTTCCCCTAAATTTTTTTTTTTTTTTTTTTTTTTAATAACAGTTTTTTTAATTTCTTTTAATTACGAAAAAAAAAGCCAAAACGGCGTCCTTTGGATCATTTAACGAAGACAATTAACAAATGATTAACAGAATACCGAATTAACAACAATTGAAAGTTAGAGGACTAAAATGACAAAACTGAAAGTTAGAAGATTGAAATGAAAAAGGCTGAAAGTTAGAGGGTTAGTTTTGGGTTTTTGCGTTTTAAATATTATAGTACTCTATACAATTTTAGAATTATAATATCTAATCTAAATTATAAAATGGGTTAATTTAAAATACCTCATGTTCTTACTTGATCATTTTCTCTTGTTTTAGACAAACTAATTTTACTACCTATACTCTTGCTAGCTAGACTTTCTTATGTACTAGAGAGGGAACCATCACATCTTGCCATCTTCTTCTTATCTTACCTTCCCCCAAAAAAAAAAAAAAAAACTGACTAGTAGGTTTTAGTTAACTCAACTGGTAAAATCTGATGGTTGAATAAAAGATTTAGATTTCAATCCTCACTTACACAAAAAACCGATTGGTGTCTTAATCTAGTGATAATGAGCACAATCAATAGAAGCAGACATCATAGGTTTAAATTAAAAAAAAAAAAAAAAAAAAAACTGACTAAAGTATTCAGAAAATTAAAGTACTGTAATTTGTCAACACTCAAAATGTTGAGAGTTTTCCAATTAAAGCTCTATAGATCCATTGATTTTTCCCACAAATAAATTGACACCTATCAATATCATATCAAAGATTTTAGATAAAAATCCATTGACTAAAGATTATAAGTCTTTTTCTCAACAAAACAAAAAAATGATAAGTCTTAGTTGGATTTACTCTAACTTTTTTGAGAAAGTAGATTTGCTCTAACTTAATGACAATGTTTGGTTTCTTTTAGGAAGAGGATCATAGTTCAAATCCCCCACCCCTTTTAGTTTTAAAAATCGAATTATAAAAAAATAAAACCCTTAAGATTTGAATTATAGTTCATATTGTTCTTAAAGAAATAACTAAATAAAGGAGATATGGAAATAAACAAAAAGAAAGATATAACAAAACAGTACTGCTACTGTTCTTTTGTGATAGCTAATAATATTTGAGAATTGAGAAAATTAGGCAACCAACTAATTAGCAAGTATTACTAAATTTTAACCCTGATTAAGACTTAGTTATTTTTAGGATAATCTAGCAATTAGTCTAATATGCAAGTGATTAACCAATTAACATAAGCATGTAAAAACACAATTATAATCCCACACAAAACTTCTTTGTGACCTCACTGTCGAAAACGATTAACTAGAATAGATAATTTTAGTACATAGTACTTATAAAACCCTCCAAGCCTAGTACTATCTATGTACTTATAAAACCCTCACTGTTCAAGTCCTTTCTCTACTCCAAGTCTCCGATTTGCAATTGAGCTCCAATTGCTACTTCAAACCTCCATGGCTAATTCTGTCATGGCTCCAATGAAAAAGCTTTAATTATGAATTTATGATCCGGTCGGAAGAGGCTGCCCCTCTTAGCTTGCAGAAGCAGAACGTTTTGTTTTTATCATGGAAAATTTTGGGTAATAGCAAATAGCCAAATAGTAATGCAGCCAATACCGCGGTTTGTTGAGACAGTGACAACTTGGAAAGTTTCATACAATTTTGGTCCCAAAATATGTTTGGGTCTGGGCCATGGCTCCACATTTTCCTTTTTATTTTTCATGTCAGGCTGAATGCCCATAAATGACATTATTATACTATGTTATGCTTATAAGCAACTAGTCAGTATTCAGTGGTCCAATAACATTTTTCTGAAGCTTTTGTCTCAGAACATGGGCTATTTAATTCATTGGCCCGCTTTACTAGTGTAATGATCATTGTGACCCATGAAACTGTGAAAGGGTCTCGTGTGGCTCACTTGATTCTTTTTTTTCTTGGTTGTTGCAATGACTAGGGTTCAACCATCGTGGGCTTGTGACCTTTCACTTTTCGTGGGCTTGGAGCCCAGGGTTTTTATATTTAATGGTCATGAATCTTTATGTGAATTTTATTCTATGTCCTGTTTACACGTGGTTACATGGGTAACGGTCGAAAATATCTATCATGTATTCTATGTCCCATTCCCCATTTCACATGGAGGCAGATCTGACAAGTGTGGAACACAGTACCATGGAAGGCAGGATCGGAGCCACATAGTGGCTTGGGGGGGCCGTGACCCCTGCAAATTTTTTTTTTTTTTTTTTTTTTTTTTTTCCAATTAGACTATGAAAAAAAAAAAAAATAGGCCCCCCCAACATTACACAGCCGCCCCCCCCCCCCCACCCATTCTCACCCATTCTCCCAGCCCTCAATCAAAAATTAGGAACACCATTAAATTAAAAAAAAAAAAAAAAAATTATTTGTTCTACTTTCAAGCAAAAAAAAAAAAAACCCAAAAAAAATTTGAACTAAAATCTGAAAAAAAAAATATATATAACAAAACCAAGCCCACGGCGAGCCCATTAAAGGTAGCTCGCTCACGGCAAGCCCACGGATTCTCAACCAAAAAAAAAATACAGAGAATCAGAAATTGAACCCATCACGTCCCTGGCGCTTGGCAGAATTCCATTACGTCGTGTCGTCGTTGGCAGAGAGATCAAACCCCAATACAAAAGCAAACCAAACACAGAACTCAGCAAACCAAACACAGAGCACAGAGGTGTTTATAAAAAAAAAAAAAAAAAAATCTCCAATACACAAACCAAAACCAAACCCAGTAACCCACGAACGGTCACGTCGCCGTCGTCGTTGCCCAAGTGAGCTTGTCGTCATCGTCGTCGCTCGCCCGGTCGCCCTTCATCGCAGATCGGAGATCGGAGAACGTAGATCGCTCTGCCTCTGCTCCGGTGCTCGATGCTCGCCGCTCGGTACTCCTTCCGGCCCTCCCTCAAGGTATTTCGCTCTTTTTCTCTCTGACTCTCTCTCAATCTCTCGCTCTTTATCTCACTGAAATTAAAAAGGAAATGAATCGCAGATCGACATCGTAGACGGTAGATCGGTCATCGGCTCATCGCTTTGCGCCTCTGCCTCTGCTTCGGTGAGCGGTGCTCGTTGTTTCCTCCGGCAGTCCGGCCCTCCCTCAAGGTTTTTCTCTCAGACTCTCAGTCTCTCTCTCTTTATCTCACTGAATGACTGAATAAAGAATGAAATGAAACTTATAAATGAAACTCAGCATCTTTTTTTTTTTTTTTGATGTGGAACTGTGAGAATCTGATTGGCCAATTTGGCTGACTTTCAACTTTTTTTTTTCTCTTTTTAAATTTGGCTGTCCACACACTGTGCTCCCTTGCGTCTTACACGCTTGCACTCATAACAAATTTTTTTTTTTTTTTGGGTCCTATTGTACAACCACAACAATGTTTGTGTGTTGTGTGTTTGTGGGTTGTGTGTTCTAAGTGTTTTTGTTTTTGGTTGGTGTGTTTGTGTGTAGGGTTGGGCTTATTGTATCCTATTTGGTTTGGACTTCTTTAAGGCTCAGAAACTTTTAATGGATTTTGAAGTTATTCACTGCAGTACTTGGGCTTGAGCTTCACATATTACCCAAGTTTCAATTTTGGAATTGAAACTTGGAAAAAAACAATTTAAAAAAATTTTGAAAATCATATAATATAAATAATATCGGTTTTTTTTTTTTTGTTTTTTTTAAAGGACTTCACCATCCAACTTTTATTGATTAATATTATTTTAGTTACGGTCCATTAGCTAATGGATACAATAGATAGTTAATTAGTTACAGTATCACTATTATACTATAATTAGTTAATTGTATAATTAATGACAAATAAATTAAAGCAATATAGTTTATTGTTACGCTAAACAACAATAATTAAAACTATATAATTAAATTAACTAATACATTATAAAAGACAAATTAATTAAATTATTTTTGTTTTTGTTTGAGAGGTTATTATTAATTAAAGTTGTATTAAAAATGGGTTGACTGTTTAAATTATAGTGGAAATTTTGTTTTTTTCTTGAGTATGAATATCATTCATATAATTAAGTAAAAATTTCTAATTAAAATTTTATTTTTTAAAATTTTTTTCAGGTTAATTTTTGAGTTATATTCTTAAAGCTAAAAGAATTATGAGCAAACAAAAAACAATTGATGCATTCTTTAAGAAAAAAATGTTAGCAATTTAGAAATTAGGACACCTGTGGCTGTAGAAACAAATGTTAATACTTCAATGCCTGATGAACATCCCTCCAAATGTCCAAAACTTCAATTTGAAGAGATAGATCGTGATCCAGGATCACGTAAACAAATATGTGAATTTCCTAGTTGATAATTTTGTATCCAATAGACTTAAGAATTATATTTAGTATATTTTTGTTATAACGCGGCCCCCCCAAGTATTCATTCCTGGCTACGCCCCTGATAGAAGCCTGGAAGGAATACGTATTTTGTATCAAATAATATCACGTAATCTATATCAAAACTCAATAAATGAGAGAAATGTGTATAAAAATAATTATCTATTAATATATATTTTTTATATGTTAGTGGGGTAGTTATTTTTTGTTGATATGTTTCACACTTATTGAAATACCATTGACATGATATCATATGATACCAAATAACTTCTCATAAGAGGATAAATACTTGTAATATCACCTTGTAACAATCACACCAAATATAATATCGCGTGAACAACTGGATGATGTTAAGATAGTAATTTAAATGCAGCCTTCAAGGTATGAGTAGAAACAAACGACTTTTTATTGGAAACAAAATAAAAGAAAAAGTTCTTTAGTTGGGTAGCTTTGCGATGGGTGGTGAGTACTATCTAGTATCTACAATTAGAACATTCACATTTGCTTGTCTAAAATTTATCCATTTTAGATCATCAAAAAGGTTTTTTTTTTCCTACTTTACATAATAATTTTACAACATATCCTATATCCAAACTTTCATTTTACAATACAATATATTAAGAAAATAAAATAACTCTTTTCATGTATTTTTTTTTCACCCAACAAAAGCAACAAAATCTCAACCAAAAAAAAAAAAAAAAAAAAAGCCCTTCAACCTAAGACCGGTGCCACCGTTGGCTTTCAACCCATTGTCAATCTTAATTAGACCAATGCCATTGGTGGCATTCACCCAAACCCAGCACCACTAGCATTTACTACCTCGTCGCACCACTGTTATTCAATACACCATCATTATTTACTTTTTTGTCTCGCTGTCATGCCGTGGTGCCTCCAAATCCTATCCCTGCTCGACCCACATAATGACCAGCCCAAATTGCCCGCCCACTTCCCAAGAGAGAGAGAAATTTTTTTGTATTTATTCGGTAATATGGTGCACCTTCATACATACAAAAATCTTACTTGCTAGATAGCGTTACTTCATAGAAGTTGTATTGATTCGGTAGAGAGTTGTGACTCTTTGGTAAGACTATAACTCTAAACATAAAGCTATATCTATTCACCAACAGATGTGTCCTTTGCCAAAGGGTATCTAGTAGTCTAAAAATACTTGGGCAATCATTTAAATCATTACACAAACTGGGGGGAGTGGCACCATTGTTATTCACCACACTATCATTATTTACATTTTTGTCTTGCTGTCGTGTTGTGGTGCCTCCAAACCCTATCACTGCTCGACCCACATAGTGACTAGCCCAAATTGCCCGCCCACTTCCCGAGAGAGAGAGAGAGAGAGAGAGTTTTTTTTTTTTTTTTTTTTTTTTTTTTTTTTTTTTTATTCGGTAATATGGTGCACCTTCATACATACAAAAATCTTACTTGCTAGATAGCGTTGCTTCATAGAAGTTGTATTGATTTGGTAGAGAGTTGTGACTCTTGGGTAAGACTATAACTCTAAACATAAAGATATATCTATTCACCAACAGATGTGTCATTTGCCAAAGGGTATCTAACAGTCTAAAAATACTTGGGCAATCATTTAAATCATTACACAAACTGTGGGGAGTGGAATAGTCACAACTCGGGCCTTAAGCCCAAGAAGTAATTGGGACACGAGAAAAGAATTGGGCCAAGCCTATGTATTGAAAGGAATACTCAATGGGTAATAAACCATGAAAGGAAGAAAGTTGGGTCATCTTAAGTATTACGGAAAATATGAGTGGTACAGGAAATTAGTTCCTGTGGAAAAGGTAAGATGCCAACTTACCCAAGGTATGGTGCATGGATAATCCACGTGTGATTTTCAGGAGATTCCTGCAACCACGGGAAACTTCTGGAACATGCAAGAAGGTTAAAGATCTTTGCCTTTGCATTAATGATGGGGTTCTTACCTAACCTCTGCCACATTAAATACAAGTAAGACAGCCTGAACATTACAAAAAACCCCCAAAAGTCAGAGTTCCAGGATAAGGGTGAAGAGAAATTTGATAAAGTTAAAGAAAATATCCCTGAGACTCTGGTAGGCAACAGGACAGTTGTAATGATAAGAGCAAGGATTGAAGTTATAAAAAGGAGAGGAGAGACAAAAGGAGGAGGGGGCTGAAAAAAGAAAAAGAAAAAGGAACATAGAGAAGAAAAATGAGAGAGAGAGAGAGAGAGAGAGAGTAAATGTAACACCGCGGGAATGTGAGAGTTATCTATTGTAATACTTAGGTTGAAATTGTAATATTTAAGTTTAGAGAAATCAATTGCTTGAATTTCCCATTGTGGAGTGTTTTTCCTTATTGTTTATTTATTTGTTGGTTGTTTGAATAATTTAAGTGTGAATTCATGAAGGACTCCATGGGGGCTAGTTTTTGTGGTCCCACAATTGACGCTATTTGTGGAAATTACTCTATTAAGTAGAAGACTCAAGAGTTGGTTAGTTTAAGACTATGGCGAATTGATCACAGAATGGTCTCACTTATCTAGAGCGACCTAGTATTTTAGAAGAATCTGTTCATGTGGATCGACGTGTGAGATCTGAAGTTCATAAAGAAACTCAACAATAACCTAGCCTACCTCCGCAAGGAGAAGAGACTGCTACCAATATAGAAGGTCCGTTCTACTATAATAGGGATGGGGAGGTGGAAAGGTTGAAGGAGCAGGTGGCATTGTTGCAGAGGAACAATGAGAAGGATAAGGAGTTACTCCGCCGAAAAGACAAAGAGTTTTATCATCGGAGAGGACCAAGCCCGCCACTTAGCCGCTCCCGAGTAGATGAACACGTGTTGGACGATAGGAATAGGAAGCGAGATACGAGATCACCCCCTCCCCATGGAGAGCGAGAGTAGTCTCCGCACAAGGAGAGGATAGTCTCTCCACCTCACCCTAAGAATAGAAGGGGAGAGCAAGACAGGAAGAAGCATAAAGGACCAATTCCTCAGCACTCATCAGCCCCTTAATCTCGAGTCCCTATAGTGCCAAAGGTTTCCAGTGATAATGCCATGGGTAAGACACTGCATTAGTTATCTCAATCCCCCTTCTCAGAAGAGATTGAGAAAACTGATTTACCACGAGGATTCATAAGGCCAACTTTCGCTATTTTTTATGGCAAAACGGATTCTGTGGAACATGTCAGTCATTATAACCAAAGCATGGCCATATATTCTAAAAATGAGGCTCTGATGTGTAAAATTTTTCCTTCAAGCCTGGGGTAAATAGCTATGAGGTGGTTCGATGGGATGGAAAAAGTGGCTATTCGAGGATATGATGAGCTAATTAGAGCATTTGGGGCAAGATTTGTGACATGTAGTAGGACCTCGAAGCCTTTCGCCTTACTCTTTTCATCAGCAATGAAGGAAGGCGAAACCTTTAGAGCTTATTTAGATCGTTATTGGGAATTTTACAACTAGATCGGGGGAGATAATGGGGGAATTGCTGCAAGTACCTTCAAGGTGGGGCTTCCCATCGATTCCAACTTGAAGGCTTCGCTGGCATTGAAGTCGGTCACGGATATGAATAAATTAATAGAGCGGGTGAAGGTGTATAAGAGGTTAGAAGATGACTAGTTGCAAGATAAGGCTAAAGCAAAAGTACCCATTGTAGAGAAGAAAGAGGTTAAGGTAGATCAAGCTCCCCGATCTTGAAGGGACTTCTTCTCTCAGGCTTAGAAGATGAGGCTCGAAATGGTTAGTTCGTTGTACAAAGAACCTGTATACCAAATTGTAGAAAAAAAATAAAGAATGAGCCATACTTCCGTTGGCTGAACAAGATGAGTGGGGATGTTACGAGAATAAACCAGAGCCTTTATTGCTTATATCATCGGGACCAAGGGCATACAATTAAGGATTGCCGAACCCTAAAGGACCACTTGCACCAACTTGAAAAGGCAGGTTATTTGGGAGAATTCTTAGTCTGGGAAGATTCTCATCTGCAAGACCTAAAAGGGGCAACTACTTCAAGAACTTCAACATTAGCTCGGGGGCTCATAGGGGTAATACACGCGGTTAGGAAGCAAGAGGAGACTATGAGAACTCCACCGTGGATATTGACCGTGAATTCAATTTCTGACTCAGAATTGGAAGATCCTACACCTAAAAAGAGACATTGGGAAGACGAATGCATTGGCTTTATGGGAAAAGACCTTATGGATACTATTTAGCCCAATGAAGATGCACTGGTAATTACATTGCGGATTGGGGGCTTTGATGTAAAAAGGGTTATGGTAGATCAAGGAAGTGGAGCAGAAATAATGTACCTTGACCTATATGAAGGGTTAGGACTTACCCCTGAAGATTTGACAGAGTATAACAACCCCTTGGTGGCCTTTGACGGAAGTATCGTTCTGCCAGCTAGACAGGTGACTCTTCCCATGGAAGTGGAAGGAAGAAAGGAAATGGTCCACTTTATAGTAGTGCACTCATACTCAACTTATATAGCAATTCTTGGACGTCCTTGAATTCACTCCATTAGTATAGTTCCTTCTTCTTTACATCAGAAGATAAAATTCCCCATCGAGCAAGGCATTGCAGAAATACACGGAGACTAGAGTATGGCACGGAGATGCCAGATAGCCACCGTGGGGCATAGGTATGAAGGAGAGCCTTAATTGGCAAATCCCTTATGGTAGCTACAGTCTCCACCCGAGGACACATGTGAGCGATTGGAGAAAATACACATTAACCTTGGGGATAAATACTTCCAGGTAGGAGCTAACCTTCTTGTCTTGGAAAAAGTAGAATTAATCTTGTTTCTAGTAAGCAATTTAGATGTGTTTGCATGAAGTCCATATAAAGCATCTGGGGTAAATCCGAATTTTATCTGTCATCGGCTTAATGTTGACTCTCGGTGTCCATCGAAGAAGTAGAAGCCTCGCAAGTCCTTGGATATACACGTCGGGATAGTAAAGGAAGAGGTAGATAGACTCAGAGAAGCTAGGGCAATTAAGGAGGGTTTTTTTTTTTTTTAAATCCCAAGCGGTTAGCTAACACGGTAGTGGTGAAAAAGAAGAATGGAAAGTGGTGAGTATGTGTGAACTTCACAGATCTGAACAAGGTGTGTCCGAAAGCCTTTCCCCTTACCCAAGATTGATAAGCATATTGATGAAACTTTTAGGCACCCTAGGTTGAGCTTTCTTGATGTGTTTCAGGGGTACCATCAGATAACTTTGGCCCCCAAAGACCAAGAGAAAAACTTTTTCATTACCCCTACTGGTAATTTTCATTACAAGGTCATGCCATTCGATTTGAAGAATGTGGGGTCCACTTATCAAAGAATGGTTACCAAGATGTTCAAAGAGCAATTGGGAAGGAATATGAAGGCTTATATAGATGACATGGTGGTAAAGAGTAAGGCCAATGAAGATCACCTTAAGGATCTCCTAATGACCTTTGAGACATTGCGGAAGTACATTGAATGCTTCTAAGCGTGCCTTTGGGGTCAGGTCGGGGAAGTTTTTGGGTTATTTGGTGACTTACTGAGGTATAGAAGTTAATCCATATCAAATTATAGCTTTGCAAAGTTTGAAGTCTCCTAGGAACCCTAAAGTGGTCCAGTGACTTACTAGGATGACTGCGGCTCTTAATCAATTCATTTCGCAGTTTGTGGATAGGTGTTGACCTTTCTTCCAACTGCTGAAGAAGTGGAAAGGCTTTCAGTGGATAGATGAATGCCAGTAAGCATTTGATGAACTGAAGTTGTATTTATCTCAAGCTCCCGTCTTGTCAAGGCCGGTACCTGGAGAAACGCTGTATATGTATTTAGTTGTGACTGATCATGCGATGAGTAAGACTCTGGTGGAAGCAGAAACACATTATCTCCCTTTGTAAAAAGCTGTGCTTGCAATAATTCATGTCGTACAGAGATTGTCCTACTATTTTCAAGCCCATATAATAGTTGTGCTAACTGAGCACCCATTGCTCAGGAGGTCAGATTTCACGAGAAGGATAGCCAAATGGGGAGCCTTTTTGGAGCTTTTGATATTCAGTATAGGCCTCAGACTTCCATCAAAGGGTAGGTTTGAGTAGATTTTGTTGCCTAATTCACTCCTAGGCAAGCTGACGTTTTGCTAATAGAGGGATGCAGGGCAATGGTACCATGAGAACAAATATGGCATGTGTATGTGGATGGAGCATCGAACTGCCGAGGGGTAGAGGTTGGAATTATAATCATCTCTCTGAAAGGAGTCAGAGTGGAAAAATCATTCAGGCTGGGTTTTCTTGTGTCAAATAATGAGGCAGAGTATGAAGCTCTCCTTGCGGGGCTTAGAATGTCTAGACAAGTAGGGGTAGACAGAGTACAGTTACACTGTGATTCATGGCTAGTTGTTAGTCAGATTATAGGCGAATTCGAAGCTAAAGACCAGAGAATGATAAGCTACTTAAAGGAGGTCGAGAGAGAGAGAGAGAGAGAGAGAGAGAGAGAGAGAGAGAGAGAGAGTAAAGGTAACACCGCGGGAACATGAGAGTTATCTATTGTAATACTTAGGTTGAAATTTTGTAATATTTGAGTTTAGAGAAATCAATTGCCTGAGTTTCCTATTGTGGAGTGTTTTTCCTTGTTGTTTACTTTTTTGTTGGTTGTTTGAATAATTTGAGTGTGAATCTGTGAAGGACTCCACGAGGGCTAGTGGGTTGTTGATTCAGCAACCTCCCACCATGTTATCCCCATGAAAAGATTGTTCACCACATACAAAGCAGGCGACTTTGGTGTTGTGAAGATGGGTAACTCCAGTTATTCAAAAATTGTGGGAATTGGTGATGTATGCATCAAGACAAATATTGGTTGCACATTGATGGTAAAGGATGTGCGACATGTTCCGGATTTAAGGATGAATGTGCTTTCTACACTGGCTATGGATCGAGTTGGTTATTGTAACCATCTTGGCAATGGAAGATGGAAACTTTGTAAAGGACTATTAGTTATTGCTAGAGGGCGTGCTTATTGTGGCATGTACAGAACTCATGTGAGGGCTTGTAAGAAAAAGTCCAATGCAGTCAAAGTTTTTGAGAAAACTCTACAGTTGAGAGTTGATATTAATGGTGTTGCAGCCAAGAGAGTAAAATTCTCTCTACCAGAAAGTGATTTAAATGAGAAAGTGATATTTGATGAAAAATATCATGATGCTAGGAAGAATAATGAAGTGAAAGATTGTGAAGGTCTTGAGTAGGGGGAGCAATATCCTCCACTAGAGATTGTTGAACCTCTTGAAAGGAGGTGTATTAAAGAACATCGTGCAATTAGTTTCGAGAATATTTGGGCTTCTAATGATAGGGAGCCAAGAAATTGGATTAAGGATATCCAAAGTGAAATATATTATTTGTAAACGAAAGGAATTAATTATGATGAAATTTTCTCAGTATTAGTGAAGATAATGAAGAAGGTTGAGTCTGATGTTGGCTTGGCCGAAATGAATTCTAACTGAAGAGTTGTATAGAAGATCTCCTTTGTAATGGGTTGGAGGGGGAGATTGTTGGGTGTGCATTATATCACGTGGGTCTAGCCCACACTTTGTCTTAGCTCATTAAATGAGGTTGTTGAAAAATGGCCAAGAAGTCAACAAAGCAGATTGAACTTGCTGGAGAAGTTTTCCAATGAGAAGAATTGAAATCATCTTTATGTACAAAAGTCAAGATAAGTTGGCTTGCATTTATTGTGACTTGATGTGAAGAGTGTGGAAGGAAGAAAAGAAGAAAAAGGTGAAGAAATATAAGGAAAGGCCATTCGGCCATTTGGTGAAGTGGAGAAGGGAAAAAGAATAAAGTCCCAGAGTGTGACGACTAAGTATAGTCTTGAAGAACTATGTGAGTGAAAGCAAGCAAAAAGAGAAGAGAAAAATAGAGAGAGTAAGAGAAAATTGTGAGATATATAGTGAGAAACAGAGTAGTGAGTGAAAAGATAAAGAGAGTTTTTTCTTTACTCAAATTCTATCTCTAAATGTTGTAATCTCTATTTAATAAAGTGAAATTATTCAGAGTTTATCCCGTGGTTTTTTTCTCCAAGGAGAAAGGGTTTTCACATAAATTTTTGTGTTCTTGTATGGTTATACTTTCACTGTGTTTGCTGAAATTTATTCACAGTTATATAGAATTTTTCCCAACAAACCTTGCTTGTACTATATACTGCTAACTTTTAAATTTAGACTTTGACTAGATTTTCCAATGTCTGGATTACATTTTAAACTTGAAATTTATTACAAACAAAATGCTATGGAATAAGCCTACACTCAAATTCTAATAAAGAGATTAGTGTTTTCCATTTTAAGTTTTTGGTAGCAAGGATACAAAAATATAGAGAAAATATGGTGCAATGGCCTATAGCTAAATAAATAAATAAATGATAAAAAAAAAATTGCACAGTTTTACTCGGACGTACGCGGTATGCTGAAATCACACTAATAACCTTGTTTTTGTTTTTGTTTGTTTTTTTTTTTTTTTTTTCTCGAACATTTTTTCACTTGTTTTGAAATTGACATTTCAAAATTCTTATATCAATATTTGACTTCAAATACTTTTATATTTCCCATTTAATTGCCCCTGACGTTCATCATCTATTTTCAGCAATGAAAGAATTAATTCACTTTCATTAATTCTATTTTTTTATTTAATTACAATGCACTATTTGGATCAAGAAATTAAATACCCCCTATCAAAAAATAAAAAAAATAAAATACTAATCATGCTCTTGGCTTGGGTCAAGTAACAATTTCTTTAGGGTAATATTATGTTCCCAACATTTTCGTGTGGGTTTGAGAAGTGATTATAAGCTAACTTTTAGCTTATTTTATGTATTGTTTGTAGGTCTCACATTACTTTTTGTTTCAACTTTATTTCAAATAATTTAACTTTCAAAATTTTGAAAATAAACTAGTTTTTAGCTTTTTATCTCATATTATGCAAATAAACTTCCGAAAATAAGCAATTTTAAAATGAACACTTTATAACAAATCATAGCTATCAAGTTATTACTGGTAGATAAAAAAATGATGTCAACGATAGACAGACTATGGGTCCGTTTGGATTGAACTTATTGTTGTTGAAACTGAAAACTGAAAACTGAAAACACTGTAGCAAAATAATTTTTAAATGTGTGAAAAGTACCGTGAGACCCATTTTTAATATTTTTAAATGCGTAAACAGTGCTGCTACAGTACGTGAACAGTGACGAAACAGTGCATGAATAGTGAAAATTGTCTCTGAACAGTAAAATCTGTCTCTCCTTAAATGCGTGAAAGTGAAAAAAAATAAAATTAAAAAAAAAGAAAAGGGAAAAACGTGGACGCAGGATTCAGCAAATGCTGAATCCAAACCCACCCTATATATAACCAATGACAGTTTACGCTACCTAAGTTTTGTTGTAAAAATGTTAAGACCGTAGTATTACTCATTTCTTTAAGATGTTTGGCATTGCTCTAGAATCTAGCTTGAAAGAAACAAAGGGAAAAATTAGAAAAAGGAGAAAAGTACTAACAAAAAGGTCACCTATTTCTCCTTGTTACTCCTTTAAAAGTACTGGGAAATGTTGAAGAGTGCAATATAATTGTGTAAGTAAAACAACTAAAATGCAGATATTTATGAAAGTAACAAACTAAACTAACTTTGGTTAGATTTACTAAATTTAGTTAGAAAACCTTAGAACAAAACAAGCAGGGCTCGGATAACATCAGACATGGACCTTTGGCTTATACTTCTAACAAAAGTTAATAAATGCTAAAATTTTAAAGTTAAAAAAAAAAAAAAAAAGATAATATTCAAATTTATGTCTGGTAGGTTGAAATTAACCCCAATTCAATGAACTAATTACCCAAGTTGATTAATTAAGTTCAATTATCTAATGGTTCAATTCAATTAATAAAGGTACAACCATATCGACAATCTAGAGTTTTAAAAATAAATTTTTACACAAAAATATGGTCATGATAGGAAAAATCTGGATGGGAAAAACCCCAACGAGTGGTTTAAAGGTAACCACCAATCTTGAAGATTTCACTATGAAGATTGAAGTTACAAGTACATAGAATATACTTAATCCTGAAATACCTTCTTATAATAGAACTTTTTGAATTTTCCTAGTGCAGCTCCAACCTGGTAGGACTACTTTTCATATGAATCTCGAAATACCTACTCCTTGGTACACGGTAATCCAATCTGTGACTTCACTTCACACAATTACACTTTGATTATTGAAGGCAGTAGGTGTAGCAATCTTGATTGAAACATACTAAACTTTGTACTTCCGGAAACGCAGCTTGATGCAAAATCCTAGGCGTATAATGTCGCAGTCGGTTCTCCAGTATAGAGTGCTCTGAATTTGAAAATCTCTCTCTATCATGTCACAAAGTAGTTCTCCTAGATCTCTAATGAGGACGACTGTGAAAAGTACAATTTAAGTTGTTCTAGTATCCTAGTGCATGAATTTTGAGGTTGCCACTTCATCTGACATAAAACTTAGAAGTTAAGATTCATGAAACTTGATTGATCAGTCAGTGTCAAGCTAGTGTCAAGGTTCAAGTGACCTCGATCAATCGGCAAGTGTCGAGACATCAAAGAAGACACTATTTTGAGTAGATTCTTAAGTTATTTTCTTGTGTCTTCAAATGTAGTTCTTTAAGTACTTATAAACACTAAAAATTGAGTCTCAAATACATTAAAAATGCGTTTTAACTCAGATTTGCCATCATACAAAATTTGACCCTAACAGTGACCGCTTTATAGCGATTTTTTGTTGTTTATAATTTGCTAATTACAACAATGAGGAATGGGAATTTGATCCCAAGTTACCTGATATAGGCAGGGTTGGATCCCCAAAATTTTTTGTTTTTATTTTTGTGTAGGAGGTTCCATCCCAAGTTATTTATTCGACCGTAAAAATCTTTAAATAAAGTTTTTTTTTTTTTTGGGTAGAATCTTTAAATAAAGTTATTATTGGGGAAGCCAAGTTTTAAGCACTTTTATCTAATAACTATACATTATTTCTCAAAAAAAAATAAAAACTATACATTATAAAATTTTGGGGAGGCCGTCTTGGCTCCAACATAGGTCCATCCATGATATTGATTCAAAACACTTATTTTTCTCTGTAATCCAACCACATACCAGAGATGGAGGTATTTACCTTTCTACTCAGCATCCTTTTCTTGCTTTCAATGCTTAATCAAGTCCTCAATACTTCGTATTTACCTGCAGAGAATAATCTTAGCTGCAACTCTGTGTGTGGCAGCTCTTCTCTTTGGCTGTACCACTGCGGGCAAGGTATTCAATATCATAAAAGAATCAATCAGAATCATCATCCTAGCTAGGACTGAACTCTCTCTTCTTTGTACCGATTTCTTGTTTATCAATGGTCTTTTAACAGGAGGGACAAACATGTTTCCAAAGCCAAAACTGCGACCCGGGTTTGCACTGTGAGGTTTGCCTCTCAGCTGGCGTAAGGCCACGCTGTACTCGAACACAACCCATCAGTCCCACTTCTAAGGTCTTCCATACTCATTATTTTTGTGTGTCTTATTGGGTTTTCTGGTTTTTCTTGTTTAGGATGAGAACTAATATTTGTGATGGTGTTTATGAATTTATGTTGGCCAGGTGAAGGGTTTGAAGTTTAACAGGTACTCATGGCTTACCACGCACAATGCATATGCGAGGATAGGAGTGAAGTCAGGGACAGGCTCTATAATTCTGGCTCCCACAAACCAGGAGGACTCCATTACTTCTCAGCTCCAAGTATGTTACTAATTAATTTGTTTTTGTTTTGTTCTATTTCCAGAAGATTTTAGATTACTTTTTCTGTATGGTTTAAGAGAGAGGAGAAAACAATGCAAGATAAGAGCGACTATTTAGAAAATATGAAAAATAAAAGAAAATTGCAGAGACAGAAAGATTTATAGAGGTCAATTTAAGCATATTCGGGTGAATAAAGAGATTCTATAATAATTTAGCGGTTTGAACATCCTTGTCGGTAACATTGAAAGCTCTTTTTCTTTTTTATTCTTCTTTTTTTTTTTTTTTTTCTTTTTTTATAATTTTTATTTATTTATTTTAAATGTGGTTATTATTATTGTTATTATTTGAAGCCATTTTTATAATTCATAGCTATAGGTTTTAACATTTTGGAAACAGAATACATTTATATATATTTAAATAATTGATAATTATAATGGGAGAAGGGAATTTAAATAAAGTACCAATTGAGGTATAAGGCAAGATTTCTATTTAAATCTAACGTCAACCAATATTCATTTTTGAAGAGATTCATTGATTTCCAAAATTATGAGGGGAAACAGAAAGGTCACCCTTAGTGTGTGTGTGTTTTTTTGTGTGTGGATAATTTGAAAGTAGAGACACCCCTAGTGTTAATGTGGCTTTGTTATCGCTTCTAGGAAAGGAAATGTACAATTTAATTTCAATCCAAATTGATATCAATATCTTTGTACCATTTGGAAATGAACTATTTTATTTTATTTTATTTTTCCTAGAATGGAGTTCGAGGGTTGATGCTTGATACTTACGACTTCAAGGATGATATTTGGTTGTGTCATGGCCAATGTAGCGACGTTACAGCTTTTGTAAGTGTGCAATATTAATGGTAACCACACATACATTTAGAAAGAATAGAGTTTATCTCCAAATAGATTAGGAGGAAAACTTGTCCTACTCACTACGTAGCTATTGAAATGATTGTCTACATGTACTTTTAGTCATATATGGATGGTCTTATGAATCACCCGTAATGGATTGAAAGAAATTCCTCCAAACCAATTTGGACTAGGGATAAAAATTGTCCATTTAGAGATATGAGTTAAGCTAGCTTGAATCATCATAATTCTTCTTTCTCAAAAAAAGAATCATCATAATTCTTAAGAACATTGTATAAGTTGAGGTAGCATCATCTAATTCTTAATTTCCAAGATTTTCTGTAGTCCATATGGCAACGAACTTTCAATGGATTAAAAATTGAATCTGAAATTTTCTTTTCTAGTTTCAGAAAAATCTATTAATTTTTATTTATCATTAATTGCACATAATTTAAAACAAGTCATTGTTATAAAATCTGATTTACCAGCAACCAGCCATTAATGTTCTGCAAGAGATTAAAATCTTTCTTGAAGCAAACCCATCGGAGATAATCACCATTATCCTTGAAGACCATGTTACATCAACAAATGGCCTAACTAAAGTGTTTGATGCCGCTGGCTTAAGGAAATTCTGGTTTCCATCAAGTCGAATGCCAGGACATGGTAAAGATTGGCCAACAGTTGATAATATGGTGAATAAAAATCAGCGCTTAGTAGTTTTCACTTCAAACCAAACTAAGGAGGCATCTGAAGGGATTGCCTATCAGTGGAAATACACAGTAGAAAACCAATGTAAGTCTTGTTATGCTTCTCCTATTTTGTAGTGTATATATATTGGACTACGAATGGTTTGCATCATATAATAGTTTTATAGTTTAATGAACATTGCTCGATTCTCTCATAGTCAAGAATTTGGGTTTAAATCTCCCACTCTCCATTTATTGTGCACTATAGACGGGAATGGTGGTATGATAGATGGCTTGTGCCCAAACCGCTCCGAATCGCCTCCCATGAACACGACCTCGAGGTCACTAGTTGTAGTGAACTATTTCCGGAGTGTCCCAAATATAATTGAAGCTTGCAAAGATAATTCAGCTCCGCTACTTGGTATGCTGGATTCGTGTTATAAGGCAGCGGGTAATCGGTGGCCTAATTTCATTGCTGTTGATTTCTACAAGGTATGGTATTTTGCATGACAAAGCCAATAGCCTAAGAACATGATTTTGTTTTTTTGTCTTCTTTTTCCTTCTCTTTGAATAACTTTTTGGGGGTGATAAGAATGAGATAAAAACTCAGCAGATATATAATAGTATTGCATATGAACATTTCAGAGGAGTGCTGGTGGTGGAGCCTCAGCCCCAGAAGCTGTAGATGTAGCAAATGGTCATTTAGTTTGTGGGCATGGAAATATAGCCTATTGCAAGGTATGAAATAAGAACAAATCAGTTTCCTTTTGTTTTTCTCTTTTTTAATATTCATGAACTTATTAGAAAGTTAGAAATTGGCAAAGATTTAAGTCCAAACACTTGAAGGTTATTAAAATATGACAGTTCTGGAGCACCTAGCCCCTCTAGGCCCCAGTAGCCAATATATGTAAATTATGTATCAGTAACACATGAATCCAGCTTTGCATATTAGCAGCAGAAACAGTTCAAAGGCCCTGCACCCAATATATGTATTAGTTAACTTTTGGTGGTTATCATTGTCAATATGAATATAGAAATTACACTCTTCATTTTTGTTTGGAGTTCTCCATTGAAAGCTGGAAAAAAGTATTATTTGATGAACCTTCCCACGGTAGTGTTAGTGGGTACTAGTGGGTACACGGTAGCACACCCTAGATTTGGAGTTTGGACTTCTTTCAATTAGATGGGTTCAGTCAATTGGTTTCGACAATTGAAACCCCCCTAAACCTAAATAAAAAATAATTGGGTTCCAAAATGTAGAATCTGCTATCAAAGGTATAAGTCTATGGATTTGGATTGGCTGCAATATTTAGGGTATTGCCAATTAATATTATCCTTCACTATTCACAAAATATTTTTACCACATTTACTTTTTAACTTTAATTTATTAACTTTTTTTATTCAATGGCTGAGATCAAAAGTTGCTTATTTCAACTCTCAATCTCAGCCGATGAGAGCTATTGTATCAGGTGTAGGTATTGCACCTAATCTCAATTCATAAGTACATACACTTGAAGATTTAGTGCTTATTGAATACATGTGGATATTTGTACAAAAATGTAAGGAAAAAATAAAAGAAAAAGAATTGTGAGATACAAAGCACTACTAGTAACAAAAGGTTTCTTGTAAAGATTTGGTATTGATTTTCAACATATATATTTTCATGTAATGAATGCAATTGCACTCATATTTTATATTAGCATGGTAATCACTAAAAATTTGGACATGCACTAAATGGATATGATTGCAACATATTTATAAGGATAATTTGATAATGATTATAGATGAGAATCCCTATAAGAATATAAAATTCTTGAAAGCGTATAATTCAAAATTCTAAAGCATGTATTCCATCAAGTTACAAACATTGGTGTGTCTGAGTTAAAACAATTCAAACACATGGTACAATTCTCTATAAATATTTATTAAAAGAAAGATTTGTGAATAATACAATTTCTTTTTTTTTTTTTTTTTTTTTTTTTTTTTTTTTTTTTTTTTTTTTTTTTGGGAGAAACAAACACACACATATAAGGGAGAAGAAAAGAGATTCTTCATGTGTTTTTAGTACAAAGTCAAAATGTATATTTGCTATTGTAAAGTATATGTTGACAATTTAAATCATGTAAAGAGTTCAAAAGAGCTTACAAAAACTACAACTTAAGGAATGAGTTTGAGATGAAAGATCTTTTAAAAAAAAAAAAATTTCAAGTTGCAACTTGAACATTTTTCAAATGGGATTCTTATTCATCAGTCAACATATAAAATAGAAAAAGAAAATGGTCTTGAACTACTTTCAAAATGCTAAGGCTCGTCCTTTGAATACTCTTAACGGTAATCCAGTCATTTTAAGTAAAGAAGGACCCTCTTCACCCTAAAGAAGATGAATAAAAAACTTTTGGTCCTGAAGTACCACACCTCTTAGTACAATCGGTTAATTGATATATATTGCGAATTGCCCATGAATTTGACATTATATTTTCAATCAACTTACTAAGTATAGGTTTGCATGAACTCAAAGACAAAAGAATGTGGTAAAACATGTATTATTTTACCTCAATGGAATAACTAATATGAGATTATTTTATTTTATTTTTTAAATATGTCAAATCCATCATTAGTTGGACTATACAGATATAGGTTATCTTTCTATTCCACACAAAGGCCCATTATTAACAAGAAATCTTTTTAACTATGGTAGCACTGCTATTGCCTAAGCAATTCACGAATGCATTTGATTGAGACTAAAAAACTAATAAAACAATTTACCAAGTAGAAAGGTCATCTACTTTCCTCTCTTTTCTTTCAAGAAGATGGAAGATCAAACAAAAATAAATATATTTTTTCAAAGATAATACTAAACATGCAAAAACTAATATAAGGGTTAATTATATCTAACTTCTAGTTTGGATTATATATTTTTTCAAGAACATGTATTATTTTTTTCAAAGTTTGATTTGTCAACATTTGGTTTTAAAGTTGTATTTTATCCGCTAAAGTTACATCATATAGTATTTTTTTTTTTTCTCAAAAAAATCACTAGATTTGTATGTGTAAATTGTAAATCGTATTCGAAGAAAGTTTTAAAAAAATAGTACATATCAATAACCTTTTAGTTGGTAAAGTATAATATATATTTTTTGAGACTTAAAGTGCAATTTAAAAAAAAAAAAAAATCATAAGTTGGCAATTCAAAAACCTAGATTATAGGAGTAAAATATAATAGTTAATTCCTAACGGATAAATAGTATATATATATATGTTTTATTTTTATTTTTATTTTTTTACTTTAGTTTAATATAAATTGGAAGAAGATAAATTTTGCTTATTGGTGACAAAAGCAACAGCAAGCTATGGAGGCACGTATAATCGTATATGCCTATGCTTACCCTTCTGCTCCTTACTTTTGTATTACACAGACCTAACAAACGACCCTGTATCCAAATTGCAGGAATTCATTTTCACTGGGATTTTGTTTGTTGCAACCCTTCTCTTTGGTTGTTCTTCTGCAATTTCGGTATTTCCTATCACATAGAAATCCAACAAATTTATACTCCCTATTTATATATATAATCTTTCCCTTGTTTTTATATATTTTTTTTTCTTCTTATAACCCAACAGCAGGGACAATTATGCTTTATCTTTTTCAGAGGAAACTGTAACCCAGGCTTGGAATGTGGGTCGTGCTTCTCAGGCCCAGCCTTATATAAATTTCCACGATGCACCCGAGTCAGACATATTAGTCCCACTTCAGTGGTCCGTATTTCACATTTATTTTATTATTTATATTATTATTTAAGAAATTTCTCTTATTTGAGATAAACTTCTTTGTGTTCAAAATCATGAAATTCACCCTGCACATCTTTGGTGCGATAGTCACTTTACTAGTATGAGTGCTTGTGGGGTGTGAGAAAGTCTCCAGGAGGGAGTTTTTACACACATATACACTTAAATTATGTTAGAGTAGAATTTCTTTCTTAAAAAAAAACAAAAAAAAAACAAGAAACTCAACTAATTCTTTTATGGAAAAAAATTTCTCTTTAAATTAGTTTGGGGAAAAAAAAAATCTTTAAACTTTGGCGAAATTTTTTTTATTAGATGTGAATTTTGAAAATCTAACCATTGGATTGCATTTTATGCTTGTAAAATTTTGAGAAAAACAACGATCAATAACTATATCATCAATCAAATATTTAAATTTCAAATTTTTGTGATATAAAATTATGCATAAAAAATAAGTTTATTGATTGAATAGTAAATAAGATTCAATTTGAATGAAATTTAACATGTGTGTTACAAACATAAAGAATATGCAATCTAACGGTTAGATTTTCAAAATTCACATCTAATAAAAAATATAGGAGGGGTTTTTGGAGTGAAACCTTGTACCTGTTTTATTTTAGGTACTTAGGTATAATTATTTAATTATGTAATTGCATTAATCAATAAATTTTATATTGAATTTAGTTATTTTTAGATACTATAAAATTGTTTGTAGTGTATTTTTTAGAAAAATTGTTTGCAGTGTACTAGTATATATAATATAAACATTTTATAAAACTAGTAAATTGCCCGTGCGATGCACGGATAATTTTGTGATATTTTATATAAAACAGTTTTGAATAATGTTGTACATAAATTATAAAGAAAAAGTAAACTAAATTAGAGTAAAGAAACATATACATTTTGAGATATTGAAAATTGGTTTAGTAGCTTCACTACATATTTGTAGCAAGTAAGAATATTATTTTTTTAAATCATGAAACCAAAAATAAATGCAAAAGAGTAACGGAACCATGAAATAAACTAATTTGTGTTGTGTTCACATATTTCATACTATGAAATAAAAAATATACCCAACTCTTTGACTATCTTTCACTCATCAATAGTGCGACATTAAGACATGGTGTGGGCAAGTGTGTATGCATGTATCTTATAGATGATTTAAAATTAAACAATGGTAAAATATAACTTTACATTGAGCACCAAATATTCTCTCTACTTATATACCAAAAATAAAAACTAACTAACCAAATTACCTAACCTAAATCATATTTAATCCCCTAATTTAAAAAGAAAAAAAGATTACCCGTAGGGGTTTCGATGTCTTGATGGTGGTGGAAGGTCAGTATAACAGAGGTGGTGACCCCTCAGATTTCTCTTTCTCTCTCTTTCAAATGTTTTATTAGTCTCGGGTCTTTTATTTTGGTAATATATAGTGAAATTGATATGAACTTCACCAACAATTGTGATGAAACTCTATAACAATGATGGTTTGGAACCCCAAGATCGTGTAGGCAAGATTTGTTGAGCCTTGACCCATCACCTAACCAGATGAAAACCAAGACTACGATAAAATTGAAACGTCACACCAAGAATCTCTCAAGAATCAAAGGTGATAAGTTTGGTTGTTTGAACGCCACAAGATTAACTTGATAAGTTCAAGAGTTTTTCTAAGAACCAAGAGGATCACAAGACTCACAAGGAGAATAATTTTTTGAATACCAATCTGTCTTTTTTTGTTTATAAAATTTGTACTACCAGATATATACTTGGAACAACCCTCCAAGAATAGGTAAAAATCATAATTACAACTTCAAAAACAACACAAAAATTAATCTAATCAAGTTCCCACGTTTTTTTTTTTTTTTTTAATTTTCTAGGACTTCTAAAGGCAGTCAAAAATAGCTAAATGACTAGAATTAACATGCCCAGCCAATACCAAGACATCTTCCCATTTAATATCCTTGGAACTTAACAAATTCACACCCTTTTATGGTCAGACCATGCTGGTTGCGAATTTGCTTGCATTAGCCTCTTCAATTGCTTTGATGACATGGACTAAGCCTTGATTATTATTTGAGCCCATCTTGGTCTTTTTAGAATCAGCCCAATTCTCTTGGACTAGCCCATTTAGTTCTTCCTTGAAACGTTTGGCTCTAAGTCTTGTAATTGGGCCACTAGAAAATGACAAAGGGTCTTGTGCAAATTCAGCTCCATTTCCACTTGTATGATCAGCATGTCCAGCTCCTTGGTGTGCATCAGAAATAGTGTCTTTTATTTAATAATACACAACATTTTTGTGTCTCTCTATCTCTCTCTAGAGTCTTATCTTGTTAGTTATTGCTATTAGCCCTTACTTCTTTTTTTTTTTCTAAAAATACTAAAATAGTGGGTATGCTAAAAGACATGAAGAATAGTGAAAGGTGTGTTGTAAGTTTAGGCAATTAATGAGATATTAATGAGATAACAGTAAAATAAGATAATGTGAACTTTTGAGTAACAATAAAAAAATAGAAATAAATTAAAAAAAAAAACAAAAACTTAATGAAAGAGGTAAAAAAAGGCTAAATGCAAAATTAGAGTGCCATTTGGTAGGACCTCATGCACTCTCGCATGAGGTCTCTAAGAGAGACATTTGGTAACAATTTTTATTCTATAATATTCCTCAAATTTTTTTTTTTTTTTTTTTACTCATTCCTTGAACTGAATAATTATAATGGTTATGTGTGTGCAATTTATAACTGTTGTTTCACTGCTTATTTATAGCCTTCTTAAGGTAAGATTATTATTTTTTTTAAAATCATGAAACAAAAAATAAATGCAAAAGAGTAACAGGACCGTGAAAATCAAATAATTTGTGCTGTATTCACATATTTAATACAATGAAATAAAAGTATGTCAAACTCTCTCAATGTCTTTCACTCATTGATAGTGCGCCATTAAAACATGGTGTGGGCAAGTGTGTATGCATGTGTTTTATAGATGATTTAAAACCATGATAAAATATGGCTTTACATTGCGTACCAAATATTCTCTCTACTTATATACTCAAAACAAAAACTATCCAACCAAATTACCCAAATGTAAATCATATTTAATCCCCTAATTTAAAAAGAAAAAAATATACTTGTAGGGGTTTCAGCGTCTTGATGGTGATGGGAGGCCAATATGACAGAGGCAACGTCCCCTCAAATTTCTCTTTCTCTCTCTTTCAATTGTTTTGTCAGTCTTAGGTCTTTTATAGTGAAACAATGCATTTTATTTAACAATCCACAACATTTTTATGTCTCTTCATCTCTCTTTAAGGCCTTATCTGGTTAGTTATTACAATTAGGCCTTAATTTTTATTTATTTATTTTTTTAAAATATTAAATTGGTGGGTATGCTAAAAGACATGAAAAAGAGAAAAATGTGTGATGTAAGCTTAGGCAATTAATGAGAGACTAATGAGATAACAATAAAATAAGTTAATGTAAACTTTTGGGTAACAATAAAAAAAACTTAATGAAAGAGGTAAAAAAAATGTTAAATGCAAAATTAGAGTGTCACTTGGCAAGACCTTATGCACTCTCGCATGAGATCTCTGCTTATATATATATATATATATATATATTGATGATTGTAAGGACCAGATTTGTGGCTTAATCCAGGATGAACGGACTTAGGCCCAAAAAGCCCAAAACAATGAATTTGTAAAGAGTGGGTCAAAGAACTAAACCCTAATGAATTGGACCACGGCTAATATGGAATTAGATGGCAATCATGCACAAATAAGAAGTACTGATATGAATGAACTTCTTGTCCTCGGAGGCAAGTGTTCATGTAAATCAACTAAACAGAGTACAAGTGCAATTTTGATTGCTACAGTGTTCTTTCTCTCTATTTTTCCGATCCATTCCTCATGAAGGGTCTCTCACATTATATAGCTCCCTTTGGACCATCTTGATCCTACACTTGTTGATCATCTGAGCCCTTATCTAAGTATCTGTCCTATCAGACACCCTCTTTGACTTTCTGTGAGTTGTGGTAGCCAAAACAACACTGTTCAGAGGTCTTCTCCACATAAATGCGGTCAGAAAAATAGCTGCAGTGCATTCAATGCGGTGGTAGCAGTTTTCCCTTAGATATTTTTGGGTTTCCCTCATTCTCGTATGTTCATGATGCACGTCCCTATGACTGGAGTTTCATGAAAGGTCACTCTGATCATTAGAATACATATTTGAGTTGTACTTATCATATCTGAGGATATATTCCTCCTCGGACAACCATCCTATTTGTATCTTGCTCATTAAATCCTGAACCTGAACCGTTCATTATCATTCGTTCCTTAACCCTACAATAATTATTCCTTTATAATTTCTAATCACTAATCAACATGAGTCTCAAAAAACTTTGAGATAGGACTTTATCATACGTACAAAATAAGTACAGATTTTTTTATCTTTATTTATTTAAAAAAAAAAAAAAAAAAAAAAAGATATTGCTATTGTGTTCATCCTTATAAGAATTTAAGCATAGATTAAATTTTCATTATTTTTGACAATTTTTCTTTGATTCCTTTATAATTTATATATTGTGTTGGTTTAAATGAATTTTTTCTCAAGCTTTCAGATGATGGACTTTAGATAAGATGTTCAACTTTTATATGCCAAACATTGACTATAAGTCTTGTACATGGAATAAATAGAGATAGGAAATTAAGAATATGGTCCATTTTGGTCGCCCTTAGCTTGATTTGTCTAGACATCAATTTTCTTTCTTGCCAAAAGTTCGACTTATTTTAGGTGGAAATTTCCTTGATTATTACTTGTATGCAAAATTCCAGGATCATTAAATTAGAATAGGTCCCTTACTAATCTAACCAATTGGAATATGATGAAATTTCTTCCCATCCACATTAAACGTTGTGTACACTCCAAATTTTTTCTTCATCTCATAATGATACGTTGTTGATAGGTGTCATCCAAGTCCAACATGATTGAGAGTTGTAATTGAGACTATGGCCCAAAAGCTTTACTATTCAGTACTTTGCGAGAAAAATTAAACACTCATTTGATGTAACAGGAGACTATGGAATTTGACATTATATACACTGGGATTGTTCTTGATGTTGTGAAATTGCTGTAGGCACTAAAAACTCTGGTTTCATTAGTTGGCAAGTCATGTTCTTTAATCATGAAAAATCTTCAATGGTAAACTTTTGTGTTCCTACAATAAATGTTTTGGAAAGAAACTTGTTAGCCCCCTCATCCCATTGGGATCCCCTATTTATACAAAGGAAAAATGGTCAAATATTCCTAACTGTTACTTAGTTATATGGAATTTTTGTGCAAATGTGCCTAGATTTCATTTAAAAATTTAATTATAATTTTAAACTCTAATTTGGTGATTTTATATGATTTTTGTGGTTTGATTTTGATTCAGTAAAGACAAATTAGCAAAAAGAAACAAAGGTAGAGCTATTAAAGAAATCTGTAATTTTAGATTAGCAATTACAGATGACTAATGCTGCATTGTCATTTGTGGTTGTGGTATGAATAAGTGATATGTTGTTTAAGCGACTGATTGAGGCAAATCAATTAACTATATTAAAAGGGATTAGCAACTTTTTCTTTCTCCTTTACCATTTGGGGTATATATGCCTTTCTCACATATGCTCAACTGAAATACCAATTAGGATTTCCCTTAATTATGATAAACATATTAATTTTTTTTAAAAGAAGTTTTATATTTATTAAATGATATATATATATATATATTTTTTTTTTTTTCCTTGAGCTAAAGCAGTTGTGATGGAAGTGTGGAGTGGATGGTTTTTTTTTTTTTTAGTCCTTGAGTATTTTGGATTGTTTCAAATGACTAATGGCTCCTCTTAGGCTCCTAAATTTTTTGGTTTATTGATTTTGCTATCTATAACTTTGATTCTTCTTTACCTAATAAAGTTTGGAGTTTTTTATAAGTAAATTTTTTCTTCAAGAAAATGAATAAAAATCTCCCTTCATGTTCATGCTCATGTTGATGTTCATATTTGTATCTTTTCCAATACTCAATAAGTTGTTTACTCATTTTGTAAATTATCAATTGTTGTTAAGAAAAAAAGTATAAACACAATACTATTCAATTAAACTAATGTGAAAAATTAAATCTATTAGATTAAAAAAATGGACATGAAAATGAAAATTTCACAAAATATTTCTTAAATAGAATTAAAATTATTTTTACTCAATATTGTTTATCAAGCAATCATGTACTAACTAACAACATTCCAATCATTACGTGTATAACGGGGTGATGAAATGGTTGTTCAGTTTATTTAAGAAATGTGATCTAGCTAATAGAAATTAAAAAAATACAATAACTTTCATGTGTAGTCATAAATTATACCTTTACGTATATCTTATGCATTTTATGAGTTTTATTTTATATAAATGTATTTCCTAAAATTAACAAAATTTATCATAAAACCCTTCATTGTATTTTTTAAAATCACTACATAAAAATAAAAGAAGTTTTTTTTCCCAAAAAAAATGTTCTCCAGTCATAATATTTACCAAAAAAGATCATACCAAAAAAAATCGTGCAACGCACAGGCCAAGAACCAGTTTATATATATAATTAAAGCCAAAACTGAGAAAAAATCCATTTAGATTCTAAATTAGATTCCAATTTTTGTTTAATTTTATGTCACGTGTACAATTTAAGATTTTTTTTATTATTATTATTTTTTTAATAAATTGATTCCAAATACTAATGGACTCACCATTCCAAATACATTGCAATATACTAACTTTTTTTTTTTTAGTTTTTTTTTTTATGAGATAGGTTTTTTGATGAGATAGTGGCTCCTAAAAAAGGGCCATATATGGGACTGTGATTTCATTAAAAACATGTAATTTTAAATAGACTGATGGTAGGTTGCTATACACACACATGCACACATATATAGCCAAAACTGAGAGAAAATTTAATTAAATTCTAAATTTGAGTCTAATTTTGCGCCACGTGTCTCATCTATTTTTTAAATTTTTGTGTCAAGTGAATTATTAGGTGCAAAAATCAAAGAGTCTAAATTCAATTAGATTCTAAATTGAATTTTAATTTGAGTTCAATTTTACGCCATGTATTCTATCTAATATTTTAATTTTTGTAGCAAGTGAATTATTTCGTATAAAAACCGAAGAGTCTAGATCCAATTAGATTTTAAATCATATATATATATATATGTGTGTGTGTGTGTGTAATTGTTTTTAAATGTGCATGTGCATATGCACAGGGTTACACACTACTTTTATTAAATGAATGTATCAATTTTTAAACACAAAATAGAAAAATAATTAGGAAATTGATTGTGATGCCCCAATTTGATTGATTGTGTGATGTGTATGGGTGTGTGATGAGTCTCACATCGGGTATTTATTGGGTAGATCTGAGCTTTATTAATAACTACAAGGAGCCTCAATTGTGACTAGTTCTTTTGAGGTATAACGTAGATGTGGCTAGCGTTTTTCCTTGGGTCATTACAATATGGTATCAGAGCCCACTTGGTAACCCCATATGGGCTCGAAGACACTACCCCACAAAGTGGGTCCTAACAAGGACGTTAGAGATTTAAGTGAGGGAGATTGTGATGCCCAATTTGATTGATTGTGTGATGTGTGTGGGTGTGTGATGAGTACCACATCGGGTATTTACTTGGTATATTTGAGCTTTATTAACAATTACAAAGAGCCTCAATTGTGACTAGTCCTTTTAAGATATAGCGCAAATGTAACTAGCGCTTTTCCTTGGATCGTTATATAGACCCCATTTGGTTGCTGAGAAAGCAAAGGAAAAAAAAAAAGAAAAGAAATTTTTAATTTCTGCTAATAAAATGACATCTCATTTACTTATGGAGATGCAATTAATATATTTTCAAATATTTTATTTTATTGTTGTAGGGCCCGATAATCTGTGGCCCTGGCCCATTTATTCATTAGGGCTCAAGGCCCGAGCCGAGGGAGGTTATAGCCAAGGATAGGTAATACAAGTACAAAATAGTCCTGGGACACAGCCGAGGACGAATCAGTCATCGGCAGGTCCGAGGTCCCCTTGGAAGGAAGGACAAAAACGGAACAGAAACAATCTGGAAAAAATCTAAAAATATCTATGTCAATAGGGAAGGACACCTTGGATAGTTTAACAACCAAGAATAAAGGGAAAGCTGCACTTACTGCCATTCAAGACTCTGCACCTGACAGAGCCCTCCCCTTCAGCTTTTACAACCACCCCCAACCACTCTGGGTATGGGCTGATGGGACAAGTATCAGTCTTGGAAAATCGAACCCCACACGTGGAAGTTGGATAAGGAAGACAGGCTGGTATAGAAGGAAAAATAAGCAATCCAGAGAAGGGGCTGGGAAAAATGGCCAAAAACTAGAGCCTCCCAGCCCGCCTCCAGGAGAAAGACTCCCAGGGCAAACACGATTTAAACCATGTATGAACACCACGAAAAACCCGCCGTCTGGTGACTAAGGCCTAGCCTTTCAAACCCACGCTCTATAAATGATATTGTTTGGGTCTTTTTACGTGCGAACCCAACATTGTTACAGTTCGTTACAAATCGAGTCCTTACAATTGGCGCCGTCTGTGGGAAGGCTTGTGTGTTGACATAGGCGGTAGGTCGAGACAGTTCTCTTGTCATTTCTAACAACCGGTTATAGTGTTCTAGCGTAAAGTTCCACTAGAGACTATGATTCTTGACTAGGGGCTACGCTTTGTAACGTCAATCGCATGGATGGTTCTAGGGGCTTGGCCGAGGAGCTAATCCCCCTAAAGCCAAGGCCCCATGCCAAAAACCGAGTTTTGGACAGAACCAAGGTATTGCATGGTCCTCAAACTCAAACCTATGGGGAAACCAACTACTTATCAAAATCAAGTTTTGGACAGAATCAAGGTATTGCATGGTCCTCGGACTCAAACCTATGGGGAAACCAACTACTTATTAATATCTATTAAGTTTTTGACAGAACCAAGGTATTGCATGGTCCTCGGACTCAAACCTATGGGGAAACCAACTACTTATTAATATCTATCAAGTTTTGGACAGAACCAAGGTATTGCCTGGTCCTCGGACTTAAACCTATAGAAAGGTCGGCTACTAAATAAAAATTCTAAGTTGCTCAATCCTCGGGTCAAATACTAGAAAAGGTTAAAGCTATGAAAGTTGTCAGGAAGATGGTGAAACACCTTATTACTCAGCAACCGGTAGTGGCTGTTCATTTTTGGGTTATATGACTTAGGATGATTACCTCCTACACCGCACCGAGCATTCAGTTGTCATCTCGGCTATTTTGGGGTAAGTGTTGTTTTCTTAGGTCGGCATTATTGTGCCAAACAACTCTGTTAAGCTCATAATAATATCTTTTCCTTAGCAGGGGTTTTGACCCTAAGTGTCATTTGTTCAAATCGGTATTATTGTGCCGAACATCATTCGTAAGTTCATAATAGCGCCTTTTTCCTTGATAAGGGATTTCGGTCCTAAGCATTGTGCTCTCAGGTCGGCGGTATTGTGCTATACCGCCCCAATAAGCTCATCATAATATCCTTTCTTTTTCTTCTTAATATGAATTTCAGCCCTAAGTATCATTTGTTCGATTCAGTATTATTAAGTCAGATAATTGCAATAAGCACAGAGTAAGATCTTTTTATTAACTGGGATTTTGGCCCTAACCATTGTTCAAAGTATAGAAATAAAAGAGAAGTCGCAAAGCAGCGCGTCTATTTACGACATATTCATTCCAAAAAAGAAGAGATAAAACATATGACATAAAGAAATGATAATTTTTATTTGATATAAAGAGGTGTTACAGCGTACAATTGAAGGCTTGAACAAAGCCTATATAGAAAATGAGTTACAAAAACAATAATAAAAAAAAAAACAACAATGAGACAAATAAACAGTCAAATGTCTTTTTAAACTCGTCTCCGAGGTCCTTCCAAATTCTGCCCCAGTAGCGCCCATATTGAGAGGAGGACCTTCTTTAGAGAAAGAAGGAGGAGAAGAAAAGAAAGGAGGAGAAGAAGAGGAAGAGGGAAAAGCACCAGGATAGATCTGGTGGTGGAAAGAAGAAGAAAGAGAGGCAAAATGAGGCACTAGTGAAGGAAGAGAGGAAGAAGCAGGGATACTTTGTCCCTGCGTCAGTCCTGACTCCTAACACGCTGGTGCCATGTTAGCTATGCTCGTAAGAGAGCAGTTGGTACTGATAATAGGTGACCCCAGCTCAGTCGCGCCAAAAGTTTGACACGACGAGCCCCTGCTTCGGATTTTGGCTGAAAGGAGGATAAGAAGGATTTTGAGTCTCTGCCATCCTTGCCCTGACCGAGCCATTTTGAGCTTCACAAGAATATGGTATTTCTGAGAAGGGTATGGTTCCTTCATTACTCACTCCTATCTTGAACGTATTACAATTTAAGGTGTAACTAGCAGATAAAGTAAACTCTGGAAGTGGCTAAGGGTTTCTGGTTTTAGAAGGATTAAAAGGGTCTCTATATGAAAGAAATAACCTCATGCCTTTCTTCTTATATGAAGGGCAAAACGAGAGGTATTTAATCTGTCTAGATTTCCAAGAAAACCTGTAAACTAGAATATACCCGTTCCACTTCCCCACACCGTCAAATACTGTCGAATTCAAATGGTCTCGTAAAGGGAAATCATTAAAGGCGCGTTTTGGATAGCGAAACGGCAAGAACGCATTTTGGAATGAATTCAGAAGGAATGTCTTGTAGCCCGGTATGATTCCTGGGTAGATGAAGAGATACCAATATTAATGAAGGGCAAAGTTAAACGAGCCGTAATAAAGGCTTGGCATTACCAAAACCCTCCTCTCCGACTAAGAGGTCGGACAGCAGGATTTTGAGGGGCTATTGTAAGGCTCGATAATCTGTGGCCCTGGCCCATTTATTCATTAGGGTTCAAGGCCCGAGTCGAGGGAGGTTATAGCCAAGGATAGGTAATACAAGTACAAAATAGTCCTGGGACACAGCCGAGGAAGAATCAGTCCTCGGCAGGTTCGAGGTCCCCCTGGAAGGAAGGACAAAAACGGAACAGAAACAGTCTGGAAAAAATCTAAAAATATCTATGTCAATAGGGAAGGACACCTTGGATAGTTTAACAACCAAGAATAAAGGGAAAGCTGCACTTACTGCCATTCAAGACTCTGCACCTGACAGAGCCCTCCCCTTCAGCTTTTACAACCACCCCCAACCACTCTGGGTATGGGCTGATGGGACAAGTATCAGTCTTGGAAAATCGAACCCCACACGTGGACGTTGGATAAGGAAGACAGGCTGGTATAAAAGGAAAAATAAGCAATCCGGAGAAGGGGCTGGGAAAAATGGCCAAAAACCAGAGCCTCCCAGCCCGCCTCCAGGAGAAAGACTTTCAGGGCGAACACGATTTAAACCATGTATGAACACCACGAAAAACCCGCCGTCTGGTAACTAAAGCCTAGCATTTCAAACCCACGCTCTATAAATGATATTGTTTGGGCCTTTTTACGTGCGAACCCAACACTGTTACGGTTTGTTACAAATCGAGTCCTTACAATTGTCTAATTAAGGACATGTGATAATTCAAAGGATAGCTTAGATGGCATAAAAATATTATTTTGATATTAATGTTAGATACATCAATTCTTTTCATGTACTGCTTAATTATAAGGATTATTTTAACACAATACCAAAAGTTTAGAAACAAAATTGACACGTTTAAGATGTTAAAAACCATTTTGATAGATAGTACAAGTGTTAAAGACTAAAACGGTAATTAAACATGTTTTTTTACATATTTTTATTAAAGATTAAATTCTATAAGGATGTGGTTTAAAACCCAAGTTTTACACCCTCCAATTCTAACATGCCACATCATCTTATCAAGTATTAAAGAATAAGAACAACCACACTCTATCAATTATAATGCTCATCTGAAAATTCAACCAAATTAGGAGTTTATTAAAATGTTATTAATTGTGGTATAATGTACTGAGTTTTAAGTAAAAATCAGATGTAACATCTTTTATTAGATGGTGTAAAATATGAATTTTACACCCCATCTTACCAAATTCAAACTCTTTTTATTAATATCCTCAAAACACTTTTTTTTATTAGCTGAATTTGAAAACTAATATCCTATTTGGTTGTAAGGGAGATGAAAAGGAAAGAAGGGAGGAAAAAGTAAGGGAAGGGAAAGGATAGAAGAGAGAGTTGTACATAGAAGGATTGCATTAAACAATTTCTTCAAAAAAAAGGTCTTCTTTGAAAAAATAACAGGACCATCTGAAGGATTGTGCTAAGAAAATTTCTAGAACACAAACTTTTTTTAAAATTATGGGTTGTGAGAAAAGTATGAAACTTCATCAAAAAAGAAAAAAAAAGTATGAAATATTGGTGAATCGATCAAATTGTGTATTCTTACTTTTTAATAGAAAACTGAAAAGTAAAAATGTTTGGGATCATCACAGCACGTATTAATATAGAAAAACTTAATGAAAGAGGTAAAAAAATGCTAAATGCAAAGTTAGAGCACTACTTGGTAAGACCTCATACACTCTCGCATGAGGTCTCTGCTTTTATATATATATTGATTTAATTAGTACAACATTTTAAAAACTGTAACTAAATTTTATCCTTTTAGTATTAATTGCTATCCTTTATATCATATCATTCATAATTTTATACTAATTTTCTTGTCAATGATTTTTTTTTTTTTTTTTGTGAGATGAGTTCTTCCACAAGCACAACAAAAATTCATAAGAATTGTAGAACATTTCCAAATCAGCATACCACCTCACATATGGTGATAGACTAATTTGAAAACGTTGTAAAATTATTATGAATTTTGTTGTGTACTTAGTTTTATTGTTGTGAGATACTATTGTAGAGTTTTTTTGGGTAGGTAAAGGGACTGCTGTTTAATAGGTACTACTCGTGGCTGGTGACACACAACGCATTTGCTAAGCTAGGAATGACCTCAGGAACAGGCAATGTGCTTTTGGTTCCCCCAAATCAAGAGGACCCCATTACCAATCAGCTTGATGTATGTAGTAATGTTTTCCTTGGTTTACCATAAAGTTAACATAATTTTCTAGTAAAAGAAAAAAAAAAAAAAAAAGTAGGAGAGGGTGGCAAATGACCCTATCAAGGCATGGTGGCATACCCTTTGTTTAGAATGATAGGTTGACCTAGTTTGAGTAATTGAGAATAATTCAAAACCCTTGCCGTGAAAGGGAAAATGAGCCTATTCACTATGGGTTTGACTTACCTCTAATACTTTTTTAATTGAAATCTCATTTTGTTTTAGTGAGAAACTAACACATCACCCATTAACTAAATAAAAGGTGGAGATTAAAACTCACTACCACTTTTTTTTTTTTTTTTTTTAGAATACTAAGTATTTTAACACACACATACAAGGGCAGAGGAGAGAAGATTTTAAAGAAACTAATAGTGATGTATATCCAAAAGAGCCTAACTCTTGGATATACAATACAGGCTTTAAACCTCTATAACTCACTACCACTTGTCATTGTGTATTTAAAACAAAAGTAGACTTCTAGTTAAAAAAGTACTGGAGGTAAGCCAAACCCATTCACCACTTTTCTTGATGGAAAAAGAAATGAACATGCATGTATACGGGACAAAGAAGTAAAATAATTTTTAAGCAATTTGCTAAAAATAAAATCTTGTTGTCTATGGGAAAGTAAATGGCTTAGATTATGTTAAAAACTAAAAACTAAAGTACCTCATTGAAAATAAATATACCACTTCCCCTTAAAACTATCTAAATACCTGTGAAATCCAACCTACTTGCTCAACTGAGGTCAACCTAATGAGTTGCAGTCAATTTCAATGCCATGTGGTAGTCAATGACAGATGAAGCTTTTTGCAACCCAATTATTTCAATTTGAGGGTCCGTTTGGTTGGAGGGGTGGAAAAGTGGGAGGATAGAAAAAAATTTAATTTCCCTCCTTTTTGTTTGGTTGGGAGTGGAAAAGTAAAGGGATGGAAAAAGTGAGTTTGTATAAATTGACTCATATAGTCTTGTTAAAAAAATGATGCACAATTAAAACCTAAAAAGTGACAAACAACCAAAAAAAAAATAAAAAATCGCCTAAATTTATTTAAAAATAAAAATCATGTCTAGAAAAAAAAAGTCACATCTAAACAAAAAAACAAAAACAAAACCACAAAATAAATAAATAAATAAATAACACAAAAGAAAGCAAAAGGAAAAAAAAGAATATGAGCAATGTACACTGGACAAAGCCTGCCCAGTAAATCAAAAGAAAAAAAAAAAAAAAAAAGGAAAGAAGAGGTAATGTCCAAGAAAAAAGAAAAGAAGAAGAAGAAGAAGAAGAAGAAGCAACGTCCAAGAGGAAAGAAAAAAAAAGTGAAGAAGAGCAACGCATGGATGAAGCCCTATGTGCAAGTGCACATGAGTATTTTCATCCATTAAGCAGCTCAATTTTCTCACTTTAGTCTTCTCCTCATTTTGGTGAGAAAACTTTTTGGTGGGCCCGGGGAGTAAATATCTGGGTCCCACTATTTATTTTTCTTCCTCCTCACTCAACCAAATGCACGCTCCAAAAAAGTTTTCCATCCACCCTCCAAACAAACACACCTTGAGTGTTGGGTTTTTCACATGGAAATTTGACACATTTGGCCTAATTAGATAGAAAAGTACGTTGATAGCCCTTTGTCATTGTTGTGCCATGCCCGCAAAATTAAATGCACCTACCACTCATTAGAAAGAACTAGCTAGTTGAATTCTCTTGAGCGTTAACGATCAGCAATGGGTGACGTGTTTTTGAACCCAAACTATTTAGGGCGAGTGGTGGGTGGAACATAAACACATCCGAACCCAATCTATGGCATCCCTAATGGTTTTCAGACCCGGACTGTTCATTAAACCGTAAAGGGAAGAGGTTTAAGGTGTTTGAGGTTGAACCGATGTTGAATTAGGGTTGAACCATGATGACGTCATAATTAATATAATAATTATTTTAAATATAAATAAATATATTAATTTGGTGCAAATTAAAAAAAAAAAAACTAAAATAGTCCAATTAAAACTATAAATCTATATTTTAGTTAATATCTAATAATTTATCAATGTCAAGCCCATTTACATAATATTAATAACCAGGCTTAATTATGACATTATCAAGCCCAAAACCTTGAACCTCAATGTCAAGCCCATTTACATAAGTCTTGAGCCTTGATCCCCACCTTCTAGTCAAGCCCATTTACATGATATTAATGTCAAGCCCAACTCTTCCCAGTTCCCATGGTCCAAAGAGCTAAAAACTCATTTCAGAAACTTAAAATTGATAGTTGAATACCCCACCAAAAATATTAAAGGTAAGGGACTTAGTTATAGCACTGAAAAGCTGAAAAGTAAATTCTTAAATTAGAATCCCAAGACACACATGCCTAGCTATCCATCACAAACCTAAAAGCTAAAAAGCAACCCAAAGAAAGGAAGCAAATGAAACTAAAGGGATAGAGAGAGAAGAAGTCAGAAACGTAAAAGCAGCCTAGAGAAAGAAAAGCAAGTGAAATAAAGGGGCAAAGAAGAAGTAAAAAACAACTTTTAAGAAGCTAAAAGAAATATAAGGAAAAAATGAGAATCGATCTATCAAGGCAAAGCGTTGCCATGATCCACACTGGTAATGTAGCTTTTTTTTCAAATTCTTTCACGGTTGATATCTATTTTCTGGTCGGTATATATCCCAGCACTATGTGGTTTAAGGCTATAAATTTGTTTTAGATCAAAACTGTATGAATCGCAAAAATTGGAGCGGTTTCATGCTTTTTTGGCACAAAGAGGTTCTTATGGTTTAAAGAACCGTAACAGTGAGCAGTTCACGATTAACCTGGTCGAACTATACGGTCCAATCTAGGTTTAAAAACCATGCCCCCCCCCCCCCCCCCCCCTTTCCCAAACTATAATGTGCTTGACAAAATTGCTCATTTATGAAATGAACTATAGTTGATCACCTATAATTGAAAATTATGATAAATAGAAAGTTTGTTAGCAATCAGAATAGTAACTAATTATGTTTATCAACAACTTTCATAAACATTTTTTTCTTCATATTTATAGGACTTTCAATAAAAATAAGGTGACTTAACCATATTTCAATTAAAGAAAACTAATAATTAAATTTGATAGTCTTTTTTTTTTTTTTTCTCAAATTAAATTTGATAGTTGATACTACCTTTGTAATTAAAAAAAAAAAAAAAAGATTCCCCATACTTTTTGGCATAAACTAAAATTACAATAATCGGATTAAACCAGTTATTATATTTATTTGGTGAAATGAGGTAATATTGAATACACCATTAAATTAATGATAATAAATTTTCACCACAAAATGAAAAAAAAAAAAAAAAAAAAAAAAAAAAATTCTTAAGATACATGGAGATGATATGTTCCTTCAAGGATAGAGCTTAATGATATAATTAAATAAAGAAACTTAATTCAGACATTGTTTGAATGAATGAATAAAAAAATCACATTCTCAAAAAAAAAAAAAAAAAACCTTCTATCTCATCACTGTGCATTCTTGACACGGTGGTCAAGTTCTTATAGGATCAAAGGGTAAGAGTCAGAATTCAAGTCTCGATGGGAAAACTTCACACACCTATATACTTAGATTAGGTTAAAGTATAATTTATATTTTCAGATTAAAAAAATAAAAAATAAAAATCTTCTATCTAGATTTTAATTCTTTTATTACTTGATCAAACATATTCACAAATCACGATATCGAGACCGATCTCGAGCTCACTTGATTGTGAACTCGAGAATTGCAATTCGAGTTTTGACATCATACCAAATTCGCTATACTTTTTTTTTTTCAGCATTAACACGCGTAAATATCTTTCTCTTGCAGAATGGCGTCAGAGGCTTAATGCTGGATATGTATGAATTCCACAACGAAATCTGGTTATGTCACGGATCGTGCAACAACTTTACAGCCTATGTAAGACTTAATGCCGGCTCAAGGCCTAGGCAACTTAGACCTAGGCCTAAGGCCCACGATAAATAAAAAAATTTTTTATTAAAAAAAGGCCATCTTACTTGGTAAGAGGTCCAAAATTTTATAAAAATATAATATTTTTTAAATAATTAGTACCTTTTTTAAGAGTTAAATAATTAGTACCTTTTTTAAGAGTGGTACTAAAAATATCATAAATTTTATTATAAATTTAACTGATATATCACCAATTATATAAAAAAGTAATTCAAATGCAAATAAATTTAGTTGTTGAAATTCATCAATTACAGTCATAATCACATTTATTGTAAACATTTTGTAGTATTTTTAGTATTTTTTTTTTTTTCATTTCTAACAAGGCTTTTAAAATAGGAGACCAATAAAAATTTAACCCAATTGAAACCCTAAGATGTTTCAAATAAAATGCTGCAAATGTGATAAATCACCAATGATGACTAATCTCCTACTAAGCCACACACCAAATAATATCTATCTATCTCTTTTTCTTAAAAAGAATATATAAAATTAAAATTTAGATTACAACTGTACTTTTTTTTTTTTTTTTTTTTTTGAGAGACTGATTACAACTGTACTTAACTATGCATAGTCATATATCCAAGTTAAAGTAAGTTCATTTTGATTTAATTATAATATTCAATCTTTTATTTGAAATTAACCTTAGTTTAGCTAGTATTATCCATCAATTTCTGTATTTACATCAAATTAGTCTTAATTTAATTATTACTATATAATTTTATTTAATTAATGTTTACATATAAAAAGGCCCCATATAAAATTTTTGCCTTAGGCCCCAAATTTTGTTGGGCCGCCCTGATATAAGTGTCTAAATAGTATCCGGAAAGTGGAAACCACATTAGAGACATCAATACAGAAACAACTGAGTCATTTCAAAATTTCAATATATAGTCCTAAGTTTTGTTCCACAGCTCAGAAAATCAAGTATTGCATGAATGTCCAAAAAGCATGGAAATTGTATTTAAAATTTTCATTTCTTAGTTTCTCTGTTAAGTTTATTTGTCTTTGGTTGATTACCGAGCAACCCGCCATTAATGTTCTCAAAGAGGTTCAATTATATCTCCAAAAAAATCCAAATGAGATGGTCACCATTATGATTGAGGAACATGTTGTATCACCAACTGGTGTGAGTAAGGTGTTTGATGCTGCTGGCCTGAGGAAATTCTGGTTCCCAGTTTCTCAAATGCCAAAAAAAGGTGGAGATTGGCCAACAGTTGATTCTATGGTCCAGAAAAATCAGCGCTTACTTGTTTTCACTTTTCACTTCAAACTCTACTAAGGAGGCATCCGAAGGGATTTCCTATCAGTGGAATTACATTGTAGAAAACCAATGTAAGCCCAACTTTCTTCTCCTTTTGTGAAATTTCAGAGGACTAAGAATACATTTTTATTAGGTCCTGTTCAAATTATGGTCTCTCAAACTTATAAACTTCGATTTTGGTTCTCTAAAATTTTAAAATATATCATTTTACTCCCTTAGTCTATTTTCCATTTATTTCTTTCTTGCATTTTTGTTCTTTTAAAATATGGGGTCAATTTGATTTTATGATACTTTAAATATGGGGTTGGTTCAATTTTGATCCTTTAAATATGAGACATCTTAGTATATTTCATTAATCACATAAAATTTGAAAATAGACAAAATGAATAAATTACTACATTTTAAAATATGCTAAAATGCAACCTACACCCCTAAAGTTTAAAGTGTTTGGATTTTACACCCAAAATTTTTAGAATTTGAATTTTACACTTAGAAGTTATATTTTGCTTGCATCAGCAACTCTTTCATCTATATTTTCTGTTAAGTGTCACATAAGTTTGCCACGTGTATTTAATTTATCCAATAAAATAATAACACATGGTATAATGAGAATAACATGACATCATTTTATTGGGCAAACTAAACATGTGTGTCAAATTTATGTATATTTAACGGAAAATAATAACGAAAGGGTTGTTGATCAGGGGTGGCTCTATAGCCAGCCCAAAAAAAAATGTTGAACCCCTTGACCTGGTCTATTTTTTTTTTTTTTTTTATATAAAATTAAAAAAAAAATTGTTTTGACCCCTAAAATAAAAATTTGAACACCCTGATCCTAAATTTTGTTTACACCCAACTGAAATAAACTTGAAATATGATCATCTTTGTGTTATTTTCACAATAATTTTACAATAAAGGTTGAGTAACAAGTTGTAATTAGTATTTTGTTGTTGTTGTTGTTGTTGTTGTTGTTGTTTTTTTTTTTTTTTTTTTTTTTTTTTTAATTTTTAATCCATAATTGACATCACATATGAATAGCCTGTTCAAAATCTGACCAGTGCCAATGAAGTCGGCCGGCGCCGAACTGATTCGACCACTTTCAAGCCTCACCGTAGGTGTCTAGCGCGGTGATCGACGGCAATATGGGCAAACCGAAGACTACCAGTGTGGCGAGCGGTGGCTATTTTGCACTCTAACAAGAAACCGCACCGCACCAGTATAGATATACACACACTATAATTTAAAATATACGTAGCAGTGTAAAGAGAAGAAAACTGAAAGCAGACATGAAAGCTAAAGAAGCAAGGTAGAAGAAGAATAAGAAAACAACGTTGGGTAAGCTAAGAAAAAAAGTTAGGTTTTTTTTTTTTTTTTTAATTTATATATAATATATATATATATATATATATATATATGGCACTACAACAACGTCGTTTTAGTACCTGATATTAACTTTTAATATCATCTCCAAAACGACGTCGTTTTATTGTCAGATTAAAAAAAAAAAAAAAAACTATTGTAAGCCACTAACGACGACGTTTAATTTTAAACCCTATGATTATGTATCCATCTCCTCTCTCTCTCTCTCTCCCTCTCCTAGGCTCCCAATCCCAGCAACAAAACCTTCACATCTCTCTCTCTCTCTCTCTCTCTCTCTCTCAACTTCCATTAGTTTCTAGTGATGTTTTGACTTTAGAGTTCAAATGCTTCTCCTTACAAATGCAATGCTTTCTACTAGGTTTGTTTATGTAATTTATTTTCGATGGTGTTTGTTTGATCTTTTATGGGTTTGGTTTAGTTTTTTATTTGGGTTTTTTGTGATGGGAAATGGGTTATGTTTGAGAAAAGATTGTGAATATGTTAGTAGTTAATTGTTTGTAGTTTTCTTTCTTTTTTATTTTATAGAATATTTGGGTTTTTTTAATGAGCATGATATGGTTTGGGGTTATTAATTGCATTGTGTTTAGTACCTGAAAAAATGAGGAATTAACCGAACTAACCACACCAAACCGGTATCTTGCACCGCACCTTGTGCAAACCGGTTCCCAACCCTCCACAGGTGAGGTTCAGTTAGGGATGAGAGAAAACCACCCTTGTAGGTGCGGTGCAAAAAAGCCTCCCAAAACCGGCTACACAGTACCGTGTACAGCCCTACATATAATTATAATAAATTATAATCATTATAACGAAATAACTGTTGATGCAAACAAAATATAACTTCCAAGAGTAAAATTCAAATTCTAAACTTCAAAGTACAAAATTCAAAAACTCTGAAATTTTAGAGGTGTAGTTTACACTTTAGCCTTTAAAAAAATATGAATGTACTAAAACTGAACATTTTAAAAAGGAGGGATCAATGTTAAACATACCGTATATATATTTGAGGGATAAAAAAAAATACAATTTATCTTTTTTTTCTTTTTTTTTTATGCTAAAGGAAGTTTGATGGGCTCGAATTAAATTACAGTTGGGGATGAAGGAATCAATGCTTCTCCGTGCATAAACCATGCAGACTCAGCTATCTTGAACACAACGACAAGGTTACTAGTTTTCGTACTGAACCAAACGTATTTATAGCTTGCAATGATAATTCGGCTCCGATACTCAACTTGGTAAACTCTTGTTCTCTAGCTGCTGATAATCGATGGCCTAATTTCATTGCTGTTGATTTTTACAAGGTCTGATATGATATATTCTTACATCTCTCCATTGCACAGCATATCTATTATGGATTCACACGATTAATTATGTATCATTGTAATTTACATAAATATATTTACCATGAAATTGTATTTGTATGCATGTGAACATTTCAGAGGAGTGATGGTGGTGGAGCCCCGGAAGCTGTAGATGAAGCAAATGGTCATTTAGTTTGCGGGTGTGAACACATTTCCAAATGCAAGGTTTGGAAGAAACTAACAACTTTAACTTTGGTTGTGATCTATCTCCATTTTATTAACGGGATTTAACAGTGTCCAAACTGTTGTATTATTTAAAATTTTAAATGACGTGACAGATTTTATGCTTGTGAAACCTAATTTGGCCTATAAAATGGACCAATGGACAAAGATTTGAAATGGAGATCATCGTTTTCCCTTTCAACTTTGCATATATATAGAGCTCATGAATACAGGCCTATTACAATTTCTGAAGTAACTACTTATTAGAAGTTGATTATTGTATTGAGCGCAGCAAAATGTGAAATTTGGAGCGTGTTAGTAGGCTGTTGTTACCCTTGCATCTGTAGAAGCAGGACATAAATGCCGCTAAATTTGCTTGCTGAGAGACAGTCTTTGTATATGGCTATATGCAATATCATATGTACTAAAAAATTGTGACGAAAATCATGTTTGTCTTAAATAAATAAATTATTTAAAACTGATAGGAGTATTTTTGACAAAGAATTAATTGTTCCTAAATGCACCAAGCAAGAAAGCTGACGGCGCCTATAGGTCCCTCAGCTCTATAGAAACGGATGGAGGACCCAGAACGACAATAGTGAAAGCGGCGATGCCACAATAAAACCCAATGGGCACCTTTCTAAGTTGATGAGAGATCCTCAAGCGAAGGAAGGCCATGGGCCGACGGGATGAAAGGGACGATGGGGTGAAAGGTCCTACAGGGTGAAAAAGTCGATGAGTCCAACATGGCCTAGCTTGGTCCTCACGAATACCTATACATGGAAACATCTTGCGTAACATGCACAAGAACCCCATTACTCACCCATATCTCCCTTATATGGAAAGACACCCTAAAATCTTGGAAACCCTAAATACTAGACCCTCCCAACAAGGAAAAATCCCTACTTTGAAGGAATTTTGATTCACTACTCAACACTAAATAAGCATCAGACCTCCTTTTTTCTTAGATACGCAAAAAATCCCTAACTCTCTCACTATAGAGTTCTTAGAGATTTCTCATTTACTGACTTGACTTTCGGAGGGTTCTTGGCTGGTACCACACCGGTGACTTTTGTTTAGTCCTTTGGTTCTTACTTCATAGGTATCCATTGGCATGATTGGGGCCTACAACTCACTGATGATTTTAGCAATTCATCAGTTGCCACCGTTTATGGGGAACGAGTGATAAGCTATATCGTCGTTTCAAGGACTAAGAATTGTATGACCTTGACACGATCGATGGCCACTACCAACCAAGAGATCGGGGACTTGCCCAATGCACTGGAAAGGCAGGTGCAAACCCTTGCCACAGTGGTTGAACGGCTCACTCAGCGAAACCACAAGTTGGAACGACAGTTGGAGTAGCAGAATGATTAGGAGTCAAATGATCAGAATGATGGACAAAGCAGCAGAGACAAACGCAACTACCATTGTCCCCCGACGAACGATCACCAAGAAAAGGACGACCAAGAGGAGAGTAATGCCATCAATAGACGAGACCAGCAGGATACCAGTCGTCCCTCCGAGCTAGAAGTCAACGCGTTGCTCATGGCGCAAGAGATACAGACTGTAACACTCCGACCCAATTTTTATAATTAAACTATGTGTTTAAGTGGTTAAGTGTTATTAATATTTTAAGCCACTTACTTACAAAGCATTTAATAAACATATTATTTTATAATGTCATTGAATAAGAATTTTAAAGATTATAAATAATTGAAATGACTATTTTGTATTATAAATATATATTTAGCATGTACAAAACTATATTAGATGGTTAAGTTGTGAGGTATATATATATATATATATATATATATGCAAAGTGATATTATTATTTGTAAATGAGTGTGAATGCAAAGAAAAAACTAAGTGTGAATGCAAGAAAGTTGAAAGTGGGTGGGATATTTCTTTCCCTAGCCATACACGTATCCACCCCAATTTTTCCACCTCTCTTATCTGATTTTGCTGCCCCAAAAGTCTTCACACTTTTCTCATTTTCTTGGCTGCATCAGATCAGAAGTCCAGCCCCTCTCTCTCTACTCCTTTTCCTCTTTCTTTGTTCTTTCTCTCTTCTTCTGTTGCTTCTACACGGCAGCCCTCCCTTTCTCACCAACACAATATATTCCTCTCTAAAGATGAAATTAAACAATTAACCCTAAGGTTTCAGCTTCAAATTGTTGTGGGTAAGTAATTAAACCTCATCTGATTTTGTGTATTTGGATAGTATAATTGTTTGCTTACTTTCCCTCTTTGTTCTCTGCTCTGTTTTTGGAAGTTGAATTGGTGATTCTGTTTTAGTGATTTGAAGGTTTAATGATATTATGGTTTATTTAATGTTTAATAACATATTTTAGTATGTTAATTATAGTTATAAAAATACCCAAATGAAATTAAGGCTTATTGCTATTTGTTGGTGATTTTGTAAGAATATGTTCTGAAGCTGTCACTGTGACAGATTCTGTGTTCATGCATGTTAAATTATGTATTAAATTTTATATAGTGAATTTGGATGCTAGGATAATTCCTATGAAACTTAAGACACTTTTGGTTGTTATTGAATTGGTCTCACAGCATTTGGATGAACATAAAATTAATGGTTTAATTTATAAGTTGCATGAATTTCTGACAGGACAGATTTGAGCATGCTGTCTTGCATGATTTTTAGTAAATCATGGGTTTATGCTTTGACTCCGAAATTTTTATGGTATATACTGGACATACAGGGGAGTAGTTATGTAAAATTTCATGACAATTGGATGTGTTTGAGTAGCCCGTTTGTATTTTACAAATGGAGCAAAATGCTGCTGGAATAGAACAGTGAATAGTAAGGGACATGCCTAACTTTGTGGATTTAATTATCAAGTTAGGATGAATGTTTTGAGCTATAATTTGATATGCTTATCTTTTGGTATGTTTCGATCATAGATTAATTTTGTGTAACTTGTTTTGAGGTTTAGTACCCAAAGGAAGGGGTTGTAAACCATGAGATGGTTGTATGTATGAAGCTGTTTTACCCGACGTGTTATATGTTATCATATGAATCTATATAGTTACATGATCATGCTTAAAAGATTTTATATTTATGCATGCATTATTTCCCTAACCTTAAAGCACATTTTGAAATAAAGTTAGCTCTTTTAGAGATATGGATTAATATAAGAATGTTGGTTTCTCTAGGATTTTGTACTTGTTGTTGATGAATGTATTTTTTGTTTGTGGGAACCTCTTTGAGGTGGGATTAGAATTTCCTTAATTCTAAGAGATAGACTTTGAGATGAATGTGAAGTTTATGGTAAAGAATTATGGATAGTAATAAGCTTTGATTTATGGTTTAGGTGTTACCAGTATCCAAGTCTAAACTCTTTCGACTTTAGGCTCTCGGTTCCTCTGCTTTCAGGTAAGGGATAAGTTATATGAGCATTTGGTAAGTCATGAGGTTATTTTAAAGTATATTATGCATTAAAATGTTTTTGATTAGAGATATGGCATGTAATCATTATTCTGACAAAGATATGTTCGTGAGCCTTCGAAAAACTTATGTTTATGATTTAAGCATATTGATGCTATTATTGATTCCACGAACATGATGTTTAATGAAAAGAATGGAAATGCTATTATTATGAAATGTTATGTAAAATAAGAAATTTCAGTATGATGTAAAGTATGAAATGTTTTCGGGTTATGTCCTCTGATAATTTGAACTCAGCGAGTAGGGGTTAATTATTGGCTTTCCATGGAAATATGTTATCTGTTTGGCCATTTAAAGTAGAGGAAATGGGACTGCCCGTAACTCTAGGCCATTTAAAGTAGAGGAAATGGGGTTGCCCGTAACTCTAATCTGATTAAGGCCTTCTCCCCAATGTGTACGGACGGCGGGGAGGAACAAAACCTGGAGGGGATGTGCCATCAGGCCTCCCAAAGGGGACAATATCATACACACGGGGGCACCCAAATGTGATGAGGCCTTCTCTGTACAGCTTATCAGATATGGACTAACCAATATGATATGAACAGCTATGTTATGTTATTAATCATGAGAGAATTATTTTGTTTAAATGCATTATGAAAAGTTAAAAGCTCTCATAAAAATAAGAAGCTTTTAATGAAAAGAAAGCTGTTCATTAAAGATAAAGTTTCTGATGAAAGTGCAGGTTATGTTTAAAAGTTATCAGATATCTGTTTTTATGAAACGTTAAGTTTTATTATCATGAAAGTTATAGTATTCTATGAGAAGAAGTTTATAAAGAAAAGTTTTCTTATTAGTCAAGTTGTTTCTAGCTTAATACAAAGTTGCCGATTATTTGATTTAAGTTAAAATAATTATCTTGTAATGAGAATATATGTATGGCGACTTTGTAGGAAGTGAAAGAAGTTTAATCTAAAAGGTTTTGGTAATATTAAACTTATAAGAAAAAGGAGAACAATTATTTTCTATGAAGAGCGTATACTATTATTATGAATAGTATTAAATACTATGCACGAAAAGATGTTCTCCTATTCGAATATTCATAGAATGAAATGATCTGATTTACATGCATCCTTATTGAATTCTCATATATCTTACCTTTACTGAGCTGTGTAGCTCACCCCTTCCACTCTTTCAGTTAACAGGTTTTATTTTGGAGCAGAGGGAGCCTTAGTCAAGTTTGGAAGGAGCTGGTTTTAGTTTTATATGTATAGATCCTAAACTAGCATTCTGACGTTTAGCGTTATAGTTATTGTGTATTCTAGGATCAAATGAAAGTTGTGTATACCTTAAAGTGTCAAGCTATGTATTATGTAAAAGTGTGGAAATTAAATGATTGGTGGATTATGTTATTCTTTGGAGTACAATGTAGATGCTCTGAATGTCAAGTCAAAGGTTATATAATTTAAGTAAAGAAACAAAGATTGAAAAGAAAAGGAAAGCTTTTGGTAAAAGTTTTGTCAAAGTTAAGTGGTTCTTGCTAATATCAGGTTTAGGCTTGATATTAGCATGCCGGTCATGGTCACAAATCTGAGTATCGGGTTTGGGGCCTGACACAGACGATGAAGGAGAAGATGGATATGATGATGACTGCCTTGAAGGGTCGGGTGTCCACTAGCTTGGACGAACTAGTCCACCGTACCGACTCCCCCTTCACTTCATCGGTCATAAGTTCAGAATGCCACAAGTGGAAGCATATGACGAGTCAAAGGATCCCCTCAACCACTTGGAGTCGTTCAAAACCCTCATGCAACTACAGGGCTTCCAAACGAGATTATGTGCAAGGCATTCCCCACTACACTGAAGGGGCCAACATAGGTATGTTTCAGCAAGTTAACCCCCAACACAGTATCCATCTTCAAGGAGTTAGGTGGACACTTCGTCACTCACTTTATTGTGGGGCAGAGGTACAAAAGATCCTCAGTAAGTGTACTGAACATTAAGCAGTAAGAAGACGAGAGTCTAAAGTCGTACGTGACTTGTTTCAACAAGGAGGCCCTCTTGATCGACGAAGCCGACGACAAATTTCTTGTCACTACATTCACTAATGGGCTACAATCTCGAGAGTTCCTCTTCTCTGTCTATGAGAACGACTTGAAGACAATGATTGATATGCTATACAAAGCCACAAAATACATGAATGCCAAAGATGCAATGATCGCCCAGGGGGAGGGGGAGACTGATGAAGAGGGAAAGGCAGGACGATCCTTGTCCTAACAGAGGAAGAAAGTTGGCCCGAACGAGCTACTGAAGGGACAACAGGAGATCAAAACCTCCATCAGGGAGGAGATGAATTTCACTCCTTTGAATACCCTGTTAGACCAAGTCCTTATGTGGATAAGGGACGACGCGACGCTAACTTGGCCAGATAAACTGAAGGGAGATTCAAACAAGAGGCCTAGGAACAAGTATTACTGTTTCCATTGGGACCACGGGCATGATACTTCTGAATGCTATGACCTTAAGCAACAGATCAAAGCCTTCATTAAGTAAAGGAAGTTACAGTGGTTTGTCGGGGGTGGAGAAAACCCACCAAGGGACCTCGAACCTAACCAGCGAGCTGAGGAAAGACCCTGAGCCCCGCTCAGAGAGATAAGGGTAATCATAGGAAGGAACACTATGGCAAGATCATCTAAGGAGGCAAGAAAGACGTACTTACGAATGGTGTAAAGTGTCTAGATTTCCGAACGGCCTTTTAAAGCAACTAAGGTTGACAACCCTGCCATCAGCTTCATAGAAGATGCTAGACGACTACACCACCCTCATGACAACGCCCTAGTTATTAGCTTGTCAATTGGAGACTTCAATACCTGACGAGTGTTAGTAGATAACGGGAGCTTAGCGGATATCCTCTACTACCCTGCATTCCAGCAGATGAGGGTCAACAAAGAGCGTCTCTTACCCTCGGACACACCGTTAGTAGGATTCAATGGCACCAAAGTCTTCCCCGTGGGAACTATCACCTTGCCAGTAACCATTAAGACATACCCTCAGCAACTCACTAAGGAAGTCAATTTCCTGGTCGTTGATTGCTCCTCTGACTACAACGCCATCATTGGTCGACCTATGCTTAACACATGGAGGGTGGCCACGTCCACATTCCACTTGCTAGTAAAGTTCCCCATAGAGTACGGGATAGGAGAAGCACGAGGGGACCAGATGGCCACCCGTGAATGCTATGTTGCCATGCTGGAGATGGACGATCACTTACAAGCTTTGAACATCAAAGAAAGGAGGGTTGCAGTAGAGCTAACGGAAGACCTAGAAGAGATCTCCTTGGACAATAACATCCCAAGCTTTGAACTCGTATCGGCACGCAGGCTTATACTTCAGTTCGTAAAGAGCTTGCCTTCTTCATAAAAAAAAAAACAATCAAGACGTCTTCACTTGGAGCCACGAGGACATGCCAGGGATCAGTCCGAATACCATGGTCGACAAGCTCAATGTATGCCCATCCTTCCCTTCAATCCAGCAGAAGAAGAAAGTCTTTGCCCAAGAAAGAGACAAGGCCATAGTCGAAGAAGTACGCAAACTGCTGGAGGCAAATTTCATTAGGGAAGTTTACTACCCTGAATGGTTGGCTAACATAGTCATGGTTAAAAAAACAAATGGAAAATGGAGAATGTATGTACATTTCACCGACCTAAACAAGGTATGCCCCAAGGACAGCTACCTATTGCCGCGTATTGACCTCCTCGTAGACTCTACAGCTGGCTACTAGTTTTTAAGCTTCATGGACGTCTTCTCCGAGTATAATTAGATCATATTGGATGAAGCTGACCAATAGAAGACCTCATTTGTCACGAGCCAAGGACTCTTCTGCTACAAAGTCATGCCATTTGGACTGAAGAATGCAGAGACGATATACCAAAGGCTTGTGAATAAGATGTTCACTCGACAGATTAAGCGAAACGTAGAAGTGTATGTAGATGACATGCTCGTAAAAAGTGCAAGGCAAGTTAGCCACCTAGATGACCTTCAGGAAACATTTGAAACCCTTCGCCTCTATGATATAAAGCTCAACCTCAGTAAATGTGTGTTCGGTGTAGTGTTAGGAAAATTCTTGGGCTTTATGGTGTCGCAGCGTGGTGTGGAAGCAAATCCCAACAAAGTTCGAGCAATAATAGAGATGGCTCCTCTAAAAAAATCAAGGAAGTGCAAAGCCTGAACAGTAGGGTTACAGCCCTTAACAGGTTCGTCTTTAGGGCAACGGATAAGTGTTTGCCCTTCTTCAAGATATTAAGGAAGGTTTTCGAATGGACCAATGTCCGCTGTTTTTCCCAAGTAACACTTCTCAAACTTCCTTGGCAGACAGATGGGAATGTTCTCAAGAATTTGGAAATGGTCACGGAGTTTGTTGAAGACGTTTAGGGACATGGTCGAGTAGAAATCGTTCACCGTCCATATCAAAGGAAAGATGAAGGGCCTAGGGCTATCGCCGTCCACTTGGCCCACCATCTCCTTATCACCCTCTTCCTCGTCATCTTCCTCCCCTTCCAACTCTTTCTCTCCTTCCTCCTTCTTATCACCCTCTTCCTCCCTTCCTCATCCTCTTTACACTCCTCTTCCTCCTTGAAAGGGGAGTGAGCAGACAGTTCCCTTTTTGGGGACCAGGTTACATCCTTCCTGGGCTTGCACCCTGACGAATAAACCTCATCATAGCCCACACCCTCACGAACTGACAATGGCTGTTCACTCGTTGCTTCTCTATCACCTAACATCTATTCACCTACAAGCGATGGAGGTATTCTAAGAGCCTATTTGATGGGTCTTTAAGCAAGTAATGACCAACTAGGAAAATAAATGAAAAATAACAAAGGACAAGTCGAGGAAACTTACCAAGAGTGGACGACGACTCGAAGTGATGAATTCCTCAAAGACGACGGCCTGGTATGGTGACGGTTGCTTATGAACGACAACGTGAAGCAGTCACTTTGGCCTTAAAGCTCTCGAGAGATGAAAAAAAAGTAAAGAGAATAATTAGAGGAGGAGGAACTATTTAGAGCATCCACAGCAGTGGAGCTATTTTTTTAGCTATTTGGCACCACAAAAAGCTACTTTATCTATTTTACCTACTCATTTTACAAAACATCCAACAATAATGAATCTATTTTATCTTTCAACACAATAAAATAATATAAACATTACAATAAAATAATATATCTACTACAATAAAATAATACATCCCACTATCAAAAAAAAAAATCACAAAACAATCAATGGCACAATCCATAACCACTGCCAACCAAGACAACCACCCAACAACAACTCACAAGCCAAGAACAACCCCTGCCAAAAATCCAAATTAGCCAAAAACCACCACACAAATGTATGATTTTTATAGTTCCTCATACTTTTTTGGTGTGGGACTAGAGCAGCTTCAAAAACTTACTAGAGTTGAAGTTCACCAATGAGTCTGTCTCCATGTTTGTGGTTATTACACTTTGCACCTTGCTTAATGCTACTCTTCTACAAACCGGCACTTTCTAATTATCACACCGAAGCAATAGTCGTATTAGCCTGGGAAAACAGGATTTCATGGCTTTAAAATAGAAGGGAACAAGTAATGAAGGCTTAAACGTTTTCTGTAAAAAAAACTCTAAAACATACTTAAGGTGTGAGTCGTGTGACTATTTAATTGCTTAATTCTACTCTTCTACAACTGCTGTGACTGCTTGTGATAACACCCTGGCTGCTTTCATGCCCTTTCTGCTAGATGGGTCTTGGCGATGAGGGAGAGAGAAAAAAAAATGAAAAGGAAAAAAGGAAGAAAGAAGAGAAGCCGAAGTGAGAGAAAAGAAAGAAAAGATAAAATAGTTTTTTTAATGAGAGGAGAGAGAGAGTTTAATAAAATATATATATATATATATATATTTATATTTTTTCTTTTTAGCTTATGGCTGTGCACTGTAGTAAGTAGCTAAAAATTTTTAGCTATAGCACCATTGCTGTAGCATGCATTTTAAGTATTAGTGGTGCTAAAAATAGCAATATAGCTATTTAGCACCACTATTGCTAGTACTCTTATAAAGCGAAAAGGCACGGTATACGAAGCAACGCTTCTTATTAAAAACGAGGCCAACCAACAAGTGCCACATGTCACCTAGCATTTAAACCTAAGGCTGCCAACGCCATTTAATGACACTCCCTTCAATAAAAACATCTAATTAATGATTATAAATACTCATATTACTCCACAACCTGTTAGCTGAAGTCAACGGAATCATGGAGTAGGGGGCAGCTAATAGGGGTATTTTTGACAAAGAATTAATGCTCCTAGATGCACCAAGTAAGAAAGCTGACAGTACCTACAGGTTCGTCAGCTCCATAGAAACTGATAGAGGACCCAGAACGACGACAATGAAAGCAGCGATGCTACAATAAAGCCCGACGAGTGCCTTTCTAAGCCGATGAGAGATCCTCAAGCGAAGGATGGCTATGGGCCGACGGGATGAAAGGGACGATGGGGGTGAAAGGGCTGACGGGGTGTAAAGGTCAACGGGTCCAACGTGGCCTAGCTTGGTCCTTATGAATACCTATACATGGAAACATCTCGCGTAACATGCACAAGAACCCCATTACTCACCTATATCTCCCTTATATGGGAAGACAACCTAAAATCTTGGAAACCCTAAATACCAGACCCTCCCAACAAGGAAAAATCCCTACTTTGAAGGGATTCCCATTCATTACTCACCACTATATAAGTACCAGACTTCCTCTTTTCTCAAGTATGTAGAAAATCACTAGCTCTCTCATTATAGAGTTCTTAGAGATTTCTCATTTACTGGCTTGTCCTTCGGAGGGTTCTTGGTTGGTATCACACTGGTGCCTTCTGTTTGGTCCTTTTGTTCTTACTCCATAGGTATCCATTGGCATGATTTGGGGCTTTTAACTCACTAACGATTTTACCACTTCATCAGAAACAGACAAATGCTAAGGGAGTCCCTACTCCCATCTCCAAAAAACAAGCTATTAAAGTATTAAGTAGCATTTGATACTACTTCTTTTTCTTTCTTTTAATGTTTTAAATTTCTTGTTTAATTTAATGAAAATTGTGGGTTCTTAAATGTATATTAGTAATCAACGCTTAATTTTTTAACCACCACCACATATATTTGGCATGATGCTCACCCTACAAGTACCAATTCATGGGGAAGGGAGGGAAGGATCGGAGTTTAAGTCTCCAAAAGCAAGCTTTACACATACGTACACTTATGGTCTGTTTGGTTGGGCGAATTTTAAGGAAGAAGGAAAAAGGAGATTTTTTTTATTGTAGATTGTTGGAAGAAAATTTGGTGGAGAAAATTGAAGAGAAAACACAAATAGTTAATGTGGGGCCCGAAATTTGCGGTCCCAGCCCACTTTGTATTAAGGGCCCAAAGCCCAAGCCGAGGAGCCGAGGAGCTGAGGAGCCCTACTGTCAAGGACGCGGAAAGGGAAACTCCTTGAAGGCCCAAGAATGTGACCGAGGACGACTTTACGTCCAACATCCCACAGAAACGTTGGAAGAAAAGGACAAATTCAGCACAGGAACAGCACATGGGAGAAGGCTACCACCACCTTAATGTGGGGCCCAACGCCTGACAAACCCATACTTATATCCTGCTATCCAGCTTTCCGCAACCACTCTGACGTGAGGATTGATAAGACAAGTAACCACCCAGAACGAGGAGAAACGGACACGTGGGTGAAGAATGAGAAGGAAATACTAGTATAAAAAGGAAGCTCGGGGCATTGACAAAAGGAGGGCAAAAGAACCAGAAAAAGGGGAAGAAGGAACTCATAAAGAAGAAGGATGACAAGGACGAGACTCTCCTCGAACTAATTCCGAGGAGATAGATCCTCATACCGAATCCGCGTAAGGTTTAGCCATGCAGGCCAAACCCACCTTCATATGGGCTTCCATGAAAATCCTGACAAGACCGTTGCCCAACGACCAAGGTCTAGCCTTCTCCAAACCCACTCTCTACAAATCATATTGTGAGGGATCTTTCATGTGAGAGCCCAACATCCTTATTGGGCCTCAAAAGAATCGTGTCCCTACAATTGGCGCCGTCTGTGGGGAAGATTACGCGTTGGCGCAGGTGGCGGTGGAGTCAACTCTCTAGCAAGCAGAGGTTCGCGGGGTCTCCTCCGTCTCCGGCGACATACAATTGTTGCTCCGACATAAACTTCTGCTAAGGGCTACGCCTTACAGTGCCAAGGGCGCAGGCATCTCTAGGGGCTTCTGGTCTCAAGCCAACTCTCCCCGCCCTGGTATAGGGGCTTACGGTCGAAAAATAGATAAGTACATAAAAGAAATCTTACAAGTTTTGGACAGAACCAAGGCCTTGCATAGTCCTTGGACTCAAGCCTATGGGGAAACCAAGTACATAAAAGAAATCTTACAAGTTTTGGACAGAACCAAGGCCTTGCATGGTCCTCGGACTCAAGCCTAGGGGGAAACCAAGTACATAAAAGAAATCTTACAAGTTTTGGACAGAACCAAGGCCTTGCATGGTCCTCGGACTCAAGCCTACGGGGAAACCAAGTACATAAAAGAAATCTTACAAGTTTTGGACAGAACCAAGGCCTTGCATGGTCCTCGGACTCAAGCCTATGGGGAAACCAAGTACATAAAAGAAATCTTACAAGTTTTGGACAGAACCAAGGCCTTGCATGGTCCTCGGACTCAAGCCTCTGGGGAAACCAAGTACAAAAGAAATCTTACAAGTTTTGGACAGAACCAAGGCCTTGCATGGTCCTCGGACTCAAGCCTCTGGGGAAACAAGTACATAAAAGAAATCTTACAAGTTTTGGACAGAACCAAGCCTTGCATGGTCCTCGGACTCAAGCCTATGGGGAAACCAAGTACATAAAAAGTTTTGGATGCAACTCAAAGTACATAAAAGAAATCTTACAAGTTTTGGACAGAACCAAGGCCTTGCATGGTCCTCGGACTCAAGCCTATAGGGAAACCAAGTACATAAAAGAAATCTTACAAGTTTTGGACAGAACCAAGGCCATACATGGTCCTCGGACTCAAACCTATGGGGAAACCAAGTACAAAAAAGAAAATTTACAAGTTTTGGACAGAACCAAGACCTTGCATGGTCCTCGGACTCAAGCCTATGGGGAAACCAAGTACATAAAAGAAAAACTATGTTACTTGAACATTAAAATCCATTCGAGGAGAACTCCCCGTTAACAGTTGGGTTAATCCCTAAACTGCACGGATCCCCCAGTCTACCTTCGGATCCCCAACACCAAAGGGATTGATGTAATATAGTGCAATATATTACCCAAAAACACAATCGAAATCCTTAGCTATTCGGCTACCCTCTCGGACGAATTATTCAGAGTTCATCGATCTCGGTCATTTGTTTTGCATGCATCGCTTAGTGCTCGGCCATTATTCCGGTTAGTTTCCAGAGTTTAGTTTACTGATAATTACCATTGTGATACTTGATAACATCGATAGGTTTAAAGACGAACGTGTATTTAATGTTCATGCACTAAGTAGTTGTTGCAGAAAAGAAAAGTATTTAGAAAGAAATAAACTTATCTTTTATTAAGACAAAGAAATAGTATAGTGTACAATGAAAAACTGAAATAAGCTTGTACTAAAGCTAATTACATGAGTAAAAAGAAAAAATACAAGAGAATGAAGGTAAAGCCGAAGAAAAAGCACAGATGAGAGGTTGGCTGCTGTTCCGAGGAGTTGTGTAAGAAAACCATTCCTCAATACTTTTACATGCCCATAACTCAGGCAGCCAAAGAACCCAACGTGGGGCCTGCACCGTTGAAGAAAAGGTGCAGAGAGCACCTGGCCTCGGGCTAGCGCCGCTGAAGAAAAGGTGCAGAGAACCCAACTGGAGGCCTGCACCGTTGAAGGAAAGGTGCAGGGAGCCGGAAGTTGAGGAGCCTTCACCAAAAATTTGCCTGCAACAAGGCAGAGGTGCTGATGGTGGAGAATCTTTCTTCTGACACACCAAAATTATGGCATGACCAGAACCTGCTTCGGATTTTGACTAAAAGAGGGAGGAATACCATCTTCCCTCTGTCAAAACGGAGGACTGGATTGAATCTGTGCCATCCTTGTCCATACCATACCACCTTGAGGATTCGGTGCCTCTGAAGCGTGCGGAGACCTTTCATCCCTATCCACGCCTCGAACATCTTGCTTTGAGGCAGAGTGACACTAGAAATGAAGATCACGAATATGAAAGAAGAAGTATGATCCTGAAGAAAACAGGAGAGTTTATTTGCAGATGGAGTGACCCCCTGCCCTATTTATACACAGAAGTAAACCGGTGGCATTTAATGCATGCAAATTTCCAAGGGATGCTACGAACGAAGCAGACTTGGCTCAATTTCCAACTTCATCCTCAGCCGTAGGATCTAAAGATCCTCGTGAAGGTGCACCTCGAGTACCGAAATGTCAGAGGACCCTGCGTGAGCGAAAAATAAAGGAGCGGCCCTTATCTTGACACGCCTCCCATGTAAATGAAAAAATGCAAATAATAGTGGAGTACTGGACTTGAGCGGGCCATAATGTGGGCCTAACGTCACCAAAACCCTCCTTCCCAATTAAAAGGTCGGGCAGCAGGATTTTGAGGGGCTATTGTGGGGCCCGAAATTTGCGGTCCCAGCCCACTTTGTATTAAGGGTCCAAAGCCCAAGCCGAGGAGCCGAGGAGCCCTACTGTCAAGGACACGGAAAGGGAAACTCCTTGAAGGCCCAAGAATGTGGCCGAGGACGACTTTACGTCCAACATCCCACAGAAACGTTGGAAGAAAAGGATAAATTCAGCACAGGAACAGCACATGGGAGAAGGCTGCCACCACCTTAATGTGGGGCCCAACGCCTGACAAACCCATACTTATATCCTGCTATCCAGCTTTCCCCAACCACTTTGACGTGAGGATTGATAAGACAAGTAACCACCCAGAACGAGGAGAAACGGACATGTGGGTGAAGAATGGGAAGGAAATACTAGTATAAAAAGGAAGCTCAAGGCATTGACAAAAGGAGGGCAAAAGAACCAGAAAAAGGGGAAGAAGGAACTCATAAAGAAGAAGGATGACAAGGACGAGACTCTCCTCGGACTAATTCCGAGGAGATAGATCCTCATACCGAATCCGCGTAAGGTTTAGCCATGCAGGCCAAACCCACCTTCATATGGGCTTCCATGAAAATCCTGACAAGACCGTTGCCCAACGACCAAGGTCTAGCCTTCTCCAAACCCACTCTCTACAAATCATATTGTGAGGGATCTTTCATGTGAGAGCCCAACATCCTTATTGGGCCTCAAAAGAATCGTGTCCCTACAGTTAATTTTTGCATAATGCCCATGTGGACATTTCACATAGGTTTTGTCGTTTTCCTTCTTCTTCTTTTTTTTTTTTTTTGTCTTTTCTTTTACCCATCTTTCTGTTTTTTTTTTTCTTTTATTTATTTATTTATGTTCCTTCTTCTTCTTTGGTTTTTGGCTGCCTTAATTAAAACTAGGCTTATCACACGCACTCTGCACGTGCGATGAGGCTCTTTTATTTATTTATTTATTTATTTTGAGTTTAATGTAATTTTTCAATTTGAATTTATTTATTGTTAGTGAGGGTTCTAGTTAGCTTAACTGGTAAAATTTTTAATGGTTAAATAAGAGATCTGGAGTTCAATCCCTGCCTACACCAAATATCAATTGGTGTCTTGGTCTGATGATAGATAAAGAACTATCATCAGGAATAGATGCCTGTTGAGGGCCATTTGTGAGAGCCCAGGTAGACAGGAAGAAAGCTCAATAATAAGGGCACCAAGGAATTGACAAAATAGATAGCAAAAAACTATTAGGCCCAAGTGCTAGGAATAATGGATCACAGGCCCACAAATAAACAAATGAGTCTTGAAGAAGTAAGTGGGCTCAAAGAAGCCCGGAAAGAAAGAAATAGCATTTCATGGGTAGTGTATGAGAAAGAAAAGCGAGAAAGAGCCGCCGTAGGTCCAAGGTAATGCAAACTAAGAGAGTAAGGGGTTTATGGCAGGCCCATGAACCCCAAGGATGAGAATAAGGTTATTGGGCCAGGGAAGCCCAATGAAGTTAGTAAAAAGCCCATGGAAGTGTGGAATTAGTAAATGAGCGGAGGAAGCCCAAAGAAAGCAAACGGGCCGTGGATGCCCAAAGGAAAGCCCAAAGGGACATAGGAGCCCATAAGTAAAAGCAAAACAGTGGCCATGACAAGCCACTGAAAGAAGGAATAAATGGCTAGCCCAAAAGAGGCCCAGCAGGATTAAGTTATTACGGCAGGAATAACAGTACAACATTGCAAGAAATAAAGAAAATCAAGAGTGGGCTAAAGAAATGTAAGGCCCATCATTAGACAAAGTCCAGCTCTTGAATAGAGCAGGAAACCAAAGAAAAACTCACATAAAAGGTCAAAAAACACGGACGGAGAGTCTCCAAATCACAGCAAACGCATGAACAGCAAGCAGACTTTTGGACATATCTGAAAGGAAAGCACGCACAAGGCCCAAGCACCACCAGCCTGTACCCAGCCAATATGGGACGTGGTGGGGCCATGGGCCAGAGGTAAGAGGTAAAAGGGGTATGGTTTGGTGGTGGGGAGAGGGGAAAAGACTTATTTTTGCGGCTCCTGCCAAACTCTTTTGGGAGGTACGTCCTGCTGTGATGACAGACCACCCAAAAGAGGCAAGGTTAAGGGGGGAACCGTTAGGTGCATGCCTTGAGGGAAAGAGAGAGAAAACATTTATGCCGTGGCAGATAAGAGTGCTACGGTAGACTGAGGAATGAAACAAACCTGCCTTTGTTTGGCGAGGGTAAGTGTCACACACCTTTGGTGGTCGGCAAGTACGCCTAGACCAAACAAAGGCGGTTAAGGGGCAAAGTGGTAAAAACGGGCCACGGCAGGCACTATAAAAGGACCCTTGCCGTGCCCTGAAAAAAGGATCGAAAAACAGAGTATTCACGGAGTAAAAAGAAAACAGAGTAAAAGAAAAGAAAAAAGATAAGAAAGAAAATAGAGAAGAAAAGAGAGGAAATTGAGGAACAAAGAGAGATAATACAATGGGCATGCACCAGTAGGTCGGTTTCCCTCTCTCCCCCTTCAAATCCTGCTCTTTTCCAAAACGTAACAAGGATTCCTTTTGGGCAATAACCATTTAGGTCCGACTCCCTCAAAGCTATTAATCCCCACGGCAGGTTCGTTTCCTGGGAGATTATTTGCATTGAGAGGAGGCGTTCTCCCCTCTTTGGCTTTGCTTCGGCGGACCAAACTTAAAACTTGATTTATGCCCATTCTTGATTAGTTCATATTATTTTCTTTCTCCTTTACTTTCTCTGTGAATGATATTATCATGACTGTAATCATGTTTTATAAGTAGGGATTACTTAGCCATTTATTTAAATAGTCAAAATACTCTGTTTTGGTTATTATTATTATATCTGCCTGCCGTAACTCATCTGAAATAGTTCTGCTTGCCGTAAGCCTACTCCTGGCAGACAAGGCATAAGTTTGTGCACAAACCGGCCCAAGTTGAGTTACAATTGGACTGGCCCCAACTCTCTTACTCAGAAACATTCGGGCCCATTACCGCAAGAGGCAGCCCAGCCCAACGCACAAAAGGCCCCTACAACGCCATAAGTTGATTTTTAAGGAACTAAAATTTAGAATTTGAAATAGAGTAAACTACTAGGTTTAGTGTGTCCTAGTTTTAGGAAAAAAAAATTTCTCAAACGTGCATGAGATATATTTAAATAGAGAGAGTGTTAATTTTTAGGAAAAAAGAGTTTCTCTGGTAGTTTTTTTTTTTTTTTTAATTTTGTTGAATTACAATTTTAACCTCATTTTTTATTTTTTAAGAATAAGGATTATCTAATTAGATTATGAGTATTTTTGACATTTTTTTGAAATTATAACTAACTTATTGAATCCTCTTAATATATAGATATAAAAAAATTAACAACATTTTGGTCTTAAGATATAGTCGTAGTAGTTATTAACCGTCACAATAAACCTTTTAGAAAAATCTATTGCATCTGTTTTAACGCGCAATAACTGATTGTAATTGTCTATACTACTATTTAAGGGGTTGCACCTATTTGGACCGGATTTTTTTTTTGTTCTAAAATACCCCTACAGCCTATCTTTAAGTAGGGGCAAAACTTGGTAAAAATACTTCTTTAACTTCCACGTAAAGCACTATCTACAAAATAGGAACACACTCCCAGTACACTCACATTGGTTTTCAAACTCAAATTACTTCTTCTTCAGTTCTTCAATTCTGCGTTATTCTTCTTTTCACCATTATCATCATTGTTATTAAGAAACTCCTCTCACTCACCTCTTTGCTTTAGATTTCACTACAAACAACAATAACAACAGCAGATAGATTTGAGGTAAGCTATTTCTGACTTTAATTTCTCTCTCTATTTGGCCATGTTTTGCTTATTGTTTTCCTTAATTTCATCTCACGAGGGATCTTTTTTTTTTTTTTTTTTTCTTAATCTCATTCGCTCATTCACACTACAAACAACAACAGCATATAGATTTGCTATTTGGCCATGTTTTGCTTATTGTTTTCCTTAATTTCATCTCACGAGGGATCTTTTTTCTTTTTTTTTTTTTTGTTATCTGTGTGTGTTCCTTAATCTCATTCGCTCACCTCTTTGCTTCAAATTTCACTACAAACAACAACAGCATATAGATTTGAGGTAAGCTCTTTCTGACTTCAATTTCTCTCTATATTTGGCCATGTTTTGCTTGTTGTTTTCCTTAATCTCATCTCACAAGGGATCTAAATAGTAGTGTTGTACGTTTGTGTTTTTCCTCTTGAGAAGTTCACGTAATAGTTGATTTTACAATTTTTTTTTTCTTTAGTCTTATATCTTTTCTTTTTGTAGTCTTTTACTTTTTTGAGGGATTTCTTTCTTTAGGTTTTTTTTTTTTTTTTTTTTTTTGATGGAAAAGTTATGTTTTTCGTCTTGAGAAGTTCACCTAATAGTTTTTCTTCTCCATGTGTTGGTTTACCAATGAGAAATTATATTTATGTGGTAGATTTCAGGAATAGGATAATTATTGCTTAATTTGTAAAAAATGATTGTTTTATCTTCAACAAAAACTTATTATTTTATCATGATTTAGATTCTAAAAGGGAAAAAAAAAATTAGATTCTCAAAAAAAAAAAAAAAAAAAAAACTCCGACGTAAGATAGTGCCTACAAAATAGGACTACACTTTGTTATCATTATCCTTTCCATATCATTATCTTATCTTATCTTCTTTTTTTTTTTCTTTTTTTTGGTCAGTTTGATGGTTGTTTAAGTATTTTCTCTAATTAATGACTATTTTTTAAAGAATAGGAATGATATATATTGATTTGTCTTTTTTTTTTTTTTTTTTTTTTTTTTTTTTGTGGTTATTGGGTTTCACTCATTATTTTAGTGTATGTGTCCTAAGTGGTGCCCTCTCTTCCTCTTATTATTTTTTTTTGTTGTTTTTCTTACATTTAAGCCTTACTCTCTATTTTTTTGTATTTTTTTTAGGGTGACATATCAACAATTTGGTTAGATTGCATAGCAGACACATTGGATGAATTCGGGTCAGCGAAGTGGTAGTCATTCTATCAAGTAGTTGTTAAGAACATTTTTTGTAAATATCCTATGTTATGAAATTTAATATTGTCCTTTTTTGTGCCTTTTATTGCACATTTGATGGTTTTTAATATTCTCCTTTTTTGTGCCTTTCATTGCACATTTGATTATTTCGTAAGCAATTGTTATAAACACAAATTTTCTAAAGCAAGAATGAATTGGAGAACTTATCTTTAAACATAAAATTTTTAAATTGTGGTAAAAATTGCTTCTAAATAATAGACTAACTTTTAGGGGTAAAAACCTACACCCTTAAATATATCTTATATTTGATAGTTTAAAATGTTACTTCATTTAAAATTTTAAATTTTAAAAATTGGTAAAATTTAATCTGATCCAAAATAACTTACCAAAAGATAAAAAGACTCTAAACAAACCATGCCTTTTGAATTTGCATCAAGTGTTACGTGTCCTCAATTAATAAATTTGCATCATTTTTTTCTTTTTTTTTGAGGGTGGCGAGTCCTTTAACGTTGGTTTCCTATTTTTTTGCAACTTCAAAAAAAAAAAAAAAAAAAAAAAAAAAAAATCCATAAACGTTGGTTTCCTATTTTTTTGCAACTTCAAGCCAAAAAAAAAATCCCTATGTTTTAGGTATTTTAATAATATGCCACCACTGTTGTACGTTTAATTTAAAAAAAAAATTGTTTTAAGTATTTTTATTCCAAAAATTTTGCCTATTATTTAGACACTAAAACAAGAATGATACTGGAAAACTTATCTTTAAAGATAAAATTTATTGTTGATATGTCACCCTAAAAAAGATACAAAAAAAAAAAAAATCCATAAACGTTGGTTTCCTATTTTTTTGCAACTTCAAGCCAAAAAAAAATCCTATGTTTTAGGTGCAACTAAGTCCCTATGTTTTAGGTATTTTAATAATATGCCACCACTGTTTTACGTTTAATTTTTTTTTTTAAAAAAAAAAAAAAATTGTTTTAAGTATTTTTATTCCTAAAATTTTGCCTATCATTTAGACACTAAAGCAAGAATGATACTGGAGAACTTATCTTTAAAGATAAAATTTTAAAATTGTACTGAAAATTGCATCTAAATAAATAATAGACTAACTTTTAGGGGTAACAACTTACACCCTTAAACATATCTTATATTTGATAGTTTAAAATGTTACTTCATTTAAAAATTTTAAATTTTTAAAATTGGTAAAATTTAATCTGATCCAAAATAACTTACCAAAAGACAAAAAGACTTCAAACAAACCATGCCTTTTGAATTTGCATCAAGTGTTACGTTCTCAGTTAATAAATTTGCATCCACTTTTTTTTTTTTTTTTTTTTTTGAGGGTGGTGTCCTTCAACGTTGGTTTCCTATTTTTTTACAACTTCAAGCCAAAAAAAAAAAAAAAATCCCAATATTATAGGTATTTTAATAATATGCCAACACTGTTTTACATTTAAACCTTTTAAAAAAAATGTTTTAAGTATTTTTATTCCTAAAATTTTGCCTATTATTTACATATTACTTAGAAGTAATTTTTTCCATAATTTTATACTTATATTATACTTATACTAGCCTCTAAGCACGCGCTCACAGAGACTTTTTTATTTTTTGGGTAAGAATTAATTTAGAGCATTTATTATAATTTAAGATTACTATATTTTCCAATTACAAAAAAAACCTAGGGGTGTGATGGTCTTGAGGGGGGTTTCTAAACTGCTGCAATAAATCACTTATGGTGGCAGTTTAAGAAACTGTCGTTTTAGAAGAAAAAAGATGGCCAACTAAACTTGATCTTTTGTAGTGATAATGTACGTGTGAAGACGCTTAATAATTGTCATCATGGACAAAACCATGGCCATGTTAGTCCTTGGGGCTATGGCCTTGTGCTCATGGAATCCAAAACCATAGCTTTAAGTTTTAACAAGGACTATTATGATTTAATTGTTAAGACAGAAGGGATTTGAATCGGGACGTCTTGATTAGAAACACCGGAATAAGACTCTGGACACACCATAGCTTTACTTAACGTAACAGAAGATGGTATATCATCATTTACATAAGAAAAAGATGGCTTAATTTAAAATGTACGTGGAGACTGGGGACTGCTTTAAGATTTAACCAAACAGAAGCATCTTCCCTAGATTGGGCTACGACAAACAATGCGTGAGTGGCACTATAACACTTCTTTAAAAAACTTCGGCAAGAAAACTCACGAAAAGGTGCAGCAAACAACTTCAGTACTAGAAAGAAGCCCGCAGTATCATGACAAGGAGTATCAGAAGCTAGAGCAGAACTTTTTTTTTTTTTTTTTTAAGCGAGTTTCAACTTATGATGTTCACTCATAATGATAGTTTTTTATCAACAGACCAAGATATCAATCAGTTTTTAGTGTAGATAAAGATTGAATCCAAATATTTTATTCAGCCATCAAAGACTTTACTAATTGAATTAATTGAAACCCACGATTAGAACATATTAGTTGCCCCCTCAATATTAAATGCATTTTAATATTATACATGGCACTTAGTTTTAAATTTATATAATAATATGGTTTTTGCCCTAGTGTATTTGTTAATAGGATATTATAGGAAATTTTTTATATTAATTTCATGAAAAATATAAAAAAATTATAAAAAAATCAGTTGTTTTTTATTTTTCCTTAAAAACTTTTAAAAATATTTCATAAAAGCATCTATTAAATTTTCCTTAATAGTATTCATTCATTGGACCTACTCCTGCAATGTATGAGTCTTTTTTGGAGTGAACTTGGGGATGAGTGTCTGGAATGTGTGGGGCTGGTGTTGGGCTTTGGGGCATGACTCTTTTTTGTTTTCTGGGTAGAATTTGGGGTATGACTTAAGGCTTTTGAGTAAGTTAAACGTGCCTGGCAAAGCAGCGTTTGCTTGTGACTTGTAATTGTGAGGGTACTTCTCTCATAAGGACAAAGTTTTGTTTGTTGTGTAGGAATAATAGATACGCAACATTAGGCAACTTCTGTAGATGAACTAATACAATTCTCTAAGAAAACTAGGGACGGACTTAGGATTTCAAGTTAGAAGGGATTGAAGTATAAGGGAGAAAAAATTCCAAATAGGCATCCATATAGTATTAAAAAATTATAAATACATAAAATCGTTGTTTCTTAATACATTAAGATACAATCATCCACCAACAAAAACGAAAAACAAAAAAAATAAAAAACAAAATAATGTTTTTTTAAAACTAGGTTGGCCAGGATTTTTCTTTTTTGTTGTTGTTAAAGTTAGAGCATTCACAGTAGTGGTGCTAAAAAATTTAGCTTTTAACATCTCAAAAAATTAATTTATCCATTTTACCACTTCATTTACAATACATCCAATATCAAATGTTCTATTTTTTTACCACTTCATTTAAAATAATATAAACAACTCATTAAAATAATAAGGAAGAAAGGGAATTTGAGTTTTTTAATTGAAGGTAGAGAGATAATTTTAATAAAATATTGTATTTTATTTTTAACAACTTGCTACAATCAACTGGTATTTATACCAATTTACTGTATTGCAAAACAATTAGCTTTACCTTCTCTAATAACACATGGTTTTTTGGTTTTTATGTGGTAAAATAGTTTTTTTTTTTTTTTTGCTAAAATACAATCACCATTGTGAATGTTTTTATTGTTTTTGTTAAGTTTTTGAGTTGGATAGTTACTAGTTTGAGGGGGCCTAAGGTTTCGGAAGGGGGGTAACTACAAAAATTATATATATAATAAGTTAAAAAAAATGGACCGCCGCGGGGGGGGGGGGGGGGGGGGGCTTTGACCCCAATTGGGTCCGTTCCTAAAGAAAATGAAAGGGAAATTTGGACGTAATTTGTTAATAAAAAAGTGAGAGGAAAGGCTTTAAAAAAAAAAAAAATAGATACAATAGAATTTTAAATTTGTAATAGAATTATAATGATTACTCTTTATATAATATCAATACAAATATACTAATTAGTTTTTTATGTAGGTGGAGTTTGACTTGAGATCTTTCATGCAACGACAAGAGACTTTATCAAATATTAATTGGTTTTTTAGAGGTAGAGTAGAGAAGATAAGGATTAAACCCATATCTCTTGCTTTGATATCATATTAAATTACCAATTATTCCAAAAATTAAGCTATTAAAATATATATAGTAAATTTAATCATTTAACCATATATTTCTAACTAGTTAAGCTTTTGGGGACATGCAAATAATGCTTCTTAAACGCTTTCCTTACGCTTTCATTATTGCCTAGCATTAGAATCCGACTGCCCTGGTAATTAATTGTAGGCTAGTAGCCTTTAAATCATGGTATTACATAACAAGGTGTAAAAGTTTTTCCATAAAAACTTTTAAAAATATTTCATAAATCAATTCTCTTATATCATCTATTAAATTTTCCTTAATAGTATTCATTTACACCCTTACTTTGGCCTCCAAGTAAAAGAAGAAAAAATTACTCATTAATTGGCCCTACTCCTACAATGTATGAGTCTTTTTTGGAGTGAACTTGAGGATGAGTGTCTAGAACGTGTGGGGCTGGTGTTGGGCTTCGGGGCATGACTCTTTTTTGTTTTTTGAGGTAGAATTTGGGGTATGACTTTTGGCTATTGAGTAAGTTAAACGTGCCTGGCAAAGCAGCTTTTGCTTGTGACTTGTAATTGTGAGGGTACTTCTCTCATAAGGACAAAGTTTTGTTTGTTTGTTGGGGTAGATGAACTAATACAATTCTCTGTTTCTCAAAAAAAAAAAAACTAATACAATTCTCTAAGAAAATTAGGGATCCAAGATTTTAAGTGAGAAGGAGTCAGAGTATAAGAAAAAAAAAAAAAAAAAACCTTCAAATAGGCATTCATATAGTATTAACAAATTATAAATACATAAAATCATTATTTTTTAATACATTAAGATGCAATCATCTACCAACAAAAACAAAATACAAAAAAAAAATATATATTTTTTTTTAATACTAGGTGGTTAGGATTTTTTTTTTTTTTTTTTGTTAAAGTTAGATCATTTACAGTAGTAATACTAAAAATAATATAAACAACCCAATAAAATAATAAAAAAGATACTAATTAGTTTTTTATGTATGCGGAGTTTGAACCAAGATCTCTCATACAACGATAAGAGACTTTATCATATATTATTTGGTTTTTTAGATGTCAAATAGAGGAGATAAGAATTTAACTCAAATCTCTTACTTTGATATCATATTAGATTACCGATTATTTTAAAATATAAACTATTAAAATATATATATATATATAATAAATTTAATCATTTAACTCCATATTTCTATCTTTCATTACTGCCTAGCATCAGAATCCGACCGCTCTAGTAATTAATAGTAGGCTAGTAGCCTTTAAATCATGGCATTACAGAACAAGCAATAAAAGGGCATCTCAACGCGTTCCTTTAAACTGAACGTGACAATAATAGTTGGGATTGGGACAAATAATTGTTGATAATAGTTATTAGTTGATGGGGATTGAACAAGTTATTGTGACCCACTGACCTTATTATTTTACGTCTATAATGCCCCCCCCCCCCCCCCCCCAAAAAAAAAAAAAAAAGAAGAAGAAAAAAAGAGATATATCTTATTTTGAATTATTAGAAAAATAAATTATAAAAACAAAGAGATTTAACCCGTGAAGAACAAGAAGGGCTCGTTAAAAAAAAGAAATGTATCTATTTAATGATTTCAATTATAAAAACAAAATATTCTCCTTAATATGGGCACTATTCCCTTGGTTAACAGTGGATAATCACGGCATTGAGTATTAACAATTTAATACGTATTAACCGCACATAAAAAAAAGATTTGCATCACCATTGGTAATCTTTAATATAATATTCACTCCATATATATCTAGAGCTGAAACGTAAGTCTTAAAAAAAGAGTTTCATTTACATATACAGTTACATCATGCGAGAGCAGAATTTCTATATCATATTTAAAAAAAAAAAAAAAAAACCTGCATCTTTTATTACTTCACTACCCAAGAGTCTCCTAATCACACGCGTCTTCTTCTACCTCATTTCCTCTTGAATCGTAATAAATACTCCTACTATTGCTAAAATCCAAGAGTCCATGTAGAGACTGAGACATTCCCATTAGTTTCCCACACCACGTATCTCTGTCTCACACCAAAAAAAATCCAAAACCAAAGCAAATGAAGGCAAACATTCTTCTTCTTCTTCTTCATGCTTCTCTGTTTCTTGCTCCCTTATAAATCTAAGAGCATGTCTAAACTCTGTTTTCTCTTGCAGAAGTCCATTATCTATACCACTCTCTTTACCTTAATTGCTCTTCTCTTTGGTTGTTCTACTGCTCTCAAGGTATTCTATTCATCCACTGATAAAAAGTGATGAATATTTCTTTAAATTCTCTTGTTTTATATATTATTACTATTTTTTTCATTTTAAACAGGAGGGACAGACATGCGTATCAGACAGTAACTGTGACTCCTTGTTGCATTGCGAGACTTGTGTAACAAACGGCAATGTTCGACCAAGATGTACTCGGATCCAACCTATTAGTCCCACTTCTAAGGTCCATACAATATATACGTTTAACCCCATTTGTAATTTTGCTTTTCTTTTTGTGTTTTGGACTTTGTTTGTGCGATTTGAATGTGAAAGTGAACGTTTTGATTAGGTGAAAGGGTTACCATTTAATCGGTATTCATGGCTGACAACACACAACTCGTTTGCTAGGCTGGGACAGAAGTCAGCTACAGGCTCTGTAATCCTTGCTCCTACAAACCAGCAAGACTCTATTACAAGTCAGCTCAATGTATGTCACTTTCTATTTCTTTTTCTCTTTTTCATTCTGTTTGTTTCTCGGGAAAATTTGAGGAAAAAGAAAAGAAAATGCAGCCTTATTTTCATTTAACAAAAGACAGCTCTTTTGGCGGTGGCGGTGGGTAGTTGTCGGTTGTCTCAGTGTGTTGGATTTTAGTTGCCGGAAATGTTAAGGTTTTAGTATGGTTGAAAGACCAAAATGTCCCCTGATGTAAATGTGTGATTTTCCTTTACTTATTCTTTAAGAAAAGGAAATGTCTTTTTCTCTGAGTGTGAAACTTTTTTTATTTATTTGAGCAACCTGAGTGTGAAACTGAGGGAACTGAAAGGTCAGGATTTGTGTTTGAATGTGTTTGTGGGGTTCTAGGAAATGTGTTGCATGTGGGAATATATTCTTTCAACTGAACTATAGTAGTTGGATTTATATTTATTAGAATAATTAATTCATCAACTAAAGGCATAGTTGGATTTTTAATAGGAAATGAATAACTAGTTATGAGGTTTGTCAGGGTTAGCTTTCTTATTTTTACCTACTTAGTTAGGACAACAAGATTTGTTTGACACATGGAATGTCACTAATTTTAGTTTTTTAAGTTTTTGTTTACTATGATCTATGAAAGAAACCCAAAAGCACTTTTAATCATCCAAAAAGAAATTTTGTAAGGAAAAACTTGAACTTGTTCATATAAAAAGGTCCAATTTTGCTTAGTGGAAAAGGCATGTGACAATTATGACGGTGGAAAACCTTTTACCTACTTGTGTAGAATAACATGACATTCATAGTGCATTAGGTGTGAAAGACTTTGATGAATCATCAGCTTCCGTCTTTCTAGTTGAACCACGAGAATAATCTTGTCTTTTATTCATACAAAGAAAAGCTCTACAGCTTGTTTTTCTATCAATGGTGGTAAAGTATTGCTGAAGGAAGCATCCACAAATTTTTTGTCCAAGAATGGTCTAGCCTTTAGAAAATGTTAAATACTGGTGTTCTGTTACCAGAGAAAAAAAAAAAAAAAAGTGGAATTATTCCTTTTGATTCCAAAGCATACCTAATGTTTATGTTCTGTCCATATCATTTATAATAAGTGGAATTATTCCTTTTGATTCCAAAGCATACCTAATGCCTGCCTAGTTTATTAAGTATAACGATCACTTCTTTGACAAAAAAAATTATAGACCACATCCACTAGGGAATAATTTAGTTGCCAATAATGAAAATTTAACCTAGTGGAGAAAAGGAATTTGATTGTCTATTGCCAGAGCATAATTGCACACTAATTATTCAATCCGAGGGATGTAATCATTTCTGCTCAACACCGTTGAGTACTTTCTGCGCAACTATGCTGCACCAATTGATGTAAGATTTGAGGTTTCAAAATACAAAGAACATTATTTCTGGGTTAATTATTTTGAGTAAAGTGATTACAAGATTTAGATATGCATTGAGACTTCAAATTATTTTATAACCAAAAAAACTTCAGTGGGTACTCAATAGTGTGCCCCTGATGTTCTCTCTTTTGGTTCCTCTTTGGAGGTAATTTTGTATGATTGTGATATAGTATGATTAGTCATTTGCAATTTTCTACTATTTTCTAATTTCTTATTTTTTTTAGAATGGGTCTTTTCAGGAATTTTAAAAACTTGACCTAAGCCTTTCTAAATCAAAGAGAAGTAGTCTGTGTAATTTCATGCTTTTTTTTTTAATTGAAGTTTAGTTTGATAAGCCTTTGTTAGAAGTTATTTTCTCTTGCAGGATGGTATTAGAGGGTTGATGCTTGATATGTATGACTTCAACAATGACATTTGGCTATGTCACTCCTTTGGTGGCCAGTGCTACAACTACACAGCTTTTGTAAGTTTGCTTGAATTGGTGCCTGGGAACCACATGACTTGAGGACCATTTCCAGAAATTTCTTAAGTTTTATCCTTTAGAGTTGCATATATAGTCTTCTTAAACACATAGTTAATCTGACACCTGATTCACCAGCAACCTGCCATCAATGTTCTCAAAGAGATCCAAAGTTTTCTTGATGCAAACCCATCAGAGATTGTCACCATTTTCATTGAAGACTATGTTACATCACCAAAGGGCCTGACTAAGGTGTTTGATGCTGCTGGCCTGAGGAAATACTGGTTTCCTGTATCTCAAATGCCACAAAATGGTAGAGATTGGCCAACAGTAGATAATATGGTCCAGAAAAATCAGCGTTTATTGGTTTTCACTTCAAAAGCATCTAAGGAGGCTTCTGAAGGGATTGCCTACGAGTGGAGATATGTGGTAGAAAACCAATGTGAGTTGTATATATTCTCTTCCTCTATGACTTTAATTGGCTGAGGACATCTAAGTTCAAATTTAGGTATAGTGCCTTAAATGTGCTAATTAAATTCAAAACATGACTGTATTGAGGAATGTAGCATAAACGATGTCATTTTTTGGACAAAAATTAATTTCAATGCATTCATGTGTTTATATTTAATTGGGGAATCTAAAGTACAACATATAAGAAACTGTATCTAAGTTATGCACAATTTCAATTATGAGAACTAATTCTATTGAGGTTTGAAACTACAGATGGGAAAGGTGGAATGATAGCTGGTTCATGTCCTAATCGGGCAGAATCACCTCCCATGAACTCAACATCAAGGTCTTTGATCCTAGTGAACTTTTTCCGAGATTTGCCAGATGTAACTCAAGCTTGTAAGGATAATTCAGCTCCATTGCTTAGCATGGTGAACACCTGCTATGCAGCAGCCGGTAAACGATGGCCCAACTTCATTACTGTTGATTTTTACAAGGTATGGCATATGGATACTATGTTTAAAATCAACTTGCTAATAAAGAAAATAGATAAAATTAAGTGTAATTCATTTGTATATGAATATTTCAGAGGAGTGATGGTGGTGGTGCACCAGAAGCAACGGATGTGGCAAATGGCCACTTAGTTTGTGGTTGTGGAAATATTGCCAATTGCAAGGTTTGCCTGGCACGGCCTACTTTTAGTTCCAATTCTTTTCAAATTCTCTTATGATTGTCTTAGAATAGAAATCATCAACATGCTTGAAGATAATGATTGACTAGGAAAAGAACTAATAAAGATAAAATGTCACAACTTAATAGGAGATTACTAAAATGGAAGGCTATGATAAATTTCTATTTTAACTTATAAAAATTTGATTATACATGCAGGCAAATGTGACATTTGGAGTATGTGACATTCCTGAGGCAAAAGTTGCCCCAGCGGCTAGACCTGCAGCAGTAGCACATGACTCTGGCTTTGGTTATGTAAATACCAAGCCACTTCAATTGCGGTGGCTGTTAGGGACTGCTTTTTCAGCCCTGTTCTTGTCATTGTGAATATAGATGTACTACTATTTCCTGTGATATTTTTCTGCATTAATTTCATGGAAAAGAAAAGGAAACTAACCGAGACTAAGATAACCCATTTATTATACATTTTAATGTCACTCTTAATCATTAATTAAGAGAAGAAAAAAAAATTCATTATTTGTTATAACAGGTTTGTCAAATTGGACGCTTTCACACAGACCAGTTCAACTGTGGTGGTCTCGGAGAGTTTCGGTGGCCTTTTCTTCATGCCATTTTGAAATGTGATTGTTCATTTTGAAGCATTATTTTCTGTTTGCTTTTAAGATCGTCTTTCAAATTCAAAAGTGACTTATATTTAGGATTAGTTTCGATTGGTATTACATGCTTGTCATAATAAATTAAAGAATCATCATGTCTAATTAAGTTGGGCAGCCTGTTTTGTGATGGATTAATCTAAGTTGGTGGACAGAAGCCATCTTACTATCTTACTAAAAAAGAAGAATGGTATTTGAGAACTCAATCTAGGGCTAAGGTATTTGAGAACTCAATCTAGAGTTACGAAGTATGGTGTGTAATTAGATATATGATCATCCTATTCCCAGGCAAGGAACTCCCATCGCTTTTGAGTTTGAGAGAATCACTTGAGATGGATTGGTTATCTACAAGAGAGAATGATTAATGCACTTAAAGGGAGTAATTTGATTTAAGTTGAGAGAACAAAAATAGGTAGAGAAAGACCTAAAATAGCTTCTTCTTTTTTCTTTTCTTGAGAAACATCTTAAAATAGCACTATTACTAAGAATACTAAAAAATGATATTAAGTAAGAATGTAACATATGATATAATATTGAATACGATATAACAGTAAAGAGAAATTCATGTTGAGAATTCATAACCAGCATGTAGTTTTGGCCATTTTTTGATAAGACTTTATAGTTGATTTCAATCTTTAGCAAGTTGGAGAAACATGCTTAAGAGATTGATTGCAACTCAGGCTTGCATTGTGTGAAGTGTTTCACAAGCCGAAATGTAGAGCAATATTTCTAATCCAATCTATTAATCCTAGTTTAGACTTTAGAGGTTTGTGTATCACATTCCTTCATTTTTTTTCATTGAGCTTTTTTTTTTTTGGGAGGGGGGCGGGGAATTTTTTTTCTAAATAACAATAAATATTAAAAAATTTAGTTAGTTGTCACATTTCAAAACAATGTTGAAAAGTAGCATCTCGAGTGTTTAAAACTCGAGTTCCAAGATAAAACTCGAGTTTTTAAGTCTCGATTTGTAAGCGGATGGGTCTGATGTGGAAAAAAATCCACGTGGAAATCCAGTTTTAAAGACTCGATTTCTATAAATTGCATAAAAACGCCGCTATAGAGTTTTAAAATGTCACTATAGGGCTTAAAAATGCCACTATAGGGCTCCTAGAACCCAGTATGGGCTGATCACACTTATAAAAAAAATTTTGCAAGAAAAAGCCTCTATAGGGCTTTAAAACGTCACTATAGGACTTAAAAATGCCACTATAGGGGAAATTTTTTTTGCATGGAACTCGAGTCTTAAAGACTCGAGATCTATGTGGCATTTTCAATCCAAATCGTCTAGCCAAACACTCGCAAAGCGAGTCTTTAGGACTCGGGTTTTAATATGGATCTCGAGTTTCTAAAACTCGAGATGCTATTTTCCTTAAAACTTTGAAACGTTGCCTAACTTACTACATACTTGCCTATCACACTGCTACTCTGTCCATTCCCTCAGGGTGGGGGTTTAACAAATAAAGAAGGGAGATTTGAAACCTAATTCTTCTTATAAGTGAGGCTCTTGCTTCTTGGTATTCAATGAATTAGTTATGTTCACTTTAATGTGTGATTTTTTTTTTTTTTAATGAGTTTGTTTATCCTCATTAATTTGAAAGTTTTGATTACATGAAAGGATATTCATTTAATTTAAATCAGGTTATTCATGACAGAATTGGCTTGGGTCTAGTGTTTTAATGCACTGAACCTATTGAGATTTTGACACATGTCAAATAATTGTCACGTGTCTATATCACGGTGGATCCAATGCACAAGAATGCTGGACCTCAAAGAGTTCCGTTTGGTATGTGTGTTTAAACAATAGTTTTCAGTTTTTTTTTTGAAATATATGTGGGTGAAAAAGTGTGTGAAAATGCATATAATGTTATTTAAAAACTGAAAACATGTGTTTAAAATGATATACCAAACAGCCCCTAAGTCAGTACAACTTACATGCTCCTGGTCCTAGATCTTAGCTGCCACAAATTAGGATTAGGACTTTAGGACTCTATAAAAGGTTCGCTCTATATATGTAGATCTTCTCTTATTAAATTTTCCAATTCTCTCAAATTCTTACATATATATAATACGTGTAGCACTTAAAAATAAAATAAGTATCACCACATTTGACTAAAAATAGGATAGCATCCAAAGATTCTATTGGAGGGGATCCTTTCCTTCTTCAACCAATCAACCCCTCTCCATCTGCAGGTCTTGTAACACTCAACTTGTTAAATATTGAAATCAACATTATGTAATGACCCAATGAAGGTCATTTGACTTTATAACTTTTTCATGGTATTTAAGCAGAGTGAGGATGGCTTTAATTCCTAGGGTACTACTCTATATGATAGACCTACTTGCTAAGGAGTCAGGCTACTCGATGGCTTTAATGTTGTGTTGACTTTTTGCCGCCAGTGAACTAGTGCACTCTGTATAATTCAACTCAGTGGTGCAGTCCATACGCAAGTTTCACTAAGGCTTAATGGTTCATGATTAGAAAGGATAACAAAGTCCATATATATATATAATATAAATATGGGACTATCAATGATGAGAGAACCAGAAATTAAGGACTTCACTTGGAAGAATATTGGCTACTGATGGGAGACTTATCTAGTTGTGAGTTTGTGGGTGTCATGACTACCTAAGGTCATTTTTACAGAATGGTGTTGTAGGGTTATTAATGCGTGATATGTTACGTTAAGGCCAGGGCAACCATAAGAGAGAGAGAGAGAGAGAGAGAGAGAGAGAGAGAGAGAGAGAGAAATATCCATTATTCCAATGAATGACTTGTTTCAGTACTGATAAATTTCTTGATGAATTCATTTACCAAAACTGATTTATGAGTTCAGAAATCTATAAATAAAAGGGACCCTAAGCCTTGGGCTCACAAATGGAGTTGAATTCAGATAGATCTTTAAGTTCATTAATTTCTTACTAAGAAAAAATATTCTCAGTATGCCATTTTGAATTTGTCTTTATTTTCATTTAATTTATTTCCTGTTTGTTGCTTTATCATAATTGAAGGCCATTTTTCATCACCAAATGGCCAAAATAAGTTCTTTGCGGAAATGATAGTGGTTTTCACTTCAAAAGCATCTAAGGAAACACATGATGACTATAATCTCAGTTCCCCTTACTTTTCTTCTCTTACAAAATTCTAAATATAAATAATGGTCAACCAGAACAGTGAAAGTAACTGGTGAATATCATAAGAATCAGGAGATTATTACAGTGGGAGCTCGAGGTGAATTTTTAAGTTTATATACTATGATCATTATGTGCAATAACATGACTTGTGTAGCATGACCTACTTTAGATCATTGGTGCTGTCCTACCATCCAGACGGTGCATGAATCCAAGATAGAGTTTTCTTCCAAACTAATGTAGAGGAAATTTTTTCCAACTCACAGCATTGCAACTTAAAAAAATATATACATGTACTTTTAGTCATATAATCTACTTTGATGTAGAACGAAAAATACAGACTTTTTTTGAATTGAGAGACCGTCATGAATTAATATGTAAGAAGTGTTGAGATCATTAGAGTTAATGACGGAAACTGCATGAAATTTGTTGAGTTAAAGAGATTTGTTGTGAGCTTTAGAATTCATTGCCTTTTGGCAATAACCTATGTTGCTTCTTCACGCACATTTCTTTGTTTAGGCCTATAATTAGTCATTTTTGCTACTTATGGTTATTTTCCTTCCTGTTAAAACTTTCAATTAAATCAGAATAACTTCTCGTCTATAATGGACACCCCTAAGAGACCATAAGTTGTGATTTTGTAATATTCTCAATTTTGCAAAATTTTGGGTAATTTTTTATTTTTCCATATTTTCTAGCTTAATTTTGTGCCTAACACGAAATAGAGTTTTTACTATCTCTTAGTTGTCTTAGGAATGCGATTGGTAGTCCTAAAGTTTTCCTTGTGGGTTCAGGAACTCCTTTTTGAATTATGGGCTATCATCTCTTGAAGCATGTTTAGTTTCTTGTGGCTTTTCACATACTTAATAGTCATATGACTAATTTAAATAATTTAATAAATCATGAAATTTAATTTACAAGAATAGTGTAATTAATTCAACATAATTTGGAGAAATACTTTGTACCTTTAATTAATTATTGGTGTAGCAGACAAGTGAACTGCGGTAGTTGGTTTGTGACAATTTCATGTTTATTCTCATCATATATAGTAGATATGAAAATTGTATATCCAGTGTTAGTTTTCAGCATTAATAAAACTAATAAAATAAAATAAAAGTTATCTGTATTACTTTTGAAAGCCCTTTTCAAATTTAATAAAAACTAAAATCCCTAATGGAAATAGTGACATAATCAAATGGGTTTGCTTGCTTGGAGAGTGGAGAGCCTGCAAACTGATGCTCACATAATCAAGAGTGGAACATATAAAACTCAAAAACAAAAATATTTTGAATGGTTTTTTTTTTTAATGGGAATTGTGAATGTTATTAAATTATTAATACTCCATAAGAAACTAATTTGATAAACAATAAGACATGCCATTCCCGAACAAGCTTTTTTTAATTTTAATTTTAAAAGAATCCGCACAAGCTAAATTCAATGGTGATAAGCACATTATTCCTTGGGGGAAAGGTATGTTGCATCAAGTTTGAAATTCTCAACGACATACAATAGCCGCACAAGCTAAATTCAATGGAGATGAGCAAATTATTCCTTGGGGAAAGCTATGTTACATCAAGTTTGAAATTCTCATCAACATAAAAACTATAATATTTTGTTGATTTACTGTAAAAATGGAGAACATATTCCCTAAGCCACCAAATTTTTTTTAAAGGCATTTATACACACACATATATATATATTGAAAATATTTTGATTAAACTATGTTTAAGTTCTAAGAATGATTGATATGCTTAGCTATGCTGGGAAAAAATACACCACATTTTGAGTGTATGTATTCTCACAATTAGTGGGACCCACTCAATTGTGAGTGGGAGGAAGCACACATCCGAAACAAAGTATACTTCCTCCTAAGTTAGGATGTTACTTTCAGCCGACACAAAAATGACATAAATCATATAATAAGATTTAAATTCATGTTAAAAAAAAAAAAAAAATCATTAACCTCAGCTTTTCCAAAAAGTATAGCAACGGCCCAATTATTTCTGAGTTATAAAATTACCTTGGAACCTATAGTCTTTCTGCCTATTGAAAAGGCCTACTTTTAGTGGATTCAATTGGGCCTATTGAAAAGGCCTATCTTTAGATTTGACTCTCTAATCTCTAGGTTGGCTCAAACTTATTATATTTTAGGTTTGATTAATTGGTGTTTTTAAAGTATTTGTTAATGGGTTATTTTAAAAAAAAAAATTAATACTAATTTTATGATAAATATATAAAAGAAAACTGCCCAAAAAGTTAGTTAATTTTTCTTTTTGCTATAAAAAATTTCTTAAAGTTCTTTTAAGGTATCCGTTAACTTTTCTCTACATATAATTTTACTCAATCGCTTAACTGCTACCTTTAGTTAGGGTTAAGAGTCAAAACTCAAGAGTGTGGTGATTTTTTTTTTTAAGATAAATGAGAGCGTAAATCAAGGGCACTGATGCTTAAATAAGATTATGTGCACGGCTCAAGACACCTTAATTTCTTTATTTTTTAGCAATTCAAGGGTAAGTAAGGTTAGATTAAAATGTAAGAAGTTTGGGTTACACATTTCTGACCAAGCACTCTGATCAAAGACATTAATCTCATTTATTTAAGTTTGCTCACGCATTAAGTAATGGAATATAGATTTATAGGTATATAGGGGGAATCACTGACCAAAAAATTTTCAACATCAGTACATTTTTTTAACCTTTTAGTCCATGCATGTATCATAGCTTTTCTATTGTGGTAGATTTTGAAGTTACGTGTCTCGTGAAATAAAAAAAATATTTCACCAGTGAGATAAGATTAATTGACAAGCAAACACAAAGTTATCATCATGGCCTTCAAAGTTATGACCTTTTTCTAAATTTGGTTAGACATACTGAGCCACTGGATGCCTACTCTTTGGTTTCTTAAAAGGATATTTTTCATAAAAGATGACCTATTCACGTTACCAAATGCTTTTTTCTTTTTTTCCTTTTTCATAAAAGATGACCTATTCACGTTACCATATGCTTTTTTCTTTTTTTCTTTTTCATAAAAGATGACCTATTCACCATGTAACAATAAGTCAATTTTATGCTCTGGCTAAAGAGGTTTATTTCTACTGCTTTTCATTTAAGTTTGTATTTTGCTAGTTGCGAGTTTTGTTTAATTAGGAGATTTTTTTTAATGCTTTTCATTTAAGTTCATTCTGTTGCTAAATTTTTTTGTTATTCTTGAAATTATTATTATTATTATTTTTTGGTAATAATTGACTGCAATCTGCCTCCTGCGGTTTTGGAAGCTTGCAATACGTTTGTCATACTAGTTTTTAATTCTTAATTAAATTACAAGTTATCGAAAAATAAGCCAATGTCCTGAAGATAGAAGTTCATAAACCTTTTTTGAAGGGAAATTTTCAATCAGAAAAAGGAAAACCACAAAATTTTTTTGAGGTAAAAATCACAAATCCATTTGAGAAACACATACAGCCCTCATAAATCCCTTTGACGACATATTGTGGTTGGATGGGATGGAAATTGGCTCTAGCTTACTTGTATTTAGTTGGGGATTTAATCTTTGGATCTAAACTCGAATGAATGGACAGAATGTCATTAAGTCATAGGGCCACATTTTCAAATAACAAGACCAAAATAAGTTTTGAGATTAATTAGATGGCATTTTTAGGGTCATCCTTGAAGTTGTAGCCATAGAAATTAAAAAAAAATAAATAAATTATATATGACAATAAAGTTCATGTATTTCTATAATTTATTCTTGAAAACAATTTGTGGATGAACCTTACAAACATGATAACAACATGCCAGCTATAGTGTCTCTTCTCATGAACTGCTTTCTATTCACGTAGTTTTCAACCAGCTATTAGCTATATTTAGTTTTATTGTATTTGTGCCATGACCCAAAAAAAGAAACATGATGGAAAAAAAATCAAAAAATTGGTAATTGGTAATGCCCATGCACAGAATATAAATCTAATAGAAAACCTAATTTTCCTGAACCTCACGTACGTAAATAGTATATTTAGCTAGACTTCGAATATTTTCTATGAAAACATGTTTACAATAATTAGTGCATCTAGGTCTTCTAGAAGTCGCACATGAGTATAGTCTTTGTCCAATGGCAACTATTTATATAAATTATTTGTTTTTATTTTTTTGGTTTGAGAAAACTATAAATTATTAGTTGGATAATGAGTTCATTTACACAAAGGGCACCGATTTCTTCCGTGATTGGAGTATAGATTTCCCACTCACTTTAAATGCACATCATTATAAGATATGACATTTGGGTAACAGTCGCCAAGTTTGAAAGCAACACATATTTTCTTATCTAATTGGCTAGTACCTATGACCAGTCTCCCAATCCCTTAGGGAACATCCAATTATATGGCCAAATGGGGCCAAGAATTATAAAAATAAAATAGGGTAGCTTTATTTCATTATATTATGGTTTAAATACAACTAAGTTAGTGATTAGGATAACCATAGTAAACGTGGGGTTAAAGAGTAAACTATATCCTAAAGTTTGGGGTTTTTAGATTTTATATCTTAGAATTTCAAAATTTGAATTTTACCTTTTGAATTTATATCTCATTTGCATCAGTAATCTCTCTGTTTATATTTTTTGCTAAATGTCACATAAGTTTGTTATACGTGTTTAGCTTGTCCAATAAAATAATATCACGTTATTTTCATTATGCCATGTGGCATCATTTTATTAAAAGAACTAAACATGCATGGTAAATTTATGTGGAACTTAACAGAAAATATGAACATCGAAAGCTGCTGAAGCAAACAAATTGTAACCTTACGAGGTAAAATATAAATTCTAAAATTTCATTATGTAAAATCTAAAGACCTCTATACTTTAATGTTGTAGTTTGCACTTTAGCCTAACATTATTAAGTCCAATGATCTCAGTTAGCTTCATTAGTTGCAATTGGAAATCAAAATAGTGTAAAAAAGAGGAAGAAAAATCAAATAAGATCAGTCTATACTTCAAATAATTCACAATTTAACAATCCTTTTTATGCTAATAATTTAACAAAAAAATTGATGCCATACATGAATTTCACTAGATACGATCTTGTCAAGATATAGTCAATGTTTTCTTCTACATAAGCTAGTTCGGCTCTTTCTAGCTTGTTGAGGTGGATTTCGTCCTTATCTCTTTCATGCGTGCCAACCATGCCTTGTTTGGCTCACCCATAATAAGATAGAAAATGTTCGGCCAACCATTTCAAGGTGAAAAATCTATCCAAGAGAAATAAAAAGTGATGTTTAATAGTAATAAAGATTATGCATTTGATAAGAATAAGAATGGCTAGAAAATGGTCTCATATCAAATCAAAATCACTTTATATTTGGTTGAAATTTTTTATCGACATGTACACTTTTCCTTGTATCTTAGCTTTTGGGTGGAACTCTTTAAAGGCGACAGGGAGAGCCATAAAACCATATAGAAAAAGTAGCTATACAATATAATTGATATTTTACAATTTGTTAAAATAATAAGTTGTGAGGAGTGCAATATTATTTTTATATGGGTCTCATTGTCAATAACATTATTTATATTGTATACTAATCAGGAGCCAAAAAAATATTGTATACTAATCACAATATATCATCTTAACAACTATGAAAATTTTTGTGTTATTACTTATACGGTTCAACGGGTGTTCTTAAAGGTGTTTATTAATGAATCATTTTAGGAAAATTTTTATACTAATTTAACGAGAAATATAAATTAAAAAAATGTCAAAAAAATCAATTACTTTTTACTTTTTTCTTAAAATATTACTAAAAATATTTTCTAAATTAATGCGTTAGGGCATAGTTAACTCTTACCTTTCTTAGCCTTATTGAAAAAAAAAAAGGGGGAGGTTGACAAAAATGTTTGGTTATGGACCACGTCAGCATCACAATGAGAATGGACACGTGCTGGATGTGTGGACCACACACTTGGAAAGTAGAATCAATTATTTGATTTAGAGGACCACAAAAGATAAAAATCTTAGGCCGAATCACAAGGCCAACTAGGTTTTTCCCCTTTACACTCTAATGGGTGCCTTGAAAATTACTAATAAAAGTAAACAATAGAATATAAATTGTAATTTCTCCTAATAAAGGTAGATTCTAGAGTTTGAGATGAGCTTCTTACTAATATGAACTATGACATGAGGAGCTCCGTCATCCATCAATTAAACTGGTAAGATATAATCTCATTAAAGTGATTTATGAAACACTTTATATATATATATATATATATATATATGAAAATAGTTTGCTTTAATCGTGGTATGCCAAAACATGATTGGTGCTTCATTACAAGACATTATGTCATTAGAATATTGAAAATTTGCTTCAGTGGGAAACGAACAATCATATACACACTTCAAATGTTCATTTTGTAGTTATACTTTGGTTATGTAATATATTATAAATCTGGTTTAAAACATTAATATTATTATTTTCGTGTGAAATTTAATAAGTATTATTGTTTACTAAAAAAAAATCCACACTTTGAAATAGCTCACTAAAATTTCAATCCAACAAGTCCTTTTACTATTTCTTTGCATTTCTATGAATTTCTATCGAATCAAATTCAAGTTTCATTGCTATATATTGTCCAAACAACGCATGGAAGTAGTCTGTATCACTCTAATAAAATCATTGCTTTATGCATTTTTTTTTTTTTTTAACTGAAATTCATGTACTAAAGTCTAAAAGTCTAAAACCAAAGTAAGAAATGTGACAAGGACTCCTTAGATTATAGGGTTATTTTTCTTTCTCAGTGTGAACTTTAACAGGTAGTTGATTGTCAATTTGCAGACAAATGAAAAAGGAACATATGATGTCTGTATCATTGAGAAGCTTTTTTAGACGAGATTCTTAATTTATAACATAATGGGGTATATAAAAAAAATAAAAATTTACATTTGGGGAGAGAAATTCTCTCATTTGGATTCCGATGTGACCATTAAATTGATTATTTATCAAACATGATGAACTTATTATATGCTTTTTAAAGGATCTATCAACTCAAACCTAAGAAAATTAGGTTGAGGAATAATTTTTTTTAATATATATATGGTATAATTAATGTACTGTAGATTTGATTGACTATTTAATTCAGATTTAAATTTTTACAAAGATGACCATCACCCCATTACCCCAACATATATTCTACCTAAAATTGACTAGTGGCGATTTGGAGAAATTATTCTGTCTCCCAGTAATACCACACCAATTAGCTAATCAATTAGTTATGTGATTTTTCATTCCAATAATATGATAATGTTGAAATATTCATGTTGAGTAATGTCTTTTTTTTAATTTTTTTTTTTTTTTATAGAATTTCAATCTATGACATCTGTTTTTTATGATTGTGCTCTTTTATTATCAAATTAAGACATCAATCAAAATTATTATATTGAGCAGTGTGGTTAGTTAAATAGTAAAGATTTAAAAGTCTCGTATTAAATAATAATGATAAGACTAAGTAGTTAATATAATAAAAGTGAACTAATGGAGCTTACAATGAAGGAGGGAAGGAAGAAGAGGAGAAAGAGATAAAAAGAGGAAGATTTCCATTTAAATCTTTTTAAACAAAAATGAAAAATAAAAATATTTTAATTGTTTTATATGTTGAGAAAAATTAGCAAACGCCTAAAAATATTTGCTTATGAAATACTTTAAAAAAAAATTATAAGAAAAAAAAAAGTAACGATTTTTTTATATACTTTTTTATATTTCTTACACAAGTTATATTAAAAGTTGTATCAAAAATGGTTTATTAATAAATTCACTAAGTGCAACAAACCAGAGTATATTCTTTCTTCAAAAAGATCACAAAACCGTCCAAACTTGTCCCTTTTAAGTCGACTACTGTTACATTTATCATCAAACCAGCTTTCTAGGTAAATCATTATCCATTAATCTACACCATAGCACACCATACGATATCTAGATTCAGCAATATTAGTATCTAAATAAATTCTAATGTCATAGATGTTGTTGTTCGTGTAAAATAAATATATATAATAGAGGAGGCACACATATCTATGATATTCTCTCGAGTCTCGAAACTAAAACTGGTAAACCCATTGGATAATGTTCACTGAGGGGAGACTTGGAATTCCGTACGTAGGGTGAATAGCCAGCCACGGAGACAACACACTTACACACACAGCACAAACAAATACAGTGGGTATGGTCAAGACTCATGACTCAAGACTAATTTAATTATTACAATAAAAAAATGGTTGCGTATATAATTATTAATAAATTATATTTTATAAGAAATATAAAAAAATTGTTAATAATTATTTTATCATTTTTCTAATAAAATATTTCTAAAAATGGTTTTTATATCTATGTCTTAAGGTCATTGGTTTGCATTTTCCTTTAAAAAAAACTACTACTATATTGTGCAAGAGATCAGTTGTTTGTCACTTTCACACGTACTTACTATTTTTCTATTTGTTACAAATTATAAATCACACATGATCTTGCATAATAAACTAATTATCAATCACTTTCGTATAATCTCACTATTTTTTCTCTATTTGTCACAATTTATATATGAACATTTGTAGTAAAAGTCACAACTATCTAGCACAAAAAACAAGCTATTTGTCACTTTCAATCCACCACTTTTTCTCTACTTGTCACAGTTTACACATGAACAACTATAGTAAAAATTGTGACCATTCCTAACTAATTTGTGCAACAAATTGGCTACCAATCAATTTCTTATAAATCCACCGCTTTTTTTTTTACCTCTCACAGTTTACAAGTAAACAATTATAATAAAAGTTTTAATTTTTGACGCAGTATTAAAATCTTGTTCTTGTCAAAATAAGCAAACAAACGGGTCAAAATTTTATTTATTTTTTTAATGTTAGAAATAGCTGGAAACACGTGCGAGGTTGGAGAAGGAGCACGTGCATTGGGGGAAGAATATAGTAAAAAAAAAAGAGAAAAAAAAAAAATGAAAGTAGTGAGTGAGTGAGTGAGCGAGTGAGTTGTATTGTATCGGCAGGCAAGGTTGTCGGGTTGACCAGAGACAAAGAAGGTCACAGTGAGAGGGCGTGGCTCGTGGGACGCACTGTCTCTCTCTGTTAGTAACCCACGCGTGTGTGATTTGCGCCGCTAAACGACACCGCCTCCCTTCCCTCTTTACCTTTGCCTTTCCTTTGCTGCTTCTCTCTCTGATCAGTACCTTCTTCTGTTCTTCTCTGACTGTCTGGCCTCTGGATCTCTCTTTCTCTCTCTCTCTCTTTTTTTTTTTTTTTTTGGGTTTTGGATAGTCTGTCAAAGTAGGAGTAAAAGGTTAATAGGAACATTTCCCCCTTTAGTTTCCAATGGGGTTTAAACTTTAAAAACTTTAACTTTCAAACTTTAAAGCTGTCACGGTTATTGTACATTTGTACAACTGGTGGGGGCTCGGCATCACATATGAAAAAGGTCTTTATGAAAGTTTCTTATTTTTACAGGTCAAGTTCAACAAAGAGTTAACTTTTTTCCTTCTTCCTTTTTCTTTTTTTTTTTTGTTGAATTACAAATATAAAACATAAATCCCAGCTCAACAAATTGACAAGAATATTCATATGTATAGGAAAGAGTGTAGAATATACTCCTTTTTTTTTTATCCACGTCAATCTTTTATAGTAAACTTGTAAATTTACATTGACATTATTATTTTGTATTTAGTTAATTATTTTTTCTTTATGGAGATAAAAAAAGAAGGTAGATGGTAGTTGTGTGTACAGAAAGAAATAATTTTTTTTAAATTGATATTTTAATGAAATGTAATGTAAAATAAATAATCTGGTGTAGGATATTTTAAAAATTGAATATATAAAATAGAAAAGTTAAGTTTTCATGTTAAAATAAACAGAAATTTTTGCATAGTTGATAAGAATGTTCTATGTATAGAAACCTACAAAATTTTATAATTACTAAAGTAGCAAGTTATTATTAATTGATAAATAAAAGAAGATATTAGGGTTTGATTTATGTAAAAACAAATAAAAATTTATCAACTTAATTATTATGAAAAATATGAAAATTATAATGTTAATCATATTAATTATTCAAATTGATTGGAGGTCATATCAGACAGCTAGCTTCTTTTTAGTAAAGGCAGGAAAAAAAAAATCCAAATGGGATATCACATGATATAACATTTGAGTTCCATTCCACCCAATAAGGTTGGAAAAGCTTCACTCCTACTTTGCTTCACATTGATTCTAAAAATAAAAATAATGTGGGGGTGGAGAGTGAGTATATTATTCTTTCAAATCAATAATATCTTTTCATATTAAAATTACTTCAACCCAGTTCATAAATGAGGTTATCTAAATTTACCGTCTAACTCTGTCTTTCAAATTTACCATATGGTTAATACATGGAGTTATTTTTCCCCCTCTAAATTTAACATTTTAATCCTCTTCGTAGATGGAGTTTCCATATTAATAGATGGTGTATTTTTCTAATCCTGTGTACCAATTGGAAACCATCTTAATTTAATCCTTTTTAGACCATTGAAGAGTCTTTAAGACTAATGCATTCCAATAATTTGTCAAATACTTTATTATTTTTAAGAGATTAAAATTGAAAAAAAAAAACAAAAACAAAACATTATCTATAATGGTTGTTAGTTGTTACTCGATGGTGACCTATCAAAATGATTTAAGTCTTAAGAAATGTTAATCATTTATTTAGAGCATAATTAATTTGACCACAGTCGTCTGTTTAGCTCATCTAATTACCAATCATTAGCATCTAACCAATTATATTTTCTAAACTGAATCTAGAAATTTGATTGAAAATAACTTAACAACATAATACCATAATTTTGTTGTGTGTTGATTTTCTTGTTATTACAATATTACGTACATACATGAAAGAAAGGGTTATACTTAAATATAGTAATAGACAATGACATTTTCCCCGGTCCTGACCTTAATCCAGCTCTTAATCCTTCTCATCCACACAAGGTTATCATTATGATTATGATATTATCTCTTAACAACACTGTCATTGTGGTTATTTATTTATTTATTTTCTTTTAAAGATAGTTTTAATCTATGGTGTCTGCTCTTGATAATTGATATTTCTGATCAAATTAAGATACTAATTGATTTTTGTTGTAGGCGGGAATTGAACCCAAATTTCTTATTCAACAATAAAAAAAAAACTTTACCAATTGAGTTAACTAAAAGAGCAATGCACTCTGTTTGTTTTGGAGATGATGTTTTCTAGAAAATAAGTCGTTTTTCAAAAAGTATTTTTTATAAAACTATCTCATTTTTTAATGTTTAGTAGTAATTTTAAATGAGTTAAAAAACAATCTCTTAACTTCCCTTATTTAGCTTGTTATAAAATAAAGTTGTTTTCAAAAAAAAAAAAAAAAAAAAGAGTGGAAAACAATCTCTAAAAATAAGTCATATTTTTTTAGTTGACCAAAGATAGTTTTCTGGGTAAATTGCAGTAAACTCATCTGTGGTTTGGCCCCTTTTCACTTTACCTACCCGTGGTTTAAAACTTAACACTTTATCCACTTGAACTTCAATTCGTTTGCTTTCCGTTACCCACCTCACCCTCAGACGTTAGAAAAACATAATTTTATTAAAAATCAGAACATAACACTGATAAAAAATACAAACCATTGAAACTTTTCCTCACGAGCCCCAGAAATACAAATCCCTATTATGAATCTAATATTGAAACCCCAAAAACGCAATTCGTTGAACTCTCTATTTCTTTGTCTCACAATTTATTTTTCCTCTCTCTCTAAAGACTTGGATTAGGCCTTCATGGCTAAAAATCCCAAGTTCTCACCTCCCATCTCAACCACTTGCCACCACCATTAACGAGAATCAAACTGTATACACCATGGACAAATCGAAAGTTCGAAGCTCCGAGCGATTGTTACTTAATTGAACAGATCTGGAAGCTTCTATAAAGAATCAAAGATCTCCTCGTGTTAATGGACCTAGAAGATTCTCTTATACTCAAGAACCAACTCAACATCAACTCGTTGAACAAAATGGTATCAATTTGTTTCTCCGTTAAAGACCCAGTTTCAATTTCACTAAGGTCATCCTTTGATTTTAGGTTGTTACTGTTTGGGTCATTGTAATTACTGCGGTTTTCTATTAAAAAATTGTGTAATGTAATTTTTTGTTGTAATTGCTAATTTTTTTGGGTTGTTGCGAGAATGAAATGTTTGCTGCCTTTGTGGTGTTTGATAAAGTTTCTCAATAAACAAAAGATTCAAAACAAAATTCATTTTATACATATAAGCCACAAACTCAACTATTGGACCTAATAGATCAATGCTCAAAGTGTGATTCAAAACCCAAGTTGGAATGACAAACCTGAGATATTCTTTGTTTCATTTCTCCTTGTATTAGAAATAGTAGTACTATGAAGAGGAGTAGACTAATGAAACTGGGTGGGAACTTTCCTCTACTATGTAGTATTTTGGATGATGATCTTGGAGAGAAAAATGGTTGAGAGTTTTTCTTGAGAGGTGTTTGATTCATTTTCTTTTATGTTTTTGTGTTAAAATTTGCTTTTCTATTGTCTTTCATTACCAGGATTTCAATATTAGATGTAGAATGGGGTTTTTTGTATTTCTAGGGTTCGTGAGGAAAAATTTCAATAGTTCGTGTTTTTTATCTGTGTTATGTTTTGATTTTTAATAAAATTGTGTGTTTTCTAATGTTTGAGGGTGAGGTGGATAACAGAGAGCAAACGAATTAAAGTTTAGGTGGACAAAGTATTAAATTTTAAATCACAAGTAGACAAAATGAAAACGAGTCAAATCACAGATGAGTTTATTGTAATTTCTCCTAGTTTTCCTGAGGCTCATTTATTCTGATACTACCAATTACTAAAAAATATAAAATAAAAAAACTATTTTTACACAATATTTTTCATCAAAATAAATGAAGCGTTTGTTATCTTTTTTTTTTTTTTTTTTTTTTTTTTGAGAAACTAAAGCGTTTGCTATCAGTTAAGTTAACTGAAATTTCTTTGTGGGTATTAAATCTTTTTAAGAAATTATTTTGGCGGGTCACACATGAATGTCTATATAAACATTGTCGACTTATGGTGGGACCCAGTAGAGAGAGCCACTCGTCGAGAGACCACGGTGTGTTAATGTTATCGACAAGAGAAAAATTGAGCCCAAATAAAGAGGTGGAGAGACAACCTGGACCCGCACATTCCTTTGTAATCTGTTCATCTTTGACCTTTGACTACCCACTACCTAATAACAGACAATTGAAACCTAATTAAATATCATATCTACTTTGCATTCCTGTCCCTTTTATTTCACGATATCTCTTTTGTACGCCACGTTTTTCTTCATTCCCTTTTTCGTCGAGGGCTTCTGTGAAGTTTCTTTTCATTTGTGCCCTTGACTGTTGACTCCCAATTTAATTAAGATACAAGTTCTGAGATTTTTCTTCACTTCCTTTTCATTTTTACAGTTTTATATGAAGTTTCTTTTGATTTGTGTCCTGGACTCAAGAAACAAGTTCTGATATGTTTCTACATTTCTTTTTCTTTTTGACAGTTTATGTGAAGTTTCATTTCATTTGTGCCCTTGACTCCTAATTTTAAAAGACAACTTTTGATATTTTTCTTCACTTCCTTTTTAATTGATAGTTTAAGTTTATGTGAAGTTTTGTTTCATTTGTGCCTTTGACTCCCAATTTAAGAAACAAGTTTTGATCTTTTATGCGATTTAAGCTTTTATTATCCATGACTTGATTGCAAAATAGAGTGCCAAATCTACTATAATAGAAAATCATATTCAACTAGAGTCTTAAATGGCATGAATATTTTATATTGTTTATTATCTAGGAGAAATAATTCCTTTCAATTGAATCCTTTAATTTCTTCATATTTTTATCCGAATTTGTTACACATACATTTAAGAAAATGACTCAATAGAAAAGGATTCTTTCTAATTGAATCTTCTAATTTTGTTCCCATTTTTGACCGGATATGAAACACATGATATTTAAGGAAATGAATTAACAAGAGGATATCTTGTCCACATGTCTATACTTGATAATAAAACCTAATTTCTTATGATTTCACTTTTTAAATGTTTACTCACATAATAATTTTGTGGATCGATCAAAATCTCAATTAAAGTAGAGTTTGGTATATCATATTTTACGTATATATTTTGTTTAAAAAATAAACTAAACAAAAATACAATTGTATTTTTAAAAAATGGTTTTAAAAAATTATCTACTAGCATAAGGCAAAGACTAAGTACGTGATTTGCCTTTTATAATACAAGAAATAGCATAAAAGAAACTTTTACCATTGACAAACTTTTGTTATGGATATTTCTCAAAGTTCCTTTAGTTCTTCTTCTTCTTTTAAGTTTTTTTTAAAAAAAAACTTTTTTATTAATATATTAATTATAAAAGGTACTTTAAGTATATGTATGATTACATTTTTGGAACCCACTTGTCTATCAATTTAAACAAATGACTTTTAAATATTTTTACTTTTTATAAAGTAGTTAAAAGCACAAAGTATTTTTTCTTTTCTTTTCATAAAATTCAATCAAGATTTTTTTTTCTTCACCCAATTAACATATTTGAAGGGTTTCAAATTGAACAAAATTTTCTTGTCTTTTGGCCTTTGGTGCTTTTACATTGGGGAACAGCCCGTTGAGAGGTTGAGAAAAGTAATTATAATTAACTGATTTTTCCTGTTGAATCACGGGTACAGATTTATTGAGAATAGTGAAAGTTAATCTCTATTAAAAAGAAGGGTCAAAGAAAATAATTAGACAAAAAAAAGGTGAGTCAGTCAAGAGAAAAAAAAAAAAACAATTGATTACAAAAGATGAAAGTAGTAAAAAAAGAGTGAAAAGAAATCACAAACAATCTACATAACCACAAGGGCACCAGAGCAAAGACCACTCATAATTAATGATGCTCAATCAAATCTTAAAACAGTGATAAAATGACACATAAAAAGACACAAATTTTATCATAATTGTCTTAAGTGATAGGGTAGAATGAGTTGTCTATTACTTTTACTAGAATTTATCATTTTTTTTTTATCACTTACGATCTACTATATTAACAGTGGTGTGTTTTTTGTCATTCTAGATTTTGAATAATTAGTAAATATTTTCAAAGTATAATAATTGCATATTTTCCACCCTCTGGTTCATATCATAAATTAAAGATTTTTCCAAGATTTTTTTTTTTTTGGATTTTGTTAATACAGTGATGTAAACAGGAGTTAAGTAAGATTTTCAATTTTAGGCTGAAAATATGTAGGACCCACTAGTCGCACATTTCATTTGACCAACCTATATATATATTTTTTCCCCTTAACCAGGGTTAGGTCCTCAAGTTAAAATGGGCACCACACGTGTGGCTAAAAGAGTCAGATAAGGGCAGGGAAAGACAGGGTCTGGTCAGGTTAGTCCCTCCAGCTGTTGGGTATGTCCCTATGTTTTCTTTTCATTTCGTATAAGAGAAAGCAAAGCGTAACAAAGTTAAAAGAGAATTTGCAGAGCTCTCAGATTTAGCATTTCTTAGAATTAACACTTTTGGTACTATCAAACACACAACACAAACAAAACTCTTTCTATTCAAAACCAACCCACTGAGTAGTAATTTCCAAAATGCCTGGGAGTTTAGAGCCGTTGGATTTGGGGGTTCAGATTCCATACCATTTCAGGTGTCCGATTTCGCTCGAGCTTATGTGTGACCCGGTCACCGTCAGTACCGGTCAGACTTACGACCGAGCTAGCATCGAGTCTTGGGTCGCTACCGGCAATACTACGTGTCCGGTTACACGAGCTCCACTCACCGACTTTACTCTTATCCCCAACCATACTCTCCGTCGCCTTATCCAGGATTGGTGTGTCGCTAACCGCTCTCTTGGGGTTGAGCGTATTCCCACTCCCAAACAGCCTGCTGACCCGGCGCTGGTTCGCTCGCTACTCACTCAGGCTTCGTCCGAGTCCAACGCGACTCACTCGCGCCTCACCGCGCTTCGTCGGCTCAGGGGACTCGCTCGTGACTCGGACAAGAATCGTTCCGTTATTTCCTCTCTCAACGCGCGGGAAATACTTCTGCAAGTTGTGTTTGCCAATATGGACTCCGAGTTGAGCCACGAGTCGCTCGCGCTACTCGTCATGTTCCCGCTCGGTGAATCGGAGTGCGTTTCGGTCGTTTCCGATTCGGACCGAATCGCTTACTTATCGCGCTTGCTTTTCCATTCCTCGATCGATGTCCGAATCAACTCGGCCGCGTTGATCGAAATCGTAGTCGCCGGGACTCGGTCGCCGGAGCTCCGAGCTCAAGTCAGCAATGTCGACGAAATCTTCGAAGGCGTGATCGAAATCATGAAGAATCCAATCTCTTCGTATCCGCGCGCACTCAAAATCGGCGTCAAAGCCTTATTCGCCTTGTGCTTGGTGAAGCAGACTCGTACCAAGGCCGTCTCAGCCGGAGCAGCCGAGACTCTAATCGACCGTTTATCCGATTTCGAAAAATGCGACGCGGAGAGAGCGCTCGCAACAATCGAATTGCTGTGTCGAGTTCCCGCAGGATGCGCAGCCTTCGCGGCGCACGCGCTCACCGTTCCTCTACTAGTGAAGATAATACTGAAGATCTCCGACCGCGCAACCGAATATGCTGCGGGAGCTCTTCTCTCGCTCTGCTCCGAATCGGAGATGAGCCAGAGAGACGCGGTGGCCGCAGGAGTACTAACTCAGTTGCTATTGCTAGTACAAAGTGATTGTACGGACAGAGCGAAGAGAAAGGCTCAGCTGTTATTGAAGCTTCTTCGGGATTCGTGGCCCGAAGATTCTATCGGAAATTCGGACGATTTTCCTTGCAGTGAAGTTGTGATACGGTTTTGTTGTTCTTAGAATGAAAAAAAAAAAAAAAAAAAAATTAAGATTATGTTTTTTTTTTTTTTTTTTTTTTTTTGTCAATCCGGTCTCAATTTTTCTTTGTTGTTAGTATAAGAAAAAAATTGGAAAAAAAAATATGATAATTGAGGTTTTAGATTAGTATATAGTGAATTGTAATTCTGTATGTAATTTTGTATGTAAGAATTTTTGTTGGAAAGTTGAAAAGCAAATGAAAAGATAGATCTGTTCTTGTTTTTCTGCTTTTATTTATTATATTTAAAATTCTTTACTTAGTGGGGGCCATTTTGTTTTGTTTTGTGTTGTATTGATAGACTGATAATGGTGATTAGTGTGTGGTTGGTGGTTCATTTGTTTTGTGGAATCTTTATGCTTATTGGGTGTGGGATTGATATGGAGAATGAATGTTCATTGCCATTGCCACCACTTGTTGATGATAGACACTTCTACTAATAATGCAAATGGGAAGATATGGCATTATGGGGCAAAGAAAGTGTTTTGGTAATTGAGCAAATTGAGCAATATGCAAATCTAAAATCAAAGTTTTTTTTTTTGAATACTTGGGTTGGGTGTGACACATGTTTCATTGCTTGTTGCTTTCCCTGAATATCAGATTTTGAACGTTGAAGTGTTTGACTGGGATCCTAGATGTGAGGCTTTAAATTGGCCTAGTTGGCTGGTTTTGGAATTGCTGAAATTTTGTAGTACATAGATGATAGACGATAGACCAGCCCTGAACGCAATTAAATGCCATAATAAGCTTAGTTGAAAGTTAGAGGAGTCAGAAACGTGGGTCAACAAAAAAAAAAAGGGTTGTGTTCAAGTAAGATAACAGGAATGTTTTGTTAATAATTTTCCTACTTTGAAGTGAGTGTGCGTGAAATTATATCTGTATAGAGAGGTAAATGGAGGTGTTTGAGTTGGTTTGACCTAGGACTGACAAAGATTGATACACACAAATGCCCCGCGTGCAAGCCAGGGGTCTACAATAGAATTATGGCATATATGCTATCAAAGTAGTAATAAGCAGGAGCTCTCTCTCTCTCTCTCTCTCTATTAAAGGACCTACTTAAAAAGAGTGGAGCAAGAGTTTTTGTGGCTTGAAAATTTAGAAGATAAAAACAGTACTAGTCACATGTTTTTGGAATAAAACCATGGATTCACATGGCTTTGTTCTTATTCTTTTTTCGTTGTTGTTGATGGCTACTAGTGCTCACATGCCAAACCCAACTATGTTCCTACTCTAATATTAGTCACAAGAACTTCAACGTTTGTCTTTTGAAACACTCATGATATCCAGCATTTGGGACCCAACACTCTCAAACGTCCCTCTTTAACCTTTTGAATTTTGGCATATTGTTGGATTTTCCATTATAAGCTATTGATTACTGCCCCAGTTAGGTTCTTTTCTAAACGTTTGTAATTTGGTTTTATAGGGTAAAGTGTGATGAAAGTAAAGTCTAGTTTTCTGGGTTAAAAAAGTAAAGAAAGTAAGAAAAAAGCGTCACCTAATTTAGGTGGTAGTGGTAAAGGAGTTGGTGTAAAGAATACAGTTTAAAAGATGCAGAAGAAAATGAAAAATGTAAAGGAGTTGGTGTAAATAATAATAATCCATCTTAGGTGGATTATTATTATTATTTTTTTTTGGTGACAGTATATTCGAGTTTAGGGTTAAAAACCATCTTCATCTTAATGACAAAGAAAAACTAGGCTTTCTTTTCGTTTAACATAAATATTGCATGCTATTCTTGAAGAAATTTTTGCTTTTGTAATATACACATGAAAATGCAGAGCTTAAATTGCCACCGTCAATGGTACTCGATTACTCTCTCTAGGAGTCGGTGACAAGGTCAACTATTGTGAGCCACCGACCTCTAGTGAGAAGAGTTGGAATACCCTTGGATGGCAGAGTTTACATGCGCACGTGTGCCACTTTAAATTACATGAGAAAACTTGTTCATCACAAAAATTGTCAATAGTAGTAGCTGATGATGAAAGAATCACTTGATTCATATTTTAAAAACACTTGCTTATAAGAGAAATGGCTTAAGATCTTCACTTCAATAGATTACATGAGAAAAACTTTGTTCATCAGAAAAATTGTCAATAGCAGTAGCTGATGAAAGAATCACTTGATTCATATTTTAAAAATACTTGCTTATAAAAGAAATGGCTTAAGATCTTCACTTCAAAAGATTTCACATTTTGTTTTAGTGTGTCAATTGATTTAATTATTAAAATCTCTTGTTGTCGAATAAATAATTTGCGCACAACAAAACCCCGCCTACAATGGTAAAATAAATTTTAAGGGAAGAAAAATGATTTCCTTTTATTGTATTGCTCACAAAACCAATTTGCAATCACGAACTCATGTAAGTATATCCATTGTTTTGTTCGAATGGTGAACTTTTCTTGCTGTTGTGATGAACAACTTGGTTCAAACAAGTTGAAGTAAATCCCGAAAGGTGGAATAAGCAAAGAGAGGGATGGGTGAAATTGAACAGATTCTGCTTATAGGCAATTTGGGTTGGCGAGTGTGAAAGTTTATATTGGGACAGTGAAGGAAAATGGATCAAAGGATATTCTCCGTCTATAGGCTTTACTGCCGGTATTGGAGTAAAGAGATGGCCTTTGAATGACAGTTTTATATTGGTAGTAGACAGAAATTTCTAATCTGCATGATGAACTTAATGCCAGAATATTCCATCTAAGGCTTCATCAAAACCATTCTAATCATCTTATTGAACATCCCAACGATTGCAGGAACCATTCAAGACATTCCCCAATAGCTGCATTGATCATGCTTTTATAAACAAGTGCACTAACATTTTAGCTATAACGAGAGGTCATCACCAATACTCCCTCTATTCCATTTTATAGATATACATATATTCTAGTCAATAAATAAGAAAGATTAAGAGAAAAAAAAAATCATAACAGTAGAAACCACAAATTTTCTTTCTTCTAAAAAATAAATATGTATTGTCCCTATTTCTAATTCTCTAAATACAAAATAAAAAAAGGGGTTTAGGTTTTGTAAAAGATTATAAAACTTTTATGAAAGAGGACTACTTTTCTAGATTTAGAAATATATCCTTAAGTACACTCTAATTTAATGAATTATTGTGATGTCCTGTATTAGTATTATACTAGCTTGTAACTCCATGCATATACATTGTAGGATCACGATTCGTGGCGGACCGTAACAGTGTCGGGTTCGCACGTAAAACGGCCCTAACAATATCATTTGTAGAGCGTGGGTTTGAAAGGCTAGGCCTTGATCGATAGGCGGTGGGTTTTTCAGGGGGTTCATACAAGGTTAAATGATCGTCACCCCTAGAGTACTTCTCATGGAGGTGGGCTGGGAGGCTCTCGTTTCTTGGCCATTTTTTCCCAGCCCCTTCCCAAGATTACTTAGTTTTCCTTTTATATTCGCCTGTATCCATTTATCCTTCATCCACGTGTAGGGTCAATCTTTCCAAGGCTGATACTTGTCCCATCAGTCTATCCCCCCAAAGTCATTGGGGGTGGTTGTAAAAGCCAAAAAATGCGGCCCTGTCGGGTTCAGAACATTAAATGATAATAACTGCAGCTTTCCCCGGATATTTTAGATCTTTTTTCCGAGTTTCAGTTTTATACCATTTTTACCCTTCTTTACGAGGGGGAACTTTGGGTCTGCCGAGGACTGAACTACCCTCGGCGGTACCCAAAGTCTATTTTGTTGAACTTGGGCCATAATCCTCCTCGGCTTGGCCTATAAATCATTTACGCCCTACATACATAAATATACTTAAAGATATACAATAAGATGTATAATATAATTATATATATAATTAAAATACTACTGATAGTCATTTTTATATTTTGTTAACTCTTTGAAAAATTTTGTAAGGATATAATTAAGTATAAAATGTAAATTATCCATCTAAAAAAAAAAATATTGTGAAGCACTTTTTTTTTTTTTTTTTTTTTACAATTCATTTATTTTAGACTTTTTGATTTTTGTACTTAATAACTTATTTGAATGAATATTTATTATGTGGTCTCACATTTGATTCCAGAATTAAGAAATAAAACTCTTCAAAAATAAATAATTTAGGACATATGGCGCAAAATTGAAACTCTAATTTGAAATTTTAATTTGAGTTTCTCTCAGATTTACTTATTATTATTATTATTATTATTATTATTATTATTATTATTATTATAGATTAGTTAAGTATGTGTTGTGTGGGTGTGTGCTTAGTCCATCATTGAGCACAAACCAAGTCTACCTGAGTTTATAAACAACTACAAAGAATCTAAATTGTGACTAGACTAATCCTTTTAGGGTGTAACGCAAATGTGACTAATACTTACTCTTAGATCATCACAAATATATCAAAAGTATACTAGGTAACCACCTATAGGCTTGAAAATATTGTCCTACAATGTGAACCTTAACGAGGACGCCAGAGATATAAGAGAGGGAGATTATCATGCTACATACTGATATTGAATTATAATTAGGTCATTAAAAATATATCAAAGTCAACTAGGCAAGCACCTATAGGCTCAAAGATATTAGCCTACAACGTGAACCTTAACAAGGATGCCGTAAATTTAAGTGGGAAGAGATTATAATGCCACATACCAACATTAAATTAATTGAGAGTATTTGTTGCATGTGTATTTGTTGAGTCTCACATTGGGATATATTGGTTCAAATTTGGGCACTCTAAAGAACTACAAGAAGTCGTAATTGTGAGTTTGTGACTAAGCTAATCCTTTTGAAGTATATATCGCATATGAGATTAGCGTTTTTCTTAAATTGCTAAAAATATGATGTTAGACCGTTAGAGTAATAAGAAAAAAAAATTGATGCATTAATAATTTTACATTAGAAAGCTGTTAAAACTACTACAATTATACTACAAAACATGAAAAAAAAAAAATGATACATTAGTCATTTTACATAAGATAAATGTTAAAACAATCAATTTTACTAAAAAAAATTTACAAACTGACATTGCAATGAATGTAATTAATTTTATATTAACAACATAAAACTTCTTTTGTGAAAGAAAGAGTAGCTCTCGAGTTCCTCACAGCTTCTGTTTGTCCCCTTCCATAGCAACCTTGCTGATATTCTTACCAAACTAATGCATAAAACTCAGTTCAACACCCTTTGCAATAAACTGGTCATATTTCCATGAACTCCTCCCAATTTGTGGGTGAGTGTGAAATCAGAAAATCAAGACTCAGCCGTTAAACATGCAGAAAAGGAAAGACCCTTAACTACAAACTACAAAGGCAGTGTCGTGCCCTTGATCTAAACAAACGAAGTTCAATTAACCAATTTTAATGACACGTAACTGACTAACTGGTTGAAACCAATTTTAATGACACGTAACTGACTAACTGGTTGAAACCAATTTTAATGACACGTTAACTATCATTATTATGGGCCCATTAAATGAATGGACTACAATGAGAGGTTCAACTTGACTTGAACTAGTTGACTAATTGTGCCCAGGCCAAACGTGGCCTAAATATCAAGCTGGTTGCTTAGGTTGGGCCACAATATAGATGGTTGAAAATAGTCGTAATGAATATAATAACAGTCCTATTCTGTATATCTGTGATGGCCTGATATAATCGGCTGTGCCTAGAATGAAGATTTGCAATTACTCTCAACACTTGACAATCTAATTTTTTTAAATAATTTTTGTAGAATTTTTTTGCAGGTATCAAAATTTCCTTAAAAAGAGTTCACACAACACTCCCATGCCACTTTAACACAAAAGCAAAAAGGGTGTGAAAATTTCGGTTTTCAAGTAACATTGTATACAATAGCCTGCATGTTACACCCCAAATCTTCTTCTTGGCCTCCATGATTAAAAGAGCACTCGATAATAGATATTACACTCTAAACTCCAAATTATTGTTCATGTCACTCTCATTTTGTAATATTTTGCTAACTCTCTCACCTTAGTCTCCTCCTACCACTCCCAAAGTACCAGACCTCTGACTTCTCTTTTCAGCCACTAATCTCAATACCACTATTCCACTACTACAAGCATTAAACCTACTTTTATCTGATATAATTAAAACATTAGACGATAACACTCTACCTAATCTTGATTTTGATTTGCACATAGAAGAGCGAAAAAATTTTTAGACATGGACCTCTAACTGGTAAACATTCAGTATTAGATAAAATGAATGAGAAGGCAATACAGATATCCTTAGTTCTTTCATCATCAATTCATGCACAAAAACTCAGGAAATGCAGAGGCAATACAGGCAATTTAAAGACAAGCAAAATTTGGCTAATTTTTCTTATCAATGTCAATCTACATATGAAAGCATTTAACTATTATCACGCAACCTCTACAAGGATTTATATTTGTATCAATGTTTTGGAGAATCTGGGCTTTAACTCTTTGAGCACATCACGGGCATATTAATCCATGACTAACCATGTTGTGCAGTGACAAGAGAATCAGAGAGCAGAATAGCAACACAGGAGATGCTTTGTACATAAACAGACAGCTCATGCCCTCCCAACATAAGATCATGAATGACACTAAGAACAAAATTCAATGAAGTCCAAAGCATTGTAAGCCCATTCCCTGATCAAATTTCCTCATCATTATCACTTTCACCCCCAAACATAGCAGCCATTTTCATGGCTAGCTTTGCTGCCATTTCCCTCCTCTGAAAATCAGGCATCAATCTCAAGCTTTCACGCACATTCCCTATCTCGGACATCAACCGTTCCAAATCCTCTAATTCAAAAGGTGCACTCTCATCCACCTCTATGGCTTGCTCAGATGCATTTGGTATCACACCCTGGTCATTCTCATCCTGCAATGACGCCGTTGAAGTTGAAGGCTTTTCTTCATCAGATCTGGTTCCACTCTCTTGAGCACGTTCAACGACAGAGCTATTTTGAGCAACAAACCCTGCCATCTCTGAGGATGGGGTAACAGCATTTGCAGAAACCCATCCTTTATCTGTGTCATCCCATGGTTCAGCTGAGCCAGCAGAGAGGATTTCATACTCAAATTCAAAATCAGATTCTCCTGAAGATAACTCTGAGAAGAGGGGATGAAAAAATTTAGCTATGTAATTAGCAAATAAAAGTTCAAATTGAATAGCAATACTCTATAATTTTCTAGAAGGGGAGAGGGGAACCTTCTTTTTCAGGTAATGATGGTTCAGTTATCTTATTGCCAGATTTTAGAATCATTCCAGGCCACATATGAGCAGAAAGAGCACCATAGAGGCGTTCAACTCCTTGTGAATCACCATCAACTGATAAACCTGTCAAGAACAACTTCTTTATATAAGTTTGAACACAAACACATACATACATGTATGCACGTACGTATGTAAGAAACCACATAATCTATACCTAATTCAGTCCCTTAATATTTTGAAAAACCATCAAGTTATGTAGAGAAGACCCCATCATGCTCTTTCTTACTCCAATATAAAATAAACATGTAATTCCATCTACTATGTAAACCTCTTTATCAATATAAAAAATAAAACTTCAATCAAAATATGATGTCCATGCAACATCAAAAGTATGGTCGTCTTTCATATCATGTACAGTTTCTATAGAATTTATGGCTTATAGTTTGAAGTAAAACTAATAGTGCAAATTACCTTTATGACTGAGTAAAAATCTTTGAAATTGAGCAAGGTATCTCAAATTGCTCCTTTTTGTATACATGCTTAATTGCAACATATAAAGGCAATATAAGGAATGCAAAATAGCTAATTGCAACTAAAGGCAAAGAATGGGTTTACACTTGTCAAAATCAGCATTGGAAGCACAAGCTTCAATAAATTCAATGTTATGTTGAGTGCACCATTCCAAACAAGACCTCCTAATCTCGCACGAAGGTTCTTCGTCACCCAATAGACTACTTCCTTCAGTTTCTGAAATTCCATATTCAGTAGACTCTGCATAAGGATCAGCAGAGGAATCTCCAAGCTGCTTCTGCAGGTGTCTTCTGTATTCAGCATGAACTGGATGCCCTGGAAGGAGATCCACCTTGTTGCCAATGCATAATAATATTTCAAAATTTTGAATATCAGTGCGAGCTACCCAATCCTTAAGGGCAACAAGAGATGATAACTGCACATAACGAATGAACAGAGAGATATAGTGCATCAAAAAATCACACTGGCATAAAACATCAAAGAATTTGCAATGTAAAGATGCGAAAGGGGAAAGAGTTTAACATCATTCATGTCAAAAACCATGACCAAGGCAGCCAACTGGTTAAACATTGGCAATGTCCCAATAGAGAAGGCATCATGAAGATGAGCCATCCATACAGAAACGTCAGCCGTGTAGTACTTGGTGTTGATAGTCCAGCTGTTGATGAATATCTATTAAGCACCATTTATTTGTGTTCTAGCAAATCTTTTTAGATTAATAATAATAATAATAATACAAGTAACATAGAGTAAGAATGTTGAAGAAGAATGTTACCCATGGCAACAAAGTTGAGACGATGAATCAGAAGCTTCTTCAAAATCCACAGAGAGTAATCCTAAAATCAGAAGATGAATCAGAAGCCTCTTCAAAATCCACAGAGAGTAATCCTAAAAACAAGTGATAATATACAATTGAAATCATCCAAAATTAATCAGGCAGTGATTAAATTAGGAGCATTAGTAGATTGGTTATTCAGTTTAAACAACAAGTGAGTTCAAGGACTACTGAATGATGCAGATAAAAAGATAGATAGGTTTAAAACTTAATTGGCAAAAATATAAATTCGAATACAAAATCAATGAGCCACTTGACTAGAATAAAGAATATCTTGCAAAAGAATTAGCAGTTAGGTTAGTTATAGGGTTTATATTAGGTAAATCATTAATATTGATTGATTATAGAAGGAAGCAGTGAGATACATAGTAAAGATAAAAAATAAAATACCCAGATATATATATATATATATATATATATCATTATCATCAAAAGAAAAATTCTTTTAATTGAAAAAAGAAAAGAGGAACATACGGGAGAGGAGGGTCCGTTTGCCAACATTGGAGGATCCAAGGACGAAGATAGCGGGTCGATTCTCAATTTCAATCTCAAGAGAATTCTTTTCTTCTTCCCCCATCTTCACTCGCCCGTCTGTGTCTGTGGTGGCACTGTCAATTTGCGAAATGAAAATGAAATGATAAGCTAACTAACTGATTCTGGCTTCTGAGCTGGAGTTGGTTAAGATTAATTTTAGTGAATTCACAAATATTTCATTTTTTTTTATCAATTGTTTTCAAATCAACTAAACATGTGGAGGAATGTCATATTCTAAATCAATTATTATTCTTATCATTATTCCAAAAAAATGTAGTTTTTTTTTTTTTTTTTTAAATTATTATATAAAATTTATAAAAATAATAACCTTTTTCACCCTATATAGATAACCAAAGTACCAATACATTAAAGCTACAAAATTTGAAAGCAAAAATTAAAAGAAATTTCAATAAAGTGAAAAACTATACCTGGTCATACTGTTTCTTCTCAGACTTGGATTGCTTCAAGCAGGGCCGGCCCTTCCCTTAGGCGAGTTAGGCAATTGCCTAAGGCCCCCAAGTCCCAAAATTTTAGAAAAGAACCAACCGGGTAGTAGAGGATTTAGTTTCAAATGAATTACAAAAATAATCTGGCACATCCTTTTAACCAAAAAAAACAAAAATTTTGGTAAATCCTATTAAACATTGGTTCTAAACAAAATCATTGACCAAAAATCAACCAGATAAACTACAAATCCGATCTAAGAGATTAACCACAAAACAATCACAAATCAAAACAAATAAATCCACTCAAAACCCTAAAAATTTTACCTTTCTCTCTAGTCTCTGCTCTCCGCCTCTCTCTAGTCTCCAGTCTCCAGCTGAACCGCCTCAGCCTCTCTCTGATTCTCTGCTCTCCGCCTCTCTCAAGTCTCAACTGCTCACCTCACCCCACCGTATCAGGTTCTGAGGTTCAGGAATCAGGTATAAAATTATAAATATTTGGGCTTTTATTTGTTAAGAACTTAAGATAACTTTGTTTGTTTGGGCCCTCCCTGGCTGGTTTTGTAACTTTGTTTATCATTATGGCTGCCTGGACCCTCCCTGGACTGGGCGTTAAGTTTGGGCCATCAAGGTTTTTTTTTTTTTTTTTTTTTTTTTTTTTTTTTTTTTTTTTTTTTTTTATATTATTATTATTTTTTAAAGTCTGCATTTTTTTTTTTTTTTTTTAGTTATAGATAGGATTTGTTTTGTTTGTTTGTTTGTTCATTTTATTATTATTATTATTTTTTTTTTTGGTGGGTGGGCCTTATTAATAAGTCTTGTGTCAGTGTTATGGCTGTGCTTAAATTTTTGTTTTGCTTATGTTTATTTTTTTTTTCAATTTATGTAGCTTGAGATTGCTAAAAACTTGTTATTGTTCAGTGAAACTACAACAATACTTTTTATATAAATCAAGTTCTATTTCTCATTTGCTATACATTTGAAAGTTATTTTTTTATTTTAGTCTTTATAAATATATTGTTTGATTAGAAATGTCTACTAGAAAATATATATTTGGATATGAAAAACTTAAAAAAAGAAGAAAAATTAATTGAGTCTCAAAAATGATCAATGGATAAATTTGTTATTAATAATAAACAAAATATAACACAAAATTTAGATGAAAATATCACAAATGAGCAAAAAATTCACCAAAATAATTTAGAAGAAGATAATGTTCAATTTTGCAACACAACAAATCTTGATAATGAACTTCAAAATAATTTAGAAGAAAATGAAAATAATTATGAAAAATATAATATAAAAATATTAAATAAACATTAATTTAATTAACATATAAGTATAAAAAAATGCCCAATTTTTAATTCTCACCTTAGGATCCAAAATGTCTAGGGCCACCCCTATTTCCCTCTCATCCTCTTTCTACCTCAACCCACGTCACACCGTGCTCCATGGCTGATCACCAAGCTCTCCTTCTAAACCTCCATGGCCGGAGCTTTTTAAGCTCATCACCTCTAATCATGCATCACTACTGAAACCCAGCTAAAATCAAATCACGACTACCACCACGGCCAAAACCCAGTCAAAATCAAATCGCAACAAAAACCCAGAAGCCCACCAAATCACAAATCAAATCACACCCACCGAAATCAAAACACAAAACCTACAAAACAACCAAAATCACAAAATGAAAACACTGAAAGTGAACCCACCATTAAAAAAACATATATTGGTTTTGTTATTATATTTTAGAAGAAGAATCATCTTGTTGAACTAATTTTATATCCAAATTAATCAAACAAATAAATAAATAAACAAAAATCACACACCATAATCTGGTGAAGTCTCGTGAGTCATACTTTCACCTAAATGGATCGTCTGAGTTGAGAAGAAGAGATTTTTATAGTTTTTGGCTCGGCAGCACAATTTTCGATTTCCTTTCTTGACGTGGCTTTCGCTCGCTCTTCTCCTGTCAGCTTAGGCGACGTATAAAGAGAAATAAAAGGAAGAAGAACAAATCACTGCATAAAAAAGAAGAAAAGAAAAATAGTGAGAGAAGAAAGATGAACTGAGATAGCGGGTCGATTCTCAATCTCAATCTCAAGAGAATTCTTTTCTTCTTCCCCCATCTTCACTCGCCCGTCTGTGTTTGTGGTGGCACTGTCAATTTGCGAAATGAAAATGAAATGATAAGCTAACTAACTGATTCTGGCTTCTGAGCTGGAGTTGGTTAAGATTAATTTTAGTGAACTCACAAATATTTCATTTTTTTTTTTATGGCTTTTGTATCAATTGTTTTCAAATCAACTAAACATGTGGATGAATGTCATATTCTAAATCAATTATTATTCTTATCATTATTCCAAATAAATGTAGTTTTTTTTTTTAATATAAAATTTATAAAAATAATAACTTTTTTCACCCTATATAGATAACCAAAGTACCAATATCACACGTCAACCCACGCCACCCCTATTTCCCTCTCATCCTCTTTCTACCTCAACCCACGTCACACCGTGCTCCATGGCTGATCACCAAGCTCTCCTTCTAAACCTCCATGGCCGGAGCTTTTTAAGCTCATCACCTCTAATCATGCATCACTACTGAAACCCAGCTAAAATCAAATCACGACCACCACCACGGCCAAAACCCAGTCAAAATCAAATCGCAACAAAAACCCAGAAGCCCACCAAATCACAAATCAAATCACACCCACCGAAATCAAAACACAAAACCTACAAAACAACCAAAATCACAAAATGAAAACACTGAAAGTGAACCCACCATTAAAAAAACATATATTGGTTTTGTTATTATATTTTAGAAGAAGAATCATCTTGTTGAACTAATTTTATATCCAAATTAATCAAACAAATAAATAAATAAACAAAAATCACACACCATAATCTGGTGAAGTCTAGTGAGTCATACTTTCACCTAAATGGATCGTCTGAGTTGAGAAGAAGAGATTTTTATAGTTTTTGGCTCGGCAGCACAATTTTCGATTTCCTTTCTTGACGTGGCTTTCGCTCGCTCTTCTCCTGTCAGCTTAGGCGACGTATAAAGAGAAATAAAAGGAAGAAGAACAAATCACTGCATAAAAAAGAAGAAAAGAAAAATAGTGAGAGAAGAAAGATGAACTGAGATAGCGGGTCGATTCTCAATCTCAATCTCAAGAGAATTCTTTTCTTCTTCCCCCATCTTCACTCGCCCGTCTGTGTTTGTGGTGGCACTGTCAATTTGCGAAATGAAAATGAAATGATAAGCTAACTAACTGATTCTGGCTTCTGAGCTGGAGTTGGTTAAGATTAATTTTAGTGAACTCACAAATATTTCATTTTTTTTTTTATGGCTTTTGTATCAATTGTTTTCAAATCAACTAAACATGTGGATGAATGTCATATTCTAAATCAATTATTATTCTTATCATTATTCCAAATAAATGTAGTTTTTTTTTTTAATATAAAATTTATAAAAATAATAACTTTTTTCACCCTATATAGATAACCAAAGTACCAATACATTAAAGCTACAAAATTTGAAACCACAAATTAAAAGAAATTTCAATAAAGTGAAAAACTATACCTGGTCATACTGTTTCTTCTCAGACTTGGATTGCTTCAAGGATTGGCTTTCCACCTAAAAACCCAGAAAAGAAAAGCAAAAGAAAAACCCTTTTAATTTGTAATTACTAATTACACATATTTGGAATTGAAATCAATCAATGATAAATGTAAACCTAAAAGACTTTGTAGACACCAAAAAGACCCATTACCGAAAACACTTTCTGCTCTCTATGCTGATACAGTATCCCCATCACTCTTCTCAATCAATAATGATATCTCAAACTTCCCAAGCCTTACCTCAAAATAAACAATTCAACTTTTTTTTTTTTTTTTGTTTTCAAAAGTTAACTTTAAATTTTTAACAAACTGAATATAAACCAAAACCTAAAACCAATCCAACCAAAATACCAAAAAGAGAAAAGAGAAAACTTTACCAGTAACGGCCCTCTGAAACACTCTATCTCCGCCTTATGGAGTCTCTCTGTCTAGCGGCTCCGGTCGTCTGACACTGACTAGGTCCGGTGGTCTCTCTCTGCTCCTCACGGAATGCAAAATCTAACAACTCTTTCTATTTTTATTTCTCTCTTTCGATCTGACTTTAAGGTTATTGTTGTTTTGTTTGTGTTTTTTTCAACATCCATTTGGTTTAACGCTGTGTTTTAAACAACCTTTGTTTTTTTATTTTAATTAGAAATGCCACTATTTTCACAATAAATATTAAGTAGTAAATTGTTATGCGATGTTATCAGTAGATAAAAAAGTAATTTAATTTTTTTATTCAAATTAAAGTCAATAATAACTTATTACCTATAGTTTATTATAAAAATATTGTAAGAGTAATTTTTTTTTTTTTTAAGAAGTAGATAACCTTAATTTTAGGAGTTATTATTATTATTATTATTATAGAGTTTCAAAAAAAATTGTTATTATTATTAATAATCATAAAAAGAACAATAATTTACGATGTTAAATGTTGATATCAATTAGATGACTTTCGTCAAATTCTGAAAGTCTAAAATTTTGAGAAAGAACAACCCTTAAGAATAAAGGGGATAAACTAAAATTATGATGTATAAAGAGGAATTCAATAATCTCCCAAAAGCATAGTTTATAAAGAGATATTAGACTTTTAACATGTGGTATCCTTTTTATGATTATTGCTCATTGTCATTACATTAACACACCAAATGGTTTTTGCTTTCCTTCAAAAAAAAAAAAAAAAGAAAAAGAAAAAAGAAAAGAGAAAGGTTTTTGCTTAATAATATTCTAAAAATTAAAAACTACTTTCAATGCATTTTTTGTCATTATTATTATTATTGCCAACAAAACCTTATTATATTCATTAGATATACTATTTAGATGCAAGTAATTACAAATGTGATCATGTCGTATGTTAGATAAGAATTTTGAAATTATGTAATAAATTTTCGTTTAGTTGTTGTTTTTCAATAAAATAATATTTGTTGTAAGTTCATGTCTGCACAGAAATTCAACTAGTTTATTATTATTTTTTTAAAAACATTAAGAATCATAAATGTTAGACTTACCTATCAAAAAAAAAAAAATGTTAGACCAATGTTAGACCAACCCATCTTCAAGCCTCGCTCTCTCAACCTTGTCATCACCGCTACCACCAAGTCCCTCATGACAAGCCATCATTGTTGCACGGGCCACATCTCATAGCCCAACATTGTCGGACTGCTCTATTGGCTTAGCCATTGCTGTAAGCTCTCTCTCTGCCGTAAGTTCTCTCTCTCTCTCTCTCTCATTTTTTATTGATAAACTTTGTTTGGTTGCTGGAAAAACGAAGGGGGAAAAAACTTTGATATTGCTATTTTTTTTATTGATTTATTGGTGTTGAATCTGGCTTCTTTTTTGAATGGGTATTTTTAGTTGTTGGTTTTGAGCTTTCAGGATTTATTGTAATAAGCTGGTGGTTGTTTCAGCATTGTGAGATATGGGTGTTTTGATCTGAATCCATTCTAAAAACTATGGGATTTATGCATTATTTTGACACCACACCCAAGTTTCTTAAGACAAGGATGAAAAATTAGAAAGAAAAAAAAAAAAAAAAGAAAGAAAGAAAGAAAAGGGAAAACCATAAGCAAAGCTACTATGTTAAGTGAATATTTAATAATTGAAAAATGCTCCATATGCTTAGCATAAGTTAAGAAAAAAGACATGAAAATGACAACATATAAGAAAAGCATGAGTGATTTTTTTAAGCACCTATTATGATTTGCCTGTATCATTGGTGTTTATGCATATACTTGGGTAAAAACTCTTCCCTTTGTGTGCCTTATTTTCTAATTTGCTATGTTATCTTAACTTTTCATTTAGTTTGCAAACTTTCAATATGATTTTTTATAGGTTAAGGGAAAAAGAAAAGGCAAAATTTTGACAATTTTTATTTGGTAAGCATGAATAAGTGCACTAATTCACCTTATAAAAGCTTAGAGCGTTGTTTGTTATTGTAAGGTCAATCATATTGGCTTAAGGATGCATAGACTCAGATGTATGATACTATGAATGTTCAATTTGGCTTTCAATGAGTTGTTAATTATTTTCCTTCTTTTACCCCTCCTAAAACATGGTATTAGATTGTGAGTAACCATCAAAATTCAAGATTAATGTTTTACTTGATTTGTCCAAATGTGCAGCCGTGGAATGGTCAAATTTTGCTCTGCTTTGCCTGTTTCGAACTCTTGGTGCTCATTATCATGACAAATACAGTCTTTCATCATCAAAATCTCATTTCTTTTTACTATTTTTGCTTGTAGGCTGAATTAAACCTTATGCTTTCATTGGCAAAACATGGTTGATTTGATGCAAAAGACTCTTTTTTAAATTTTTGTAGAATTTGAACCACTTGAATTCTTATGCTTTCATTGGCAAAACATTGTTGATTTGATGCAAAAGGTTTTTCTTTGAATTTTGGTCCAAATCCTGTCTGAGCCACTTAAATTCTATGCAAGAAGCAAAACTGATTTGATGCAAAAGGTTTTTCTTTTAAGTTTTCATAGCTAAGTGCTTGAATTTGTAATTAACATATTACCAATTCTTAGAATTAGCACCATTGCTTTGAACTACTTTTTACCTTCTCTTTTTTTGGGTAGCATAATATTAAATAAAATATCTATTGATTTCAATTGATCTTGTTATTATGTTAGTATGCATCACATTATAAAATGGGTTTTTGAGTTGATATGTCAAAATGCTTGTGTAAAGAGGGTTAAAAACATTGAACATTTAGCTTATTGCATATAAAAGCATAAATATTTATTTTGACATACATAATGCATTTGATTTTTCTTTTTGTAGGAAATGAGTTGGAGCAACCTATCATTAAAAAAGGTCTGAAGACAAGGGTACAAGTATTGTTCTTAAAATCAAGTGCAAGCTTTATGCAAAGTTCTATGTACTAATTTTTGCTTATTTGTTATGAAGAAAAGGTTTTGAAGTATTCCATGTCCGATTGAAGATGATGTATGTTGAAGTTAGCAACATTAAATTCACTAATTTTCAATTTAAGTAAAGATTGAGATTTGATGTATTCTAGCTTGTAGGACAACTTGGACAATTATTTGCAAAGTTTTTAGCAACTTTGTGGATAGTGTTTGTAGTTGGCTTATGAAAATACTCAAACATGTTGGTTTTTATATTTGCATGTTTGAGTAGGTTTTAGTCAAACAGTGATCATATATGTGATATGTTATTAACATTATGAAAATATGTTTAATGAAGTTCTACTTTCTATTTAATTTCTTAGAAGTCTCATTTGAGGATGTTTGGGCCATTTTTAACTCTTTAATCTTTTTGCAAATTTTGCATTTCTCAATGAGGGTATTTCCATATCTTGAAAAGTAGTAGTATAAAAACTGAAAACATAGACATATATAGATACACTTTAACATAAATGGTCAAAGTTCTTGAATGATTGAAACTAGTATGTACTTGTGTTGTATTTAAAAATTATTCCCACTTATGCTTTGTTTTGAGGAAACCAAAAACTAAAGTCCGAAATCTGAAGGAATATGTATCGTTTACTTGAATATGAGTTCTCACTTCTCAGGGCATCATCAATAGTAAGGCAATTGTCTCAAGTTGAACAATTCCAATGTTGCATTACAATTAAAATTTGATCCAAAAGAGTAGTAGACAAGAAAAGAATTTGATCCAAATATGAACAAATTTTTTTTACAATGTACACTTTGATCACAACCATAATAATAAGAGTTCTATTGAAATACACTTTGATTACAATGTCTTAATAATATGATAGTTTTTCACTTGGTGTGTCTCTTGCTCCTTGACAATACATTCCTTCCATAGTCTGCAATTTTTTAGTCATAGCTTGATCACTTTGACTTGTCTCATGTTATACAACTTGCCCCACCCTTTCCTGGAATAATATCTCTTCATTATGTAAGTTCTTTTGTTATCAAAGCTCTAAAATACCAAGTTTTACGACACATGAAATGCAATCACCTGATGATGATTCAAAATGTAGAATATCTTGCACTTTGACAGTCTATCCCCTCAAGTAATTGATGATATAAAATAATGCAAGATGTATACCTATAGGCTATAGGAAATATCCAAAAAATGTCAATCCTTCATATACTATTCACAGTGGATTCAAAACCACTTAAACTTTCATGAAATTTCATGCTCTAACAATACCAAGCTTTGTTGCAAGAGAATCATTACTCACAATGTTAGTAGGATGGCTTGAAAATGCCACAATACTAAATATGGATATGAGGAAAAACATGCAGAAAAGAATCATTATGAATGTCATTGGCATGAATAGACTAAGACAATGACAAGTACTAGGCTATAACATATTTAGACAAGTAGATGAAAATATGTATCATAGAAAAATGACAAACAGCTTAGTGTAGTAGCTCACAGTGGAAGGTAACTTTGGAACAAAACAATTGGTGCTAGCAATTTACTAAAAATGTTTTCCGTATAATATGACTAACTAAATGTAAATAATCATACTGATCCTTGCCCTGATTCAATGAGGATGGAATATTAATTAGGACTTTTTTAATAAAAAAAAAATTGATAATTACACTACCATCCAATGGATTTTAAACCCACAACCTCACCCTCCACCTTACTCTTACATGGTGAGGAGATTCCTTTTAAGTTATAACTCATGGGCACCATAACTATGCTATCTTTGTTGTCTTAGATCCCCTACATAAGTTAATGGTGCTATGCCACATCTTTGGTTACTTGTTGAATTCTGTATGGTCATCTCCGTAGAGAACAAAATGTTCTCCTTTTAATGTGTATCACATACCATATCTGCAAATCAAGAACATTGATTTCCTCCATTTCCAAACATATGCCTTCTACTAATCAAGCCAACCACTGATCAGATAGAAGGCTAACTTACTTTAATACCTCATAGCAAAACCATCTCCATCGCAAACATTAAATCAACCAACTAAATTCAAGGTATCAACTATCCTAACTATTAATACGGAGCTATCAATTTATTAATATTGTGCTAGATGCAAACAACTAAATGAAAAGCAAAGATAAAATAGCAAATTAGAAAATGAGGCAAACAAAGGGAAGAGTTTTTACCCAAGTATATGCATAAACACCAATGATACAGGCAAATAGTAATAGGTGCTTAAAAAATCACTCATGCTTTTCATATATGTTGTCATTTTCATGTCTTTTTTCTTACTTATGCAAAGCATATGGAGCATTTTTCAGTAATGAAATATTCACTCATCATGTTAACTTTGCTTATGGTTTTCCAATTTTTTTTTTCTTTTTTTGATTTTTCATCCTAGTCTCAAGAAAGGTGTGGTATCAAAATAATGCATAAATCTCATAGCTTTTAGAACAAATTCAAATCAAAACACCTATATCTCACAGAGCTGAAACAGCCACCAGCTTATTACAATCAATCCTGAAAGCTCAAAACCAACAACTAAAAATACCCACTCAAAAAAGAAGCCAAATTCAGCACAAATAATTCAATAAAAAAAAAAAATAGTAGTATCAAAGTTTTTTCCCCTACGTTTTTCCAGCAACCAAATAGAGCTTATCAATAAAAAATGAGAGAGAGAGAGAGAGAACTTACGGCAATGGCTGAGCCAGCAGAGCAGTTCGACGATGTTGGGCTATGAGACGTGGCCCGTGCGACAACGATGCTTCTCACGAGGGTCTTGGTGGCAGCGGCGATGGCAGGGTTGAGAAAGCGAGGCTTGAAGATGGGTTGGAGGAGAGGGATTTTGAAATTTTCTAATCAGATGGGTTTGCTAAGAGTAAATTGTATATTTTAACCATAGTTGAGTTTGCTTGAGTCAAGGGTTTTATATTTAAGTTGACGTGGCACTTATTTGCTGACGTGGTGTTTAGGAATTGGCTGGCGTAAAAGTTATCTTTTACGCCAACTCTAGACGTAAGTTATTCTCATTTTTAAAGTACTTTTGACAAAAAGAAGGTACCATATGAGAAGAAAGTGGTAAATTATTTCAAATAGAGAAAAAAAAGAAAAAGTAATGGGATCTAACAAATTTTGTGGGCGGTTGCCTCAAATTTTATGATTATTTTATTATGTGAGTTTCATGACTTTTGAATTTTTTTTGTTGATATCTTTTTTTTGGTTGGGTATGCTTATTCTTTCTATTTTACAATATTGATATAATAAAAATTCATCTTCAAAGTCTTTTTAGGCTTTCTTTCTCGGGGAATTTTTCAGCCTTTTTTTTTTTATCATATATTTTTATTGGTTGAAAATCATTAACCTTTAAAAGAAAAAAAATAGAAGAGCCTTTAAGCACATACTCTTGAATTAGTTGCAATTTTTTTTTTCTAATCAGCTATCCTTTTTTTTTTTTAAACACTCACGTTAAAACCCCACATTGCCTTGCCATCCACTTTTTACTGCTTATATAAAAAAAAAAAAAAATTTATGAGACAAGTTTTTTTTTTTTTTTTTTCTTTTTTCCTAAATGGTTGTCTATTTCTTTTTTTTTTTAATAAAAAAAACCACTTATTTTTTTAGTGTTAGAAAAAAAAAAACTACATATTAGTTATCATATACGTGTTATTCTCATAACTTCCCACAATCATTTACAATAAAATAACAACCAAAAAAATTGTGATAATTTTTAAAGTACTTCTAACAAAAAGAAGAAGGTACAAAGTGGTAGATTATGTCAAATAGAGAGAGAGAGAGAGAGAAAAAAAAAAGAAAAAAAAAAAAGGTAATGGGATTTAACAATTTTTGTGGGCGGCTGCCTCAAATTTTAGGATTATTTTACTATGTGAGTTTTAGGACTTTTGAATTTTTTTTGTTGATATATTTTTTTAGTTGAGTTTGCTTCTTCTTCTTTCTATTTTACAATATTGATGTAACAAAAATTTATCTTTAAAGTCTTTTTAGGCTTTCCTAGAGAAATTTTCAGCCTTTTTAGCATATATTTTTATTGGTTGAAAATTATTAATTTAAAAAAAAATATATAGAAGAGCCTAATAGCAACGGTAAAGTGTAAATGATACAAAAAGCTAAGACCATATTTGGTTTGAGTGATTTTTATCACTTATCACTCAATTTCCATTACCCATAACTCACTTTTGTGGGCCCCACATCAGCTCTATCTGTTTAGCTTGATTTTTTTCTCAGTTTCTATCACTTATAACTCAAAAAAATGAGTTAAGTGTTGAGAATTAAGAACATCTTTTTTTCATCTTTCAAGGTATGAGTTAAATGGCATTTTGGTAAATATTAAAAAAAGGGACCCACCTAACGCCTTGTCACATCAATTCTCTATCTTCTTTTCTTCCTTTTTTTTTCTTCTTCAGTTCATGCTTAGTTCTCTCTTTCTTCTTTTCTCTTTTTTTTTTTTTTTTTTTTTTTTTTTTAAATATATATATATATATATTCTTTCTTCTTCACTCCACGCCTGCCATTCTTCTCTCTCTCTCTCTCTCTTTCTCTCTCTCATCCTTGCTTAGTTCATGTTTAGGCGAAAATGGGTAACTAGCAATAAAATTCAAACTATATAGTTAGTAGTTCTGGTTACAAAACTATATCATTTACTAGCAACTCGAGTCTTTGAGACTCGATTTTGACCTGTAAATCGAGTCTTTAAGACTCGATTTTTATGGTCTATTCACATCTGATGTGGCATCATATTCCACGTGGCGACTGCTTATAAATCGAGTCTTCCTATATATAACAAAACAACAGCACCAGCAAAAATGAAATCAAAGCCAGAAGGGGAAAAAAAAAAAAAGACGAAGACGAAGAAAAAATCAGACCCACCCAGGTCGCGGTGAACCTCAGGCCATGCAAGCTTGGCGGCCTGGGTCGCGCGAGCCCCAGGTCGCGCGACCTAGGCCGTGCGAGACTTGGGGCTCACGCGAGCCTGGCCGCACGACCCAGGCCGTGCGAGACCTGGGGCTCGCGCGAGCCTGGCCGCTCAACCCGGGCCGCACGACTTGGGCCGTGCGAGCTCTTTCTCTCTCTCTCTCTGATCTGATCCGATCCGATGAGGTGAGGCTGCGCTTGAGACTTGAAGTTTTTTAAATTTTTTTGGTTTATAAATCGAGTCTTAGAGACTCGATTTCCATGTGGTCTCCACGTGGAAAAAATATGCCACAGTGGACGAAATCAGAGCATGGAAATCGAGTCTTAAAGACTCGATTTATAGGCCAAAATCGAGTCTCAAAGACTCGAGTTGCTAGCAAATGATATAGTTTTGTAATCGGAACTACTAACCATATAGTTTGAATTTTATTGCTAGTTACCCATTTTCGCCTTCATGTTTATGAAGGCTTGTTTAGTCACTTAGTTGAGGCAGCTTAGCTTTAGGGTTTATACTTATACTTTGACATCAACTTTACTTGCAAGACCAGAGACGAGGCCAGGAATTGGAATTAGTGGGGTGACTTTGCTACTGACTATATGTAGCAGCTTTGGTATCCGGCTCTGCTGCTTAGCCGCTGAGGTTTTTTTTTTTGTTTTTGGTTTTTTTTTTTTTTGGTATCTTTGGTGCTTATTTGCTAGGTAAGGACAAAATTATTTTGTTTAAAATTTTTTAAAGAGCCAGATTGTTTGTTTTGGGTAAAATTAATTGATTGGGCTTCATAATATATTTTTACTATTGTTAATTTTTGTTTCTAGGCTAAATTTTATGGGTTTGTATATTTTGTTTTAAATTTTAGGTCTATAAATTTTATGGCTTTTGAAATGAGAAAAATGCTAGAGTTACAAATTTTTTTATAAATTGCTGATATGGTTAGTGGTTATTGTCATGTAATTTTATAGAAAAAAGAAATTGCTAAAAAAAAATTGCTATATGTATACTAATAATTTTTATAAAAACAATTGGGGAAACAATTTTTTTTTTGTTTGGGGGGGGGGGGGGGGGGGGGGTGTTGTGCGCCCATGTCCAAGAGTGGCATTGTCCCTGTGTAAGATGCTTCGCTCTTCAAGGTTTGTTGCCTTTGTTTCTTCCTTTCTTGTTATTATTATTATTTGGGCTCTTATATTTGTGCTCAGTGGCGGAGCTAGGGGGGGCATAGCCCTCCTAGCTTTTTCATTTTTTCCTTTAGAGAGGGTAATATGCCATGATTTACCCAAAAATATTACACCCTGGCCTCCTTCAAATTTCAGAATTTGGCTCAAATTGTTGAAGCAATCCAGTAATTTAATTGGTACAATTTTTATTTTATTTTAAATGATACATAAGGGCCAAAAAAAAAAAAATTTATGAGATGACCCATTCCTCAGCCCATGGTCCTCCAGTGGAAAAACACAAATTTTCCTTCTAAGACATTCCAAAATCCAAATTACCATATATCATCAAACAAAAATAAATAAATAAATAAATAAAAAACAAACAAACTAATCTGCATATTCCACCTTCCCATCACGCCACTAGTCCCCTGTGTCTGAGTACATTGTCTTTCACCGGTTCCGGGCTCCATCACCTAGAAGAACGCCAGAACCACAATTATTTGTTGCTTTTGTTTTGAGATACTGTGTGCTATACTGCTATACAATTGTGTTTTAATTTGTGGCTATTTGCCAATTTCTTTTTCTCTTAAAAAATAATTGTGGCTGTCGAATTTCTTTATTTGTTTATATAACTTTACTGTTTTATTTTTTTAATTTTTTAATTTTTATTTTTTATGGGTACATGTTGTTTTATTTTGGGTAGAAATGGGTATGTGTTGTTGATTACCTACTACTGTGTTATTGCCTGATGTAAAATGATAAGTTTAGTTTAAAGTAAATGTCATATATATTAATATTATATAAAATGGTTTTGTTTATTGTACATTAATGTATTTATATTTGGTTTTGAGCTTCCTTAAATGTTTGTTTTTATCTCACTGAGTTTACGCCATTAGCTAAAGTGTGAATAATCTATTAGCAAAATATCCACATTTTATGCAAACTTTAAAAGAAAAAATATTCAAGATTCGGAAATTGTAATTCAATTATTTATCTCAAATGCTGAAATTCTAAAATGATAAACTGCCAAAAAAGGTTCAAAAATGTGAATCTAAGCAAATAGATACTATTTCCTTAAAACTCATCCTAAATTTTGACAATATGGACAATTTTGAGTGAGTGTTTAACTATGAATATATAACTTTTTTTTTTATTTGATAATTATATTATACTTAGCTTGCCCCCCAAGGAAAAATTCCTAGGTCCGCCGCTGTTTGTGCTTTGTTTCTAGTTACTTCCCATTCTTTACTAAAAGCATAAAAAATAAAAACCCAATGTCAAAAATAACCATAAGGAAATGAAATTGAGAAATGTTTGCGCGTGTTATCACTCTATTACTGTTTTAAGCTATGGCCTACTGTTAATGTTAACAACCCATACAATAATTTAAACAAAGAATTTCTCACAGTTGGGTATTTGTGAGAATTTTCCAATCACCTTATTGTTGTATAGAATAAGGGAATAAAGAAGTTTGCTTGGTAATAAATGAGTTTGGTTCGTGAGACCTCGCGTGTCCTAATTTTTTCTTCTTCTAAGATTTAAATCTAATGTGGTGATGCAATTAAGAGTTGATGTGGCATGAAAAATAATTTTCATTGTTCTATTTACCACATCAGCATTTTTCATCTAAGAAATAACAACAAAGATTAAATTGACACGGCACTATAAGTATTAGGGACCAAATTGAAACATGGTGTAAAGTTTAGAGACCAACTTTATAATTTACCTTAAAAATTTTAAGACATGACTCTATATACATTTTTAACTTTGAAATATTTAAATTGAAATATAAAGAGGATTCATTTTAAATAAATTTTTTTTTTTAATTTTTTATGAATGAGACCTATCTCATGCTCAACTCGAACAAGCCTACTATGGGCTCATTAAACTTCAATCGCAACATAGAGAGACCAACCTTCTTTAATGCCAATTAAGAGACATTGAGAAGAGATGCTCAATTTATAGGAAAGAGAAAGGGAAAAAGCAATGACAACTAGACATGAAAGAAAGAAATGGAGAAATGAGGTAAGGAGCATTCAAACACTTCTTTGTCTTAGTTACAAGTTTGCTAACTATCAAAAATGAGTATGAAAATATATAATCACAAATACATAAATATTAATATAAACATAAGTATAAAAATAAAAATAAAAATAAAAATAAAAATAAAAATAAAAATAAATATATAAATAAAATAGTTAAAGGGAAAACATAGCCACAAATATTCAAGTCATAATGAACGTATTTTTTATATTAGAAATATAATTTTTGACAATTGCCTTAGAAATAAATTTATAAATTCAATATTATGTATGGATATTTATTAGGTAAGAACAAATTTTTGGTCTTTATATTTTGAGGGTATTGTTATTTTATTCTTTACCATCATTTTAGTAATGAAACCTTTTGATCCGGCTAATGGAATACTTACTTTGCACACGCATGACAAATAAAATAACAAAATATATTTAATTAACATTAAAAAAAGAGACATATCATCATTTCAATAGATAAAAAATCCACATTAAAAAACAACTTATTCTTTTTTATTATTATAAATTTATGCAGATATCACCATGGTAATTCGAACACCTTTACAAACACTTTGAAAAATATGGAGAAAACCATCTATTTGTTACACATCTAGTACAATTAAACCACCTAAGAATTAATATGAGTTAAGAGATAACGACTTTTATTAAAAATTTAAAATTGAAGAAAAACATATAAATATTCACAAAGAAATAGCCAAACTCCAAAAGATTTTTTGAAGTTGGATAAAAGGAATTACAAAGTGCTTTTGAATGTCAAAACCAGGCCTTTTCTTTTCCCTATTTAAAATGTTTTAAGTTGATTCAAGCTAATTCAAGAATTTATTTATTTAAGTCTTTCTATAATTAAGTTGATTAAAAAAAAAATTCAAAGTTGTGTTTTGAAACTTTCATGTAATTTCTAGTTTGAATTAGTCTGCCAATACTTCAGAATTTTATTTCTCATGGCTCACGAGTATAAGTTTACTTGTGTATGTGAGTGCGAGCATGTGTAAAGATACAAATATGAACATAAACATAAACATACATATAAAAAGATATTTAAGAAGACAAATAAAAAGGAAAAAAATACCAACATATTCACTATAATTTTATCAACCATCATTGTATTGTATACTCTCTCAAAAAGATTCTAATCTCAGATAAAATATTCTTTTTGTATCACTTGTATTGGAATTTTCTACTAGCTATATAAAAAGAGCAAAGAGCTCTATCTACAGTAGCATTTGGCCTAGTCAATTTGGTGGGCAAAAACGCATCGTTTCATGTGTTTTTTTTTGGGGTTGGCAATTAAGTTCAAAAGACAAAAAAAAAAAAAAAAAAAAAAAAAAAAAAAAAAAAAAAAAAAAAAAAACAAAAAAACAAAAAAACAAAAAAACAAAAAACAAAAAACAAAACAAAAAACCACAACACAACAGAACACAAAACTTATTTCCTTGTTGCTTAATTATTTCTTAAAATCAAACTCACCCACTTATCATTTGGCTCCCAAACTCATAAAAAACTAACAAGATATGATTTGGTTCACTAAAGTTCAACGTTTGTTGTGGGAAAGAAAAGCTCAAGTAAAATTCAAGTCAGACATGCAAAACAAAACAAGATTGGCTCTGAAGGCAAGGTGGTTATAAGACCGTCTTGACTTGGAAAAAAAAATAATTATTATATATAAATTTTAAAAATTTTATAATCTTTTTACACTTAAAAAATTTGTGACTAGCCTAAATTTTTTTAGGCTCAACATAATTAAACTTTGGACAATGTTTAGCAACAAACTTGGTTGTTTACTATGTCTACAACTCCACTCAATATATATTGTGAATTTTGACAAATTCACCATTGGATTATATTTTCTTTTTATATCCTCCATGCTTGCAAAATTTCAAGAAAAAAAAAATTAATAGCTATGTCATCAATCAAATATTTAAATTTTAAATTTTTATAGTCTAAAATTATACATAAAAAAATAAATTTATGGATTGAATAGTAAATAATATCTAATTGGCATGAAATTTGACATATGTTTTAAGAACATAAAGACATGTGCAATTTAACAGTTAAATTTTCAAAATATGTAGTCATCTTAAATTTTTTTTAGTGAGAATTGTAGCCTTAGGCTACAACTAGGGGTAGCAATTCATGTTCGCGAGTAGGGTTTGTGTAGTGTTAAGTCATGAGTACTCAACTATATGGATTGACCTGAACCCAACCTGTTTAATAAACATGTTAAGAATTCTCAACCCTAACCCGACCCGTTTATTAAGTAGGTCAACCCAACATGACACGTTTAGCCCATTTAATTAACAAGTCATGTAAAGGTCAATACAAATGACCTGTTTAATAACCTGTTTGATTAATAGGTCATACTTGACTTGAATAACCTATTATCACTTTCCATATATCTAAAATTAAAATACAATTACAACCATAAATATAATAATAAACATATAATTACAAAAAAAAATTAGGCAATAATAAACAAAATAATTATAACAAAATTTAATACATTTATAACCCAAACGAGTCAAATGGGTCAGATAGGTTCACATGTTGAACATGAACATGACCTGATTATTAAACGGGTTAGTTGTAGTGACTCGAATATGACCCGAACTCGTTTAGATTCAACTCATGACTTGTTTATAAACAGGTCAGTCATGTTAGATTTGCAGGTTGTGTCAAATTTAGCTACCCCTAGTTACAACTGAGTTTGTAATCAAAATTTATCCTTAAACTTTGGTCCCTTTAACATTATACTATGCCCTTTCAAAGAAAAATAGAAGGCCCAAGAAAAATTTTATTGAACTAAAATTTTGAAAGAGATGTAGTTTGCAGCATTGATAATGAGATTATCACACAACAATTTCAAAATAAGAAAATTCATAAAAGGAAATTGTAAGACTTCATGTATTTGTGTGTGTGTGTGTATTTTTTCAATATATTAAGTTATATTTTTATTAAATTTTGTATAATTTAAGTTTCTTAATGACCACCCTAAAAAAAATCATGAAGCCATCACTGAGGCAAAGAGAAACAAATTTCTTGTTATTCTGAGAGAGAGAGAGAGAGAGAGAGAGAGAGAGAGAGTTATTGAGATGAGTATGTGTGGTGATCGTGCAATTCGTACAGATTTGGTGAGATAAGGATCGGAGATAGAGGGAGAGAGGGTTGTAGGTTTATAAGTGGAGAGTGTTTAATTAAAGGATGGGAAGAGATTACTCTTTGACTTACTTTGGTGGAGATTGTAGGTGGGTGTGGGTTTCTTGGAAGTTGAGAGAGAGAATAGAGGGTCAGACAACAAAGGGTGCTTCTTTGTGGTTTGGCATTCTTATTCTTTTTTGTTTCATTACTTTAATTTTTAATTGTCTAAATATTTGATGAAGAAATATGTATTGGTTATTGAAATTTATATATATATATATATATATTTTATAAAAATGTTTTTATACAAACATGTTATTAAGAGCATTAGCATTGGGAGGTGCAAAACCCCCCAGTTTCTATTTTACATCCTCATAAGCCAAAATGATGCTTTACCCGAGTGGGTATTGCTAAAAAAATTTGACAATTGTGAAAAGTAAGGTTGTAAATATTCAACCTTATTGTAGCAGGTTGTTAGATTTTTTAAATAAAATTTTCTCTCTCTCTCTCTCTCTCTTTCTATATATGGCTTTCTTTTCTCCTCTCTCTCTCTCTCTCGCTCTCTCCACCAACACTCACGGTTTGGTGGTGACGAATGTGGTGGTTAGTGGGTATTGTTGTGTTTGATGGTAAGTGGGTATTGTTGTCCTCTTGATGAAACTTTTTCAATGACTACAATAAGCCGTTGTAAAAACTAGCTTTTTCGATGGCAAGTCTCTTCCATTGACAATTACTTGTCAAATAGTAACACATTTGTGACAACAAAATGAGTTTGTCGAAAATGCCTATGATTTTTGTCAAAAATGTGATTGTTTTTTTTGGAAGGAAGTGTTCCCGCCTTACCTTTTACGGTGGCATAAAAATTGTTTGTCGCTAGTAAAGTATTATTTACGACAACCAAAGAAAAACCGTCGGAACTATTAACACTTGTGATGGCTTTGGTACGTCGAAAATACAAAATATATTTTTTTTGCAGTGTTAGTATTTGCGACAAACAATCTTCCATCATAATTATAAAAGAGGGTATTATTTACGACTACAGAAGAAACTCCGTTGGCACTATTAACACTTGTGATGGCCTTTGTGCGTCGAAAATACAAAATATATAATTTTTATGGTGTTATTATTTGCGACAAACATTATTCCATTGTAAATAAAAAAAAGGGTATTAGTGACAGACATGAAGCCATCGAAAATGGTAAAATATTTTTTAGGGAAAATTCTCCCCTTAGTTTTCACATTTGTGACGATGTTTATCCATTGAAATTAATTTTTTTATTTTTCTAATTGAGTTTGTATTTACAACGAACATGCTAACCATCATAAATAGTTAATTTGCTTCAAAAGAGAGAATTAGATCCCTCCCAATAAATAATATTTGCGATGGACCTACGCCGTCGACATTGGTAATTTTTTTAAAAGGGGGAAATCATGCCCTTATTTTTCATGTGTTTGATAATTTTTTCCATCACTATATATTGCATTGTTATTAGCGACAGATGTTATGGTCGTCGTTAATAGTTAAAATTTTCTTAAGAAAAAAATATATTAACGATGATAAGGTAAATCTATCACAATAAAAGTGATTTCCAACATACATATGGCTGTAAAAAATGATTAAGCGAAAAGCACATTTTCGTCCTTACATTTTCACGCGATTCTCATTTTGGTCCCTATCTTTTATTTTCACCACTTTTAGTCCCTATTTAGAAAAACACCTTCCATTTTAGTTGTTTCCGTCAATGCCCTAACGGCAAAATCCTACGTGGCAGGCGAAACTATTAAAATAATAATAAAAAATTTTATTTTAACATTAAAAAATGCCACGTCAACTTTTGAATTAAAAAAATTAATTTATTAATTTTAACTAAATAAAAAAAATTAAAAACAAAAACAAAAAATTACATTAAGTGAGATCTAAGTATGTCTTGAACAAGAGTGTCAAGAACACAAATCTAGATCTAAGAACACAAAATTAAAATCTAAAAATCCAGAAACACAAACACAAACCCAACAACATTTTTCCCATGTTATCTTAGTAAACTATCAAGCTACTAAACTATACTAATAAAAACACAATCAATACTCCATTAAAGTATACACACTCGTTGCCAACATCGACAAGAAAAACCCATCGTACTTGCAAAAAAAAACCCACAAATTTTTCACTTCAAATTTCCAAAACCAATCACTCTCACGCTCTCAAACTCACTCACACACGCATGTGCAGAAAAGTTGGAGCTTGGAACTGACACTTTGAAATTGACGCCTCTCATGGCCATTGGAGCGAGAGTCAGGAAGGGGAGTCGGAAAGCTCTAGAGCGATGAAGAAGAAGAAGGAGGAGGAGATTTGGTCATCGGCATTTAGGGGGAGCAAAATCGAGATCGGATCTTTGATGGAGCAGTTTCGGTCTTGTCGGATCATGAATGACCCGAAATGTAGCGATTGAATTTTTTGTGGAGGAATTTTTTTTTTTGCTCCAAAAATCACAAACCCAAAGGGATGAGGCTCCATGCGAGAAGGAGGAGGGTCGGATTTGGGTTTTTTGGGTTTTCTGAAGATGGATTGTTGGGTTTGTGTTGGTATTCTTACTGATGTTTGGGTTTGTGTTTGTTGCTTTTGTGTTTGGTTGACAAGGAAGATCTGTTGTTGGGTTTGTGTTTGTGTTTGTATTTCTGGGTTTGTGATTTTTAGATTTTAATTTTGTGTTCTCAGGTTTGGATTTGTGTTCTTGATATTCTTGTTCAAGACACACTAGATTTTACTTAATGTAATTTTTTATTTTTATTTCTGTTTTTAATTTTTTTATTTAGTTAAAATTAATAAATTAATTTTTTTTTTAAATTTAGATACTGATGTGGCATTTTTTAATGTCAAAATAAATTTTTTTATTATTATTTTAATAGTTCTGTCTGTGACGTAGGATTTTGCTATTAGGGCACTGACAGAAATGACTAAAATGAAAGGCGTTTTTCTAAATAGGGACTAAAAGAGGTGAAAATAAAAGATAGGGACCAAAGTAGGAATCGCGTGAAAATGTAGGGATGAAAATGTGCTTTTTGCCAAATGATTATTTACTTTGAATGATAAATTTTCCTCAATTTTATCTTAAAACTCTAGAATTTTGTCTTAATTTTGAAAACAACAAAAAAACATATGAAAAGACCCTCCAGGTACATGAGGGCTATTTTGGTCATTTCAGAAGTAAAACGTATTTTGATCATTTTGGAGCTTTTAGGGGCACTTTCATCACTTTAGAATTTTATGGGTATTTTGGTCATTTACTGGCTTTGATGGCGTATTTTATCCATTTTGAATGGTCAGATTGTGTTAACAGGGTTTAATCAAAGTTTCCCAGTGGGTGGGTACAACAACATGTGTCCATCATGAAACCAAATGGAGATCCAAAATCTAACTATTGGATTGGTAGAATGTGGTGAAATATTTGTGTTTATTAATTACAGTGATAATTAGACAGTTAGATTGTGAGAACAAAGTAATCAAATCTTGCAAAACTTCGTCAAAGTCCATTAAACTTGGTCAATCTTTGGTCAAAATTCAAAGTTGGTTCTAAGACCGCTAGATTTGATCAAATTAGGTTGTTCAAGTATGTTTTAAGGGGATTCTGGGTATTGATTAGTGTTTTAATGTTTTCTTAGTTTTCATGCTTTTATCAGTTTCAAGTTTTAAAATGGCAAAGTCAAAAGTCATATGCAAATCCATTCGAGGTCATTTTGTAGGTTTTTAATTGTATTTTGTAGATCATTTTCTCGATTCTTAGTAATACTTATATAGTGTATAACTCTCTTAATTAGTAGAGTATTGGATATTTTTAGTAATTGAAGTTTCATTATAGGCGGATATGACACGAGTCCATCTTGTGCCATAGTCAGATTTAAAATTTGACCGTTGAATTGAAAGAGTAGGGTAAAATATTGGTTTTGATGAATTTTGAGCTCAATCAAACGGTTGGATTAGGAGAACATGACCAATCAGAATTTCTTGGTGTGTTAGAACAACAACACATGTCCATAATGCTCTAGACTAAAATCCAAAATCTGACTGTTGGATTGGAAGAATGTGGTGAGATATTGGTATTGGCAAAGTATGACATCAATTAGACGGTCAGATTGTGAAAAATGAGTAGTAAAAGTTTGCAAAACTTGGTCAATATTTGGTCAAACATGATCAGTCATCAAAGTTGGGTCTATGACCACTCGATTGGATCAAATTATGTTGAGTAGGGAGATTTTGAGTGGGTTTTAGGTATTGGTTAGTATTTAGGTTATGAGTGGGTTTTAGGCAGTTGCCAAGTTATCAATTATGTGATTCTAGGCAACTTGATATATAAGAAAAATATAGGGCAGAAAATATTTCTTGGAAGTGTTCTGTCAAATTGGAAGATCTTGTTTTTAGCCAAGACAAAAAGAAATTTGATCGGAATTCTCAAGTAGATTCTAATATGCTTGGCCAAACAGAGTTCTTCAAGGAGGTAACTTGATCAAAACAAAAGGAAATCAAATCAGAATCCCCAACTAGCTGAATTCTGAAGGCTCTTAGTAGATTTTGTGACATTCAAGGAAGGAATTACAAGGAACACAAGGAATTGCAGAAATTACCACAAAGACTTTACCATTACAGAAGAAGACAGCCACCAAAGTGTAGCATCTGTGGGATCATACACAACTTCAAAGTACAAGATTATAAAAAAAAAAATAATAATAAAAAGAAAAAGAAAAAGAAAAAAAAGAAAGACAAGTTTGCTTATATAGAATCCAAGAGTTTCAGGGGGTCAAGAGTTTTAGAGAAATTAAATGCTACTTGGCACTTTGCAAAAGTGAGGATATTCATTTTCTAGTTCCTGCTTCTTCCATTGTTAACTGTAACTAATCAAAAGGAGAATATATACTTTCTAATATGCATGCTAAAAGTAAAAAAAAAACACATTCTATTTCAGAAGTTGTCTAGGAAAAATTTAGTCATTTCTATGGAACATATCCCTTTATTTCTCAATGGACTACTTGAATCTAACTGTCTAATAATTCGCTTCAGAAGCCCTCGGTTAGGGTCTAGTAAAAGTTTCCTTGCTGCTTCCTGCTTTGATATGTTTACAAGTATGGAGGCAACATGTTCAAATGGATCATCTGGTAGATATGTAATGAAAATCTCAGACCAACACCGTCGAGTAAAAAAAGGAAATTTCAAATTTGCAAACCAAAAAAAAAAAAAAAAAAATTATAATACAAAATAAAACATTAAAGACAATAAAATTAGAACATTTTTAAACAGCAGTACTCTTTTTTTATGAAGTTCAATGAGAAAAAATATAATAATCATGTAATCTTTAACCAGAAACATAAGGCCCAAAAAATGAGGTCATAAAATTTAGAATTTTTAATACTTTCTAAGACATTGCCAAGATTCAATTGCCTTAAAACAATAACCTAGTGGTCCCAGAACAATCTAGAAACCCTTTTGTGGAAAAACCTTTATGTACAACTATGGTTGTTATTCTCTTCCATTGTTGTGTTGTGTACCAACTGGGAGTATTACCAGTACTCAAATCTAGTACCACCACATGGAACAAAGTTTATTCATCAAAAATCATATATCCATATGAAACAACTTGAGTTGAAAAAAAAATGTAATTAATGAGTCAATACACAATTGGGTTCAGCAAATTAGCATAATGCTAGCCATATCAAATTTAAAGAATAATGATAAACCAAATGATGGGTCAAATCCAATATTCAGCTATATTTGAGGATTTCATATACCTAATGTTAATCAAAACTTGAAATCATCAAATGCCTAATGTTTCCTATGTTTGATTGACATCTATATTCTAATACTGAAAGGTAACACTAGTGAAACATCTAGAAAGCCAAAAGATATGATGATATCTAAAATCTGAATATGCAACATGCCACAGAGAAACTGAATATGTGTTAATGTGAATAGGTTAATAACCAGAGAGAAAAATGAAAGAGGTTGAATGCTTATTGTTAATTACTACTACAATAGAAAGAGTACCAAACAGTTACATACACACCCATGGTAAGCATAGTTTCTGCCAATAAAAAAAAAAAAGGAAAAAAAAGTGCAACAGGTACATAATGAAAATTTGATTACTACAACACGAAGCCTAAGCAACCCTATCGAGACAATCACCTTTCCTTCAGAAATGAAATTGAGGATTCATTTAGTACTGCATCTCTAGCCACTTCAGTTGGATCTCCTTTTGATGACGTTGTGCTGCAAACATGTTCCTAGCCTTTTGGTTTCCCATGAAGAAGTAGGTGCTAAACATATGAAGGCGATCACCTGACTGCACCCTAGGAATAGTTAACACCATGTCCATAATTGCTTGAACCTCAGCAACTGCTGTGGAAGCAAATGGTGTATGAATACTTACACTTCTACTTTTAACAATAACATTTGAGATGTTCTTCAAAGAATCGGACATTTCTTGCACAACTGAATGCTTTTTTCTTGGTTTCTTGCAAATTCTCTTGAAAAGGTGGACACCGCTTGCCAAGCCTTTCCCCTTATTCACTGCCGGTCCTGCCCTCAACAATGATGGGCCTTCAACCTCCATTGGTTCAACATTCGCAGAGGGTTGACATTGGGAGTCAACAAATTCTTTGCTGCAAGTGGAGTCCTTAGACCCTTCGGTGCATTCCTTTGGTGTTTCATCACTTGTGTAAAATGCATTTTTCCTCGTTGCAACCGCGCCTTCAAATATGATTTCCATGGACTCAACATTCGGCAAACCTTTGTTTTTAAAGGTTGATGCCTTGGGACATGCCTACTTGTGTAGAACCAATAGTTAGAACACAATATAGTTGTAGATAGTTGAGTTTTTCACAATTATGTAAAGTGAATTAATCTCAAGCTTTCGGATCCACCACTCATCACTGGCCTCAATCTTCCTAGTTATAGGATCATAACCCAACCCAATCTCACGCTTAAAAACCTCCTTCCAAGTCTTCCACTATTTTCTCAAATGATCCTATTTGTTTTTAAACTGCATGTGAGTCACCACTTTTCCCATTTCACCCAACTGCTTAATCACTGTATCGACCCCTTCCTTTCTCAAACATCCTCCACTGCTCTTGCCGTCTAGGACTTGAGTAGCACACAAATCACAAGAAGCTTTTAGTTCCATTGGATCTTTCCACCCAGTTCTCACATTATTACCAGTGTCCTTCGATTTCCCTTTACCCATTTTTGCTACAACAGAATTCTACACTCATTGAGGCATTTCGACAAACAGTTCGTATGCATGTCATAATCGGTTACACTTGCCCACGTGAAAAATGCAAATTAAACTCACATAGTCCAAATACAACATAGGCATGAAGAGAAACCCACATACTAGTGTCATGGAAAACACAAAAACCACACACCAACAGATCAGAGAGTATGAGAAGTTAGACACAACTTACAAATAAATGCAGAGACCCACAGTGGCGGCAACGACATCCCAAGCGGAGAGAAGGTGGGCTCGAGCGAAGGAAGAATAGATAGTGGGTTCATTTGTTATCATGTGTCCTCTGTTTTGATGGTTTTTTGGAGTGAGGTGGGTAGGTGCAATTCATTCCAGAAGAGGACGGATCATTCACGTGCATTGATTCCATCTCTGGCACATTAGTCTTCTCAAAATCAGAATGACGTAGAATTGAGGAATTAGCTGTTAGAGACGAGTTGTTTGCACCATGTTGTTGATCCTCTGCTTCTATGTGTGTTTCGTGGGTGATGATCATATGGGTATAATACCAAAATGGTGTGTTCAGATGTGGGTCATGAGAACAGTACACGGACTAAAGAATTATTGAAACGGTGCGTTGAGGTCCAAATGTGAAACACGTTTTGGGCATTTTTGTTTCAGGTACTATAGCCGTGGGTCCCACAGACTGAAAACGTGAAACGTTGGAAACGCAATATCCAAACGGATACTTATGCTAAAATGCGAAACTCGATAAATTGAAAGGTATCGAGCCTGCTATCAAGGAGACAAAAAGTGGCCTAGAAGAGCTTAAGGTATTGATTAGGTATCGAGAGACATGTTGAAAATGCACTTTTCTTGAGCTGTTATTGAGCAAACTTTGTGTTTTCAACTTGATCTTCAATTACTACTTTAAAACACACATTAAAACTCAACAAAAGACATATAATTTGGCATGGTTTAACAAATCTAAAACATATGGATCTTACAAATTTGAATTCTATTCAATAGTAAAACCCTTTATTAGAATTTTGGTACATCATATTTTTTAAATTGTAGAATATATAGTATCATATACAAATATAATCATGCTAAATATTTATTACAAACTATCATAATTGTCAAATTTCAAGTTCAGACAAAAAAATAAAAAAATAAAAAATCATAGTATGTTAATTTTTTCTGTACATTGCATGGGTTACTGACTAGTCTATAATCTATAATATATAATAGCCGAAGATGTTTGACTATTGGTTGAACCTCTAATATTTTGTCATGTCACTTTGGTGACTTCATAATTTTCCTTATCAATTTTTTTTTTAAATTAATGAAAAAAAAAACCCTTAATGCAAGTAGTACTTCTAGCCAAATACAAATAACAACAACGCACATCTCTCTCCCACCATCCTTACTCCCTCCTATTTAAGAGAACCACTTCCACACTTCTAACACTACTCTGTTGTACGATCTTTGCATTGATTTAGTTTTTGGAGTGACTTGGGTTTATTTTGTCAAAAAAGGTATGTAATTTTTCTTATTGGGTTTAATGTTAACTAGTCGTAGACCTACGTGTTGCGCGTGATAATATTATTGTTTTAGTTATTATTGGTTAATAGTTGGTTTTTCATTTTCTTTCAAGTTAATATATTGACTTTAAAAAAATATACAATCTAATATATTAATTCAACAACAATAAGAATAATAATGTTGATTAAAATAATATGAGAAGAAAAAAAGTAAAAATAAAAGATATAGCAATAAACACCAAATTAATTATCTCTAAATAAATACCAAATTATTTAAATCATATTATGTAATATTATAATATTACATTCTTATATACTATCTTTATTTCTTTACAATGCAATATGATAAAATTTTACAACCAAAGTGAAAAAAAAAAAAAAAAAAAACCTCAAAACACAATTAAATCGCATCAGCCTAAAGTAGAGTTCTAAAAAACACAAAAAATTTCTCAACCTAAAGCAGAGATGCAAAATATACACACACATACATACATACATATATATATATATATATCACCAAAAATTGAGAGAGAAAGAGAGAGAAATAAGTTTTTTTTGTGAAAAAAAATTATGCATATAATGAAAAAGAGAATGCCAAATTTATACTAAAAGGATAACAATAAGAAGAAACAAAACAAAGGGAAAGATGAAGAGTGATATTAAGAGAGAGGGTAGTGGGGAGATGAAAATGTAAAGGGAAAGAGAAAGGTTGGAGAAAGTGTAAATGTTAAAAAAGTGAGTACAATTTAATTTATTTAAATTTAAATAAAATATTATATGTTTAATTAAAAAAAAGAAAATATAAATAAGTTAATTATATGGAGGATGTGATTGATTTTAAATATTGAATAAAATAAGATGAAAAGATTAAAAAAGTAAAAGTAATATATATATATATATATATATATATATATATATATATATATAGTTAGAACAATAATAAGGCGGTTGAACTAGTCAAACAATATATATAAAAAATAATTCAAAGTAAATGAAAGCAATTTAGAACCGTTCGAGATGGCGGTAATTCGTTCAAGGTGGCGATAGCAATAAGTAGTGTAGAAACTGAAAATACTTGTTATTGAAAATAGTACAAAACACTTACAGCAGTAGTAGTAGTTAATACAAGATCTCAGGACAGGTTGACAATTACAAAGCTTGAACTAGTCCTAGTTACAAGGTTTGTAGTGAACAAGGTAGTAGTAGGAACATGGAATTTTCTCTCTAAGAAGGCTTCGAAGGGAAGAAATTCTGAGGAAATAAAATTCTGTAATAAAAAGCTTATAGTTGATTTTAGTTTTTTACCAATTTCATCTTTTATCAAATTTTTCTTAAACTTATCCAAATATTCTTTTTGTAATTCAGGATTTTGAATTTGATTTATCAGTTGAATTATTAATTTTTCATCTTCTTCACTTTTAGTGAGAGTATTAACAGTTTTAACAACATTGCAACAAGAACCTCTACAACCAATTTTAATATTAGGAGAATCAGAAGAATCATCAACAGATTGATAGCAAAAATTAGATGAAGAAGAAAAATCATCTTCCAAAGAATCAGACGAGTTGTTTGATTCAAGGATTCTGAATAATTCTTCTTGCTCTTTATCATCAATATTTAACATGTTGAACTTGTTTTTCAACTTACCAGGTTTTTCTTTACAGTCTTTACTAAAGTGTCTAGGTTTACCACAGTTAAAACATTTACCTTTACCTGATCTTTGTTTATCATATCTTTTAGAAACATTTTTCTTCTTAGCATAGAAATCATTGGGTTTAACAAAGTTGTTTTTGTATTTTTTTTATATCTTTTATGGCTTTTATCATGTTTTTTACTCTTTTGCCCAAAAGGAGCAATAGGAGGCAAACCATATTGTTCACAGAAATTACCCATTTCATATTTAGCTTTTCTTTTATTCTTTAATTGGTGTTTTAACAATTTTTTATCATTACACATATTGATACCGAGTTTTTTAATAGTACTGAAAATATCACCATAGGTTAAATTATCATAATCAATGGAATCATTTTTACCCATTTATCACTTGAAATACCTTTTAGCTTTAAATTAGAGGGTTTTTCCAAATTCTTTTTCAAAAAATCATTAATCTCCTGATCTCTTTTTGAAATACTTTCAGATCCAGTAAAGGAATGTCTTCCTTCGTTGATCCTGAAAGGTGGAATGTTTTGAAAACTTATTTTAAAAGTACCATCAAGATATTGTTGAATATGAGTGAGATCTAGCTCATCAAAAATAGGTTTAGCACAAGGGGATTCTTGTTCCAACAACCAATCATTAGGAAGCTTAACATCTTGCCATTGAATCATTTTTGGAACTTGAATTTTAGCATCAGGGGTTGAACATTAATTAACATGGTTTTACCAGAAGGTTCTCTAGGAATCTTAGCACATGGGTTTATTTGAGTACCCAATAGTCTATAATAAATGCGATAAATCAAAGCAAAAGGCTTACTACCTTCTTCCATGTGATAACCAGATGAAGCAATGTTCAATGTCAAAGCTTTAACAATTTGGGATCATCCAAAGCAAGAGTAAGATCAGGATAATAGTTAAAATAAATAGGACCATCATACATAGAAGCATTAATCATACCAAGAATGCTATCTTTAAAGATTTTAAATCTAGCATCTCTTAAACACATAAGAACAAAAGCATTAATACCCTTTCGGGTGAGTGGTTTAATAGCAACTTGAACCATGCCAATATGCAAATAGCTGAATTTTTTAGTAGCAAGGAATTCATTAATATTTCTTTTAGAAAACAAGTAGCATTTTTCATGAACCTTTGAAATAAAGAATATTTGTTCAACAGTTCTAGCTTTGTAAGCAGAATAAAAAGCACTTTCAACAAAACTAGTTTTATAAACAGTTTTAGTATCAACTTTTGTAATATTCCAATTGCGAAAATCAAGGATCAACTCATTTACAATATCAGGAGGACAACTAGTCCTGGAGCTAATAGAGGAGTTGGATCTCCACAACCTATCCATACTATCCTAGGTTCAACACTCAGTTATCATGTTTTTCTCACAACCGTTGTTGCATTTTGTAACACATACCTTTACCAACCTTATACCTCTCATGCCCTACATGCCCTCTCTTGGCTCAAACGGGCCTTATAGTTCGGTTCTAGGAATTCCTTTATGACTAGGGTGGTGCCAACGACAATAAGAAGGGAACACAACAAAGGAATATCAAAGTTTTGGGTAGATATAGACAGAGAGACAGAGAACACAACCACACTATCACCGGCCAGAAAAGAGTGGCTCTGATACCATAAAGGGGGAAGGACACGAAGGTGGAGTGGAAGCACAGTAATAATATAGTGAAAGTAATGTAAATAAATAAGTTAGAATAATAATAAGGCGGTTGAACCAGCCAAGCAGTATATATAAAAAATAATTCAAAGTAAATGAAAGCAATAATTCAAAGTAAATGAGAGCAATTTAGAACCGTCCGAGATGGCGGTAATTCGTCCAAGATGGCGGTAGCAATAAGCAGTATAATGAATAGAAACTGAAAATACTTGTTATTGAAAATAGTACAAAACACTTACAGCAGTAGTAGTAGTTAATACAAGATCTCAGAACAGGTTGACAATTACAAAGCTTGAACTAGTCATAGTTACAAGGTTTGTAGTAAACAAGGTAGTAGTGGGAACAAGGAATTTTCTCTCTAAGAAGGCTTCTAAGGGAAGAAGTTCTAAGGAAAGAAAATTCTGTAATAAAAAGCTTTAAGGGACAACCCCCCCTTAAATAGGCAAAAATCTAAGTGAACAGTACTATGAATAGTAAAAGTGAACAGTGAACAGTGAACAGTGAAAGTTTCGGGAAACATGGAGAATCTTCTTTTCAGAACATCATCATCAGAGGTGAAAAACAATAGTGAAAGTGACCAAAAGTTTTGGGAAACATGAAGAATCTTCTTTTCAGAACATCATCATCAGAGGTGGAAAACAATAGTGGAGTTTTACCCATAAGTAAACAGTGTAGCATTTTTGGCTGTTGTGCAGGCCAGACAAATAGGGGAATCAACCCTCAATCAATCTTTTGCTAAATTATCAGTGTCTTCTTCATCATGACCAAACCACTCTTGATTATAGGGGTAATAAGGGTCTTTTGTAACAAAGGCTGTAGAGGACCGTTCATCTTCTGAATCAATAGCTTCTTTTTCTTTTGCAATCATTTGGATGAGGGCATACAAAGCATCAGGGTCCTTACAGATTTCATCCAAAGAAGAACTCTTCTTTTTGGGCTTAACAAGTGGTTTAACATTTTTAGCAGAGGAGGAAGCAGGTGCATCAGCCAGTTCAGCCTTTTGCACTGGGGTAGTGATTCTTAATGTTGGAGAAGCACTTGGGGATGGGAAATCTCTGGTAGCATTATTAATGATGGATTGGGTGTGGGGAAACTTATCCCACCACTTAATAGACCAGCATCGAGTGAGAACACCACCTTCATTAGCATATTGCCATTTTAGAATCCAAGGAACCTTATATTTCTTAATAAAATGGAGCAGGGGAGTGAACTTAGCTCCATGAGCATTATTTCTAAACCTTAGTGTAAAATTTTGGAAAGAATCCTTCAAGGGTGCAGGGAATATTTCAACACTTGAACCAAACTAGGACCACCAGTGGATGAACCATAAGGGGAATTCAGAATTGAAATCTTTATCAAAATTAACAAACCATGAATGAGACATATTTTCATTTTGGTGGAGCATGAATCTGAACTAGACAGTAACATAATCATGGTATGAATAGGGAATATGAGATTTTGGTAATCTTCTTGTGGTGGCAAGGTTGGGGCCCCACATTTCTTCAGAAATAAAATGATTCAGAAAAACACTGTGATAGATTATCTTAGTAGTGTTGGCCTTATCAATTATGGCTTTAATAGTTATTGAATTTTCATGGCGCAAGATATCAAAATAATATTACACAATTTTCTCACCATGCTCAGGGATCTAATAAAATCCTGGGGGAAAGTAGCTAGTAGCAAGTGAAAAGGGATCAGTAACGGAAGCCCTATTAGGCTCTATGGAAAACAGGTTTTGAACAGATTGTTTTTTAACATACTGTGAAGCATTGGAAGCTTTGGGGTAAACAGTTTTAACAGGTTGGTTAACAATGGTCAAAGCATAAGGATCATAAGGTGTGGCTAAGACAAAAGAATAATTAGGTTTGGGAATAGTACCTAGAGGGGTGTATTAGTTAACAATCTCCAGAGGAGAAACAGGTTCTTTTTTAACAAGTGGACCAGTAGTGGCAGGTGTCTTATCTTTCAACCTTCTACTTGCCAATATGACATTGCAGAAATTCACGGGTAAGGAAATCAAGGATGGTATTTTGAGATCCTTTAATATACTCAATATCAAAATCGAAAACACTTAAAATAGCTTGCCATCTAGCAAAAATATGTTTTGAAGCAATATTTTCAACATCTTTTTCAATAACATATTTAGCACTTTTGCAATCAATACGTAACAAAAACCTTTGGTTTAAAAAATCACTTTCAAATTTTGAAATACATAGTACTATAGATAAAATTTCTTTTTTAATAGTATTATAGTTTAACTGTGCATTATTCCAAATCCCAAAATAGAAACGAACAATTTGTTCAGGAGACCTAGGAGAAACTCTTTGTTTCAGAATACCACCATAACCAATGTTAGAGGCATCAGTTTTAACAATTTTGAAAGCACCAACAGTAGGAATACCAAGACAAGGCAATGTCTTAACATGGGATTTGATTTGATTAACAAGGGAAGTATGAATATCAGACCAAGGAGGGGGATTACTTTTTAGCTGGTCAAACAAGGGTTTACATTGTTTCCTCATATCCTCGTAGAAATTAGCAACATAATTTAATGGCCCAAGAAATCTTTGGAGTTGTGTTTTATCAATGATAACATCAGGAAACTTATCAGCAAATTTAATGGCTCTATCAATGGGACGAATCTGTCCTTCAAAGATGTCATAGCCAAGAAAACAAACTTTTGTTTTATTATAAAGTTGGAATCGAGTAATTGCAAAAAATTACTGTTCACTTTCTGCAAGGCTTGATTGATCGAAAATTAGACTCGATCGATCGAAGCTCGTGCAGAATGTTTTTTCTGCAGAATTTTCCAACTTAGCCTAAGCGCATATGACATATAGGGTTTTATGTTTTGCCTTAAGTATAAAAGGAAAAACCCTAGCAACATTTTGTTGTTGTTGTTTATGCTGTATGTGTGAATCTCTTGTGAGATCTAGAGGTGTTTGCTTTCATACACACTTAGGGTTATCAAGATCGAGATTGATGTCAAGAGCTTGGTGATCGTTTCAGTTGCTGCATAAAGAGCTTAAAGAAAAACATAAGTGGGAGTACTTGTGGTTGCTGTGAATCCAAGAAAGAAGTAGTCTGTGGACTTGGAGCTGTCACGTGGTCATAGTAGTAAGTTTTCTACTTGAGGTAGCAATAGGATATCAGTGGTCTAAGTCGCTATTGTAAAATTTCAATTCTTTCATAGTGGATTTGTTTTACCTTGAGGATAGCTAGGTTAAATCCTCCCAAGATTTTTTACCCGTTTGGTTTTCTTGGGTTATCATATTGTTGTGTTCTTTATTTTCCGCATTGTTTACATGATATGATCTACTTGTGTTAACCTAGGTCTAGATAATTTACCTAAGTTAATCACTTAGCTAAATAACTAGGTTAATCTATTTGTGTTTAAGGGGTCTAAAAACGTACAAGTGGTATTAGAGTAGGTTAGCTCTAGTATTTAGATCTTTTGATCTAAGAGTTGATCCTTGACCCCTGTTGTCATGAAACACGGTCACTCTCTTGTGATCCCACCTCACTTTGATGGGAATATCTATGTCTATTGGAAAGTAATGATGAAAGCATTCCTGAAATTTATTGATGAGAGAGTCTGGAATTCCATTGAATACGGATGGGAAAAGCCCACTACTTCAGTTAGTGAGTGCAAACTTCTCAGAAAGAAGCAGCCACTTTTAATAGCAAAGTTATAAATGTTATTTACAATGCTGTTTCTATGGAGGAATTCAAGAGAATCTCAAATGTTGAATTTGCTCATACTGTATGAAATATTCTCCAGATTGTGCATGAAGGCACAAAGGCAGTTAAGATTAACAAACTGTAGTAGTTAACTACTACGTTTGAAAGTATTAGAATGTCTGATGATGAATGTTTTGATGAATTCTATGCTAAACTGAATGATATTGTTAACTTTGCTTATAATTTGGGTGAAATCTATGATCAACCTAAGATTTTTAGGAAGATACTTAGATCTTTGACTGAGAACTTCAGACCCAAAGTGACTACCATACTTGAAAGAAAGGATGTGGACTCCATCCCTATTGATGAACTTGTAAGATCTCTCTAGTCCTATGAGTTAGACCTACCCAAGGAAAACAAATCCAAATCAATGGCTCTTAAGTCAGTTGATGATGTTGATGGGAATGGATTTGATGATGAATTCTCTGCTGCAAAGATTGCAAATCTTGCCAAGAACTTTAGAAACTTTCTTAGGAACAACAACAGAAGGACAAGAGGTAAAAACTATGTTGGACCTAAAAATTTTAGGAGGAATGACCCCACTAAAGCGAACAATATTGAAAAACCTAGAGAGAAAATAGGTCAAACCTCTAATAATTTTATGGGTCAACAATGTTTTGGTTATCAAAGGTATGGTCATAAGAAATCAGAATGTTCTACATTCTTAAGATCAAAGGGTAAAGCTATGGCTATAACCCTTAGTGATGACGAAGTTTCTGACTATGAGTCTGATAGTGATGAGGACGGAAACTTCATTGCTTTCACAGCTACTGCTGTAGTTGATGAAAGTATTGTGGTTGATGAGAACCCTTCTGATGGGGAGCTCTTTGAGAATGCTGATTTTCAAAAAGCCTATAATAAGCTTTGCAAGGTTGCTGCAAAGGATGCTATTAATGTTGATTTAGGTTTATAGAAAATTGCTTTCCTTGAACTTGATAAGAAAAATTTTCTCTTGAAAATGTTTAATGCTAATGAATTGTTGGATAAGGTGAAGAATAAGAACATGTTGTTGCTTGATAAAGTTAAGAATTTGGAACTTGAATTATTTGTTACTAGGGAACAAACAAATAGGTCTGCTAGTTCTAAACTTGAACACATGTTGAGTATTTAGAAATCTCCCTTAGACAAAACTAGTCTAGGTTTTGAAAATAGCATTTCTGTGCCTAAGACTCATTCTACAAACTTTGTTTCTTCTTCTGACCCTCACTTGAGTGAGATTGTCAAACTAGCAGAAGTTACTCCTCCTAGGAAGATTAGGGTTGACCTTGAAAAGTCTAAGCCAAAGAAACCTAACCCTCCTAAAGACAAGTTGCATGATAGACCTATATGGGTTTGTCATTTTTGTGGAAAGTCTGGACACATTCGTTCAAACTGTTTTAAGTTGCAAGCTGCTAAGCAAGCAAATAAGTCAAAGGTACCTGTGCCTCAAGCACAAGATCCCATGGTACTTATTGGTGAATTGTTAAAGGCTTTAAACCTTTATTCCAATCTTGGAGTTGCTTAGCATTTTAATATGAATAATAACTCCAATGCAAAAGTTGCATCTAAAAAGTTTTGGATGCAAAAGGCATGATCTAATTGAGTCTTTCTGCCTTGGTCCTTGTGCTTCGTCTCTCTATTCTTTGTGACCTTTTTTCTTTGCTATTTTTTTGTTTTCTTTGTTTCTAGGATTTGCATTGCATAACATTCATGCATTTGATACTAGATTGTTTTTGTTATTATCTTCAAAAAAAAAAAAAAAAAAAAAAAGGAAGAAGGAAAAGGAAGGAAAAATGTGTTTTACATTATTTCCTTGGACTTGAAATCAAGGTTGGCTATATTATCTTTACATAACTTTTTTATGTACCTTGTTTAGCTTGGATGAGCTTATTTTATTACACTTTACTAGTTTGAGCTTTGTAGTGCATGTTGTGTGGGAGTTGTTTATAGTTTTTAATCACTTGATCTTGATCTTGAAGTCACATGCCTTTGATTGTTGGACTTGAACTTAATGAGAAAGGCATAAATAACCATCTCACTACTGTTTACTAGCCAATCATGAACACCTTAGTACATATCATAAGATTGTGTGCTCGAGAAAGTGTAGCACATGCACAAAAAGAACATAAGGTGTAGCCTTGGATTAAGTGCTAAAATTGGTGTGTACATTATGAGGCAATACAAGAAACTCACATGATTGCAAGCTTGTTTTCTAGGAGATGTGAGAGTTATATGATGTAACTCTTTAGGTGATAGTCTCTTTCAAACTTATGTGATGAATTTTGCAGAAATTGTGATTGATTACTATCTACATATCACCTCACATATATCTCAAGTTTTTGCTTGTTGCACACATTACACAAGTTACTCTTTGCTCAACTTAGTACAGTATATTGTGTGTGAACTTGTTGTGGCCATCCAAGATTGAAATTTCTTTGATTTTGATGCAAAATATGTTTTAATGTTTGAGCTTTGAGGACAAATTGATTGAAAATATTGTTTTTGGAAGATCTGGGTTTAAATTCAAGGGTTTTTGAAAAACTTTTCATCTCATACTCATGCATTTTATTAGTAAAACATTGTGCTTTGAGGAGTTTCTGCATTAAAATGCTCTGTTTTTCAAAAAAAAAATTTCCAGATTTTCGATCAATCGAACCTGTTGCTCGACCGATTGAAATTACGATTAAAAATTTGGTTTGAATCTTCTTGGCTCGATCACTGCTTGATTGACGTTGGATCGATTGAATATGTTTTTTCGATCAATCGAACCTATTTTTCGATTGATCAAAAATCGGTCAGTGAGTTTTTAAAAAGGTTTTTCTCTCACGTGTTCATCACATTGTTCATACCTTTTTCAAAAGTTCTTTGACTTCTCTTGCTCGACTGATCCAATCTCAACAGTTTTTTGTCGTTTTCTTCCTAACATATCTCAAGGTTTTTGTCTTCTTGTGTTGGTAAGACATTTCTACCCCTTCTTTTTCATTTTATTCACATATTTCATGCATTTTAGGTATAATTTTCGAACCTAAAGAATTTTAGGGTTTTTGATGTTTGAGTTGATTTCTTTCAAAATTGATCAATTGGTTTTTGTAATCAAATGATGTAAACATGTTTCTCATGATTTATTTTGGTCAATTTGGTGAATTGGGAAGAATTTGAAATTCTAGGGCTTGTAACTACATGAATTTGGGGATTTTGTTCAATTGAGCTTAATTTGATGAAATTGACTTGTGTAATTGATTAATTAAGTCATTATATGATGATTACTATCTAGTGTAATGATTAATTACTTAATTTGGTTAAAGTTTTGAAAGTGGGTTTTCAAAATTTGGGGTTTTTGCTATAAACTCTATGTTTAAGTCAAATTCTTGGTTTTACAGTATAATTGAACTGTTCTCAATGCATTAGAGCATGCATCATTTGTTTATTTTGTTCATGCATCATTTAGATTTTTTTTGTGCTCTAACCAAGTTTGATGCAATCTGCCCTTGGGTTTTCTTTGTTATTTTCTTTCTTTGGTTCTCTTTTGTCTATCCTATTCCAACCTTAGCATCATGGTTAGGAAGACTAGAGCCCATAGGACATCCACCTCCACCTCTACTCTAGCTTTTGATAGTGAGAGGTTTCAAAGTGATAAAAACCAAGAGACCTTTGAGAAGGTAAACATCTTTAGATCAGTGTGGGCTGAGAGAAAAGTTATTTTAGATGAGTTTGATCCGAAAAATTCGAAGGAATTTTGAGCATTGGGGCTGGTTACCTTTGATGGATATAGATCATCCTCCTCCGGCTACCTTAATTAGAGAGTTCTACTCGAACCTCTCTGTCCACTCCAATGATTCCAACAATCAATTTGTGAAGAGTTGGATATGGGGTGAAGAGTATGTCATTACTCCTTCAATAGTGGTCTCTGCTCTTGGGGTGCCTAAGGTACAGCATCCTATGTACCCTTATGATGAGACCCTCCTCTAGATGACAATATGTCATATCTCACTGGTACTTCCATTTAGTGGGGTACTAATCCTCAGATTACCTCTCATGAGTTGACAAAGATTCATTGTTTGTTTTTTCGGATTTCTTGCCATTCCATCTGGCCCATCTCTCACTTGCGTACCATTCCTATTGAATGATGTGCATTTTTGAATGCCCTTGTGACAGATGCTCCTATGAGTTTTCCTCATCTTTTCATTCGATCCTTGGTTGAAGTTCATCGGAGTAGTTCTACTGGGCATGGTTTGTTTTTCCTTGTTTTCATTCATAAGATTTTGTTACATTTAGGTTTAGATGAGTTTCTTGCTTTTAAGCCTGTACACATTATAGCTCCTATAGGTGCCACCTTCCTTAGGCAGAGAGTTGCTCAGATGAGAGCTAGCTCTAAATGCCCCAGAGTTGAGTCTTCTTTGAGTGTTGCACCTCCTCCTCCTCCTTCTTTAAGTGATCCCACTGCTGAGGAGATTGTTGATTCGACTGCTACTGCTACTCCTCCACCTTCTACCTCGGATGATTCTTGCATTCGTTGTATGTTGGACACTATCATGACCATTCTAGCAGCTTATGGTCAGCTTTTGGTGGATGTGCTCATGGAGCTTCAAGCTTTGCATGCAGATTTGGCGAGCTTTTGATAGTCACCTTCGCCACCTCCTTTTGATGATGAGTCTTGATTGCCCTTTGGAAATTTGTCACAAAAAGGGGGAGTACTTATGGATGGAGATAGAGGGAGATTTTTTGTTTTTGTTTTGGAGCTTTGGAGATTTAGATTGTATCTAGGTGCTTTATCTTGTACTTATTTTTTTTGGCTCATGATGTATTTATTTTTTTATGGGTTATATATGTTAGGGGGAGACATTATGTTTTTATTTCTGCTTCTTGTTTCACATTGTGCTACATTGGCTATTGATTTATATTTATGAGGTTATTCATGATATATGTCTTTTATTTCATGTTATGTGAAATCAAGATTTTTTTTGTTTTACTTGTATTTTCCACACATGCGTTTATGTGTTTGTTGAGTGTTTCAGGAATATATAGGTTGATTCAATCGTGTTGCTATCTACACTTGCAACTGATAGATAGTAGTTAGGTTGAATTATTTTTGGTTGGGCAATTTTAGTGTAATGGGTTGACTTTGTAACTTTGAGCATTTTGTTTTATTATGTTTTTGTTACGTTCTAAGGATTTAGGATCTAAATGTTTTAGAACTTCAATGTATAATGTTGGCAAACCATGATCAAAACTTAGAGTCTAGATTTAGGTTGCTTAAAGTATGTTTATTGTAAAGTTGGAATTGAGTAATTGTAGAAAATTACTGTTCACTTTCTGCAATGCTCGATCGATTGAAAATTAGACTCAATCGATCGAAGCTTGTGCAGAATGTTTTTTCTCCAGAATTTTCCAACTCAACCCAAGCCCATATGACGTGTAGGGTTTTATGTTTTGCCTTAAGTATAAAAGGAAAAAACCTAGCCACGTTATGTTGTTGTTGTTTATGCTGTGTGTGTGAATCTCTTGTGAGATCTAGAGGTGTTTGCCTTCACACACACTTAGGGTTATCAAGATCGAGATTGATGTCGAGAGCTCGGTGATCATTTTAGTTGCTGCATAATGAGCTTAATGAAAAACACAAGTGGGAGTACTTGTGGTTGCTTTGAATTCAAGAAAGAAGTAGTCCGTGGACACGGAGCTGTCACGTGGTTGTGGTAGCAAGTTTTCTACTCGAGGTAGTAATATGATGTTAGTGGTCTAAGTCACTATTGTAAAACTTCAATTTTTTCATAGTGGATCTATTTTACCTTGAGGATAGTTAGGTTAAATCCTCCCAAGGTTGTTTACCTGTTTGGTTTTCCTGGGTTATCATATCGTTGTGTTCTTTATTTTCTGCATTGTTTACATGATATGATCTACTTGTGTCAACCTAGATCTGGATAATTTACCTAAGTTAATCATTTGGCTCAATAACTAGGTTAATCTATTTGTGTTTAAGGGGTCTAAAACGTATAGAAAGAAAAACCCAGAAATATAGGGGCTATTTGGTAAGGTGCTTTGAGCAACAATTTTTCATGTTTAAACAATGTTACACGTATTTCTATACACTTTTTCACCCACATGTATTTCCAAAAAATACAAACAACGTTACTAGAACAATATTACCAATGTCTTTATCTTATTTCCAAAAACAATTAGAACCCTAGGTTCAAATTAGTACCTTGAATGAATAAAAGAATCAAGAACCCAGAATTCATGGGTCTCCTTCTTCCTCAGTTTCCTTGCACGATGAAAACCCATATGATTCTCGGTCTAATAAATCAGGTGGGTAGCAATGTAGCATAAAAGGTTTTGAATGGGTGAGCAAGTGTGAGAGAGAGTGTATTTTGGGGAGATGAGTGTTTGATCTATTTTGTTATCTAATTTTGGGACAAAAAGGTGTTAGAGTAACGGCGAATGGGGAGCTGGGTTATGGAGCATTGACGGAATGAACCACAAGTGCGTAATGTGTCAAAAATGAAACCAAAGGTAGGCAAGTTAAATTTTGGGCAAATCACAAGCGGGTAAGTTGTAATTTCCCCTCATTATTGAATTCAAATAGGTAGAGAGGTTAATTTGACCCGTCTACCTTTCTTCTCCTATTTTTGGGAAACAGAAGTAACAAATTACTGTGTACAGCAACAAAAGGATAATTAAGGTATTGAAAATAACATTAATATATATATATATATCATAGTTTCTTTTACTTCTTCAGTTGGCTAGTTTTTTTTTTTTTTTTTTTTTCCTTTGTAGTTTGCCATTAGTTGTTTTCACAGTTGGGATGTACATTTCTAGTTTGTTTGTTTATTTTGCTCAATCCATTTCTAGTTTTCAGACTATAAAATTCAAGTTGTGTCTACAAAAATATGTAAATAGTGCAAAAGTTATTTTACAATTTGAATTATCAAATGATGAGGAAGCAAATCCGTTTGGAGAGGTTATCAACAAAATCATGTTATTGATATATTATTTTAATGTTTTCTAAACACTTACTTTAAACTTGTTTATATAGCAGGCTTTATCAATTTTATGAAGTTTCTACTTTCTATTGCTCACTCTGTTTTGTAAGAAAAATTTGAACAATGTATTTATCATTTCATGGAGAAGTATATAAGGAATTTAAATATTAGCATTCTTTTCTAAACATATCTATATTTATATATATCTCAAAGTTGAAACGTAATCTATATATATCTAAAAGCTGAAGTGTAGCATTTATTGTTGTTGCTCCAATTGAGCCACATCAGTAGTCATGTAATCTTTTTTTTCCCCTTCATTTTTTAAACAATACTAATATGAAAAATAAAAATAAAAATAAAATAGTGCAACTTTACACATTCTTCAACTTATTAAATCCAACTCACCATTAATTCAAGCCTCTTCCAATTCTCAACTCTTCCTTTTCCCCTTTAAAACTGATTGGTTCTTTTGAAGTTCAAACCCTTCAGTTGCCACCCCTACAATTAACCATGTTATTTTTAACACTATAAGTTTCCAATTACTCTCTCTACCTCCACAAAAGCTACCAAAGTTGCATCTAATTTGGAAAGTCTCTTTGAGGTGAGTTTTTTCCCTTCTTATTTTTCGTTTTTCCCCAACTTTGGTTTTTCCTTTGGAATTTTAAAGTTTATGGCTGATATGCTTTTTTTTTTTTTTTGGCATTGCTGACAATATGATCACTTTTGGGCTATGGGTGGCTAGGATTTGGTTTATCAATTATGAGAAGGGTTTTCAAGGATTAGAAATCTCTACAACAACATCTTACTTCATATTCACATTGTTCAATTTTTATTTTATATTTGTATTTTACCAATTCAATATTTTTTTCTCTGAAATTTTAAAGAAAACCAAGTTTTCTTACATCTGACATTTGTTTAATTCTATGTAAGCAAAAGAAGAAGAAGAAGAAGAAGAAGAAGAAAAAAAAAACCAAAGTTTGATGTATTTACTTTTGATAGTTTTGAAACAATAATAGAGTATACATTGTAGTTTTACTCCAACTACTGCTTTCATATTTTTCAACTCAATAGTTTTTTTATTTTTATTTTATTTTTTATGGGATCTTTCTCAATTTCTATTTGGCTTCAAAAGTCATGAATACTATTTTTAGCACACAGTTTCTTATTACATCACAAGGAAATAGAGAGTTTCTTATTGCAATCCAATAGACAATAATAAATCTGCCTCAAAAGTTGATGGGTTTATGTGTCACAAAGAAATAGAAAATCTTAAAATATGATTGGGGGTTTAATTTTTATTTGATTTTAGTAATGCTAAATGTGGAATTTGGTTCTTGTAGGATTTAGGAACATTGATCCAAATACATGAGTGTTTGATAATGAAGATTTCTTAAGTGAGCAAAGACATTTCTAAAGAACTCTTATATAGAAAATTTTTTCATCCTTTTTCATCATAGCTGATAGGCCACAAACTGAATGACCCCTTGTGATAGAAATTAATTAATTAATTAGCCAAGTTATTAATTAATCAATTTATCATGCAAATGCATGGTAACACAAACAAATCACCAATAAACTAAATACGCAGTGGAAAATAAATAACACGGTGATTTGTTTAGGAATGGGGAAAACCTAACGGCAAAAACCCCACCGGGTGATTTTCAAGTCACCACTCTCGAAACTCTACTATTATCACAACAAGGGGTTACAAATAAAGGAATCCAAGTACCTTACCAACCTACAGTTGAACTCTTACTCCAATACCCAATTGGACTTATTCTGTATTGACAGTTCCCCTTTCAGATACACGACTCCCAGTATGTGACTAACCAATTGCGCGGATCCCAGTACGCGACTTCAATCACCAACTAAGAAGGTTGTTGGTTGCAAAGTTCTTCAGTTCATCCACACGATGAAGATCAAGAAGATGTTTGGTCACAAAACCCTACGGTGCACATATACAGCAACTTCTTCAAGAGAAAGAGATGAACTAGGGAAAGAACTTCGTCTCCGGTCACAATTTGCTTAAATAGAGTTTGCTCAAAGCTTGTGCAACTTGTGAACACTTTGACAGCCCTTAAACTGATCCTTTTATATATCTAGGTTTAGGTGAAAAGAAGGCCCAAAGACACATTCATGGATCCCAAGAAAATCACATTGAAATTCTGAAAATCTTAAACCTCAGCAGATAGTAGGTGTCGAGCACATCAAATGAAGAACAACTTCCTCAAGCTCGATAAATGCAGCTGTCGAGCTAGCTATCGAGCTTTAATGATTTTGCACTCTGAACTTGTTTTCTTGAACAGACTTGAAAGCTTCAGTACTTGATCTTGAAACAAGGTTTCTTGAAGTATTTAAAACATCTTAAATCTACCCAAATACAAGTAAAGTGCGTTTTGTCAAAGGATAAACCAATTACATAAAATCATGACATATGTTCTAAACAAGTGAAACACATATGTCCTAACAATAGCCTTGGATGTTTTATTCCAATTAAACTTTTGTGTTGGGCATGTAAGGACTCCAAAGTCCAAGCACTAGCCGACCTTCATATATCTATTTACTGTACTGCAGCAAACCCACACAATAATACCTTAGCTAACTTATGTTAGTAATATAAATACACATGTTCTATGGCAATTGTTTTGGAGTATTAGTGCCACATTATTAGAATAATGTTTTTCCCTATTCTTTGTTATTCTTTAGAGTCTAAGTCATGACTTTGTTCTAGAGTTTTTCAATTGATCATTTGAGGTATGGTATGTTGGTTCTAATGATGACATTAGCAAATCTTAGAGAGCAGTAGTAAACTACAAGAGCATACCTTTAATAAATGAAACAAAGGCTAAAAGGGATTGAAAAAAATAATAATAATAATTTGATGTCCTTAGCAAGAGCAATGCAAAACCCATCAAATGAGTCTAATACATTATTGTTTGTGGTTTTTGAAACAATAAGATAAATAAACTAAGCTCACCACCATTATTTTGACATTGATTCATTTACAAGTGATTCAAATATGTGACTCACACTTATTCTTCTTCAATAATTAGGAAAAACTTCATTAGCTCAAAACAAATGTAACAACCTGAGATGCTATTCCCAAAATAGGGCCAATAGCTATCATCACTTCATCAGTTCAAACAACCCAACTCTATACAAAGTAGATTGAAAATATAAATGCTATCTAACTTTTTTTCAATATGGTTATAATGGGGAGGGAAGATTTAAACCTTGGATACCATGAACACACCAAGAGATGCCAACCATTTGAGATGCAATACTCTTGGCTAAATGCTATCTAACTAGATAACATTAACTCGATAACTTAATTCTAATTAAAAGACTTTTGACTCTCAATTGCTGCATCAATAACAGAACCTCAACTCGTAACTATTTAGATGCATGCAGATTGAAACATGCCAAATTATCTGAAAGTTCAAAAAACGTGTACAAAACACCTCTTAACGTTTAGACCCCCAAATTACAACTTAACCAATTCAAGCAATATGTCAAACAACTAGTGTGCGGAAACTTAACACATGCTATAATACTAAATTGGCTAAAACCTATCTAAGCCATAACAAAATAAAATCCACAGCAGATAATATAAAGGCAAAGATAGAGAGGAAGGAAGATGCAAACACAAAGACAACACGCGATGTGTTATCGAAGAGAAAACCGAAGCCCTCGGCGTAAAACCTCTCCGCCGCCCTCCAAGCGGTAAACAATCCACTAGAAAATACAGTTGGGATACAAGGACAGCAATAGACCCTCCAAGCCTAATCTACCCAGTGCACCTAAGCCCTCCAAGCTTCTTGCTCCAACGAGGTTGCGCCGAACCTTTTTCTTTTCTAGCTTCCCGGATTTCGCTACTAGACCGTAGCATCAACCAATGAAGATTGGTTCCTTCCTAACTGCTTCCCAGAAATCCAAACAACTGTCTCACAGTGATGATGATAGTGAGAACCAGGTTTGGTATAATACCTCTCAAGGATTTGACAATGGAGAGGAAGAGAGTTGAGGAATTTGTAGAGACTCTAAGGTATAGATTGTGGGTGAAGCAATCTTGTTTTTCTTTAGGGTTTCTCTCTCAAAATTCTCTCTGGAAGCTCTCTTTCAATCGTGGATAAAAGGGGTATTTATACTGGAGTGGAGAGGAATGTGAAACGTCAGGTTTTTACAAAACAGGGGTGGCTCGCGGCTTGACCTCACGGCTTGACCAAGTCGCGAGATCCAGTCGCGAGATAACCGTATAGCTAGTTGTCCTGTTTTGTCCTGTAGTGCTCCAGCTAGCATGACTGTTCATCTTCCAGCATGCTTGGCACATGTGCTGCTTCTGGCGGCTTGCAGCCGCGAGTCACCCGCGAGTCCCAGCCGCGAGTCTCTGTTTTCTTGCACACTCTTTAGCAATCTTCACTCTATCTCACTCACTACCCTTACATCAAACCCACCTAAATACAGGGTTGCTAAATGCTGAATTACAAGCAAATTTGGCACGGAATAAAGCCAATTAGATGGTTGAATAAATTCAACCTTACATTATCACTTTACAATCTCTCATCACTTCAATTAGATTTTAGAACCAGGTTTGAGCATTCTCCAGGTGATAAACATCACTTCATTGAGGATGGTGTTCTTTAAGTTGATCCTTGCTTCCATTTTAGCTATGAAATCGCTCTTAGTGATTCTAACAATCTATTCCTTTGTCTTGACTACTCTACCATCAAGCCTACTCTTTCATTGAATTCGTAAGTGGCAAATTGTTGCCCACAATGCCACTTTGCAAAGAGAAGTTCTGATCAGCGTTTTTAGGCTTGCACAATGGGTTTCTTGCATGGTAGGCTCCTTTCACTTTGCATGCCTATACATCTTTCGTTTTTTAGAAAAAAATTAAATAAAAAATGAGAAGCTTATACTCCTATTTGTTTGATTACTAAGAAAATGAAGTAAATTTTAAATAAATGAAACAAGCCTCGAGCCCTCTATTAGTAGCTTTTTTTTTTTTTTTTCTTCCTTCTAGTAATTGCCTCTTTGATACGATGATTTAATGTTATAATATACTTTGGTTCCAATATGTTCATTTACTAATTTTAATCAAGGTGAAACTTCCCATTTTTGTTCAATTGTGAAGAAAAAATTGATTTCTCTGTCTCTCTTTCTTTGTCTTTGTCTCTGTCTCTCTGTCTCTCTCTTTCTCTCTCTCTCCACCCCCCCCCCCTTTAGATTGATGATTTTTGTATTTTTTGTATTCTACTTTCAGTTGATACATTTTGGTTGTGTGTTTTTTGAGTTCCCCATCACATGCACTCTTTTTCCCTTTTATAGTTTTAGTTTGAGTTAATTCATATATGTATATATATATATTGGAAGTGAGAATTTTAATTTATATCAAAATACAATTTACATAGTTATATATTTGAATGTTCCTATCAATTATTTGAGTACTATCAAAGATTTTATCATGATAATATCCTTAAGAGAGAGAAATTTGAATAATTAATTTGAAATTTAAAAAAAAGTTTAGTTGTACCCAAAGAAAAGGAAAACATAACACACTATAACAAAAGTTTGAAAAATTTAAACCACTTCAAAAAAATAATATCAATCGAACACCCCCAAGTTTCTATTAAAAAAAACTCAAAAGAATAGAACGGTGTATTTGTAGAGATAGAGAGATGGATAATACTATTAAAAATAGTTCAATTTTTTTGGAAAAAAATTATTATAAAAAAATTGTAGAGAATAAATTATACATTATGCCATATTACAAAATAATTACGGTTAGGATAAATGTATCACTTCTCACTTCTACCCAAACTCTCACTTCTCACTTTGAATAAATGGTTTGAAAAAATTATTATCAAAAAATTTTAGAGGATAAATTATACATTATACATTATACCTAAACTCTCTTCCATGATCACTCCTAATGCAGGCAATCATAGCATTCTTCTCAAGTTGCAACTTTTTGCACAAATGTATCATCTTGAATGGAGCTTCGGATTTGTCTCTCAAAAGAATCACCCAAGTGTATCGAGTGAAGTCATCTACAACAACTAGAATGTACTTCACCCATCCTAAACTTTGAACTCTGGTAGGACTCATTAGATCAATGTGTAAAAACTCTAACGGTCTAGATTTTTGAACTTCACTTATGGACGGATGTTTGGATTCACTTGTTTACCTATCTGACATGGTCCACATATACTTTTCTCAATGTTCTCAAATTTTGGTAAACCCAGAACAGCTTCACACTTAGAGATCTTTTCAATTTTTTTGTGACATACATGTCCTAACCGTTGATGACATAAGTCCACCTAATTTATTTTTACACTATAGCACTTGTGACTGATGCTTGGAGTTATGCCATAGCAATTATCAGTGGTCCTTATTCCAACACAAATGCAATCACCTCCACCATCAAGTATTTCACAGTCATACTTGGTGAATAACACATTCAGTTTCATTATAACAAATCTGACTAATACTCAGCATATTAGCCTTTAATCCGTCTACATACCAGACATCTTAAAACACCGGCAATCTTGGAATGTCTACAGTTCCAATACCTTGGATGACCGATTTGCTTCCATCTCCAAATGTGACAGTTCCTTCAAAAGGAGTCTTGAATAAAGCTTTGTTACCTATCATGTGCCTAGAACAACCACTATCCAAATACCACAAACAAGTATCACGTACTTTTAAGGCAGTTAAAGCAATATAACAAATCTAGTTACTGCAGCATGTAGTTATACCAAGAAACTTAAGAATAGGGTTAGCACATTTAAAAAGCCACTTAATCCAAGATAAAGCACATTCAATTTTCAATCTAATTGAATGTAAAGGAAAGATAAGGAAATCCATAACAACAGGGGTCAAGGATCAACTTAAGATAAACTACCCTAACCTACTCTGATACCACTTGTTTTTTTGTTTAGACCCCTTAAAACAGATTGTTTAACCTAATATATTAGCCAAGTAATTACTTAGGTTAATTATGAGATATAGGTTAAACAAAGAGAGATCATATCATGCATAACAGCAGAAAAATAAAAAACACACCGATATGATCACCCAAGAATTCCAATGAAATGAAACGTCCCAAGGTGAAAACCTAGAGAGAATTTGACCTAGCTATCCTCAAGATAAAACAAATCCACTATAAGAGAATTGAAGTTTTTACAAAAGATTTAACCTTAAATATATTGCTACCTCTAGTAGTAACTTAGTGACACGACCAAGTGCAAACTCTGAATCCATGGACTCCTTCTGTCTTGGATTTGCATAACACAAACTCCCACGTTTGTGACTTTGAGATTTCACTCAAAATTTTATAAGAGTTCAAATAGTGTAAAAACACCCTTGAACATTTAGACCCCCAATTTACAAATTAACCAATTCAAGCTTTATGTCAAACGACTAGTGTGCGGAAAATGAACAAAAACTATAAAACAGAATTGGAAAACTATCTAAGCCAAATTAAAATCACAACCCACAACAGATAATAAAAGGCAAAGATAAAAGGGAAGGAAGACGCAAACACAAGGACAACACGTGATGTGCTATCGAAGAGGAAACTGAAGCCCTCGACATAAAACCTCTCCGTCGCCCTCCAAGTGGTAAACAATCCACTAGAAAATGTAGTTGGGATACATGGACAGCAATAGACCCTCCAAGCCTAATCTACCCAGTGCACCTAAGCCCTCCAAACTTCTTGCTCCAACAAGGTTGCGCCGAACCTTTTTCTTTTCTAACTTCCCGGATTCCGCTACTTGACCATAGCATCAACCAATGTAGATTGGTTCCTTCCTAACTGCTTCCCAGAACACTAAACAGCCCTCTCACATTAATGAATATGGTGAGAACAAGGTTTTGGTAAAATGCCCCTCAAGGGTTTGACAATGGAGAGGAAGATAGTTGAGGAATATGAAGAGACTCTTATGTAAAGATTGTGGATGAATAAATCTTGTTTTACTCTAGGATTTCTCTCTCAAAATTCTCTCTGGAAGCCCTATTTCATTTGTGGGTATGAGGGGTATTTATACTGGGGTAAGAAAAGAATGTGAAACGTCAGGTTTTTCAAAATAAGGGTGGCTTGCGGCTTGGACTCGTGGCTTGACTATGTTGCGAGTTCCAGCCGCGTGATAACAGAACGGCTAGTTGTCCTATTTTGTCCTGTAGTGCTCCAGCTAGCATGACGCTTCAACTTCTGGCATGCTTGGCACGTGTGCTGTTTCTAGCGGCTTGCAGCCGCGAGTCACCCGTGAGATCAATCACTCTATCTCACTCACTACCCTTACAACAAAACTCACCTAAATACAGGGTTACTAAATGCTAAAATACAAGCAAATTTGGCACGGAATAAAGCCAACAAGATGGTTGATTAAATTCAACCTTACAGTTTCAGATCACAGCTTGTTGATCTTGCAGCAACTAGATTCCACTAGCACTTGATTGTAGATCTTGTTTCGGTAGACACTTGTAGAGTTAGAAGCTACAAAACCTCCCAGATCTCATAGGAGTAACTCACAAGTCTTCTAAGAGTCTTCAAAATGTAGTTAGGGTTTTCCTTTTATATTTAGGAGTGTTGGACTAAAACCCTAAACGTTTTCGCGAGCTTCGGCCTAATTTAAAATTCAGCAATTTTTTTTTTTTTTTTTTTGTGATATTTGATCGGTTGAGCTTCAAAGAATTTCAATTCTTTTTCCAGAAACTTGAATATTCTAGAATCTTGACTTGAAACACTTTGAACAACATCTAACACCTGTCTTAGACATGTTTTTGTTCTTGGTTTGCCAACATATACAAATTGAGACTCTAAACATTTAATTTTAAATCTTTAGAACCTAATAGATTTTCTTTGACTGCCTATTTTTGTTTATGTTGGAACTAATTGTTTGGAAATTTAGACCCCGGTTGGTAAAATTAACAAGTTTTAATCCCAAGTTATTAATTAGATTTATTATGAATAAACCTTGTTCAAACACACAAACATCAATATCATGCACAATAGAATAGTAAATAAGACAAGATATGATGACCCAAGAAAACCAACGAAACAAACTAGTTTCATAGTAAAAAACCTGGAGGGAAACCTTCCCGAAATACAATTCACTATAGTAAAGAGAGGTTTCAAATCTAGTAAAAAACCTTTGTCCCTAGACTCTACAATCCCCGTAGATGAACTTACAGCAAAAACCTTCTGCCGCTTCAGAATCTCTGAACTCTTTAATATATGAATGCCACCCTTTTGCATGAATCCCAATACTTAACTAACCAATGATGCATGGATCTCAGTACGTGACTAACTCCAGCAACTTGAAGATGTTGTTGGTTGCAAAGTTCTTCACTTCATCAACAATAAAGATCGAGAAGTACTTGGTTACAAAACCCTAAGGCACAAAAGATGTAGTAGCTTCTTTCGGAGATAATAAGGCACTAGGTCACTTTTTGCATGTGTTCTCCATGTATAACAGCCTTTAAAATAAGCCTTATATATGTCTAGGGCTGTAAGAAAAGAAACCCTATACATACATGTCAGCATGAGCTGAAAATCAGTTCTGGGAAATTTGATTTTGTAGATCCTGACAGATTTAGCTTCTATCAAGCTTCTGTCGAGCTTCGTTCTTAAGTCTCGATAGATACTGTTTCTGTCAAGGTATTTTTTGAGCTTTAATGAACAGCTTTTCTTCACTTGTTTCTTGGTCCAATCTTCATAGCTTTAATACTTGTCTTGAACAACATGTTTCTTGAAGTACTAAACTCATCCTAAATCTACCCAATTACAAGTAATTAAAGTGCATTTTGTCAAAGGATTAGCCAATTTACATAAAATATGTTCCTAACACTAATCATTGTTTTTTCCTAATCTCAGGGTGCTGATTGTTTATGCTGGATTTGGTTCTCTAATGCTCACAACTTGCATTAGTTGAATTTTCCAGCTCATTCTGAGGTTAAACTTCTTTTTACTTGATAGAGGTTGGCTGTATATGTTCTAAACTTGTAATTATATATACCTAAATTATGAGTTCTCAAGAGAAGAAAAAGAAAAATATATATATACCTAAATTATGATCAATATTCATAATAATGTTATATTTGGTAATATTGATATCGCTATAGTTATAATTTACATTCACCTATTATAACAACTAGTCGCAAACCGACACAATGCACGGGAAAATTTAATATGAATAAGTTTTATTGGATAATTATAGAATTAATATATTGGATTGTATATTTTTAAAAGTCAATATGCATTATTTGAAATTATGTTTTATATTAGAAGTTTTTTTTTTTTTTTTGGTGGTGTAACAACTAACCAATTAACTATATTTTGTAGTTGGGTATTATATATAGTGAGATATGTACGAAAATACAATGTAATAAATTTTTTATAAAAAAATTTATTTTACAATGTGAGAACTATTAGACCAAGTTCTAACCATGTATACATTGTTTATTACTATACAGATATATGCGATTTAACACTTATAGGTATATTTTTCTCCAAAACATAATCCATGTCTCTTTCTTCCATACAATTAAAACTAAGTGAAAATGTATATAAAGATAACTATGCAATAGATCATATTAAATAAATCATATATCATGAAGTGGAAATAAAATAAAATAAAATGCAAAGAGCAAACTTTATTTCATCATATGAACAAATCCCGCAGTATATAACTCTTCAAATTCATAAACCACATGATTACTTAGATTTTATAGTAAAATAAGACCAATCTGTCCATCATGACATTGCAGTATAATCTAGATATAATTATAGAAAAATCTTGTTTTGTTGATCATGTTTCATAAACCAAAAGTGCCATCTATACATCTAATAAAATCTTTAAAGAGTAACACATGAGAATTCTTAATTTGAATAACCAATTATATATATATATATATATATATATATAGAGAGAGAGAGAGAGAGAGAGAGAGAGAGAGATATGTAGATGGTGGTGGGGTTTGAACCACAAATAGGGGACACCATAAAGAATGTTGCTAGGCTATCACTTGAACCCCCAAAAAATAATCTAAGAGGATAGACGTAAGGATAATAGAAATTCCAAGAAAGAATTAATCAAGTTCCTTAAGTATCTATACATAAAAACATTAATGGTATAATGATGTTCTAGAGTAAATTGTATTTTGTCTTATTCTCTTTTTGGCTATTTCCTTAAAGATGATCAACTAAACAAAGTAAAAGCTTACCAAGAAAGCTCAAATTAGCTAAAAATTTAATGGTGGAGATGCCTATTATTTGTAGTAGAATGAACAAAATAAAAATCACAAACAGAATTTAGAAAGACGCATAAGATGTCTAAAAGAAAGTTTACCAAACACATGGGATGCAACAATAACAAAATTACTACACTGAATACTTTTTGACACTCTACAAATAAGCACAAAAAATGTTCATTATTAATATGTTTCATATCAACATTAGGAACTTCCACAACAATGATAGGCCAAATAAAACTTTGTTAACAATTCTAAGTCAGTTAAAAATAATAAAAGTCAATATCATTGAAAATTTTGGAAAGGAAAACAACAAAATCACTTCAGAAAATGCAAGAATACTAAAAAGAAAAGAAAAGAAAAAGGATAATTTTTTATTATGCGTTTTGTTTACCTTAATGGTCTTCCTATTGTTGCCTTAACTTTGAAAGTTTCAAAAAAATATAATTGATGTCATCTCAAAATGGTGAAAACTAAAGCTTGATTGAAAAATATGGAGAACAATTAGTATTGTGCTAATTTTTTTGTTGTAGATGATGGGCGATTGTATCTAGAATGTGCATTAGTATATATAACATTGTAAAACTTAAATAAATAATCAATGTATGAGTGAGGAGAGATAAGGTTGTGAAAAACCAAAATTTTGGAAGAGAAAACACTATAACGATAGATAAATGAAGAGAAACTTAATACTTGATGTCTTCTCAAAATGGTTTAAACTAAAGCTTGATTGAAAAATATGGAAAACAATTAGTATTGTGCTAAATTTTTTGTTGTAGATGATGGGTGATTGTATCTAAAATATGTATTGGTATATATAACATTATAAAACTTAAATAAGTAATCAATGTATGAGTGAGAGAGAGATAAGGTAGTGAAAAACTAAAATTTTGGAGGAGGAAACACTATAATGGTAGATAAATGAAGGGACACTTGAAATGTAAATTTTATCCACTAAAAAGATAATGAATTATTCAATCTTATAAATTACTTGAAATTAGAAAGAAGAAAACAAAAATTTGAAATCAATTTAAGTAGCTAAATAGTCAAATATTTGTATCTAATCAATATTTATATATATCTAAAAGCTAAGATGTAAAATTTAATGTTGCTATACTCCTGTTGAGCCACCTCATCAAACATGTCATACTTTTTTTTTAAAATTTCCTTTATGATTTTTCTTTTTTATTTTATATAAAATAATTAAATATAGTTCATGGAAAAACCTGTTAATGCACTTCATTACTATTCAACATGTTACTATTCATTTGTTTTAAATACAAATATTTGACTATTCAGTTACCCAAATTGATTTCAACTTTTTATTTTCTTCTTTCTAATTTCAAGTAATTGTTAGAATAATTCATTATCTTTTTATTGGATATATGCACGTATTTGACTATTCATTACAAACGTTAGATGCAAATGTTTGATTATATTCAACTACCAAAATTGATTTCAAATTTTCGTTTCTTCTTTCTAATTTCAAGTAATTGTTAAAACTGAATATTTAAACTTTTCATCTTCCTATTCTTTAAAAAAAAAAAAAAAAACTCTTATTCTCTTCCTCTAACCTTTCCCCTCCCTCTTCACCTCTTTATCTCCCTACTACTCTTTACTTTACCATTAAACTTCCTTCGTCATTTCCTCTTTCCTATATTTTGACTCTTCTTTTCCCCATCTTTTTTTTTTTGTATAAATTTGATATCATTTAGTCCATTCAATCCATATTTTTTCCACAAAAAAAGTGAGTACTTCTCTCTCTCTCTATCTCTCTCTTGATTTTTGTTCTTTCTTATAACTCTAATTTAGGTTGATGGTTTTTTTATTTTATTTTTTTTGTGTTGTATTTTTTAAATTTCCCATCCCAAATCACTCTTATAGCTTTGGTTGAATTTTGGTTTGGATTAATATGTAGATTTAAAAAAAAAAAATAGAAATTCGAGTTTATACGTGGCTACAAATTTGAATGTGCCTACCAATGGACTTCCACTGAGCAAAGATGTATTCACAATATTTTTAGCTTCATATACTTCTTTGGTAATGTGAATTTGAGAAAGAAAAAAAAGGGTAGGCATAGGGTGTATGGTCTTTTATAATCTCCTATGTCTTGAAGAAAGTGGAGGGCCTATTAGTCTCCCTTCTACTAGAATTTTGTATAGAAAGCATTTTGTTATAAGTTCCTTGATTTTTTTTTTGGTCATTTTATTACAAATAATTAGCATCTTCACCATCAAATTTTTAGTTAATTTGAACTTTCATGGTAAGCTTTTACTTGGCTTAGCTAATTATCTTTACTAAAAATACCAAAAAAGAGAATAAGATAAAATATAATTTAGCATCATTATTCTATTAATGTTTTTATGTATAGATACTTAAGGAATTTTTTCTTTTTGCCTTTTATTTTATTTTATATTTCCACTTTATGATATATGATTTATTGATAATTATCTATTGCATAGTTATCTTTATCTACTTTTTCACTTAGTTTCAATTGTGAGGAAGAAAGAGATGTGGATCTATGTTTTGAAGAAAAATATAACTATAAGAGTTGAATCGCATACATCCATATAGTAATAAACAAAGTATACATAGTTACAACTTAGTTTAATAATTCTCACACTATCAATTTTTTTTTCTTAAAATTATTGCATTGTGTTTTCATACATATCTCACTATATATAATGCTTGACTACAAAAAACTTCTAATTTAAAACATAATTTCAAATAACACATATTGAACTTTTAAAAATATACAATCTAGTATATTAATTCAATAATCATCCAATAAAAAATAATCATATCAAATTTTTCCGCGCATCGCACGGGTCTGCAACTAGTATATATAAAAGCAGAGACCTCATGCGAGTGAATATGAGGTTCTGCCAAGTGGTGCTTTCTCTGGTTAGCTCTTTTATTTAAGCCCTCCAGCTTTTTTTTTCTTTTTTTTTTTGGTTAAAATTTATTACATCTCACCTATTATTACTCCTCACTCCTCTCTCAATTAACTATAAAAGATTAGAATCACGTTTAAAGTTTCTCAATTTATTATAAAATAACGTTTAAACTTTCAAGTATGTCTCTTAGGAAACCCAAATGTCTCCTTAATTATACAAGCTCAATTATTTTAACTCTTGCTATTCTGAGTTCTGACCCTTCTCACTTCCATCTCAATCTCCTTTGTTTCCTAAACATTTGGTCAGACAACCAAAAAACCAAACTTTCCTGAACTATGTGGTTGAATCTCAATCTTAAAGGATTTTGTGAATGACTTCAAAGGGCCTCAATTCCACTACGGAGATGTTCTCCATGCTTGGCATGACATCGAGGTCCCTAAATCTCTCACTCTGTTTCTCTAAACTAAATTATTATGCTCTTTCTCTTTCACATCTCCTTTTTTAGGAAAAAGAAGAAGAAAAAAAAAGATTATTACCTATACGGCAAAAGACTTCAAGTTGGGTTGTTTGAAGTTTGAACTTAGGAGGAAAGGCCGCAGTTTACATGTAAAGGGTATCTCCCCCTCCTTCCTTGCTTTATTAGAGAAAAGTTGGTAACCAACTCTCTTTATGTCAAGCTTCCTTTTCCGTTCCCTTTTTGTTTCCATGGAAAGTAGCATCTCAAAGATTTTTGCTGCAAATTTTCAAAATTAAATGAATTTGAATTTTGGATTTCTATGTGATCTTTTAAAATATGGAATGATTCTAGAAATATAGGTCCGACCTAGAAGATCAGCCTCAAGCCAAACGGTCGACATGTCAAGGTAATAAGGGAACCTACAATTGGGGTTTTTTATTTTATAAATTTTTTGTGGTATAGTTAAATTCTTTACAAAAAGAAATCGATAAGAAACTTTTTTTTAAAACAAAGAAACACAATTTTCTATCAATCTGTTAATCCATATCCAGATTTTTGTAAGTACAAATGGATCCCACATATCTAGGATTGAAGCCAAACACATAATCTACTCATGACATATAAAATTTGAGGAAGAAATACTTCAGTGTCTGTCCACGCTCGGCCTCGATCAAAATGGGGTGGAAAAACCGCCGCTATCGTCGCGGGCCTTCGTTCGACCACCCACCGTGGCAACAACTCCAACACGTGCCGGGCCCATTGGAGGTCCCTCTCAAATGATGGTGTGTGGTTTTCACATGGAGCTTCAGGTGCTCTCTCTTTCTCTCTCTCTCGACAGAGTAAGGTAGATCTACCTTTGGTGTTATGGTAGGAATCGGGGCCAAATTTTAGGTGATTACCAAAGGTAAGTGGAGTCACACCAATTATTGAGTTTTTTTAAGATGTGATTAGTCACCTGTTTCTAATTGATTTTATTACCAATCCTAGGTTAAGAAAAATGTCATTTTTCCTAATCTAATACAGATGGCAAAAAATCTTGATTCTTAGGTCCGAAAGTTTGGTTACGTGTTGGGAAGGTATTAGGCACCCCACAACACCTATCCAAGGACAGTCCTTTGTTTTGATAAAACCTTAATTTTTGGAGATTAGCAGTAATAACATGATTTTAGCACTGGCTTTTGGGACTTTGCATGCATGGGGGCTTTGAGGTTTGGCTTTTGAATGGGTGTGGCCCCAATCTATGCTTTCCTAAGGTGCTCAAGCGTGCTAGATTTCTATGGTGAAAATATGGCGACAAGTCACCATGATTTCGCGGTGGAAATTAGGCATTGCTTGCCTTAGGTGACACGGACTGTGACAATCACACCGGGAGGGGGCGAGCAGGTATATAAATATACATCATGCACAATGCAAGCAAACAGAGCAAGAAAGTAAATGCCTACATCCCTAGAGCATGGCCAAAAATATAGGTGTAGGAAAATAAACAAGGGTCACCATACTCTAGAGATGAGGACGAATGGTACACAGCATGATATACTTAATACAACCCATCTAAGAGAGAAAGGGGGGAGGAAGGAAAGGGGTTTTAATAGAGTACATAACAAAAAGGGAGAAACTAAACTCCTAAACCTACTAACTATAGCCGCTTGGCTATATCCACATACTGCATCCTTGCCCCTTTTTGCTTGTGCTTGGGAGACCATGCCCTAACTCCATATGTCCTCGCTCCATGTGCATAGATGCAAAGGCAAAGACAAGAAACCAGCAAACAAGCAATGGAAGGAAAATGTGCAAAGAGTGTATGAAAGAGGCATAAAGCAGACAAGTGTGATAGACATGGCAAGTAAAGAAGAAAGAAAGAAAGCAAACAAGCAAAAGGGCAATCAAGTGAAAAAGCAAATAAACAAAGGTGGTGTCCACGAGGGACAAAAGTAGGTTTGGGTCAGATGTCTATAACTTCATTTTGTTGAAGTATGGATGACACACTAGCAAGCAAGACTCACGCACGAACATGTAAGCAAGCGTGTAAAGATGCATATAAAGCCAACAAGTGGCACAAACCAACATGGTAAGCATATCCTCGCACGGAGTGGAAAAGGGGGAAGGTATTCACAAAGAAACCGGCATCATGGCAATGCATCCTAAATGGTTACTCCAAACAAGGCCTCATGGGTGTTGAACACAACCACACAACCACAAATCCGCTAAGGGCATCAAGCGTGGCAAAGCCTAGAACAAGAGAGGCTAACATGAGCATAAAGCATAGAAGCAAGCCAGCATAGACATGCAAATAAGGATGATCCAAACCCTTTGATATGGGCCGAGGTGTATGGATGATGACAAAGACCATAGGGTCTAGATTAGGTTCGAACCAATAGGCCAAAACACAAGAAAGAAAAACAAAGAGACAAAAGGGCTACAATAGCACATGGCATGACAAACATAACCTAGGTCTAGGCATACAAACATGGCATGGAGTACACAAGCACATGGAAGATAACATAAAGCATGTAAAGAACATAGATCCAAGCACACAAGCATGTGGAAACATAAATCTAGACATATAGGCATGGAAACATGCGTGTAAACATGTAGAAGCTTAACACATAGACATGGAAGAACACAGATCCAAGCATGTAAGCATGTGAAGACAAGGATCTAACCATATAGCATGGGAATAAATACATAAACACAAAGATCCAAGCAAGGCATAGCCAACATCATCATACAAGCATGTGAGAATATAACCCTAACATCAACATAGAGCAAAAAGAGGAACGAAGCATAGGAAAACATGGTAAAACCCTAAGCATGTAGATCTTAACATATAAGCATGTAAAAAATGTAGATCTAAGCATAGAACATGACATAAGGCATAAAAACAAAGAGACTTAAGCTAGAAACATAGATGAAGCAAGAAACATGCTAAAAAAGGCAATAAATCATGTTATTCAAGCTAAAATAACTAGGTAAATTCTAGAAGAAGATTTAGAAGGTTAGTGATGCGTATGATAGCCAAGAAAGCTACATCCAAACCCCTAAACCCCAAATCCAAAGTGTAGAACCAAGGAAAGGAAGATTGGGTATAAGAACAATACCTTGTGCTTTTTTGGTGAAGAGAAGAATCAAGAAGCTTTGATGTTTTTCTTGGGTGTTTTTTATGTGTCTTTTGGTGTTTGGAAGAGAGAAAAGTGTGTAGAAAAACTAGGTAGAGAGCAAAGCTCAGAAAATGTGGTCTCCCTTGGTTTGAGGGGAGCCTGGGGCTATTTATAGCCTCAGCACGCATTACGAGGTGTCGACTCCAATTGGGTTTATCTTGAAACCCTTGAAAAGATCTTGACTTTCTATTTCTGAAAAGGTATGGATCTTGAAAATCCAACAGTTGGATCAAAAGTTATGGCTCTCAAAAGTTAGCGGTGCGTCAATCATTGCGTTATTCCTATTTTCGTGATATTTCAGCCTTTCTAACTCTGATTTCAACCCATGAACAGTTTTTGGAATTTTAATTTGATAATATTCGCAATGGCATTGGTTTCAACCCGTTTTGATGACCGGATCAAAATTAGGGTTTTTGGGCCCATCTAGGATCGACTTCGGGTCAAACTTGGTCAAAGTTGTTAAAATCTCCGAGAAGCTCAAGTTTGATGTAAAAATATGAAAAATGTTGTTTTGTGAGGGTTTTGACCTCGTTTGACCTTGGTCCAACCTAAGGTCGACCAAGGGTATTTTGGTCATTTTAACCAAAAAAGACATTTTGGGTGCTCTGGTGCCCGAATGGGTGCGCCACATCATTCTGGATGTACCTACGGCCCCATAGAGAGAAAATAATATTTTTGGATTTTTCAAGGTCCGGCATGTAAATCGAGGGCGGATAAAATATGATATCAACAGTGTCAAAGGCTCTAGTTAATTGGCTGTGTTCTTGTGTCCCTGGCATTAGTCATGTAAAATAAGTGTAGGTACATAACTAGAAGTCTAAGGTAGTGTATTTAATACAACATATGCAAAGGCATATATGTTCATGATTGTTGTTGGATGTTGAAGAAGCCACAAGATTTTCTAATGGTAGTTAATCAAGGTAAATTTATATCTGGTGGTTCAGCCAAATCCCACAAATCAAATGAATGAGTTATGATACTTCTAAGCTTCTGAAAGTGGCTTTCCTTGATAGAATACCTTTATGAACCTAAAATACATAGTTAGTAATCTCCAGACCAAGAACAACCAATTCCCAAAGTTGCAGGATTCTATAATCACTATGAATGGCAATGGAGTAAGAACTAATACTACAAAATCATATATCTACAAACCATAACTATCAAAAAAACCCAAGTTAACTTTCAAGTTTCTATTATGTATGGCTATTGTTGGTGAAATTAAGTAGTGTATTAACGGTTGGTCATCATTTTGCAAGAAGTAGAACCCAACATAAATAATGTTATAGTTGGTCTTAAGTAAAAGGATTTCATCTCTTAGCCAAATTTCTAGAGCCATTCACCATAAGAAAAAAATTCCTTTTGTTATATGCCTTTTATCTATTTTTTATTGCCTATTCTCATCCCTACTCAAAATTTTCATGTGTTTTACGGTTGCCTTAGAAATTTTCATAATTTTTTGTTCTAGGTATATTAGAGCTTGCCAGATGCATATTATCAATTTTGTTGTTAATACTTGCGCTCTTTAAATATTTTATAAACTGAAATGGCTAATCATAGTTCTTATCCTTTCAATCTTTGATTTTTTTTTTTTTTTTTTGATTTATTTTACCTTGGTTGGATCATGGTCCCTAAAGACTCAAACAAATTTCCAATGATTGCATTGTTTGCATGGTCAACATGCATTGTGTCTAGGAAGAGTTGACCACACATGATTAATTTAAATTAATTATGATTGGTTAAAGAATTAAAATTAATTAAATAATTATGTGATTGGTTGATAATTAGTGTCTAAAATAGGGATGCATGCATAGGAATAAAAGGGATGATTGGATAACAATAAAATTGTGGATAATCTAAACTTTGTCAAGATTTATTTTAAGGTATTTATCTACAAGATAATTGTTCTTAAAAAGCCTGAATTATCCAAAAAATAGATTAAAAAAAATAAATCATGGACTAAGGATGAAAACATGTCCAAGTGCAAGGACCAGATCAAAAAACCCTAGAAGGAGAGTCCAAAACGCACCCGAACACAGACGAATGTTCGGCATCCACTTTTGGAGTGCCAAACGGCACTTAAAAGGGCTGAATTTCCCCCTTTTGGGGTTTGGCCCAACGCCCTTCAGGTGACGATAAGGCACACCCTTTTCGATCTTTCCGCGGAAGGATGAGGCTCGATTCACATTCTACAATTCGGGGCTATTTTTTTAGAGTTTTCTATCCTCTATAAATAGAGATTGGATCTCATAATTCAGCACTTTTTTTTTTTTTTTTAACACTCGAAGAGGCATACATTTTGAGGCTCTCAAATTGCTGATATTTGCTGATCCTCTTTGAGATTTGCTACTAAAATTAGGGTTTTTAGGTTTCAAAGATAACTAAATAAGTTTCTTTGAAGCCTAAAACATCCTCTCAAGAACAAGGAGTGCTCATGCAAGAGTTTGTTTTCAATCACCTTTTCTTTTTATGCTTCTTGTTTATGATGATGAATGTCTTTCTTTATCCATGAATTATTAATCATTGTTTTGATAAAGCATGATCTTGTTTTGTATACCATTTTTATGATCTTTTTCTTAAATGTCAATAATCTGCATGTGAACAATTCTCTTTATTAAAACAAAAACAAATCTGCATCTTTATTAGATGCAGATATGAATTTTTCTTAAAATAAAAACAGATCTAAATCTTTCTTAGATATAGATCTGAGTTTTTCTTAAAATAAAAACAGATCTACATCTTTCTTAGATGTAGATCTGAAATTTTCTTAATCAAAAACAGATATGCATCTTTATTAGATGCAGATCTGAATTTTTCTTAAAATAAAAACAAATCTGCATCTTTATTAGATATAGATCTGAATTTTTCTTAATAAAAAATGAATCTGCATCTTCATTAGATACAGATCTAAATTTTTCTTAATAAAAAATGGATCTACATCTTCATTAGATGTAGATCTAAATTTTTCTTAAATAAAAAACTAATTTGTATCTTTCTTAGATACAGATCTAATTTTTCTTTAACATATGCAGATTTTTTTGAAATAAAGAAAAAAGTTAAACATGATTGTGTTTGTTTTTTATTGTGTTTAGTCCATGTTGCATAAGTTTAACTTATGAGTGAAACTCCTTTTTTTTTTTCTTAAAAAAAAAAAAAATCTTTTTCATTCTTTTAAAACATATAAAAAACAAATCTCATTTTTCTATTATCAAAAACCATTTTGTTTAGTTCTTAAAAAAATAGATCTGATCTTGTATAAACCAAAAACTATTTTTTTAGTTCTTAAAAACAGATCTGATATTTTTCAAATCAATAGACTTTATTTTATGTGATAAACACAGATATGAATTTTTATCTTCAAAGACCATTTTTTTTCTACATACTACAAAACAGATCTGGTATTTTGACAAATCAAAATCAATTTTTTTACCAAGCAAAAAAAATCTGATTCTTTTCAAAAGAAGAGACTTCATTCATAAATAAATTTGTGTAATTTAATTTTTGATTCACAACTTCAACATATCATTCATGACATGCATAAAAAGGTACATAGGTCACAAGAGTCTAGAATACTAGGCTCTGTCTGGGTGGAATGGGTGCTTAACACGTTCCCATTTTGTAACCCACCCTTTGGATGTAGGTCTTTGGATAAGTAGATCTAGCCTTTTCTTTTCTTTTATTTTGGGTAGAATGTAACTAGGACAAAAAGCCATGTATTTTTGGTAGATTGTAACTAGGACCCAAAGCCATGTAATTTTCAAATATGTAATTTTTATTCAATCAATGAGGAGACCAATTTAGTCATGTATTTATTTATTTATTTATTTTTGTATAAAAAAAATAAGTGGCAACTCCACACCACTTACCCAAAAAAAGAGGTGTCCTAAAAAGCACTCCAAAAATCAATCTCTCTTTTTTTTTTTAGAGGCACTTTTGAGGTCTCTCACAGAATGAAAATTCATAGTCTCCTTTTTAAAATTTTCTTTCAAGCCTTAACTACAGTGTTTGATTACTACAGAGACAATGCTTTTATAACTGATGACATATTTGCAACACTTGGATTGAAAATTCATGGTTCCAAAAATGTCCCTTATGTGTGGGACATTTTTAGGGTATTAGTTCTTGGTATGTGACGAATAGTGTAAAATGGTCGTCCATAAAGTGACCGTCATTACTAAGGACAACTGTCATTACTAAAGACGACCGTCATTACTAAGGACTATCATAAGCACACATTAATGCTCAAATATAAATTTCACACTTAAATGGCACAAGTGTAATAGACGTACAGCCTTTCCAACCACCAGCTCACAGTTGTTACAACTATCTCAAGCTAACCATTACAACAGGACATTGAATGGGGAAGTTAAATGGCTATTAAATGAGCCATTTAACCCTCCAGCTCAACCATAACTAATGGAAAGCGATAAAATGCTTGTCCATATTGCAAACCGTCCATGTTAATGATGAGTAAAAGTATGGACAAGCGTAAGCGCATTAGTTCCAGATAGCATTTAATGTCCAAATGATAAATGAGCACAGAGTCGTTACTGCCATCTAATTATGCACATTTAATGGTCGTTACAGATGTTAAAGGGTTGAGGATAAAGCTAGGAGAGACATGTAAGTGAGGCATGTTGAACACACACACAAATTACTCTACAGAATTTAGATTCCTAAAGAGCTCGAGCTAACTTAAGCATCGGAGGGTCCTTAGCAGGCCCCAATCCAGTGTCATTATTTGCTTAGTGCATTCTTTGGTACAAAATCTCTAAGTCGTCCATAGTACTGATGAGGAACATACTGACAAGCTCCATGTCATTCATCGTACTAACAAGGCACATACTGACGAGGTGAAATCACGTTTTATTAGTTTGGTGCCATCTATGGGAACAATAGGCTATCGATCAATAAGCCATTGAATTCTCTACTAGCTAAGTTCCTTAGAACCGATGGACTTAACCACAACTGCATCGCCAGGCCTAGTGGTGATGGCTCAACAAATCTAAGCACTAACAGCCAATGTGCAAGAATTGAAGAAACAAAATGAAGACTTGAAGTGGAGAGTGCGTCCAGGGGGCACAAATACATCACAGTCACAACACAATTGCAATGACAATAACGACGAAGCCCACAGTCTAGGAAATAGCAGAAGAGAAACTTCTAAGCTCACCGCACACTTAACTCATGGCAACAATCAAATGATGAAAAACATAAGGATGGAGTTAGACAAAGTCAAGAACACCATGAAGGGAAAGATAGTGATAAATCTTGATGGCATGATTAAGAGGACAAACTCACCCTTCATTGCCAGCGTTTTGGAGTGCCCCTTGCCTCCCAAATTTCGTCTCCCACAGTTGGAGGTTTATGATGGCACTAAGGATCACCTAGATCACATAGGGGCATTCAAGACATTAAACCTCTAGCAGACCCCAGATGAGGTAATTTGTAGATCATTCCTAGCAACCCTCAGAGGAGTAGCAAGGGTGAGATTTAGCAAGTTGCCCACAACATCTATCTCAAACTTTAAGTAGCTAAGTGACTCTTTTGTCTGCCATTTCATTGGGGTTCAATGCCATAAGAGGCCCACCTTATACTTGCTAACTGTGATGCAACAAGAAGGGGAAACCTTGAAAGAATATGTAAAACGCTTCAACAAAGCAGTGTTAGAAATTGATGAGGCAAATGATCAGGTGGTAATGACAACCTTCCAAGCAGAGTTGAACAATCCTGACCTCATCTTCTTTCTAGGGAAGACTCTGCCAACTACAATGATAGTCCTCCTGTTCAAAGCCCAGAAGTACATGAACAGAGAGGATGCATTAATGGCGAATGGAATAGATGGCAAGCGAAAGATCGAAGAAATCAACGAGCTCTAACACAAAAGAAGGAGAAGAAGGATCATTCCCCTAGTCAAAAGAATGACAACGAAAATACACAGTCTCTTTCAAGATCAACAAGTATTCTAGAAGAGGAACTTGTTACCTCGAATCACTTGACGGCCAACAATTACCTCATCCATGGAATGTAGAGCACTTCAAGAGGTATTATCGCTAGTTAGATGACATTTTCAATTTTCTTTCATCAAACTGTTTTCTAAGCAGGAATGAATAAGGGGGCATTTTTCCGCCACATGAATAAATGTCGTTCTCCTGAAAGATCTAAAAGTATTATTTACCATACAAAAGAAGAAAAAAAATTTCAAAAAGAAAGCCCGCCATTGAAAGTCCAACGAGTAAAACCAAGTAGACGATAAAAATCTTGATAAGAGTAAAATTGTCACATAAGGTTCAATTTGGACGAGCATGATCATAATGACGATCAAATTCTCAAAGTGAAAGTAAGTCATATGATTAAATATGCATGGTTAAAAGCTGACAAACACAATCGTAATGACAATCAAATTCTCAAAGCAAGAGTAAGTCATATGATTAAGTTCGCATGGTTAAAAATCGACGAGTAGTTTTTCTAAAAAGGAAAACAAAAATCAAGAAACACGGGAAGCTCAAGAAAACTTCGCACGCACAACCAATGAAGAGAAGGCACGTGTCAATCACCTGACGAGAAAGTTGTCTCACATTAAATGTGATGGGACGAGAATCTCAGGACATGAAGGGGAGATTGAACCGCCAAAAAAGGGGGCAACTAATGAGTAGTGTAAAATGGTCGTCCATAAAGTGACCGTCATTACTAAGGACAACCGTCATTACTAAAGAAGATCGTCATTACTAAGGACGATCATAAACACACATTAATGCTCAAATATAAATTCCTCACTTAAATGGCATAAGTGTAATGGACATACAACCTTTCCAGCTACCAACTCATAGCCCATTACACAGCCATTATAGGACATTGAATGGGGAAGTTAAATGGCTATTAAATGAGCCATTTAACCCTCCAGCTCAACCATAACTGATGGATAGTGATAAAATGCTCGTCCATATTGCAAACCGTCCATGTTAATAATGAGTAAAAGTATGGATGAGCGTAAGCGCATTAGTTCCAGACAGCATTTAATGTCCAAATGATAAATGAGCATGGAGCCTTTACTGTCGTCCAATTATGTGCATTTAATGGCCGTTACAGACGTTAAAGGGCTGAGGATAAATGATCATTATTAGGCCATAAATCCTCCAGCTGTGGTACAACATTAGAGAGGGCAGTAGATTGAGCATTTACTCACACAAAGGCTATATAAAGTTAGTAGAGACAAGTAAGTGAGGCATGTTGAACACACACACAAATTACTCTATAGCATTTAGATTCCTAAAGAGCTCGAGCTAACATAAGCATCGGAGGGTCCTTAGCAGGCCCTAAATCGGTGTCATTATCTGCTTAGTGCTTTCTTTGGTACAAGATCTCCAAGTCATCCATAGTACTGAAGAGGAACATACTGACGAGCTCCAGGTCATCCATCGTACTGACGAGGAACATACTGACGAGGCGAAATCGCGTTTTATCAGTATGTATTTAGTAAATTCTGGAGAAATACACAATGAGAGTTTCAAGTAGAAGACTTGATCTTGGTGCCAAAGGATAATTTCTTAGTGCATTTGGCCATAGATAATGTGTATTGGAAGCTTCAAGGATGCTAAAAACTCATTATAAATGAATCAGTACACTACTATTAATAAGTTGAATAATGATGAGATATCACTCTTTCATTTTCTTTATAAAGATGGTTGTGGTTGAACAAAAATATCTTCCTTTGGAACTCTATTCCATAGTGATACAATGATTGAGAAATTATGCGTTGGGCATAATTTGGTGGTTTACATACAAGACTGTACTACTCTTAGGTGTATGCTCAGGTATATCTGTTAAAAAATCAATACCATGTAGCTCCTTGACAATTAGTATCTTTGTTGTAGCTAGTTGATAAGATTCAAGAGATACTTGGAGTAATTTACTTCATAATGATTTGGCAATTTAAGGGTGTGTTTTTTGCCCCATGTTGATGAAATATGTAGTTTTGGTATCTATTTCTGAAACCATTCATTGCTAGATATGAGTTAGGTTTCTTCTCCCAAAAAAAAAAAAAACAATTAAGAGTTAGGTTAATACTCAAAAACCAAACCAATTATATGCTTGCTCTCTTTCAAAGGATGTGAAAATAATAAATGTGCGTGTAACTTAACATAAATAATTAAATAATCATGAGACTCACGCAATACATACATATTCTTAATTATCTTATGCTTAGTAATTTATGTTTCTTTTTTATTTTCCTCTTTTTTAATAAATAAGATAATTGAAGCTAATTATGTAAATATTACACCACAAGATTAGATATTTTATATGGGTCATAAAAATTATTTATAAAAATTATTTGAAAATGAAATTTTAAAGTATCTGCACATCGCATGGGACATCATCTAGTGAATAATAATGTTTGTCCATGATTTATATTTAATTATTTTATATAAAAATAAATAAATAAATCATAAAGAGAAAAATGATTTAAAAAGAAAAAGAGTATGATGTGGTTGATAAAGTGGCTCAACAGGAATATAGCAAAATTAAATACTACCCTTTTATCTATATATATATATATATAGATCATGACTTTTGCTTTTACATTTAAAAAATGCATGTTTAGTAATTTTCAAAGTTGTACCGAGGTTCTGGACTTAATAGTTGTAAAAATTAATAAAGTGCATTTCCTGCATCAGTACTTTTACACTGTAAGGGTGCACAGATGTGTTACATTGCTCATTTTATTTTCAATTAATAATTTCATTTCGGATTGATATTGCCATTGTTGAAACCATGATTCCAATTTAATACATTCTCATCTGTTCCTCTATTTTCTTTCTTGAACATCCAAAAGATTTGGGCCTTACAAGATGGAACCATGGTTATCGTTTGAGGAAAAACTAATCAAGCAAAGGCTGAATTTCCGGAGGAGACGAACCGCTTACTTGATCGGGTTCCATATATGGTTGAGTCATCTCTTTCCAAGGAACCTGATAAAGTTAGTGGCTAGGTTATGACTTATGATGGAAAGAAAGAACACTTGTAGTGGGATGATAGATGCAATTTAATCTTTGAAGTAAAGCGAGAGGTGGCTTGAATACAATATGACGTCCTGCTCACAAATCAAGGGCACCCCTCCATCCCAATTGAACTAAACTTTGGCACAGAAGGTTCAGTGCCAATTATTTCAGAACCAATGTCTATTACTTGGATTCAACTTTCTTTTCCTACTTATTGTAAAATAAAAAATAAAATAAAAAAGGATGGAAGTCTATTTGAGGGAAAAAAACCTTAAGAAATTAATATAACATAATTGAATTCAAACACAGACTAATTAAGCTTTTCAATTTAGTATTGTCCCAATCTCAAGATTATACCTTCCCCCAAACCAAAACGGATTTATCACCATAGGTCCATAAACAAAAAACAAAAACAAAAACAAAACAGTAAAGGCTTAAACAGCTAGGATGATCAGGGAAGATAGGACCAATGACCACTCAGGCCCAAGTATAGCACAACAGATCAACTACTAATCTCAATTAGTTGTTGGAAATGAATTCAGAGGTGGATAGACTTGGAGCTTACATCCATCCCTCATCTGCAACTGTCGAAGCATATTTGCCAATTCTGGATTGGGATGTAAAACTTCCACATCCCTCAAGGCACTCAAGCACCATAGTTTGTCCAGAGGGATCGTTTTAAAGTTGCAATGCTCAAGGACTAAACGTTGTAGCCTTGGCATTGCACCTTTCTCCATAGTCCATTCTATATCAGTTACTTTTGCCATTTTGAAGACTTCAAGTTGACAAAAACTAGTTTCATTGCAATGGAGTATGAAACTGTCACATCCAACTACTTTGAGTATTCGAAGGTTGGTAAGGCTACCCAACAATGTCACGGTGGCTGAAGATACCAATCTCCAACCCTGCAAGGTTATCTTTGTTAGGGTCAACTCAAATGAAATTGGACTTAAAAACTCACCATTATCACCAATGTTCTTAATCTTCAAAATTTGTAGATGACGCAAGGGATGGAGGCTTGTAAAAAGCCCTGACTCCTTCCATGGTGAAGAACGCAATCCTAGTTTTCTTACATTGGGAAATTTGGCCTTGGCAAAGAGATTCTCAGTGTCTTTATTTAAAGCTATACCAGTAAAGACTTGAAGATTTGGCAAAGCCACTTCATTGCCAGCTCTAAGTGGAGATGTTATTGTTGGCCCATCCAGGTACAAATGTCTCAATTTTTGTAACTCCCATATCCCCTCGGGGAGATATGATAATAAACTTGTAGAATTTCTCAAGTCTAGCGTCTCTAGATTCCAAAGATTGCATATGGGCTCTGGAATTTCATAAAACTTATCAGCTCGAATGCTCAAGTACCTCAAAAGGATTAGATTTTCAAAATTTTTAGGGATAGCGCAACAAGTACCAATATTTCTGAGCTCTACCACACGAACTAACTTGTTAGTTTCGCATAACCATTTCAAGTAGCTTTTATCCAGAGTGCTCTGGTCCCCAGCAACCCCCTTGAATCCTATTAAAGACCGATTATTTGAAGGCTCAAAAGAGTTGGAAAAAATGTATGGCTGGTTGGCACAGTGGATGGAAATTCTACGGGATTTGCTCATGAGTGGAAGGTTAACATCAGAACGTACCTCAAGAAATTTCTCTTTAGCACTCTCTGATATACAAAGGTCTCGTAGAATATCATGGATACGACATGTTTTGACTCCTCCATCTAGCCTTTTTGTTGCCACTTGAATCAAGCTCCGATCAATGAGTTCCTCTAAGTAGTCTTCAGCAATGTCCTCCATAATTCTGTTCCCAATTTGTCGAATGAATCCCTCAGCTATCCAAAGTCTGATTATTTGCCTCATTGATATCTCAAAGTCTTCTGGGTAGATACCAAAATATAGAAAGCATGGTTTTAAGTGTCGGGGCAAGTGATTGTAGCTTAGTGCCAATATGTCCATGCAACTTGATCTATCCTCATTCAAATACGAATTGACATTGCCAATATATTTCGACCATGTTTGATGCGTTTTCTCTTTATTCGCCAAAAGGCCTCCCAATACCACAATAGCAAGTGGTAAACCATGGCAACTTTTCACCATTAGTCTCCCTAGAGTTTCAAGTTCTAGAGGACATGTAGCTCCCCAAAACACCTTCTTTGAGAAGAGTTCCCAACTCTCATCTTCTTTAAGAAATGGAAGTTCATAAGGGGGAATAGAAGGATTATTAAGACTACTTGCATGTACTGCTACTTCTTTTATTCGGCTAGTGATCAATATTCTACTTCCATTTGAGTTATCAAGAAAGGTGGATCTTACCTTATTCCATACTTCAGTATTCCAGATATCATCCATGACAAGTAAGTATCTCTTCCCTTTCAAGCTTTCAAGCAGCTCACTTTTCAATTCATCCTCAGTCATATCTTTCAATTTTACTCCATTCTCACTGTAAAAATCTTTCATGAAGCGTGACAACGATTGTTTCAATTTAATATCGTTTATGCCTTCTAAGAACTCATGCCATGCCTTTCTAAATTCTTCATCATTCATTTCCTTGATATGTTTCAAGTCTTCAATTAGTGTCCCTTTTAATTTATCCTTATACAAGTTATACTGATCTTCCAAACCGCGGAGTAATTCCTCTTTCAATTCAGCTCTGAACATCACTTTTGGCGGTGGTGTCAGCCCCTTTAAGATTTCAAGCAACAGCTCTCTAATTCTATATTCTTGTGAGACATAAGCCCACCCACGGAAATCAAAGTAATTCTTCACATAATTGTTGTTGTAAATCTTCCTTGCAAGAGTGGTCTTACCTAAGCCACCCATGCCAATGATTGTAACAACGTTAAGTTGCAAACTCCCTTCAATAAGTTGGTTCACCAATGTCTTTGTGTCATGACCAAAGCCCACCACATTATCTTCCTCGACATATCTCCTACGCCTGTGCAGTATCTCCTCTGCTTCGGCATCTCCGCCAGATGATTCAGCTATTTCTCCTATGCCGTACTTGCTCCTATTCTCGTAAATTTCCTTGATGAAATTCTTGATTCTCTCAATCTTGTTTGCAACCTCGTAAAGTGCGCTTGCTCGGTCAAAGTAATGGATTACCTTCCTCATCTTACTTCTTTTCCTGTGCTTTGTCTCTGACATGATGAATGTATCAATAATATCCTCAGCCTCATAGGCTACATCCCTAATTTGGCTGACTACCTCCATCACCAACTTGTCGTGTCGTTTGCCTTCAGTATTTTGGAGGAAGACGTAGATCAAAGATAGCTCGTACTTGAGTAACTTGACTTGATCCTCAACTCCACCTAGCAATTTTGATTCTTGAGAAAGCAACTGAGTCAGGTTCTCCAACAGGAAACTCACTACACTGTCTGTCATGTCTGCTAATTTTCCCTTTCTTGTGGGTAGAAGTAGAACAGTAGAACTTGTACAACAATTACAGATTTTTTTTAAGGAGGGAGTGATATTGTTGGGAAGGGAAAGTCCGGATGGATGATGGAAAGGTTTTCTTATCTCTATAAAGTCTAAAGTCACTTTGAAGAGTGAAGACAAAATTTCTTTAGCTGGAAAGTTTCTTTATTATTGCCTTTGCCTTTTCTTTTTACGAAGGGATTGAAAAGACCGGAAGAAAGCATTAAAGTGGGTGGGGGATGAAGGGGAGGGGAGTGTGGTTGGTTTGGTTTGCTTTGAGGGGTAGGGGAGAAGAAAATGAAGGTGGGGAGTTTTTTCTACGCCCACCATTTAAGAAAATCAAGGAAAAAACTTGTGAGAAAAGCAGGAAGGATTGAGTTTGACATGAAATTACCCTTCTATTCTTCTTTTATTTATTAATTTGTTGTTTCTTCTTCTTTTTTGGGTGGAAATGTTACTGTTGTGCTGCTACTAAGGGTGTGCATGAGTCGAGTTGAGTTGAGTTACGGAGATTTTTTGACCCAACCTATCATGGTGGGTTAAGAAAATTCAACCCTACCCAACCCATCACATAAGTCCAACCCAACCCACATGGGTCGGGTTGAATCCATGGGTTGGACAATTTTTTTTTATTACTATTATTATTAAATTGAGTAGAAAAAATATAAATACAAACATATTAAAAAAACACAAAGATTAGTATCAATGTAACTTCTTAAAAGCAAACAACACTAATGACTAAACAACAATAGTAATTTACTAGGATTTGTGTGAACTAATTGGCTTTTATATAGGAGAGGAAGAGTTGATTATTTTAAAAAAATTATTAATTATATAATATATTTTAAATATATATTAAACATATGGGTGGGCTGAGTTGGGTTTGATGAGTTTGTAATTTTATGACCCAAACCCAACCCTACCCACTAAAAAAAAAAAAAAAAGGAAAAAATGCAAAATTGACCCTCTAACTTTCACTGTTTTTCATTTCAGTCCTCTAACTTTCAGTTTTGTCAATTCAGTCCTCTAACTTTTAATTTTTGTCAATTCAAGGCTCCGTTACAACTCAGTTAGTGTGGCTGTTAGATTTTCTTGAAACAACGCTCTTTTGCTCTCTTTTTTTTTTTTTTTTTTAACTCGAAATTAAAATAAAATAAGAAAAATGTGAAATATATATATATATATATATATATTAAGGGAACGACGTCATTGTTCCCCTTCCCTCAATCAAAACAAAGAAATCACCCCCACCCAAATCCCTAACTTAGAGTAATTGGGGAAACGATTTGAGAGAGAGACCGAGCATGAGAAACTGAGTCGGATTGAAAGAGAGAGACCAAGTAGGAAACTAAGCTCGTTTGACTGTTCGAGACCGATTTGCAGAGATATTATGAATCGATTTGACATAATCAGTGATTGAGTTCTAATGAAGACTGAGAGATTGAGGCCGAGAAATTTAGACCGAGAATCCCTATATTGACTGAATCGATGATGGAGTTCTGAATCGGTGATGGGTGTACTTCATAGCTCCAGCTCCAGCCAAGTTTTGGGTATGATGAAAACCCAGTTTTTTAGTGTGTTTTTTTGGGTATAAGTAGTAGCAGAACAATGAATTGTTGTGTGTTTGGTGTCTTTTTTTGTTGAGCATTAAAACTTAGATTTATAGGAGCATCAAACGTTGTAGTTCTATCTAATTTACTCTCTGTTTTAAGATGAATACTCTCTGTTTCAGACCCTCTTTATGCACTTTCTTTGTTTTGATTCAGGGAAGGGGAACGACGTTGTCGTTCCCTTAATGTTTTTTATTTTTATTTTTTTTCATATTTTTCTTATTTTATTTTAATTCTGAGTTTTTTTTTTAAAAAAAAGAAAAAAGAAAAAAAAGCAAGCCCAACCCACCAAGATTGACAAAAATTGAAAGTTGGAGGACTGAATTGATAAAACTGAAAGTTAGAGGACTGATATGAAAAAACAGTGAAAGTTAGAGGGTCAATTTTGCATTTTTGCCAAAAAAATTTATAACCCAACCCAACCCAACCCAATGAGTTGGGTTGGGTCGGGTCAGTTTTGGCAGGTTGGTGGGCTGGCTGCACACCCGTAGCTACTACTACGCCTCTCTCTCTCTCTTTTCTTTTTCCCTTTCTTCTTGTTTTGCCTTTTCCCTGGTATAATGCCATGTTGGTTGGCTCTTTTCTTTCTTTCTTTCTTTCTTTTTTTTCCATAATTATTATTAGTTTTTGTTTTTGCTGGATGTTTTATTAGTTTTGTTAGTTTGTAAGTTTGTACTCAGCTCTCCGTTGTTCTTCGAAGTTTTGAGAGATATAGGATTTTGGACTTAAAAAGAGTTAAGAAAGAGAGGTAGAGATGTGTACAATGGGTCGTGGGGTAGGTAGGGTAATAAATGGGAGAAGATATTTAGAAAAATTTATTACTTTTTTATTCAGCAATCTATTACTACAAGAGCTTTTATCTATTTTTTAAATTATATTATTGGGATGTGTATTGCACTCATGGTAGGTAGCTTATGTTTCACAAAATCTTAATGATGAATATACTTTGTAGTAATTGAAAAAGTTAATTTTTATAAACTATTAAAAACTTGTTTTTATGTACTAGCTATATGATAGTAAATTTATACAAATTAAAATTTGTATCCTCTCATTTTTCAATTCAACCAAATAAAGGAGTTTTTAATCTCTTGACTTTTCTACTCCCTTATCCAAACACACAGAGGGAAAACTAAGGGTATGTTTGATAACTATTTTTTTTCTATTATTTTCTGTTTTCAAAAATAGTTTTTTATTTTCTAGATTAGAAAATTTGTTTGGCAACCCAAAATGAATAGAAAATAAAAACTATTCTCAAAACTAAATTTCTAAAGGAAATTAAAAATAGGCAAAAGGTTGTTTTCAATTGTTTTGGCAAAAACACCATTTTAATCCTTATATTTTGGGGTCACAATCGATTTGATTCCTATTATTTTCAACTTACATTGAATTTAGTTTCTATCATTAACTCACTAACGAAAAATGCTTACGTGGCAAATGATTTGCACAATTGGCATGCCTAATATTAAAATATTAAATGAAATACTGATACGTCTAAATTTTAGTGGCTGATGTGGCCACATAAGTGCTTAGATGGCAAATAAGTGTCCGCTTTTATTATTATTATTTTACCTTTTTTTTTTTGCATTTTCTTTATTTCTTCTTTTAATATTCTTACAAATTTTTTATCCATTGACTACTACTTAAATATAGATACCAAATTGACTGTAACCCCAAAATGTAGGGATTAAAAAAGTGTTTTCGCCTTTATTTTTATCCCAATGAAAACACACCTAATTTAATGAATACGTTCTGTTTAAGGAGTTAGCACTAGCGTTCTAATCCTAGCTATAACAAATTTTAATATTTTTTTTCTCACTCTTCTCTCACACAAGATTTTTTCTCTTTATCTTGCACTCTATTCAATGATCCTAAAGAGAATCACCACTTTATATGTAGGAAGACCCTTGGCTTCTTCTTCTTCACTACATCTTGAGAACCATGACTCTCTCTCTCTTCTTCCCAAATTTTGAATAGATCTATGTGAGAACTTCACTATGTAACTTTTTACCTCCATAAATTTACAAACCCAAATTGTGATGCCCCAGTTTGATTGATTGTATGATGTGTGTGGGTGTGTGATGAGTCCCACATCGAGTATTTACTGGGTAGATCTGAGTTTTATTAACAACTACAATGAGCCTCAATTGTGACTAGTCCGTTTGAGGTATAGTGCAGATGTGGCTAGCGCTTTTCCTTGGGTCATTACATATGGTATCAGAGCCGGCCTAATAACCCTGTGTGGTCTCGAAGGCACTACTCCATAAAATGGGCCCTAACGAGGACGTTAGGGATTTAAGTGGTGGAGATTGTGATGCCCCAATTTGATTGATTGTGTGATGTGTGTAAGTGTGTGATAAGTCCCACATTGGATATTTACTGGATAGATTTGGGCTTTATTAACAACTACAAGGAGTCTTAATTGTGACTAGTCTTTTTGAGATATAGCGCAGATGTGGCTAGCGCAAATGTGGCTAGCGCTTTTCCTTGGGTCGTTACACAAATTATATCTCTAGTTTTGACCTAGAGTTGAGAAAAGTTGTGTACAAAAGGAGCTCTACTACAACTTGTCTAGACTTGAGACAAGTTTGTACAAAAGGATATCTCAATTCTTTTTTCTTTTCTTTTTTTTCCTTCTGAAAACTATTTTTTTTATTTCCACTAACCAAACATGAATTTGATTTTGAAAATATAAGAAAATTGGTTTTTTTTTTTTTTTTCTATTTCCAAAAAAAAGTTTTTGAAAACAAAAGGCAAAAACTATTACTTTTCCATCCACCCAATCTTCTACTCCTCCCATTTTCTATCATCTCACTTTTTCATTCTCCCAACCAAACAAAAGTGAAATTTTGAAAGAACCCCACCAAATATATATATATATATATATCTCTTTTTAGGAAAAAAAAAAAAAAAAAAGTGAAAGGCAAGCATAATGTCAATTGTAAGTAGTATCCAATGTCTTTGAAAAAAAAAAAAAAGAGTAGTATTAATTATTTTCCATTGTCCTCTCTCTCTCTCTCTCTCATATAGGGCAGGCCATCTTTTACTTTCATCTCTCACTTTTATAAAAGGCAAAAGCATTCCATCATACGGTAAGAAGAGCAATAAATGTAGGCCAAAGAACTAAAAGTCAGGACAAAATTGTTGAATGATTTTCATCAATTTCCATCATATAATAAAGGGAAACAAATTATTGGGAAAATTACAATTTACTCACATGTAGTTTGATTGAAATTTAAGTTGTTTACCTGTGATTTGAAATTTGACACTTTACTTGTTTGCCCGCCTCAAAATTAGTTTAGTTAAAGTTCTGTAACCCATCTCTATTAAAAATATGGTTAAATATATAATTTTACTCCACTTTTATGTAATAATGTTTTAGAACTTAATAATAAGTTTTCTCTATTTAAGTAAAATGAAATAGATAAATAGATGAGTTTGGATATATTAGATATATGTGGAATAAATTTAAGATTAGGTTGCAAAAATTTAATAGAATTTGGAATGAACTTGAGATTTATTTTTTTTAAGAATTAGGATTCAAAAAAAATATATATATATAAAATAATGGATAAAGTTTAGAGAAACTCAAATTTAGTCAAATTAGAATTTCAATTAGAGTTCTAATTTTGTACCATTTGTCTAGATTTAAGTGGAGACCACACCATAATTATCCTTCATGTTATTCAATTAAAATTTGAAATTAAAGTCCAACTTTGCTCCCTCTGGCTAAATTTCAGTGGGACCACGTTATAATTATCGATAAGTGCAACTCTCATTAAAAAAAACATTGTGCTCCTTTTTTTTTCTATTTTTTTTTGGCTGAATAAAACCTTAGGTTCACCTCCCCTTCTAGACTTATGCGTGTTACATTAAAATGATGTGCTCTCCTACTTAGCCCAAATTACTTCGACACCAGTTCAAGAACCTTAATATACAGCTCCCCTTTGGTTTATGCTTTGCAAAACGCATTCCAACCATTCCTAAGGTTTGATGACTCCTTTCTTTCATCTACCTATATTTTCCTTTAAAATTATATAATTTTTTAGTTTTCCTATGATTGATGTTGCATGTTTATTTTCTGTTTCATAACAAGTTGCAAGGAAAGTAATAATTGTTTGAATTGAAAATTTGTGTTTCATAAGATTTTTAAAAATATTTAACGTTTTGATGTTAAAATGTCATTAATAACATTTGCATGTGGTGTAATTTTTTTTTTTTTACCAGGGGATTGTCATAAAATTGGGAAAGTCTATCAGCAACGAAATCAGGTATTTCGAATGGCTTATCTTCAACAAAGATTTGCTATAGCAAATATAATAAATCTTCAGAGATATGAGTTCTGATTTGTGTATGTTATCAATTAGGTGATGATTTTGGCTTGGTTTCTGTGTATGTTTGTGTTGGATGTGTGATGTCTGAAATGGGATGGCGTACCCTCTCTTTACTTGGGTAGGTTGATATCTGTGGATTTAGTCTATAATAAGGCATGGCAATTGCTTGAGAAATGTTCTCTTAGAAAGAAACTGGTTGTTATCTATCATTTGGCTCAAACTGTACTATTTGAAAATTGTCATGATCAAAATCTTGATGTTAGAAATGGCATATTACAGATGGTTTATTTATGAGATAATAATAGGGTATTTTTAAATCCTTATCAATTTAATTTTATATGACCATTGAAAAGGAAATGTGGATCTTAGCCAAAAATTTGGTCAAGCATATAATCATGTGGAACCCAGCTAGAAGATTGTCATGCCCAACAAATCAATCCGTGACCCTGACTTTAACTTGTAGAGGTAAATATATAACAGTTTGGATGAAACTGATATTGCATATAGGTGCGGTTTGGATTGCGCCAAATCTGGCGTTTTGCTTCTTCTTCTTCTTTTTTTTTTTTTTTTTTTTTTTTTTTTTTTTTTTTTTTTCAAGCCGCTTATGCTGACTTTCAGAGACAAAATTTCCTGTTCATGAACCGTGCATGCACCGTTTACGCACTATGCATGCACTGTTCACGTACTTAAAAATATTAAAAATGAGTCTTATAGTATTATTATTTTGCTACAGTGTTTTCAGTTTTAGCAAAAATAAGTTCAATCCAAACAGACTCATAATAACTACATATGATTTGATTGGGTATATAATTTGGATGAGTGTGTGCATTTAGTGACTGATTCTGAGGTAAGGTTGCTTTGGTTAGAATCGTTCATTGGACCCATTCCACCGCTTGTCTATGATAAGCGGTAGGCATCTTCTCTATAAACAATGCATAATCGTTCCCTCTCTTTCTCACTCTCTGATGATATCTTATATCCTAGATTATAAAATTGGGTACCTGAAAATAGTTTCTCTAAGTTACTCTAATATTACCTTTTTTTTTTCAAGTAAAATTCTACTGCCTGATTTCAAATAAAATTAAAATGATACTATAACTAAAATTTTCTAAGTGCAGGTTTCAACAGATGTAAAATAAAATTTAGGCCAAAACGTATTATTGTGCTCTAAGTTGCTAATTACTTTAGTTGTGCTCACTGTTAGTTTTGTATCCTTTTCTTTTAACTACCCTCCTTCTCATGCCATATCTCTTGATTGACAGATTTATCTACTCAGCAGAATACACAAACAAACTAAAGTTCCTACTTTGAATGTCCACTTGAGGTGTAAGTTCCATTTTATTGATTATTTTGAAATCCTTTGAAATTTATATTTGACATTGTTGTTCACGCTATCTAACTCCCATTCAATATAAACTCCTAACAGGTAGATTTACTAATCCATGGAATTTTGGCAGGCCAACACAAACATGTGAGATGTGGAGCTATTCTATGGTATGAAGAGAGGAACGTCAAGTCAAGAAGACCATCAAAACCAAAGTTTTTGTTGTGCTGTTCAGAAAGACTAATTTATTTACCTTTGTTAAAATACGCACCTCCAGTTCTTGAAGGATTGATGAATTACTGTGGCCCTTCATTTGTAATAGTATATCTAATACATTTACATTTCATTGTAACTGTCTGGTATAACAATGTCCAAAGGATATAGCTTTCTTGATTAAATATCTGATGCTAAGGAGACATGGAGTATTAGAGTGAGAATATGCAAAATGTAGAAAGCAATGAATAAGAGAAGTGGAAATAACCTCATCGGTCTTGACATGATCTTTATTGATGAAAAGGTTATTATACGTCACAACAATGAAATGTTTGAATCTTTCAACTATTCATTGTATTTGCTATATAATATGTAAACTAACTTTTGACTTCCACTTTTTTTTTCTTTCTTTTTTTTTTCATTTTACAGAAAAACTTAATGCATGCAATTGTAAGAAAGAATGTGTTTCAAAAATTTAGTGCCATCCTACGTGAAGGAGGAACATTTATCATTTCAAACTTTAAAGTAATCATGGCAAATAAATGATATAGACCTTTTTCAAATTACCTGAACATCATTTCCCTGTTAACAGCTTCGATTAAGGAATGCAGTGAAGAAAGTGAACTCATACCTATGCATGCCTTTGGATTTGCAACATATGATTGTATCAACAGTCGTTTGAATGATAATTCTTACCTAACAGGTAAATCATATTTTACTTCACCTCTTCTCTATTTTAATTAATCAAAATATGATTTTATCAACAATCATTTGAATGACTGAAATTTAAGTTGTTTACCTGTGGTGTTCATTTCACCTTTCTATAGGATTATTACATTACCACCACTAGAGAACTAGCCCGAATGGTTGGAATTCGAAAGGCGCCAATCTTGCATCTCTTTTCAAAATCAGTTTCTAGGGCAGCAACTATTCATTGCTGCCCTTTAATCAAGCAAAAATTTTATTTTATTTTTTTTCAAGTATAGAAATGCAAGTTGTTAAAAATGGCAGTGTGCCCTTTTATCAAGCAAAAAACAATAAATAAGGAGAGAGAGAAAATACTAGTATTAATTATGAATGAGATGAAAAGTAATAGCATTTAATGATATTTTTTTAGCCGTTAGATCACTTACAAATCTACAGTGTAAAAAATGTGTAACTTTACAAGAGTTACAGTAAGTGTACTTGAACCCATCTATATCTATATATTATACAACATCAATTTATCAAAAGTAAATTACTAAATATCAAATGGGCAAAACTTAGGTACAGTATCTTAGGTGCAATACCTTAAGTTCCCCTCTTAAATTTAAGCCACATGTATAAAATACACAACTCAGTAAACAGGCGTTAAAAGATAATGCTCCGTCACTTTACTTCTTTTTTTCCTTTTTTTTGACTAGCCTGCTATGGAGAACCAAATAAAGCCAGTTGCAGATTTCAGATCTACCCCCACCAAACTTCTTCTGCTAAATCTCCTCCTTCAAAGAGATGATAAGGTATTTTTTATATTTCTTTGGCTTTTTAAGATTTCAAATCTGCCCCCACCAATTTTGTTTAATATTTTCTTTGGCTTTTTATTCAAATCCTCTCCTCTTTATTACTTACCCAGCAGTGGCAATCCGCACTTCCTCTCTCTAAAACAGTTTCTTCTCATTATTGATCAACAACTAATCATAGGAAATAAGGCCATTAACCAAAAATTCAGGCCATGGATCGATAAGGTGAACCCAGATCTACGGAAACACGATGAGGGAAAGAGAAAAGAAAAAGAAAAAATAAAAAAGAGACGGCAATAACGCTGTTTATTGAGTTGTGTATTTTATACACATGGCTTAAATTTAAAAGGGGAACCTAAGGTACTGCATCTAAGATATTGTACCTAAGTTTTGCCATATCAAATAATACAAATTATTTAGTCTTAAATCTTAACACTAATATCACTTCACACGATAAGAAGATTTATAATAAGTCATTACTCACACAATAGTAATTAATAAAATGGAGTAATATTTTACTAATTGCTAATTTGCTATTATAAAGCCAAGTGATATAAATTAATGAAAATGATATAGTGATTTTAAAAAAAATCTTAATAAAAGGGATTAGATTGGTTAATTTTTTAAAAGTTTCAAATTTGAGTTCTTTTTTTTTTTTTAATATGTTGGGAATTTGGGATATTTAACCATCGCAAGTTGTACTCCCACCTACTACCCACGTGCATTGACTCCTAATATCACACTTCAAAGCTTTTTATCATCTTCAGGAATACGTGTCATCTCCACTCCCACCTACTATTATGTATTATCTCTTTGGGTGTGTTTGGTTGCTGGAAATCGTTTTCTGGAAAATACATATTTTCCGGAAATGCTAATTTCCGGAAAAGGAAAATGTATTTGGGTGTTTGGCTGTTTCGGAAATCGTTTTACGGAAAATCAATTCCGGTGTTTGATTCGTCCAAATATTTTACGGAAATCGTTTTACGGAAATTTAATTCCGGTGTTTGATTCGTCCAAATATTTTACGGAAAATACTTTACGGAAAATACTTTACGGAAAATACTTTACAGAAAACGTTTTCCCATGTTTGGTTCGGAAAATACTTTACGGAAAATAATTTGGATCAACATAATCGAGCTGGAGTTAGAGCTTAAAAATAACTAGTTTGAAGCTATATTTTACTCTTTATAGATAAAATTCAAGAACCTGCATTCCCTATACATATCTGTAACAATACTTTACGGAAAATTATAACATCAAACATAATCATTCGAATATACCCATAATATTTATATAAAAACCCATAATATTTATATAAAAACAGCCACATCAATCGTTCACCATTGGCATTACACCTCAATGGCATACAAAAATGATACCTATTTGTGGTATCTGAACAGTACAAATACATAATTTGGGCAATTATATCGTCCCAATAATACAAAAGAGTACATATATAATACATTGATAGGTCAATATTAATACTACAACATAAGTTAATTCCTAAATCTACCATCACAGTCAACATGAAATAAGCAAATCAAATTTGTGAGAAAAAATAACCATCTAACCATAGCTTCCTCAACCTAGCATTCTTGGCTAAAAATCCACGTGCCGTCTTCTCATTCTCACAAAGATGGTCGAAGGCAGTAGCGAGCATATCTTCGCTATATCCCTCCGCCATCATAGCCATTACCTCATTATACAAAGTTGTATAATCTACCGGGCCCCGATTAATTTCTTTCAGAGCGCCAGCTATTTCCTTCAGCTGATCAGACAGATCAGTCAGCACACTATCATCAACAGTAGAAGCTGCACGCCCTCTTTTGCGGGACTTGGAAATTCCCGACCCAGTGGTGGATGATTCATTTGCGTTCTTCCCCTTTTCAACCACACATTCCTCCACATTATCTGCGACAAACTCTGCACTATCCCCATTATCCCCATTATCTGGCTCATTTTCGATATCCACTCCGGACTTAGCAAAGCCACCTGTGGCTGTGTCCTTTCCCACCACAATCGCTAATTCATCGTAAAACTCAATTTTTTTGTTCAGATACTCGGCATGCTTCCGATGTGCCTGTAAGGGAGAAAAGAACGTATATAACAATGCAATAATAACTTCTCTCATAAATTCAATATAAAAGACTATGCACACTTTCCCAACATTATCAATCTTTTCTTTACCAAAGAAAATTGTAGCTCAGACACATATACACATATAGATAGATGAAAATGCATAGATATGTATAGATATAATACATAGGTAAGGTGACATGAAAGTTATGTTTGGAAAACCTTATAAAAGCAATGGAATTCTAAAAAGAATGACACTATAAATTTCATATGAAAGGCAAAAACATATATTATTATCTATATTAAGAAAATATAGTTGGAAGCCATACCATAACTTCTTCTTGGTATGTTTTTGCGTCACAAGTTATCATTTTCAGATTTTCGTCCCAACCGAATCCACTCTTCCTTCTAAGCTCTTGAATAGTTGACCACATGGACCTTAGAGTCCGCATCCGGTTCTCCACAAATACAGGGTGGCACTCAACCCCGAAATGGGCCGTTATCTCCTTCGCTACAAGAGCAAAGGAGCCGGCCCTAAAAGTATTAGAGGGCTTATTGCCCTTTCCAGCCTCCTCTGTAAGTATCTTTAGCATCATCTCATGCATAGGTGGCAGCCACCTAAATTGCTTGCTGCCACCAACTTTTTCTTTCCCCTTTGACATTACTACATATGAAAATAGTATAGTCAGAGTAGCATTTAGTAATTACGCTCGGAACATGAATAACAAATCAAACACACATACAACCACGCTTATGAATGTGTACAACAGAATGGAACATGCTAACTATGGAAATGACAATGTAATACCATCAAATAACAATGTAATGCTAAAAATTCTTTTTCATTACATCACCAAAAGTCTATATTACATACATTGTCTTTACAAAAAAACAAAAAGGAAAAACACATTACAATCATAGAAATCTAAATAAAATACTACTCTCCACTCCTGATATAATCAGACCACATGGCTTGGCATATCTCATCTCTCTTAGCATTCCATGATCTACTATCTTCGACGGACTCCCGATGGGATTGTGTTTCTTGTTGGTGGTCACTAAGCTCTACTTGGTTCATTGCATCTTCCATAATATGGTCATTTGGTTCAACCCCCATAATGTGATTATGAACCACACAACACGCTAACACTACTTTCACTTAGGTTGGGAAAGACCAATATGGTTCTGCATCCAACACTCGAAAACGTTTTTTCACCACTCCAAACCCTCGCTCAATGGTAGTTCTCAATGAAGAGTGTCGGAGGTTGAACAATTCTTGCGCATTCTCAGGAGGACGATCACTAAACTCTTTCAAGTGATATCGTACACTCCGATACGGTGACAATATTCCATTTTTATTACCATACCCAGCATCACCAAGATAAAATTTACCTACATATATTAAAAAAAAAAAAACCAAATCACTACTATGTTTAGGAAAACACATAATATTTATTAAACTAACAAACCAAAAGGGTGAAGTAATCGTGTAATACCATTGGGAATTGAAAATCCCCCTGTCCTAGCAAATGCATCATTTAATACACGTGAATCATGTGCACTGCCTTCCCATCCAGCCAACACATAAGTGAACTTTAAGTCAAAACTAATGGCAGCTAACACATTTTGCGTGGTTCCATCTTTGCGACCACGAAATCTTCCTTGTATTTCAGGTGGCACAGATGCACGAACATGTGTACCATCTATTGCTCCAACACAATCCTAATTTTCGACAAACATAATGGTTTAAAATTACATAAATCTTCACAATTTACAAAAACACACAAGTCGCAATATTTACCTTAAAATATGGGTAAAACCTTCTGCTATTTCTTATCTCTGGAGGTGTATCTTCGCTACGCAGTCTTATTAGAGCTCTATATAATTTCAGGACCCCCCTAAGGACAATCTTGAAGTATCTATTAACAGTCTCAGTTGATCTATAGATCCGACTACCCATTACACGAAACCTCACATTATGACCAATAATGTGCAAGAAAATGAACACTTGCTCCGTAACAGACATGTGAACAGTCGGACGTACGTGCTCAAGCTCAGTGAGGGTGTGACATAAGTGGTGGAAAGCTATAGGCTTCATCCTAAGTTGATTCACACAATGTCTCTCACTTCCATGCAAAACACTATTTATGTATTCCTCTCTCTCGGCGGCATGGTTAACATAAGGCGCCCTAGGCAGTTCTCTACGTCTACGTCGTAATTTCTTTAACAATGCAACCCCCACAAGGAGGACAGATGCAACTGAGGCAAGAATTGCGGCTTTGGTTTTTTTCTTCATCTAACAAAATCACAAACATTGTAGTTTAAGAGGTATGTAAACAAGTATGGTATTGATTACACCATAAATAAAATCAGCCACAAACATATAACATCCAAACCATCACATTGCATTCTATTTACACTATAACAATACCATCACATTGATAACTACACATTGATATCTTACAATACCATCACATTACATTCTATTTATAATCACCTATATACCCAAAACACCTTCAATGAAGTTTTAAACACACACATATTGGTCTGCAAGAACATAATAACACGAAGCATGGGTGAAGCCCCAAAATTTCTACACATAACCCATAACCGAATTCTAATAAAAATAACAGCAAAAACCAATCATGCATAACCAGTCAAGCCCCAAAATTCTAAAAAAAAATTTCAGACCACAAACCAATTGGGAATAACCTGCAATCAGAAAAGCCCCAAAATTGATATATGCATCACCCATAAATACACAGTTTCATAAACAATGGATAATTAAAAAAGTTGATAAATATCCTGCAATCAGAAAAGCCCCAAAATTTCATATACATAATTCACAAATACACAGTTTAATCGACAATGGATAATTGAAAAAAATTAATAAATAACCTGCAATCAGAAAAGTCCCAAAATTTTGATATCCATTACCCACAAATACACAGTTATAAACAATGTATAATACAAAAATTAATAAATAAAAACATGTAAATAATTATATAAATATTTATATAAATAAACAACTAAATAAATAAATAAATATATATATATATATATATAAATTTCAGAGATCAGATCGGGCTTTCTCAAAAAAAGAAAAAAAGAAAAAAAGAAAGAGATCGGTGTGGCGGATCGGACGTGTGGACCGGTGAGGTGAGTGGATCGGATGTGTGGGTCGGAGGTGAGGAGAGTGTGTGGCGGATCGGTGTAAGTTTGAGCTGTCACTCATCGTGGGTCTGCGGCGTTTGGCGCGGTGGTCGTTCGCCGGATCGGAGCTCTGGGTTGCTGGATCGATCGCGGTTTGGGGTGCGTTTGAATCGACTTTCTCTCGCTCGTTCGCCGGATCGGAGCTCTGGGTTGCTGGATCGATCGCGGTTTGGGGTGCGTATCGACTTTCTCTCGCTCGTTCGCCGGATCGGAGCTCTGGGTGTGAGGTTCGATCGCGGTTTCAGGTGCGTTTCAATCGACTTTCTCTCGCTCGTTCGCCGGATCGGAGCTCTGGGTGTGAGGTTCGATCGCGGTTTGGGGTGCGTTTCAATCGGCGCTCTGGGTGTGAGGTTCGATCGCGGTTTGGGTGCGTTTGAATCGACTTCAAACGCTCGTTCGCCGGATCGGAGCACTAGGTGTGAGGTAGATTGTTTTTTTTTTGTTCTTTCTCTCTTGCTCGCGTGTTGTGTTTTCTGTTTTTTCTCTCCCTCTCTCTGCGTTTTGCAAGCCACGGAAATGAATTGAAGTGAAAATGAAGGCAGATTTTCATTTCCGTGGTCAAGGCTTCAAATTTCGGTCAACAGGAAATCCATTTCCGGAAAATAATATTTTCCGTCACAGCCAAACGCTCCATTTTCCGGAAATTGATTTCTGAAATTCGTTTGAAGTCGATTCAAACGCACCCTAAGTAAAATATCTATAAGTATGACTTCAGTGTCTAAATATTAAAACCCAATACATTATTGGTACTTAAAATTTAACTACTAAACCCATTTGATTCATAAAATTTCAAGAATTCTATTTGTCATTTTCCTTCCTCGTCAACTTTCATTTATTTCTTTTAGTCATTTTCCTTCTTCGTCAATTTTGAATTTTCATTTATTGCTTTGCCTATGTATCTAACTAAACAATACCACATTATTTGAAGACGTGGCAACTCTTTTAATATTAGAAAGGGAATATTAGAAAGTTACACATTATCCCGTACAAACCCATTTGATTCCCTTTGATTTAACTATTAAACCCATTTGATTCATAAAATTTCAAGTGAATTCTATTAATCATTTTCCTTCCTCGTCAACTTTCATTTATTTCTTTTAGTCATTTTCCTTCTTCGTCAACTTTCATTTATTTATTTGCCTATGTATCTAACTATACAATATATACCACATTATTTGAAGACGTGGCAACTCTTTTAATATTAGAAAGTTACACATTACCCCGTACAAACCTAGACCAACCATTTTTTTACTATACCCAATTCAAACTTGTTAGAGTTTCTAACGAGTCTCTCTTTCTCCAAACTCGTATCATGAAACTCTTTTTTTTTTTTTTTGGTTTCCCAACCGGTATCCGAACCCACTGGGCCGACTAATCCGGTTTCGGAGCGGGTCCCGGGGTTAAGGTTTTAAACTCCTCCCAACGGGCTTGCGGGGGATCGAACCTTAGTTCGCCCTACCAAGTCTAGCCCCTGGCACCACTAGACCAAGACACCGTTGGTTATCATGAAACTCTTGATTAACCAATATTGTAGTATTTGCCAATAGTACAGCATTATTCTAAAAAAGAAATCATTCATTTTTAATAAATCTTCACGTATATTTGCATATAATGACCGATAAAAGCATAAAACCAAACCCCAGAAATCCACTTAACTGGGTGAACATATATATTGCTGGTATAGTTAATGCTCCAGGAGTTCGAGTTCAAGAAATTCTTTACAATAGGTTCGAGTTCAACACCTATTGTTGTAATTATTTTTATCAACTTCAGCACAAAAATGGAACCAGGCAAGAATCACCTGATATTTTACATAAGCAACCGTTTTCTCACAGAAAACACCAGTTTGTTCCAATTATTTTCTTACTTCCGAATTTTCAGCAACGTACCCATGCACCACAAAGAAAATATTGCCTTTCAACTTTTAAGCAAGGAAACTATCTAAGTACCCATAAATAGAAGTTTAAGAACACTAACCAGAAGGAAATGTTCGCTTTCGTAATAGCAAAGAATCTAAGCCACAACCTCTTAATTTCACTTTGCAAACAAGGCATGTTCACTGCTGCAACATATATTTAAAATGCTAACAGCAAGTCTTCCACTTTCAATAAACTCTATTATAACTGATCCACTGAGCATCTGATAGCTTTTGGCATTGTTGTGCATAATCCTTAGTTGGAGACTTTGAATAGGAGGGGATCTTCTCCCCATTGGTTACTCATGGACGATGACATCTAAATAATATGCTTTTGATTTGTAACTTTCATGCTATATATGAACATAAGGAATATTCTTCTGTCAAAAAGTTTCAGTGCACTCACCTATATTATGTTCAAAATAATACACTAAAAAGAAACAGTAGCACTGTATGCTTTTCTTTCCAATTGGCAAACCATAATCAGTGAGGACCTACATAATGGAGCAGGCAACAGTAGTGTATTTAGCATGCATCTGTACATGGAAAATTTCCTGCATCCTACAACTAATTATACAATCAATGCCTACCATATGGCTCAACCAGCAATGGAAAAAATTAACCAAGAACTTCAACAGCCTAGGATAGATGTAGAAAATAAAGGGCAATAGCATCCAAAATTTCATATTGTTATTCTAACCAATAATGGATAGCAATGATCTTTTTCGTAGCTGGGCCAGGAGTCATTGCCATGCATGAATGCCTGATGATGCTTCCAAACTTCTGCATTATAATTCTCTGTTACACTGAAAGACAAGGCATTTTGTTTGATTGTCTCAAGAAACTTATCCAATGAATTGCCTCTTTTAGGACTTAAAAAAATAGCTTCAGAAGGTCCCTCTTTTTTCAACAAGAACCTGATGATTCGAGCAAGGCCATTGTGGAATTCCTTAAAGAAAGTGCTGTCAAAATGTCATAACAAAGAACATAATTTTAAAAAGATATATTTTTTTAATACAAACATAGAAGTTATAAAGATACACTTGGCATGCACATGAGAAATCGTACAAGTGCTTTCTGTTGACTAGTGAAGAAAACTTAGCCATTTAGACATATCTGGGTTAGTAAAAAAGTGTAAGCAACAAAAAATTCTTACCCAATCACCTCACAAACTCAATTATAAAACATGACGTGTACAATGGAAAGAGGCATCTGCCAGATAGATTTGAGGCTGAGTGCCATGTACACTTAAAAGGTTGGACCCATAAATGACTAACGCCCAGCATCAGAAACTCAAACCCTTGTCTTTGTCACTGGGCATCAGAAAGCACTTGGGAAACAATTTCAATCAATGAAGGAAAAATCACCTGATTCACATTTGATGATTTTCCTCACTCTATAAAATGATGAAAGCGGTAAGACAAGACATACATTGTAGCAACCTAAACACTTTAGAAAAATCAGACTTACCAGTCACTTGCAATAATGACATCAAAAGCATTAGAGATATTTGATATTTCTTCTTGATCCCAATGCAATGTCATAGAGCTCACTCTTGTAGCACCAAATGCTCCAGAATTGGCATCTATATTACGCTGAATATCTGGATGTCAAGGAACTCTGAACCTGAATCCAAAAAAAGTCAAGAAGGAAAAAAGGAGAAAGAGGAAGGGGGCGGTTGCTTGTTGCTATAAATAATCTAAAACATGCATGTTAGCAATTGGAGAAAAGGAAAAAAAATTAAAAAACGAAAAAAAAAAAAAAAAAAAAAAAAAAAAAAAAAAAAAAAAAGAGAGGAGGAAATGATGGTACCAAACAGTAGCTTGATAACAGAAAGTGTGCAAATAAAGACTATTAGAACTGGACAAAAAAAAAAAAAAAAAATAGACGACAGAATGAGCAGGGATTGGTCCAGATTGAGAAAGCCCAATGCCATCCATAAACCCAACTCTTGAGCAGGCCATCAACTTAAATTCAGGGCCACTACTGAAAATGGTTAAAAGCAACTTAAGGCTTACACAGATATTTATCTAGAAAATCTACTTATCAGAAAAAACTGTAATCCATCGAGACAATCTGTCATTCATGATTCTCCTCCACTAATCCCCTCAAGTAGATACATGCAATCCACAAAGCCGCACATGGGTCTTTCTCTTGCTCCTTCACCCAAACTCCACACTTTGTGTAGGACAAGAACTCTCCCATGTGTCCCACCATGTTTTTCTACTCCTCAATGTCCTATCAGTTGTCTTGGCAATTTGCATTATTAGCATTATTTGATTGGTAAGTTACAAACACATCCAGTGAGTCTTGATTTCTTGAACTCACCCTCTGCCTTATTCTTACAAGAGGAAGAGGTGTCATTTGAACTATAACTCATTGGCAGAAATTTATATTATTATTCAATCTAAGTTGAAGAACGGTATCTCAAAACAATGTCCATAGACTTTGACAACAATTGCACATATCAACCAACACATACCATCACAAGATATAATAGACTTACCGAAAACATAACTGCTCACTTGACCAAATCAAAAGGGAACTATCAACTAACCTATAGTTGAGAATACACCTGTCACAAAAAAAAGAAAAAAAAAAGGATACAATCAACAACTTGAGGATTTCCATCTGATATTACAACTTCTACTGCCTCCGTGATTGCAGCAATTACTAAACCAGCTAAGCCATAACCTGATCCAAGCTCAATAACTCTTTTAGATCTGGAAAAATTAGGAAAATGCAGAGAAATCTTATAAAAAAAAGTAATTAAAAAAAACAGATAATGCTCCAGAGAAATGCTAGCAACTGATACAAAACATGCATGACTGACATATGCAAGTGTAAATTTGAGACAGACACGTACCATTACTTTAAAAAACTGACAGACCAAAATAATAACAGTTTTACTAACCTGAACATGTCTGCATGTGACAAGCAAAAATAAGCAAGGACTTCTTCTGAAGGCCAATGACCTGTACAAGAATTTGTTAAGTACAATTTTAAGAGAGAGTGACAAATACAATGACCAAGTATATCAGCAGTTTTTTTTTTTGATAAGTAACCAAGTATATCAGCAGTTATATAACCAAAATCTGTGCAAGCAAATAAAGCACCAAAACTTGTAACATCAAACATAACTGGAATGGATGTGAAGAAAGAAAAGCAGGAAGATTTTCAAGGTCAAAATTCATACATCATTACAGTTTAGTTTACAATGTTATTCCCCGAAAATTCCTTCAGGTACAAAACATTTGAGACAAAACCCAATCGATTTTATTCATTTGCTCTCTTTTAACATCAAATAGAAGTAAAGCAAATAAGCACCTATCACACACCAACACATGATGAAACAAAAAGCATTTCCAGAATTTAAGAGCAAGAAGGCATTGTTGAATACTTTTTTCTTTTTAGTGGTAAGTTGCACACAAAATGGTTTTGAACCCAAAACTTCATCCTCCACCCTTTCTTATGGAAGGAGGAAGGGTGATGCAAAACAGGATTGCAAAATAAGAAGAAAATGTAAAAGGAAAAACCTATGCTTCACTGCCTTAGAGTGCTTGGAATCACCACCAAGCTGATGAGAAAATTTCTCATTGAAATTTTTTTATTCAAAAGCACTATCTCAAACTATTCCTGGAGCCTTTATTTTTTAATAGGTTTCAAGGATTACATCAAGCCTTATAAAATCCTCAACTACAATAAAGCCCAACTTCAAAATTCAGAAATTTAAATTCCAAATATAGATTAGGTATCCCATATAAGTAAAAAATCTGCGACAATAAATTCTGAAATAGTTTTGATTGTGCTCCTTGCATCAGTTTCCCCTAGTTTGGGAAAACTCGGCCTCAAATTTTTAAGTGCTTAAGGTTAAGAACATTTAAGTTTGACACTTGCACTCTTGTAGCAAGTTCGGCAGCATTAAGAAGAAATAAGCCTTCTGCTCCACCATATAATTAAAGTCATCTGAAATGATAAAATCAATTGTTGCAATCAGTATTGCAAATGTCACAGCCTCGTCAAGATCCTCGGGAAGTCATATCAGGCCTTTTCATTTCATGTACCGTGGAGGGTTGATAAGTAGCAGATATATCAAACTCATTCTCCACAACATGTGCACTCTTCTTGACTCTCTTTAAGTTTCTCCTCCTCAAGTAGTGATTCTTCAACAAATTGTATCAAATCTAAATTTGTTGGCACTTGTATTACTCTTTTATCAGTAGGTTTTGATGACTATTGATATTTCATCAGCAAGATCTCATTACCAACACTATTGTCTTTCGTTTGTGAAGTTGTGGTTTCATTGCTAATGCAACCGATCATCCAGGAAGAAGACATTAACTTGATCTACACAGATAAGTCATGGAAGACTTTCAATATAGCTTCAATTGATACTAGAGTAGGCTTAGGACTAGAAGCTGCACGAACACTTATCTTGTCTTTTTTAAATTGTGCCATGTAATCAGTAGTAGGTCTATTCCCCTGTCTCAGACTATTTGTTTGTACTATAAAACCACCCTAATAGGGTTGGATCACAGCTTTTAGTGGCAACTTACGATGGTGGACAGGTAGCTTGTTATGGGTCTATCATTAGCTATGTACATAGTTTGGGGCACAGGTGGGTTCACGGTTTAACTTTTATCGGTTTTAACTCAATGATGGTGATGTGGGTTCAATGGTGGCTTTGATGGTTTTGGGCAGTGACATGGGGATTGGAGTATGCTTCCATACCAAGTTGATGTAGAACGGGGTTGCAAAAATAAGAGGAAAAGGAAAAATGGGAAAACCCTACTCTTCACCAACTAAGGGTGCTTGGAATCACCACCAAGATAAAGTAAAAATTTTATATAAAAAATTCATTGGGGCTCAATCTTGTAAGTCTCCCCAATTCCCGTCATGTCTCTACCATCAGTTTCTCCCAACTTGTTCGTAAAGCCTCCTTTTAATAGGCTTCAAGGATTACATCAAGCCAAAATTTCATCCCATAAAATCCTAAACTACAATAAAGTCCAAATTCAAATTTTAAAATTCAAAAATTGAAGCCTAAATTCAAATTCCAAAATTCAAATATGGATTAGGTATCCCAAATAAGTAAAAGAACTGAGATAATAAATTCTGAAATAGTTTTTTTGAGCTCCTTCAATCAAAGTATCATAACCAAAGCTCATTGGTAGGCTATAAAAAATTTGACCCTAGATTGAATGGAATTGCAAAAAGGGTGGTTTAACCATACCAAGCTATGCCTAATTAACTGTGAAAAAGCTTTCAAGATGTTGAGTTGGGAAGCTGACTACAAAACATGAACTTGGGCTTAACATTCTATGATATGTTGCTTCAAATATGAGAGAAGGACTAAAGAGGAGTTTTGTCCATTTATTTATTTATTTTTTAAAAGTGAAAAAAAAAAAAGTCTACCAACATAACCATTAACTGTAACTTGAAAAAGGATAAAGCCAAGAAAAGTGAAACTATAATAGAAATCTTGTTTTATAAGCCTCATCAACTCAATGCTTCCTTGCAGTTCCTTTCCGCAAACATAGCATATAAAGCTTTGTGTAGCTAATGCCTTGGAAAATAGCATATTCACTGAAACTCCAAAACCAATTTTCAACAAGTCATAACAGAAAAATGGATTACTTTATCAAGAGACAAACAAAACCATTAACTTGAAATAGATATAAAACAATGACTAACTGCTCTTCATGGTTGTTCACACCAACTGGCCTTAAGGATTTACTTCCTCAAATAATCACACAGCCATTTTGAAACTAAAGATTCTCAAGAGACATTTAATCAATGAGACTATGAGAGAAGCATACACCGAATGATCACATGTGAAGAAGGGAGGTCATGATCAGTGAAATCAAAATATCTGAGTTCCCCATTTTCAATGTGAATCATGCAAAATCTTGCACCAAAATCGAATTCATGTTTCTATTGCCAAAGCTCCCCCTCTATACAAATGAAATCACCCTCCCTGACATTTTTTTCAGCAGGGTCTAATGAAAACAGTCAAAGGTGAATCCTATCCTATATTCACCAAATAATCTCTCAATTCAGCAATTTCAAAACATGCGAGAATCCATACTTCCCTACAATGAACCAGAAATATTTCTCACCCCTTTCTAGCAACTATAGAAGAATATTGAAAACAGATAATAGTGTCGAACTAAATAATTTAACAATAAAATACCAAAATTTTTAAAGACACCCTTCTTTAAGCACAAAGCCTAGTCCAAGAACAAGTTCGTGTACAACGAAAAGAAACTTACAGACAAGCCCAGTGTTGTCAACATTGTATCTATTGCAGATCTCAAAATCACCGAGGTAAGCACGTTCCTCCACTCTTTGGCTGTATAAAGTCCAGACATTAGAAACATTTTCACACCCCAAAACATGCAAATTTAATGTTAGCACATTGTAATTATACCTTAAACTAGAGATACAACATTAATCCAAAATGATAACCGCACACCAATACATAGTATGAATTACGCGTGTGCGATCCACTTCTTTCCATTATTATCAAAAAATACAACAAACCCACTTTTGATCTATCCTTCACTATGCACTGAGTAAGCGAAATGTGTGTATTTAAAACAAAATAATGGCTGTGACCAATCAATCTCAAAGAAACTTTTACATATAACTACAAAACACAATATAATATGAAAATGTTGAAATTGATAAGCAGAAAAAGCAAGAGAAACTCACGTGAGAAAAAGTGTGGGAGCTCCTTCAATGGGCAATGTGTAGCACAAGCGAGCTTCTCTAGGTCTAGGGTGATCATCTGAGCCGGAGAGATTCGTTTCTTCAACGGCGACGGCGTCGTTTTGTTCCACTAATTGACAGGGAATCAAGTTGAAGCCGCGCGTGGTCTTCCTTGAAATGCTCTTGATGCTCGTTTCAGATTGGCCTTCTTCTCCAAGCGAAACCAATAATCACAAGGAAGATTAGGATTTGTAAGTTGAAGTTACTAACTAACATAACGAGAAAATTAATTAATTTAATAATTAAAAAAAATAGAATATCAAAGAGAGAGAGAGAGAGAGAGAGAGAGAGAGAGAGACCAGGAATATGAGGAGGGGGCCGACGAAGAAGGGCTTGGCGAAGGATTTGCCATCTGAGGGACGCGGCCTTGCCAGTGGTTCTACGAGTTTCCATGGCAGAAAGCACAACTCAAGCTTTTTCCTATTCGCTTTATTATCATGTCCATGTAATATATACATATATATATATATATATTTTTTTTTTTTTTTGAGAAACATGTTCATGTAATATTTGAACTAACCAAAAGGGCATGTTTGGAGATTGTGATTGAAATAGCACTTTTATTGCTGATAATAAAAGATTTTGTAATGAAATGAAATAACCATTCTTATTCATAAATTTGGTTATTACAACTGAAAATAATGTAAATAATTATGTATATAGAAAGTTTGTATTTTTTTTAAAGAAGTAAATTAATGTTTAAAAGTTGCTACATGTATTTTAGAATAGCAAATTCAACCATTTTAGAAACTGAATGACTATTTTCAATTTGAGAAATAGTTATTGCCAAGGATTAATTATTCATAACCGGTAAACAGTGGCGGAGCCTGGATTTTAGTTTAGGGGGCAAGATCAAAAGACAATAATAATAATAATAAACCTAAAATTATTAATTGATAATTGTAAAATAAATAAACAATTGTAAAATATCTAATTCATAGTTATTAATTGACAATCAATCATCAAAGTAAGAGATTAGTCTATGTACATAAAGTTTAGAAATCTAATTTGATTACTCAAAATAAATTGAGAAAATAAATTTCAACTTTTCTCTATTATTTTAATTATTTTAAATTTTGGATTTATGGTAGAGACTCAAATTTTGAAACTATGAAAATGGAAGAGATGAAGGATAAAAAAGTAATGGACATTTTAATGCTTCCGTACTATACAAGACATTATTATTAGATAAGTGAAAAACAAATAAAAGACAAAAAGAGTTATAACCGATCAAAAGTGTAAACAGCTTTAACAAGTTTTGTTTGGTCGCATTTATTTTGTGTCAGATTGTTTTTTCTTTTTCTTTTTTGATACAAGAGTGTCAGGTTGTTTAAAGTGGGAGGAATTGTTTTAGTAACACTACAAACTTTCACAATATTTTTACAATAAATTAAGGTGTTAGTACATCATTGGTCAAAATAAAATAAAATAAATTATTCTGAAATTCATTTCAACTAAAAATAAGAGTATTGTGAAAATATTGTAAGATTTTATTGTGTCTCTAAACTTTCTCAATTGGAAGATTTGTTATTTTATTATTTATTTCATATCATTTACTGTTGGTTTAGGGAAACTGTTTCTTTGTTTTTCTATTCTGTTAGGAGCTAAATCAACTTTACATAAGCATGTATAATGGACATTTTAGGTGGAGTCAGGGGGGTAGGTGCCCCCTCTCGCCCCCCTCTGGCTTCGCCCCTGCCTGTAAACATCTTATTTCGCAACTTACATTTAACTTCACCGAAAGTTAAAATGATAATTTTCATATCTTGAGGGTAAAATCATAATTTCAAATATTAGGTTTCTAATTATTTCACATAAAACAAATCTTGAAGTCGCAACGATCACAATGATATGTCGTGGACTCCAATAGGACTACTGGATAAAAACTTACAATCAAATCAAATTTCAACAGATAATATGCATTCACATGATTAAGTCTAATTGCATGAGATTATGAACAATTCATTGATTAATGCCATGAGGAATTAATTTAAATTACTGACATGTCATAATTATGCTGGGTTAAATTCAAAAGTATCAAGAGGGCACATATTGGATAAGTAAGGTTATAAAATATTAAGGCTAAATTACAAATTGCAACTAACTTTGTCTAAAATTAAATTCATTTCCCTAATTTCACTTCTGTTCAATTCAATTCTAACTTTCAAGTTTATTCAATTCAAGTCTTCTGTCAAATTTCATTAGATTGGTTGCCGTTAGTTTTGGCTCTTCCATTAAAAAATATATATATACTAATAAAGCGGTTCGACGCTTGGTCTCAGAGTGCTTGTACTTGGTTCGACTAGGTGTGCTCCCTAGTTCGAGTCATGCTACTTGCACTTTGAAAAGAATCCCTGGGCCAGTGCTTTACCCCTTCGTGGGCCGACCCGGCACGAACAGTGATTAGTCTCTGGTTGAAAGCTTTGAGGATACACTGTGGGAAACCAAAAAAAAATAAAAAATTTCAATCTTGTTTGGTCATATGTGCTTGCAGATATTAGGGATATCCTTAATAGAATTAGGCTATAGAATATGCAAGTGGAGGTTAGCCCATTTGGTTGGACAGGCTTAAGTGCCTAACTTCTTTCCAAGTGTATACCCTAACTCCGTTCCCAATGTCTAGTATGTAAAATTTTGTATCAGTTTGTTTTTTGGACCTAAACCGGGGGCTACTCCTGATCTTTCTCCACCTAGTCCATGTCTAGGATGGGAAGTAAGATCAAGAACCCAATTACTAGCTATAAAAAAAAAAAAAAAAAAAAAATGTTAGGCATCTATCCGTACAATTGTATTGTGTGGTTGTGTAGAGTAATATTGTGGGAGGGTGTACAGTTAGCTAAAGGCAGTTCTAAGTTAGTGTTGAATATCTAGAGGCGGATAGAAAGCTACGGATTTTTTTTTTTTGTTGAATGTTAGAGAGCTACGGATTGTATAAAAACAAGGAATCCCATTGTATGAACATTGAAGAATAATATCTTGGTTAATCACTCTCTCTCTCTCTTTCTCTGTGTTCTTCTCAATCTCTCTCCCTTCTCAACTATGGAAGCCCAGTCCCCTTGAAGTGACCTACCTTAAGTTCTAATATCATCACAGTTCCTAAAATAAAAAATAAAAACAATCATATAAAAGAATTTTCATATTGGTTAACAATAAAGTATTTCCAACATCATTGATTCATTATTATACAGTTGCTTTACAAATATACGACGATGAAGAATCGAAAAGAGAAGGAATACAATATCTTTTCTTCTTTTTCATTTTTCATTTTTTTTTCCCATTCAACATACAATAAATCCAAATGCTTTGCTTAGAGGACTGGACAGCCATTGATTACGACTCCTTGCTCTGTTGGACAAGAAGCCAATGGACATCCATCTGAGTCACTACCCCACCAATTGAGGCTAACATTTTCCATCCCCAAAAACAAGTATAGTAGTACTCCCATGAAGGCTAATCCAGCATCAAGTGCCCCAGAGAGCACATAATTGTAACGACTCCACAAGTTGCGATAGTACCTGTAAGCAATAAAGCCTGAGGCGAAAGCAATAAGAATCCAACTGGTGTAGTTGACAGCGGTGGCTGGGGGCATTTCAATTATTGCCCCTAAGAGCACAGGAATAGTGATAAGCCTAATCCATTGCCTATCTGGTAAGGCTTTGTGTGCCAACCAAACTAGGACAGGAGCTATCGCACCAACTAAGAAAAACCAGTTAATGCCAGAGTAGTAGCCAAGATCTCCAAAAATTCTTTGAGGCCCAATTAGACCCCAGATGACAGAAGCATCGTAGAATACATGATCAGAAGGGCAAGTCCATGGGCTATCTGATGGAAGTAATGCCCTATCGCATATGTTTGGAATGTTGTCCATTAGCCACCAAGCTGTTCCCAAATGCGCAAATGCTGCTATTATTGTACCCAAGACCTGAAAAGAATCATTGTTATGATAATCAAGGATCGAGAATAAATAAATTGATGATTGTCATTTTACTGATCAGAAAGTGACAAATGCACATTTCCATTCGTAGTTGTGAAAAAGAATGAATAGGATACTAACCTGTGCCATGAACATTGCTCTTGGAGGAATCTTCATGTAATGACCAAGCTTGAAGTCTTGCAGAAAGGCGATCCCCTGTTTCAAACTTATGTACCCATACACTTTAAAGCATATGTTGGCAACAGGATATCCTGGATACAAATACCCGATAATATACTCTGAGATTACATTCAAGGTTGGCGTCTGCTCATGAGTGAAAGATTTACTTCTGTTAAAGTTAGAAGACCAATAACTACATGCAGTAGATATAGTGCTCATGCACAGGAAATATAGCAATGCTTGTTGAATTTAAAATTTACATATAGGATGAATAGATAGACACCATTGTAACTTTTCCATGAACTTCAGCAAGAATTGATAATGGCGACTAGCGAGTGAATAGAACAATTAAAACAACCCAAATCTCCACTCAAATGTGAGTATGGTTGTGGCATAATACCATTAAATGCATATGCAGAATTTGTAAAACAGTGTAGAGACATACCTGATTTGTTGTGGCAGTGATGACACCAACAGGAAGAGTGAAAAATAAGGCAAGACTACATGCAAGCAAGATGCCCCACCATGGCAATTGGAGTTGATCATTGTAGAACTGGAAGGCATATATGGTAGCCACAATGTTAACCAAAAGTAGGCACATGAACCACCATTGAGGAACTTGCTTATATTTTCTCATGAGCCTTGAGTGCACATCCATCTTCTTCTCTTGGAGGGCAGACTTGCTTAGTTGCCATATTTCACTACACCCTTGAAAGTATGAGTAATTTGCTGAATAAAATACAATGTATAAGGCTATAACCTAGTTCACCCTGACCTTGTTGCCTCTCTTTGATTGCACCGGCTTGATGTACAAATTAGAAGAGTTTGAGATACAAGCAGAAAACTTCAAATTCACTTTTTTTGTGAGGACTGAATTTCATAATGAAAGGTGATTAACATGACATACTCATGAAGTTTTCTTGATGATAATTATGCGGTGAATCCTAATATATAAAGGCACTAACTAAATCTTTGTCAATTTAAGGAAAGCCATTCCATATTGCATGTATATGTACAAACACACAAAGGCATATAGTCAGACACTATTGCAAAATAGTATCAGCCTTATAAATTGTTGTCTTATATGAAAAGTAACATTTTGAATTCATCCAACTCTCCATTTTCTTTGGATGCTACAATTACAGAGACATCCTAAAGCTTTACCATACAGTCAGGATTGGCAAAAGAGTTTGTAGGTGCATGTCTTAGGATATTATATGACCAACAATTATCCATAATCTATGATGAGAAACTAAGTGAAGCCCACCTAATAACAATCAGGAAACGATTCATTGCAAATTTCAAATGAACTATTTAAGCTGAGACATGTGGCTTACCTTCCATGGAAGAGAAACACATGAACAATAGTAGCAGCAAGGCAGGCAAAGTCGACACCATAAGTTATAGCAAAGAAGGTGCTCATATAGAGAGGGCCTTCACGGTTGTATGCCTCAATGTCAATGTGAAAGTTGGGGTCTATTATAGCTGAAACATCATAGCTTTGGCCAGTAGAAGTGAACAGCTCATCTGAGTATATGGGGAACGTCTTAGCCTTGTAGATATTGAGCCAATAAGCTATGGGGATAATGACATACATGACAAGTGCAAAACCAACAGCAACATTGGCTGTAGCAAACCATGGACTGGCCAGTGGGCTTCCAAGGTAAGAGGAAACACTAGACCAATCAAACCCCAAAGCACCAATTCCAAGACCATGAAGCCCTGAACCTAGTTGTTGGGCTAGAACAGAAGTAGGAAATATCCAGCAAATCCAGGAAAAGGAAGTCAACATTGGAAATAGGTAACCCGGAAAAACATAGTAAGCGAAGCTGCAAATAAAGGC